>NC_081410.1:560462305-561094389 GCF_030272615.1 Cryptomeria japonica | reverse complement strand
CCAATCATAAACAAAAATATTACTCAAATAAAGGAGCCTCATACCTGAGCACTAAAAGATGGAACACAATGGTTAGAATGAGTAGACACAAATTCATAAAAGCATAATATTGGAACAGTGCATAAGAGCAGCAACAATGACCTTAATCACTGGTTTATGGATCACTATTAATAGAGCATCTTTTGACAATCCATGAAGATTAAGCATTCTATCCAAGAGGACAGTGATTAGAACACTATGAACTTAGTAGAGTACAACTACAAGAGATATCCATCAATGGTAAATTACCACCATGGAGCACTTAAAATATCATAATATTTGTAGACTTAGAGCCCATGATAATCCACTGGCATGTTGATACCAAGATAGAAGTCCTAATCAAGGGCAAAATAGAAGTCTCAATTCATGATAACACCAAAAAGATCATATTTGTGAGCACAAAAAACCAAAGGGGCAATGATCAACAAATGGAGCAACACTTTTAGAGAGAAGTGACACGATCACTGTCAACAGATCTGAAGGACCAAAGCTTCATTAGCAGCATATAGAGTAAAAGGACCAATCATTGCATGGCATGAATCTGAAAGGAACCATGATCAAAGAGATTTCAATTTTTTCAAAAATCATACACAATTAGAGTTTCAATAATAGTGAAAAAAGTGTGTCAAAGTCAGTTATATGAGGACCAATGAACAACTTTTCATGGCAGTCCCATAACATAAAAGGTTACGGACAATATCAAGCATTAGCAGTGCTACGAAAGTAGTACAAAATTTCTAGATATAGATGATTGAAGAAAGCCATAATGAGTTACAGACCTGATCATTGTTCAAAGCTATAACAAAGATCGTTGTCAAAAAAGGGTTGAGAAGATTATATTAACAGAGTTTGTAGTCAAAAGAGCATACACTTACAACCGACCTTGTAACCTAATGGACAGATAGTACAAGAAACCCTACAACAGGGTTACAATGGCGAATAAAAATGCATCTATAATTTCATTATGGAAGTAAACAAGAGAAAGCATTCACAGCTACCATGAAGGACAATACACAATGATATGAAAGGCATTCATCCATCATACAAAAGACCTCTGGAACCTTGAGAGCAATGATTCATTTCATCGAAGAAAAGGTTTAGAAGAATAAGGGAATTCAAAATAAAAACCTTCATATATGCATGAGAAAAAGAAAAGCTTCATTGGTGAATTTATCGCGAGAAATAATTGCATGAGGAAAGGAAGAGCATGAATTACCTACCACGCAGCCTCCATGCAGAGTCTCAGTTCAAGCTTCAAGCCTAGTTCGAACTCACGAGTCACAAAGATGCATGGCAGCCAGAGAGAAGAGTCTTCTTGGTGAAGAAAAAAAATGTAAATGATGAAATGATTAGGGTTTCTTCTTTTGTGCATGCCCTAATTCGAATAGTGGGGCTTTTTTATTTATTTTTCAAAATAAATCATTTTACTAATGATAGCCATAGGGTAATGACTTTCAAAGTCATTAAAAAATCATGCTTCATAAAACCCTAGTGCTTTAAAAAGAGGCATGCACTATAATATTATTTTCCTTTTCATGCACTTTGTAATATCTTTCTTTATTAATAATAATTTAATCTAACATTATTACAAACAATTTTATCAATTTATTTTAATATTGTTATATTAAATTATTTTAATAAAAAGATAATTATTTAAAGAGGACAATCTTTTGCATGCCCCACAAATTTATTCTAACAATTATTAAAATAATTTCATTAATTGTTTTAAATAATTGTTAAAAAATAAATTATTCAAAAGGGTAAATAATAGAAGCAATATAGCTCTTTATGCAGAATTCAAAGAAGGGGGATGTTTTTTGGATATATACAGCTGCTCATGTCTCAGGCAGAGACTTCCACGCATATACCATAAATAAAGGGGCAATTTTTGGCTCACAAACACTAAATTTGGAGAGATTTTGCATGCTTTTTAAAGAAAATTCGACCAAGAAGGCTCACATGCAGATTTTTGAAGAGCAAAGCCAAATATAGAGCCCAACTATTTTTAGCTCTCTTCTCTCAAGAGATATCTTCTATATATTCTTGTCTCCTATTCTATTATTTTCCAGTTCTTTTATTTCCTCAGTCTTTTTTTAGACTGAATTTGGTCTCTTTCATGCTCAAGGATAGCATTGTAGCTCACGTATTTGATATTGTAACAGCAACACTCCTTTATTATCAATAAAATAGTAGTTATCTCAAAGAATTGTTCAATAAAAAAAATAGTGGGTATTTTCCTTCTCAATACTTTTTATTTTTTATCATAGATGAATGATCTAATGATTTATTATGATTTATGTTTAATCCTTTAAGTATGTCTCATTCAAATATGATTGGTGTCGGAAGATAAATGATAGGTGTAGGTCTTAGGTTGTGTAGTTGATTTTAATAGCTTGTAGCTATGAAAACACATTGTTTTCCTCCAAGCAGGCTTTGAATTCAATCCTTTCTAGGAAATACTTATGCATCTTATTGTTTAGTTGAGTTGTGAGAGATTCAGGTTTATTTTCTTTAAGGGTTTTTGTGAGTTAAGCAGGTTGTAGGTTTCAGATAAAATATTTGGTGCATCATCTCATAGGATAGGTTTAATTTTAGTATCCTTCTATCCTTTTTCCCAATAGAAATTAGTTTGCAAGAGATTCATCATGCAAGAATCCAGCCTATAATCTGGAGGTCTACTTTCAATATAGGCAACCCACAGGCTTGAAAGTATTCCCATGTTTCACAAGGTTGTTGGGTTTCATACTTAGCTTCACGGGTGCAATCCTTCATGACAACAACTTCATCAACAAGAAGGGTAGGGTACCTCCTCAATTGTTAGTAATCATCAATTTTCTCCAAGTGGGGGCCCTCTCCGAGATAGGATAACTCTACACATCTGATTAATTATGAAAAGAACACAAATCTTGACAGATGGATCCTTTGTAAAGTAATCATATAACACAAATTAAATAGATGCCTCAATAATGATATCTCTCGATGTAATTTATATATTTATTAAATATTGAAAGATTAAATTTTACAATTATAATTTTTAATATCTATACAATGATGTCTCCAAAATATCATTATTAAAAGTGTTTATTTTTATTAGATTTTTTTAATAAAAAAAATGTACTATTGGTTCCCAAATCAATAGATTCACAAGATCCTAGAAATAAGCCATATTTCATGCTCATATCTAGGGTATTGCCTTAAAAAAATATTGTTCTCACCAACTATATGCCAAGAAACACAAATTATCACTCAATATTGGCTCAGATCTCAAGCAATCTTTAGTAACTTGCATGGAGACTGTGATAATTACAATAATTTATACAACCAAACAAAATATTGTCAGATTGAAAGATTATTCTAGAAATACACTATGCCCTTCATAGATCAGTGCCTAACATTGGGTGAAAGGGTCAAACATATAACAACAAAAGAAACCCTATTAGCAAAATAGATTTAACCATTGGATTCAAAAACTCTTGATTCCTTACAGCAACAAATCCTCTCATATTGCCATGAAATTATTCTTAAAGATCCTTATTGTGCCTTTAAACCCACAACTGTTTACATACATCATTTTATTCCTTCCTCAAAGGAAACCCACATATAAACTACAAAATCACAGGAAAATTATGATGAAAAACTAGAATATCCTTGATCTTTCAAGTTCATATGAAATAAATGAGTACAATATGGAGACAATTCCTTGATAGTAGCACTAAAACAACATAAACTAGCTAACATTTGTTGATGAAATCAAACTTCTACATGTTACATATTCAGACTATGACTCAAAACTATGCACATCCCTATATTACCCCTATATTACCCTGCATAATACCAAGTTCTATAACTAGAACAAATGAGAAGGAGAAAAAAAATATATAGAAGAAGAAAATTCCTAGATTTATTCTCCTGTTGACAACTCTCCATCTTCTCAAAATCTGATTCTAGAATCTTCATTTTATTTCCCACTCATTCTCCATGCTTTATGACCTGCACTTTCCCTCTTTTATTTTCAACAAATAACTTTTATTATTTTCTCCTTATTTGGCCCATAATAAAAATATTTGTTGTGTCACTGACTTTAAATACTTTTGTCCTCTCCTCATGAAAATTATTCCACATTTGGTGGTTTTATATATTTATTTATATTTACTATTTAATTATATATTTATTTTATATATAATTAAGTTTATTATTTTATACTATATAATATATTATTTAATTTAACATAATGATCATTGATTGCATCAAATTTTCTTTGATATCAATAATTTATAATCAATGCAAATGATGCATTACTTGAATAGATAGAATTAATTCTAATAGTTGGAAGGTCTTCAATGGTTAAATAAGCATATCAATACTACCACCTTCCCCTAATACACTACGAAGAACATAAAATCAATGAAAGACATGAGAAAGTCATATCATGAAGCATACCACACAAACTAGAATAAGTTACTATGTGATGCAGGAGAATCCCTGGTCGATGAGCAATCTCGTATCAACCAAAAATATTTCCTTTCAATTTTGATCTTATTTAGTTCTTTGTGCAGTTTCGGTATTCTTACCGCTATGTATCGGTAGTTTCTTTTTCTTCATGGCAAATCTTGTTTGTAGTTTTCTGGTGGTTTCATGTGGTTGATTCCAGACTTCTAGTTCATTTGGGTTCTTCTCTGGTCACTTATCATTTCTGGTTGGCTGTTTCTGGGTTCCCGAGATAGTTCTTGTGCTTACCAATTGGTTTTCCTTCATTATCGATGCAATTCTTGGTGTGTGGATCCATCTTGGGTCTTGTCTGATGTTCTTTGGTGTATGGTCGACCTTCTTGCTGAGCTGCATCACTTGGTTGTTATTTTTTAGAAATATTTCTTAAAACTTAGGGCCAACCTAATTACACTTTTCATTTTCCTGCATTGGTGAATGTAATCTTTTGAGGCCAACCTGGATATATTTTGGTGGGTATAAATATGATGTTATGTAATCATTTGTAGGGGCTAAGGAAGTAGAATTGAGAATAAGGATTGAGATTCGTATGTTGTGATCCGGTTGATTCTTAGAGTCTTGGTTGGGTTGTATCTGGCTTGAAGCTTGCATGTAACCGGTTAACTATCAGATGTTCTTTGATGATAATATGAAGATTCTCGGATGATTGTAGAAGTTCTAAGGCTATGATCTGATCCATTTATGTGAATTTGTTATGTTTTCTTACTGCTTTTGTTGTGTCTCTCTTGCTACATAAGTCGGTTGACTCTTTTGAGGATTTTTACCAATTATGGATGCATCAATTGGTATCAGAGCTGGTTATGGACTAGCTTGTGGAAGAATCATTTGCAAACATTGAGGCATTCCTTGAAGTGGATAGATCATCTATTGGAGGCAAGCTACATATGTGTTGAACATATCACCGAGGGGAGGCAATTGAAACCAATAGTCAGATTGCCGAGTTGAGACAGTTCGCTAGAGTGGAAGGAGAGATGTCACCGAGGATAACAAACCTCCAAAGGGTAGAAAAAATGATGGAAGACTTCAAGAATGAAGTGAGGAATGAAATCCATAATGCTTTAGTTGGTTTGTGAAGAAACCCTGATTCTAAGGATGAGTATGAGGAAGCCTATGAAGAGCTTGAGGAAGCTAAAGGATGAGAAGATGAGAGAGGAAATATTCCTAAGAGTAGTGGTGCAAGCAAGTAAAATGCATAAAGTTGAGGTTTCTAACTTTTCTAGAACGCTGAACCCGAAGGATCTAATCAATTGAATCGGAGAGTTGGAGGACTACTTTGAGTTTGAGGATGTCAAAGACCCAGAGAGTGTCTGGTTGGCATGGACCAAGTTGAAAAGGCATGCTACCTTATGGTGGAAAGAGTTGCAGAAAGACAGAGTGGAGAATGGTGAATTGAAGATTACCTGGTGGAGATAGATGGTTTCAAGGTTGAAAGCCAAGTTCATACCGGGAGACTATGAACTGGAGTTGTTCAAGAAGTTGCAGAACCTGAAACAGAGAAACATGACTGTGAAGGAATATACTGAGGAATTCTACAAGGTGGTAATCATATCTAGGCATAGGGAGATTGAAAGAAAAATGGTGGTGAGGTACATCAATGGACTTGCTTTTAACATTCAATATGAGATGAGTATGTTGAAGGTTTCAATGGTTGAAGAAGCTTACCAGTATGCTTTGAAGGCTGGGGAGAAGGTGAAAAGAAGACAACCAAATAAGGGAAGGGAGAAATTCAAGATGAATAATAGTATGAAGAAATTGGTTGAAGAAGAGGAAGCAAAACCTAAGTGGAGTAAAGAATCAGAGTAGAAGACACTGAGGAAAGGTAGCAACAGTACCGGTAGAGAATTTCTTGGCAAATGTTTCAAGTGTGGAGAAACCAGTCATAGATCCTATGAATGTAAGAAAGGAATGGAAAGAAGTTGTGTGGAAAGTGAAGAATTGGATGGTACGAAATCTGACTATGCACCAGAGCAATGAGAATCCCTTATGTTTATAAGAAAGGATACCAAATCTACTCAAAGGAAGAGTCTTTTCCGGACGGTATGCAAATCAGGTGGTAAGTGTTGCAAGGTCATTGTAGATAGTGGGAGTATTGATAATTTAGTATCTAAGGATATGGTTGATAAGCTTGGGTTGAGGAGGCTTGAGCATCCTTGTCCTTAAGAGGTAAGTTGGTTACAAGATGATCAGAAGATAGAGATAAAGGAGTAGTATTCGGTGAGTTTCAATATTGGGCCTTTCAGAGATGAAGTTTTATGTGATATTGTGTCAATGAATGTTTGTCATGTCTTGTTGGGAAAACCTTAGAAGTATGATAGAGGAGCTATTTATGACTACAGAAGAACCTAGTTACTATTGAAAATGATGGGCAAAAGTTCACATTGATTTCTTTGAAGGAGAAATCGAAGGAGGTGAAGAATCTGAGTCCTAAGAAAAGTTGTAGGAAACTGGTGGCAGAGGTTATACTGGAAGGTTTGAAGGAACCGATGGTAGAGGTTATACTGAAAGGTTTGACAAGATCAGTTGTAAAGGTTATACCAGAGGTTTTGAAGAAAGATCTGATAGAACCAATTGTAGAGATTATATCGGTGGGTGACATGAGTTGGCAGAAGGGTCTAATAGATGAGTTTGATCGACAGATCGAACCAGATGATAGGGAGTTGATGGTAACAAACTGGATAAGGTCTTGTGGGAGAACCAAATTAGAATTGTAGAAATAAAGGCAATGTGTAGATCTAAAGCAAAGAAAGAGAAACAAAGAGAGTCATAGGTTAGAGAAGTCAGTTGAAGCATTGGGAGAGATAGAGAAGAGATTGGTAGATAAAGAAGATGTTTGGATCAAAAATGAGCATGGGATCTTCATTCCAAATCCTTTTAGATATTCATGATTTGCCTCTCATGGAACATATTTTTCTACCTGGGTTGTCTGATGCAGGAGCATCCCCAGTCGATGAGTAATCTTGCATCAACCAAAAGCATTTCCTTTTAGTTTTGTTCTTATTTAGTTCTTTGTGCAGTTTCAGTGTTCTTACCGGCATGTACCTATAGTTGCTTGTTCTTCATGGCAGATCTTGTTTGCAGTTTCTAGGCAATTTCATGGGGTTGATTCTAGATTTCTAGTTCATTTGGGTTCTTCTCCAGTCACTTATTGCTTTCAATTAGCTGTTTTCGATTCCCGAGATAGTTCTTGTGCTTACCAATTGGTTTTCCTTCATTACCAGTGCAATTCTTGGCATCTAGATCCATCTTGGGTCTTATCCAATGTTCTTTGGCATGTGGCCGACCTTTCTACTGAACCGCATCACTTGGTTGTTATTTTTTGGAAAGATTTATTAAAACTTAGGGCAAACCTAATTACACGTTTCATTTTCCTGCATTGGTGAATGTAATATTTTGAGGCCAACCCGAATATGTTCTAGTGGGTATAAATATGATGTTATGTAATCATTTGTAGGGGTAGAGGAAGTAGAATTGAGAATAAGGATTAAGATTCGCATGTTGTGATCCGGTTGATTCTTAAAATCTCGGTTGGGTTGTATCTGGCTTGAAGTCTGCATGTAGCTAGTTAACTACCGGATGTTCTTTGGTGATAATATGAAGATTGGCAAATGATTGTTGGAAGTTCTAAGGTTTTAATATGATGTGTTTATGTGAATTTGTTGTGTTTTCTTACTGCTTTCATTGTGTCTCTCTTGCTGCATAAGCCGGTTGACTCTTTTGATGGGTTTTACTACTTATGGTTGCATCACTATGAAACCCATCAAAAGAAACTATCTGATAAGAGAAAGCTTAAATAAATTATGCCTTCTGAAGGTTTGCTTGTGAAATAATTCCTTCATTGAATTGTTGAACAAGGTTTATATTGGTTTTACATATTTGATCAAAGTAGTCCACTTTTTCTTCCAACAACAAAGGTTGTACAACACATACTTTACCTTGTACTTTACACTACTTCACATCAAAATATATTGTGTGTAATAATGAGTACAAATACAAGTATATTCTTCAATTTTTACCAATATATTCTTCAAATTCTGAGTAGCCTCTCCTTGAAAATTCATCTCTATATTCACATGAAGAAGGGCATGTGAATAACATGACGAACAAGTCAATTACATCTTAACATGAAACCCATGTGGAGCATTTTTTTTTCTATGTTAATTATTTGCCACAATAGATGTCATGATGATTGTCAAGAACACTAATAGTCTATAAACTGAAACTCCATATACCATCTCACAAAGTAAAAATAAATTCAATATATAGTGGGATTCACCCCAACCATTAACACCATCATCTGTTAGGGATTTTAACTCATCAAATTACCAACAATTTGAGATTGATCTATTTCTTGCAAATAGGGGTTCAGAATGCTCAAAGAAATAGAAAATCTCCATCGGGTATGGGTGATTTTGTTGCCCAAGTCTTTAGCCTTTTCTTATAAATTTTTGTATAAATTTTAATATGTACTCAATATATTATTACTTGTATTTTAAAGAATAAGAAAAGACATATCGAAAAGAATAACTATTATCATATTTCAACTTTGAATTTAATATGCTAGTTTGAATGAAAGAAAGATCAATCATGTAATTAATTTTATTCTTTCATGTTATTAGCAATGAATATTTGTTAATAAATAAATTTACATGATTGTTGAATTGATTTATTATATGTAAGGATCCATAATTAATAGAAGTGTTTAATGATGCAAGAAAAATGAAGCTATCTTAATCATCTGTGTCTACAAATTTGTGTGTCGATGTGATTGTAATAATCATGTTCCATGACAGATTGTCACCTACTAAGATTGATGATAAGAGAGGTAGGGGCTCAAAATTCCTCTTATAGTTTGGGTAAAATATCATATGTAATCCATAATAATTCAACTTCAATATAGAAATTAAATTCCTAGAAATTCCTAGAATATGAAAAACACAAGTAAAAATTTTTTACCCTTCCATTATTGAAATTACTATTCATATCTTTCTCTAGGTCTCTATCTCCCTATCTCTCTATCTCTCTCCATACCCCTCATTGTCTCTCTATGTCCACCCTCTCTCTCCCCCTCTCTCTATATATATTGAGCTATCTCTCCCTGTCATTTTATCTCTCCCTCTCTACCTACCTCAACCCCACTCCTCTCTCTCTCTCTCCCTCTCTCTCTATATCATTTCATTTCTATATCTTTATTGCTCATTCTCTCCCTCTCTCATTCTCTCCCTATCGCTCTAGCTTTATATATCTTCCTAATATAGAGGTTTTTATTTTAGTAATGTTTGGATCCCTCATAACAGATGCATAGTTGCTTTGAAGTTATCACTTCTCTATTGAGACATTTTTTTGCATAAAAACATCATTTTCTAAATTATGTCCTATTAATTGACCTCATGTACTACACCAATGTATAAAAAAATAGACCAAAATTTCCTCTAATTAAACTTTGACACCTCTTTGACGTACCCATTGCACACCAAGATGCAATTGCTACTTTATTTTATAAAGAAGAGTATATCTCATGTACTAAACCAATGTATGAAAAATAGACCAAAATTTTCTCTAATTAAACTTTGACACCTCCTTTGACATACCCATTGCACACCAAGATGCAATTGCTACTTTAAAGAAGAGTATATAGACCAAAAAATTTAGGTCAAAAGCATCTCTTATTTGAAATGGACAACCTAGTTTTTCAAATCAATGGTTCATAGTTCACCAAAATGAATGCAAGACAATTGAAACTATTTGAATCATTGATTTGTCTTCATCCTCGAAACATGTATGTACAAAGTGTGAAGAACTTTGAAATGAATGAATACATTCTATTTTTATCTGCCTACAGAAACTGATCTACATTGTCTACTCTCACTGATTTTGTAGAGAGCGCAGACTATTCTCTTCATATTTATTGTTCCCATGTGCAAAGAAGAAATCATAGCCGAAAGGTAAGTGTCTCATTCCAAAACAGCTTAAGACCATGCATACTTCATTTACTATTTGAAGAGATTTCTAAGTGTGTTAGTTTATATCTACTTTTAGAAAAATGCAGTCTATTGAAGATGAACCATTTTGAACTTTTCTAATTTACTATCAATAAACCACCTTTTAACATATTTCATTATCTTCTTGCCACGATATGTTTGACACTGCAATCCACCTCCACAACATCCAGCATAATTCAAAACAAAAGAACGTTTAGTTAAGAGGATTCTCAGTAGAAAAAATTATGATCTTAGAACTATTGTATCAAATATTCTCTATGTTTCATCAGTCATGCACTTTTCAGTGATAAGAAATATCCTTTGCAAATAATATAGATTTATTTTTGTTGTTACTTATTGAGTTTAGAAAGCCCAACCTATTTTTTTCTTCATAAGAAATCATGGATAGAGGGCTTTCTACTCTAAGAATGTAGCTACAAATACAATGAAGGGAATAAATCTGTGTGTAAAAAACCATGTTAACTATTTGCATTTGGCATAAGCAGCCATTGATGGAGGGTAATTTATATCATAAAAATAGCCAATAATTTGGCATTCTATATTAGCAAACTAGCTACAACTATCCTCTGTTTGACATACTATGTATATGTCTCCCTACCACATTACTGTGAAGCCCATACTTGTTCCTCAAACTTCTTGACAAAATGAACAATCTTGTTGTGAAAGAAGCTTTAGTCAAAGTTTCTATTTGCATAATCAAAATGGTTTGATTTCACACAAGAAAGTTCTCTCTCTCTCTCTCTCTCTCTCTCTCTCTCTCTCTCTCTCTCTCTCTCTCTCTCTCTCTCTCTCTCTCTCTCTCTCTCTCTCTCTCTCTCTCTCTCTCTCTCTCTCACACACACACACACACACACATTTTCTTTACTACAAATAGTGCAAATAAGGTGAAAAAAATACCGTTGGGCTTGCCAACATTTTAGGGACTAACAGCATGCACGCGGTCATTAATATACCGTGTATGGGGTACTTAGACATAGTTTTATTTTCCCAAGAGCCTCAATGGCCTCAAAAGAAGTTTTCAAGGTCATTGAAGGCCCCACTGCAACTGTGTCTACACTTCTATCATTGTTTTATACATAGAAGTAAGTGATTTTTTTGTTTTTGCATGATTTCAAATGATTGAATTGTTGTTCTTATTAGTTTTGTCAATATTATTGTGATTATTTAATAGTTTTGATTCAAAAAAATAATGATAAGATGCATATTTATGGTTATTCATTTGTTTATTAACTTTTTTTTACATGTATATGTAATATGATTCTATTTAGGACAACCGATGTCAACCATGGGAGAGAACAAGCGAGGAACGATGGAACAACAAGAGACTGAAAACGAAAGTCAAAGGTAGTGTGAAGAAATTACGTGACATAATAAAAATGGGAGAAGGTATGTCATCCTCAATATCTCAATTTGATTTACCAAATGAACATAATGCACCTAATACAATTGAAGAAGAGACATTTGATTTACCGTATGAACCTAATGGAATTGAAGAAGATACCACATTGAATAATCAATCAAATGATGAGCATACACCTGCTCTATTAGATGAATTGAATGTACACAATGCACTGATGTTAACACCTCCTAGAATCATTTGTAGGAAACCAAAGTATCTAATTGACATTGATGAGAATATATTGAAGCCAATGCCCAATAAAATGAATGAACAAACTTGTAGGAGAATGGTTAAAAGAATGTGGTAAAACTATTTTGAAAACTTAAATCAAACCACAAGATGTCAATTAATTGTTCAAATGATTAAAAATTTGAATTTTAGAGAGAATGAAAATTCTAGGCCTAAGATCATCTGAAAGTAACAGCGAAAAAACTATTGTGAGAAATCTATTTGATGCATATCAAGCTATTGGTTCAAAATCATGTACTAAAGATTCTAATGCTACTTGACGTGTCATTACATAAACCATAATGAGCAAGAAAATAAAAAAAGATCATTTGATAAGCAAAACAAGTAAGTCATTAAACATTAGTAGAACAACATTAAGTAAAATATTATAAAGGTGGGGAAAAATAGAGGAACTTAACAATAATTGTCTTTGGGCATTCTCGGGTAGACTACCACGCAAAGACAAGGTTGTTGTCGGTGCACTAAGAACATTAATTTAAAAATTTTGGCATGACAACACAAGAGTTTTGCCCAACCAAAGAGATGTTGTTAGAAGGCAAATCGGGTCCACAAATCGTGAGCCACATGCCAAACTCTATTTGGATATGACTCAAACAAAATTTTATGAAAGATTCCTTGAAAAGTTTCTTCAAATAAGAATTTCTCAAAGATTTTTTGAAATGGCAAAACCTTTTTATATTAAAATTAATCATGTACGCACCACATGTTGTTGTAGGATGCATATTGAATTTTCCATGCACTATGATATTTTTCATCATATTTGTTCTACTTTGCACACTAATAATGTTTTGCAGGAATGCAATATACAAGCACCTCCTAAGTCAGCAAGAGAATTTATTTCTAGTGTGCTATGTAATAGACATGATGGTTGCATTTATTATAAGATGCCTTGTTTGGAAGATTCTTGTGCTATATGCAATGGTTTGCAATGTTTACCAAGATGTGTACATTTGGAGAGCACACGTGAAATTGGTACGAAACTAGTTTCTTTTGAAAAATACAAGACATTCACATATGGAGTTGTTGTTGAGCCTAAAAAGAAAATTGACAACCACAATCATTGAGGGTATTGAGTACTGAATAAGGTCTGTTGTTGTGACAGGAACATGGCTTAGGAGATACCCTATCAATAATTCTAATGTTTGGTTGTTCAAGGACTTTGAAACACGCAGACATATTCTTCGTTTCTCTAACCTTGTTGTTGCAACAAATACTCATTTGATGAAGTATCGGGGTAGACTTCATAACAAGATTTTATGGAAAGTTCATGAATCTGACCACAAGGCAATACTTGACACAATATGGGTTAGAGTCGATCCTGAAGGCTCACTTGATTGATTCTATAGTTCAAAGTAGAATGATTTTGAGAATTTTTTATATATCATCGACGAATTGTTCTATATTCATTTTTGTATATAAATGCCCATGAACTAATTTGTACATGTTTAGGGGCATAATTTTTTATATTAAATGGCAATGAGTTGATTTGTACATATTTAGATGCCAAATTTTGTATATTAAAATGGCGATGAGCTAAATTGCACATATTGTAATGCCAAATTTTGTATAAAAACCCATGAGATGATTTGTAAGAAATTTTTTTGTATATTCAAATAGCCAAGAGCTGATTTGACCATATTTAAAGGCAAATTTTTGAATAATATGTGACAATGTTTTGTAACTATTTTTTGTGTCTATGTTCTATGACTATGTTTTGAGTTTATGTAATGTGATAAGGTCAATCATGACCATTATTGATAAGGTCAATCATGAGAATTCTTGATTCTTGTATAATAATGGATAATTATTTGAGTTATTATCAGGTCATAGGAGTCATAGATTGAGTCTAGATACAATTTGAGCAAAAATTGTCATTATTGTCAAAAAGTTGTCAAACAACTTGTACATCGTGTCGGTAGGGTATGACTCTTGGCATTCTAGTTCTTTGGGATGCATGATAAGAGCATGCCTAGCGTAAACCTACCCACCCACACATGCTCGTGACGTCGTTTTGTGAACAAGATGAACCGAATCAATTCTAGCCTATCTTGCAACTTTGCATTGCATGCAACTGACGGTTTTTGCAGCAAGCAAAAAAATGCTACCAATTGAAAATGGCTTCGATTCATCAAAAACCAAGATAGGACATTGTAGATGATCTCACAAGTTCAAATGGATTGATCATGTGTCCTAGATTGGAAGAAATAGTCCGTCAAAGTTTAACAATTTTTTAGACTCAGGGCACTTGAGAGATCGCGTTGGTAGGGTATTGTATATGGTGAAAATGGATACAACAACAATGATGAAAGACTGAATGAATTCAACCACAAAACCCTAGCCTAACAACAACAAAGATCCACCATAACATATGAAGATTACCTAAGACAATGCAAATCAAATGAAATCACAAAGATTATACCATCACATGTCCAATAGGGTTTGGATCTCCATTCTTCCTATCTCCATTGATCTTACTTGATATGTTTTCTCTCAGATTTTATGTGCACAAGAGCTCAACAAAGAACGGAATGTGGTTGCAAGTAGGATCTCATATGAAAAGCATAGTGTACTCAAATGCATAATTGAATTAGCCAGTCAGGGTTTGATAATGAAGGAAGCATCTCCTTATATAGAAGACATTATATGAAACGGAGGGATAAGATTGAGAGGTGTAAAAAGAGGTCGGCTATGATTAGAGGGTAGGTAGAGGAAATAAGAAAATAATGAGAGGGTAGGTAGTGTAGGAATTAAGAGATAAATGGCATGTGTCATGGGTAGAAAAGGTTAATGAATTAATTAAATAAATAAAGATTTATTTAATTAATAGAAGAAGTGGGATCAATTAAATAAATAAGATATTTATTTAATTTAGAAAAAGGGGAATTTAAATAAATAAAAGTATTTATTTAAATGAGAAATAAGGCTAGAAGAGGATAAATGAATTAATTAAATAAATAAAGATTTATTAAATAATAGAAGAATTAGGCTTAGATAATTAAATAAATTTATTTAATTAGACTAGACAATTTTAGGTGTCTACATTTTGCCCCTCTTTGAGACAATGCAGCTTGTCGCGTTGTTTCAAAGAAGATAGTATGAACTGATACAAAGTTGCCCCAAGATGGGAATGATATGCTCCCTTAAGAGATTGGATGAAAATGTCTGAAAAGATTGTAGACAATCTCTCAATAAAAAAGAAAGGCTAGAATGGATTGACCGATAAAGTGACAGAGTCACGGGGTAAAGAAGACTAACTCGGGAGACGGGGGCTAGGGCAGCCTATAAGATAGACTACAAGGGAAATACATCCTCATTGTCATCCACACATCTAAGAGATCAAAGTGCAGAGAGAGAATAGAGCAGCAGTAGTCAGCAGCGATGGTATTGGTTCGCAGATTCGATCACGTTCGTCAATTTCAGAGGCCAGCAGATGCAGGAGAGCCGGTAAGTACCACAAAAACCTCCTTGTACTTTGTTGCATTAAATGTTGTCATAAATGCATGCTAGGTAGCACATTTAATGCATGTTTAGGAAATGTCAAAAATGTCCAAAAACGTGTAGGCGCGTCTGCGTAGGTGCCAGGTGCGTCTATGTTGGCTAGGCGCGTCTGTGTTTGTGCCAGGCGCGTCTATGCTGGGAAAAGCGTCTGTGCCAAATGTGAGCGCGTCTACGTTGTTCAAGTGCATTTGTGAAATGTGGGCACATTTGTGCAGGTCAGGCATGTTTGTGCAGAGCATAGGCACATCTGTGTATTTCAAGCACGTCTGTGCAGAGCAGGCGCATTTATGCAGTCTTTAAGCGCGTTTATGTCATGAAGGTGCATTTATGTCTTGAAGGTCAAATTGACAATTCCGTGATGAACATACACTGTCAATTGGATAAGCTGCTGAGAGGATACACTCAAGTAGATCCTCTAGGGAAGACTAGGATAGCAGATAGGGCTAGGATTGACAATTTTGTGATAGAACATACGTTGCCAATTAGGAAACTACTCAAGAGGATTCACTCAAGTAGAGGCCCTAGGATAGGATAGGTCAAGGCACTTTGTGATGAACAGTGAGTACCAAAACATAGTACTTTGTGATGAACAAGGAGTACTAAAATATGAGCAGCACTTTGTGATGAACAGTGAGTGCAAATGTGAGCAACACTTTGTGATGAACAGGGAGTGAAAAACACGTAGTACTTTGTGATGAACAGGGAGTACCACTAGGATAATCAGCAACACTTTGTGATAAACAGTGAGTGTCACTAGAATAGAAGAAACACTTTGTGATGAACAGTGAGTGTTACTAGGATAGAGTACCATATGCACTTAGATAAAAAGTAGCATTTTGTGAAGAACAGTGAATGCCACTATGACTGACATGATTGATTTGCTTGACTACAGGAGTATATGCCTATGTTGGAGTCATGAGAGAGATTCCCATTGACTCAGAGGTTGCGACTAGAGTTGACGTTTGAGGACAGAGCTTTCATTGAGGGTATGGGCCTACGATATATTATGTATGTGCTTGAGTTTCGGGCAAACATGGGGTTGCTGACTGCGCTGGCTAAGAGATGGCACTCAAAGACATGTACATTCCATTTGCCGATGGGTGAGATGACAATCACCTTGGAGGATGTTTACAACATACTGAGGATACCGATTGATGGGGAGCTGATACCCTATGATCGAGAGGCCTTGAGATGAGTGTTTCAGGATCCCGAACTAGAGATGAGAGTTGGACACATGGCATGGGACATGATGACAGTGATAGGACTGGCACTACCAGCAGTGCTAGGAGGAGTGATCAGTGGGTTCCTGTGTCCAGACAGGGCGACACGAGGGTTGGCTGTGGGCTGGGGGAGCACCTTGGAGACACTGGTTACACAGCAAACCAGATATGCTTGGGGACCATATGTGTTAGCACACTTGTATTATGAGCTACATCAGTTTGTGTATCATGGATCCATAGGATTGGGCTACGGAGTTACATTGCTACAGGTATGGGCCTATGAGCATCTTCTGGTTACTCGACCAATACACTTCAGGGGTAGGGGTCATGGACGCAATTTTGTAAATTTATATGATATGATTACATCACAGCCATGGATTGGCAGGTTGGAGCATTGGCTTCGAGTCCTGGATGAGATCGACACTATGATATGGAGGTCGTACCTTGGGTGCAAGCAGTGGGAGGAGGATGCAGTGGATCTACCTTATACTCTCTGGAGCAGATATCTGATTGGGCGGACACCCTATGTATTGGAGAGATAGCTGATTGACAGGGTATGTAGGTAGTTTGGTCGTATTCAGCGGATGCCATGGGGTTCCGAGATGTATGCTCGGACAGTCAAGGATCAGGCACACTTTGGGCCATTGTTGTCGTATGATCAGGCCATGACGCAACTAGTAGAGATGGTGCCAATTCCATGGGATATGTGGCTAGAGATTGAGGATGCAGGCATGGATGCAGAGTACACGATGTATTGGGCTGAGCATCCCTTTCCATGACTGACAGACTCAAGGGAGGTGATAGATGGAGATGGTGGGAGGGATGGAGATGATGATGGAGATGGTGGGGGGAGAGGCCGACGGAGGAGGCGGGGTGCAGTTGGAGAGAGGAGGGTGGCTCCACGGAGAGAGGGTGGGGAGGAGAGACAGGCTCGGGTGGTGAGGGGTCATGGTGGATTGCCACTATAGGTGCCAATAGCATAGGGTCCTAGACAGGTGCAGAGACAGGGGTAGAGGTAGGTACAAGTACAGGCATAGGCACCAGTACAGGGAGAGCCACAGGTAGAGCCACAGGGGGCCGAGGAGGAGGAGGATGAGCTTCTTGAGCTGAGGGAGATCTACCAGGGACAGGCAGATGAGATTTAAGACCTGGAGAGGGAGACAGCTAGGCTCAAGAGGCGACTAAGGGAGACAGAGCATGAGTGGGATCAGGCTATCCAGCGCTATACTAAGGTTGAGACAATGCTGAGGGCTGGGAGGTAGGCGACAGAGGATACAGGGGCTGGATATGCCTATCTTCTACGGGCAGGGGAGGAGATAGGTTACTGGAAAGACCTATATTACGGGGCAATGCCACTAGAGCAGCGGGCAAAGAGCTTCCACAGACCATCGTGAACAGTGACAGCTACGGGAGGGAGCCAGAGGAGACAGGCGTCCAGCGGTGGGGTTATGGGTCCTCCACCACCACCAGATAGAGGGGATAGGAGGGATGATCCTAGGGTGGGTCCTTCTAGGGCTCAGACTCTGTCAAGGCCAGGCAGCTCTGAGGGAGGGAGTTCATCATAGTTGTAGAGGGCTCCCTATGTATCAGTGTTTTGTACCATTTTGTATTATGATGTAAACACCTTCGGGTGATTTTGTAACCATATGATTTTGACATCATTGTATCATGACACTTATGATTATATATATGAGATGATTCATCTTTGCAGCAGCTATATGCATGTGTACCTATGTGATGAGATGTTTCATGATGTATGTTTCTATGTGATGGATTATGATATGGATGTAAATATGTACATGATGAAATGCAATTTTTTTGTTCTTTTATGTTTTATATGTTATGCCAATGCAAATGTGAATGTATGAAATGTAAATGAATATGATAATGCAAATGATAATACAAATGTGCTAACATGAGTTGTGTGCAAGATGTGATGCAATTGTGATATCTATATGTATGTATGAAATGCTTAATATGTGGTAATGCAGGTGCAACTACATGAAATGCAAATATTTTTGGCATGTCATTATACTCAATCATGTGATAATGGGCTACACGGACTCAAGAAGGATGATGGAAGTCAATCAAGAAAGGGGGATGGAAGATAGAAGATATGAAAGTGAAAGAGCTTCTTGTACGTTATCATCATTGAGCTTTATTATGGCAAGTAGGTTATGACAATCGAGGGATATGTTCAACCCAGAAAGTCATTGTACCTGTTTGCATGGAGATAAGACAATTGCAAACAAGGAATGCCCCAGTTCATACCAGACTCACAACGTCCTCATATCCTTGGACAAGTCATAGAATTACTAAGAGACAATCCACAGACAGCAAAAGAAAATAGGTGACGATACCCCATCCTCACCTTTCTAGTCAAAGACATCCTGGAGATAAAATCTCTAGTCAAAGACATCCTAGAAAAGCTAAAAGGCATGTCACCAAAAAGATAAAATCAAAAGAAAACCAAGACTCAACACCAACATCCACTGTAGTCCTCAAGTTTAGTGTCTCTTGTCACTTGTATAAGTCTTATTTGATTGTGGTCACAATGTTTACTTTCACAAAAAGGATAGATCGCAATGAACCATAATGTTGTCTGAGTCTGTTGAAAGATTTGATTTGTTGAAGCCCATTGTTGTTATTGTGTCTCATCTGAAACTGACTGAATCCATGAAACTGATACTTTATTGTGGAGAAGATGGAACTTTATTGTGGATTGGTGATGTAGATGTTTCTTTATTGCGGATTAGCGATGTAGATGCTGCTTTATTGCGGATTGTGTGCAGATAGACTGAAGAAAAAGTGGAAGAAACTGTACTCCTCGAAACATGTGATGCTCTCAGTTCCACACCCATCACTAGACGTAGGATTAGCCTTAGCCACAGATAGGAGCTGATTTATTATGGATGGAGAAAGGTGAAAAGGGAGGTTTATTATGAATGGCTAACCAATCTTGGGTAGATCAATGACAAGCCATGATGGGAATGTGTAAAGTTTATTATGAATGAATAGGTCGTGAGTGTGTGCAAAGTGAAAGGATGAAATGGAATCCTGAAGGAGGGAGGAGCAATGTCTCTACGCATGGCACCGGTGACCCGGTTTTCACCATGGTACTTGCCCAGGGTGCCACCAAAGTGGTTTTCACCGTTGGATGGATTTATTTCTCTTTACTTTTTTGATGTTTTGATTTTTTTTGTTGTCACAAGGCACCTATTTGCCAGGTTTTCACCAAGTGACGATTTTTTGCTTTATGATTTTTTTTGTATTTTGAATTAGGATACTCCGAAGAGCTATGTGTAAAACCTGCGAAGGTGCATGTTGTTGATAGGATCCTCTAAAGGTTCACCCTCTGTGGTTGAGAGCTGATATGCACCAAATCCATATACTGTTGTAATGATGTAAGGACCAAGCCAATTTGGTTCAAACTTGCCCTTCTTCTCTCTATCTTGCTAATTTTTGGGGTTTTCTCTAAGAACCAAATCACCTACCTCAAATGTGTGAGGCTTGACTTTGTGATTGTAGCTGTGACTCATTTGTTGTTGATAAGCTTTGAGATGATTAAAAGCAAATTATCTTCGTTCATCCAATAGTTCAAGTTCTTGTAAGTGAGAGACCCTATAGTCTTCATCACTGATAATGTTTTGCAAAGAGACTCGTAAAGAGGGTAGCTTGACCTCAATAGGCAAGATAGCTTCAGCGCCGTAAACAAGTGAATAGGGTGTAGCTCCTGTAGGTGTGCGGACACTTGTGCGATAGGCCCAAAGTGCAGGATTAAGTTGGATATGCCAATTATGGCCAGCGTTGTCAACTGTCTTTTTTAAGATTTTAAGGATTGTTTTATTAGATGCCTCATCTTGATCGTTACCTTGGGGGTAATATGGTGTGGAGAAACAATGGGAAATATGGAAGTGGTCACAGAGTTCACGAACATCCTAATTTTTGAAGGGACGCCCGTTATTGGTGATAATGGAAATAGGAATAACATATCGACAAATGATATAGTTGAGAATGAATGTAGCAATTTGTTTTCTAGTGACTTGCATGAGAGGCATGGCTTTGATCCATTTTGTGAAATACTTTGTGGCAGTGATAATGAATTTATGACCGTTGGAGGATGGAGGGTGAATCTTGCCTATAAGATTGAGTCCCCACTGACAAAAGGGCCAAGGAGTCGCAATTGGTTGAAGTTCCTACGCTGGCGCATGGATGAGGTCTCCATGAAGTTGACATTGCTTACATTTCCTGACAAGTTGATATGAATCTTTTTCTCTACTGGGCCAGTAATATCTAGTCCTGATAAGTTTATTGGCTAAGGTAGGACCACTAGAATGTGGACCACATATCCCTTCATGTACTTCACGTAACGCAATCTGAGCTTCATCACTTTCTAAACATCTAAGAAGAGTGCCATCTAGACCTCGACGGTATAAGATATCGGCTAAAATGACGTATCGAGAAGATTGGCGAATGAAAGTGCGACGTTGGTTATTGGATAGGTCAGGAGGAAAGGTATTATCATGAAGGTATGTGAAAATGGAACCATATAACTGGGACTCGGGAACAACAACACATATTATCTCAGTAGAAGTGATTTCATATGAAGGAACCAAAAGGTTGTCCACCAAGAACTCATAGTGGGTCTCATTCGGAGGTAGATCGATTAGTGAAGCAATTGTAGCCATGGCATCTGTGGCTCAATTCTGCTCTCTTGGTATCTACTCAAAGTCTATCTTTGTGAAATGTTGTTTCAGGTCATCCACCATTCTTTTGTAAGGCTTCAATTTCTCATCCTTTGTTTGGTAATCATCAGTTGCTTGATGAATTACAAGTTGAGAGTCCCCAAAAACACAAAGTTCCTGGATCTTCCACTAAACTGCAATCCGTAATCCAGTTGTTAATGCCTCATATTCTGCTATATTATTAGTGCAGGGAAATGATAATCGATATGATTTTGGTATAGAATCCCCTTGAGGAGTGATGAACAGGATGCTAGCTCCTGCCCCATGCTGTGTGTATGAGTCGTCAAAGTATAGTTGCCAAGGCTTTGCATGTGACACTGTTAAGATGGATTCATCTGGAAATTCTAAAATTAGAGGAACATCATCTAACATGGGGGCATCTGCTAACTGATCTGCGATAGCTTGTCCTTTTATCACTTTTCTATCCACATACTCGATGTCAAATTCACTCAAGATCGTTACCCATTTGGCTAGTCGCCCAGTAAGTGTTGCTTTATTGAGAAGGTATTTCAATGGATCGATCCTTGCAACCAACTTAGTCTTATGAGTTAGCATGTAATGTCATAGTTTTTGTGAAGCAAAGACCACGGTGAGACATGCATGCTCAATTGGTGTGCAGTTTAGCTCATATCCCACCAATGTGTGACTGATATAGTATACTACCTTTTCAATGCCCTCAGCAACTTGTTGTGCTAAGAGTGCCCCTAGTACTATTGAAGTAGCTGATATGTATAGTAATAAAGGCTGATCTGGAACTGGTGGCATCAAAACTGGTGGATTCAGAAGATAGTCTTTGAGTATCTGGAAAGCCTATTAACAGTTACCATTCCATTTGAATTTGATGTTTTTATGTAGCAAGTGTTGAAAAGGATTACACTTATCAACAAGTTGTGCTATGAATCTTCGTATGGACTGGAGTCTCCCTTGCAAAGATCGAAGCTGACTGATGTTTTGTGTTGGTTGCATCTCTAGGATGGCCTTGAATTTTGTTGGATTGGCTTCAATTCCTCTTTTTGACACAATGAATCCCAAGAGCTTCCTAGAGGTTACTCCAAAGACACATTTCTTGGGGTTTAATCTTACTTTATATTTTTCCAACCGATCAAAGACAACTAAAAGTATTTCCAAATGTGTATTTTTATCTATTGATTTTCCCAAGAGGTCGTCAACATAATCTTCCACAGTAACGTGCATGAGATCATGAAAGATAGTAGTCATGGCTCTTTGATATGTAGCGCCTGCAGTTTTTAGCCCAAAGGGCATGACATTCCAACAGAAGGTTCCCCAAGGACAAGTAAATGTCATTTTGTGCTGATCCTCGGATGCAATTTTTATTTGATTATAACCAGAGAATCCATCCATCACATATAACATTGCATGACCTGTTGTGAGATCAACGATCAAGTCAATATTTGGTAATGGAAAATCATCCTTAGGACAAGCTTTGTTGATGTCTCTGAAATCTATACATATTCTGATGCTACGATCTAGTTTACTAACAGGCACTAAGTTGGAGATCCATTCAGGATAATCAATTGGGCGTATGAATCCGACATCCAATAATTTCTCAAGTTCTGCTTTGACTAGTAATGCCACTTGGGGATGCATCTTTCTTAATTTTCGTTTTACTGGTTTTGCCCCTAGTTTAACTATAAAATGGTGCATTACCAAATCTGGATCCAATCCAGGCATATCAGCGTATGACCATGCAAAGTTGATTTATCATTCCATGAAGAAACTTATGAATTTTGACCTTTCTGACTATGTCAAAGATTGAGCCAAGAAAATGTTGTGTGGAACTTCTTCTGTACCAATGTTTGTTTTGATAGTCTCCTCTACCAACATGGATGACTTCTCCTCATATGATGCTGGGAGAATGTCGAGCCTTCCATCTTTGGGTGCCTCAAAGAGGTTTTCACCCTCAAATACATCCTTTCTTTTTACTTTTTTGGGGTCAGATAGCACCATAGTGTGGTTTTCACCATAAGACCCTTGGTTTGTTTTTAATTTTACATTTTTGCGACTAGAAGGCCCGACACCCTCACCGAAATATGCCACACTATTGAGTTCTATAGTGTATCCTGCTTTATGGTCCCCAAGGGGAAGATCATCTCGTATGCCAAGATAGTCAATAAAAGCTTCATCATTTTGGAATGTGTCAAACTGTGCAGGTCCTTCATGGTCCCAATCAATAAGTTGGTGGTGAATAAGGGGAAGGCCTTTGATATCTTCAAAGTTAGCATGGTTAAGAGTGAAGATGCAGTTATATTTAGGTATGTCAAGGTAGTTATCAAGGTCATTGTTGGCACCCTCCTCATCAGTCTCGATCGTGAACAAATCCAAATTATCATCACTAGTAGCGCATTCCAAGACAGGTGTTCTCATTCTATGTGATTTCAACCCAGGACCTAGAGGCAAAGACTGTATGGGATCCTCTAGGGTTGTTTCTTGACCAACTTTGAATTTCCTATTAAATTCCTCTTCTTTTGTTGGTTCATTTGGTTCTCTGAATGTCTCAGTGAGCTTATAGTCACTAGAGGATTTGTCTGAACCCCATTCCCATTCATTGGAGTCTATGGAATAGCGATTCTCTTGTTGAATTTTGGCAGCTTTGATTTGTAATGCTTCTTCTATCCTTTGAGTGTGGACCTTGGAAGTCACGAAACCAAGTCCCTTCGAGCGTTCCTTTTTGAATGTCAATTCAGGTTGTAAAGGTTCAATGATGCCTTCCTTTCTTAATCCAAGATGACTTTTGCCATCATACCCAAATTTTTTTAGGATCTTGAATCCTTTGCCATACTTTTCACATGGTATACTGATGTGATCTTGTGTATCATTTTCAAGGTCTTTGTAAAGCATTTTGTATAAGTCTTCCTCTTCCAGTTCACCCCATCTTTCAAAGATAGTAGGGTCCCATTTGAGTATAATGATAGATACCTGCTTATTAGGATGTGGTCTTCCATATTCTTTTGGTGAACTCATGACTTGTTGTAAGTACATGGTATGATTCAAAGTGTATTCACCCATGCCCTTGTCCTATAATTTGCCCTTAAGTTCACCTTGTTTTGATGTTGAAGGTTTTAATGACTCAGGATCAATGTATGCAGAAGAAGGAACAGCTTCGCGATTACTGGGAATGATGGTCTCAGTTTTTGGTCTCAAGTTATTGCAATATGTGAATGGATTAGGATCTCCATTAACTGTTATTTCAACTCCATTGTGAGGAAACTTGATGCATTGGTGATATGTAGATGGGACCACCCTCATTTCATGAATCCAAGGACATCCTAGCAATATGTTATATGTGAGATCAAGATCTAGTACTTGACAAACCACATCCTTTGTAACTGGCCCAACTCTGAGAGGTAAGGTGACTGTGCCCTTGGATGAACGCTCTTCATCATCATATGCTTTGATGGTAATTTTGTTTGTAGAATTCACAGCTTTTTTGAAATATCCCAATTGTTTAATAGTGCTTAATGTACAAATGTTTAGACCTGCTCCTCCATCTATCAGGACTCGTTTGACTCTATGTTTGTGTATGAAGGCTTCAATGTGTTATGGTGCATTATGTGGCTGACTTATGGAGGCGTCATCTACTTTTGTGAACGTAAGGGAGTGTGGAATGGAAAGGTATCCCACCATGGCTTGAAAATGGTCCACATTCAAATCAATAGGAATGGCAGTGTCTCTCAAAATTTTGTCAAGAATAGCTTTATGTGCGGGGGATATGCGTAAGAGCTCAAGGATGGAGATAAGCACAAATGTTTTCCCTAACTGATCTGCAAGGTCGTATTCAGGCTTGGTTGATGAGGAAGTGGTGTTTTTAGCTAGAGCACCTTGCAAAGTGAATTTACCTCAATGGGTTGTAACATGACATTCAGAGGTAGGTTCGGAAGAAGATCCAATGCCTTTCAGAACGATCTTGGGTCTCTGGGTAGAATTCTCAAGGGTTTTGTCCTTAATGATAATGGTAGAGACATAATTGTCCATCAAGATGTGATTGATAGTTGAATCATAGTTGTAGGATGCTCTAGTATAGTTGGTTTGATCATCTCTGGCTACAGCTTTTCCCTTGTCATGTTTTAGGAATGGTTCCTTAAACATTTCATGTTCTTGATTGGATGAGTGCCCTTCAATCTCAATGTCACCTCTATCAATGAGATCTTGTATGATGTTCTTCAGTCAGTGACAATTTCCTATTTTATGACCCTTTCTCTTATGGAATTCACAATACTCATCATCATTCCACCAATTTGGTTTGACCTTTGGTTCATATGGCGGAAAATCTGGAATTGTGATTACTTTGTTTGCCACTAGCTTCTTGAAAACTGACTCAAGTGGTTCTCCCAATGGAGTGTGCTTCCTTCGTGATTTGGAAGTTGTTTGAGTATTCACTTGGTTGTTTGTAGAGCTTGATCTTGAAAAAATGATTTTGGGTCGCACTATATTGGCATCAACAACACCATCATTGACTGTGTTCTTGTTTTTATTCCAAAATCTTGGCTTGTCTTTTCCTTTAAAGTCATCTTTATTTTCCTTGAATATCTTAATGACTCCTTGTTCAATTAGGACCTTTTCTATCGCTAAGCCTTTTTCAATGACGTCCTTGATGGTGGACAAACAAGCTTTTCTTAAGTCATAACCAATGTTTCTGTTAACATTTTGGGTGAACATTTCTACCATTTATTTTTTTGGAATTTCACAAGAGCATCTGCTAGCTAGATTTCTCCATCTTTGTAAAAATGATGAAAAAGATTCTCTATCCTTTTGCTTGGTGTTGCACAAAGTAGTGACCGATATGTCTGTCTCTATGTTGTAGGAGAAATGTTGATTAAATGCCTCTGCTAAGTCACCCCATGACTTAATTCCAAGTGGGAGTTGAGAGAACCATTCCATAGCTTGATCACCTAAGCTCTGTGGGAATAATCTCATCAAATATGTCTCCTTTGAAGCTACCTCAATGCAAGCTGTGAAAACTTGTCTTATGTGTGCCTTAGGATCTCCTTTTCCTCTATACTTATCAAACTTAGGTGTCACAAAGTGTGTAGGAAATGGAGGCATTGGAATGCTCTTGTCAAATGGATATGGACATATGTCTCTCATTGTGTAAGTTGGCTTCGGTGTATTTATGTCCTCCATTTTCTTTTGTAAGTCCCTGATTTGCTATTCCAAATTGTTGTTAGGTGGAGATTGACTTCTTGGACCATACCCCATGCTTGAGGCACCAATTGGAGGAGGAGCATGTTGCATATATGGATGATATTGATCATACACATGTTCATATGGAGGAGGTCTATAATGATGCTGCGTATATGGACCACCTAGTATAAAGTCATGGTGGGGAATGGAATATCTGCTTTGTCCATGTATACCATACTCTATAGGAATGTCATGAGTTTGTTCTAGTGTGTTTCCCCCAAATTTGACACTGGGTTTTCTTGTGTCCAAATTTTGAGCATGCCTTTGAATATCCAATTGCTTTGGTGGTTGATCCTTAGCATTGGTATGTGATTGAGCATATTTTTCTGCATAAGACTTCCATAATGGTCTGTGAAGGTGAGTATCATATGCTTGACCATGTGTGTATGGGACCTCTGGTTTTTGAAACAAAGATGATGGTGATTCAGGCACCATATGTGGTCCTCTATTGCCTCCACTATTAGGCCTCCTTTGGTCCATGGTGGAGTGAGATTGTTGCAAAGGTCTATGTTCCATTATTTGAGACATGTCAAAATCATGAGATATCTTGGCTCCACTTTGTGCCATCACTTGTAGGAAGTATTGTCTATCCCTCCTCATTATTTCCTCAACCAATCGATTGAAATGGGGATTCATAATGGTGTCTTCCACTTCTGCTGAATGTACTAAAATGTTGCCCATATTGTCATTATGTGTATCATTGTTGTTTGTAGTGTCAATGTTTTCAACATTTGGAATGTTTCTATAGGCATCCATGTCAGGTAATGTAGTATGATCAGAATTGAAAAAGATATCATTGTCATACTCATAGGAACTCATGTTTGCAGACTCTTGAGCCTCTTTAGCTTCTCTCCTAGATTTTTGGGAATGGGTTTCAACCATGAACTAGGTATTGACCAAGATGTGTGAGACTAGATGAAAATGGAAAGAGTATGGAAGACCAAGAGTTGGATGGAATGTAAATGAATTTAAGGTTTACTTGCAATGACCAAAGTGTAAGACCAAGTATGTATGTAGTAGAGTAGGTGTGACTACCAAAGAGATGATAGTTTCTCTTGATGAGGTAAGTTGACCTTGACTCTAAGTAAGACTAAATGAGACCCAAAGCTGATAGACCTTGATGAGGGACCACTTAGCAAAATGTTGTTGTATGTAGTGTGTTGACAAAGTATGATGAGGGCAAGCAAGTGACCTTTTGACTCAAGTTTAGACAAATGTGAATGTAATGTAAGGTGTAAAGAAATGATAGACTTTGTAAGACCCAAAGACAGGTTGAATGCTAGATGAAACCCTGGAGAAATAACCTAGGAAGCTCAAGAATTCTGAAACTGACTGTGTTTGTTTGCTGGACTATAAAAGTTTTTCAATTCTGAACATAGACATGCCTGTATACTGCACAGACGCGGTTTCCTAACACAGACGTGGTTCTGTTTAACATGGATGTGAGTCTAAGATTTTGTAAATGTAATGTTGATTCTGAGAACACAGATGTGTTTCTACCCTTCATAGACGCGGTTATACGACACAGATGCTATTATGTCAGACACAGACGCGTTTCTGCAAATTTGTGCAATTTTTTCCAATCTGTGAAGTTGCTTTGTTGTGACCAAATCTGAATGTTTGACTATTTTTCCATGAGAAGATGACACAATGTTGATGAGGACTCAATGTTTGCAAGTGTCTAGACAAAAATGACTCAAAGAAAAGTGTGTTGTTTGATGCAAAATTGTTTTGCATACACTTGAAGACACAAAAGACACAATGTTTTGTTGTTTGGTCTTGAATGTTTGAATGTTTAAAATAAGTCAAGCACAATTCTTATGGCTGGCCAAGACAATAGTTGTTGATCCCACATGGGGTTTTACCCCCGAGGCTACGCTATTCAGATCAGATACTTAGATGTTTGACCCCACTGGCTCCACCCTCGGCACTCACTTCTCGGGCCAGCCAAGCATCAGTCCCCACAAAAACTCCTTGTGGTGAACTTTATATCTCTACTAAGAACTGTATGTGTGTGGGCCGCTACCAGAGGTCCGACCTCCTGCCCCAACAACTAGAAGGATTTTGGCTTCTAAAACAAAAAGGTGCTAGTAAGGGCATCCGCTCGTGTGGCCATACATACGACACTTTCAGCTCTGTAAATACAGAAGGCTCCTAGCCGGTAGGGGTTACGCCCTATAAATGATCAAATAAATTTGATCAAATGGGTTTATGGGGAGACATAGTGTCGATATGAAGTAATCAGCACACATTATTCATAGTTTTCACCATGAATACAGTTATTTATAGTGGTTTGGAAAAAGATGGCTTTTCTTTTGCTACCACTTGGGTCATTCTCTCCTCACTAGTAGTCCTAATGACCACACGGGGAGACACGCCCTCTAAAGATTAAACAAAAAGAGCCTATTGCTCAAGACACAAAAGACAATGATTCTATTTTAAAGCACCAATTGAAGTGTTTGCTAGTCTATGAAAATAAGGCACACAATAAAAATCCAAAAACCCTTGCCAAGGTCCTACAAAAAAGATTTGTTAGTAGTTTGGATTGTTTGAAATAATCACCCCTTCCTACAAGCACACAAGTTAGGTAAATTTTAGATCCAAAAGACTTTGTGAAAATAGGGGTCTTCAACAATGCATTTTGTTTTCAAGACAAGTTGCACCAATTTCGTTAGCTAGATCTAAAAATGTTAGCTCAAAATAAACCAAATTAAAAAAAAACTGAATGACTAAAAACTGACTCAATGAAAATCCCCCAAAAAAATGAAATTAGTGCACACAGACGTGGTTATCATAAACACAAACACGGCTTTTGGATGCAGACATGCTTCTGTGAAACACAGACGCGGCTTCGTAACGCAAACGCAGCTTCTGGACGCAGACGCACCTGAAAACCCCACAGACGCAACTAGGGAACACAGACGTGATTTCTAGAATTTGCAAAAAAAAAAAAAATTGTTGAGGGTGTGGACGTGATCCTAGATGTCGCAAACACGACTGAAAACCACAAACATAATCCAAAAGTACGCAGATGTGAAAATAGCAAAAAACTGTTGACAATGTCAGATCTGCAACTTCAAAACACAAAACCTGCAACAAGGATGTTAAATGCAAAAGGGACAAGAGTCCCACCAGGCGTGCCAAAATGTATATGGTGAAAATCGATACAACAACAATGATGAAAGACTGAATGAATTCAACCACAAAACCCTAGCCTAACAACAACAAAGATCCACCATAACATATGAAGATTACCTAAGACAATACAAATCAAATGAAATCACAAAGATTATACCATCACATGTCCAATAGGGTTTGGATCTCCATTCTTCCTATCTCCATTGATCTTTCTTGATATGTTTGTTCTCATATTTTATGTGCACAAGAGCTCAACAAAGAACGGAATGTGGTTGCAAGTAGGATCTCATATGAAAAGCGTAGTGTAGTCAAATGCATAATTGAATTAGCCAGTCAAGGTTTGATAATGAAGGAAGCATCTCCTTATATAGAAGACAATATATGAAATGGAGGGATAAGATTGAGAGGTGTAAAAAGAGGTCGGCTATGATTAGAGGGTAGGTAGAAGAAATAAGAAAATAATGAGAGGGTAGGTAGTGTAGGAATTAAGAGATGAATGACATGTGTCATGGGTAGAAAATGTTAATGAATTAATTAAATAAATAAAGATTTATTTAATTAATAGAAGAAGTGGGATCAATTAAATAAATAAGATATTTATTTAATTTAGAAAAAGGGGAATTTAAATAAATAAAAGTATTTATTTAAATGAGAAATAAGGCTAGAAGAGGATAAATGAATTAATTAAATAAATAAAGATTTATTAATTAATAGAAGAATTAGGCTTAGATAATTATTTAATTAGACTGGACAATTTTAGGTGTCTACAGGTATGACTCTCGACGTTCTGGTGCTTTGGGATGCACAAGAGCAACATGCCTAGCATAAACCTGCCGACCTGAACGTGCTCATGACGTTGGTTTATGCACAAGACGAACCGAATCAATTCTAGCCTATCTTGCAACTTTGCATTGCATGCAACTGATGGTTTTGTAGCAGACGAAAAAATGCTACCAATTGAAAATGGTTCTGAGTCATTAAAAACTTAGATAGGCCATTGTAGAGGAGCCTCACGCAACCCCACAGGTTCAAACGGATCGATCATATGTGTCCTAGACTGGATGAAACAGTCCATCAAAGTTTGACAATATTTTGAACTCATGGCACTTGAGAGATGGCATCGGTAGTGTATGAATCTTGACATTCTAACATTTTGGGATGCACGAGAGGAGCATGCCTAGTGTAAAATTGCCTACCTAGACTTGCTCGTGATGGCGGTTTGTGCAGAGGACAAACCAAACCAATTCTAGCCTATCTTGCAACTTTGCATTGCATGCAACTAACGATTTTTGTAGCAGGCAAAAAAATGCTACCAATTGAAAATGGCTCTGAGTAGTCAAAAACCGAGATAGGTCATTGTAGAAGAGCCTCACGTGACCCCACAAGTTCAAATGGATTGATCATAAGTGTCCTAGATTGGAAGAAACAACTCATCAAAGTTTGATAATTTTTTGGACTCGGGGCACTTAAGAGATCACGCCGATAGGGTATGACTCTCGACATTTCGATGCTTTGGGATGCACAAGAGGAGCATGCCTAGTGTAAACCTTCCCACCTAGATGTGCTCATGACGTCATTTTATTCACACGAGAACCAAAATTTGACCATTGCAAGCATGAGGGTGCTCTCGCACCACACACATATTGTTGTTTATATTCATATTGTCAATTTTTGTTGTTTATATTCATATTGTTGATTACATAGGCAAATATTAATTTAAATTTATAAAAGGGCAGCCACCAAATATAGTGAATACACAATAATGAACTAAATAAAAGGAGTTTTATAGGGTTAATTCGACATTTTAGAAATTTAATCAAATCATATTCCATTATTGCAATGTTTTATATCATAGATTTTTGTTGTTTATATTAATATTGTTGATTACATAGGCAAATGATCAATTAAATTTATAAAATGACATCCATGAAATACAACGAATACACAATAATGAACTCAGCACACATTTATTGGATCGAATATCAACATTTATATATATATCAAAAAAAGGCATGTCCGCCAAGTCAATACAAGTATTACAAAAATGTGGCATATGCCGTGTCCAAATCGATATACAATAAAAATGTAGAATATATCTACATGTATTGGTCATTCTATGACCACAACTAACACTATATGATCCTAAACTTGTGGTGGATCATCAAAATTGAGCCTCTTCGATGCAGTACGTAGCTCTGTAGATGGCTGCAAAACCACAATTCAAAAACCAAGTTAGAATTATTTTGTAGAAAATAGTTCACAATTAACAACATAACTATGCATTTAACTATAATTCATTTCCAATTGAAATGTAGATTACCTCATTGGCTAATCTCAGAGATAATGTCTTCACTCTCCTCTCCTTGTCACTCTTAGGAGTTTTTTTTAAGACAACTTATGGTCGAATTGCGAAGGGGGCTATTGTAGATTAAATGTACAATTAATACAATGTACTAACATAAATATATCAAAAACACTTAAAAGTTATAATATAGACAAAAAAACACTAATCAATCCACAAACCCCAACTAAGACAATTTCAACATTTTCAAACAATTGTACAACTAAAAATGTGTTCGATTACCTTCTTCCCACATTTTGGCGTCTTTGAGGAATTCTTTTGCTTAGGACGAGGCCTAAACGCAGAGGGGGTACCCTAAAAAAACAAAATTAACATGAGTTGTTATTACAGATAATATATTAAACATAATTTTAAAAATCGAAAATGAAATGACTTGCATATTCCATCAAAACAATACATAAAAAAAGTTGTACAAAATATGATACTGTATAGCCTTGTAGGCCAAAATCGATCGTTGAGAACGTGATGTCATGAATCTAGGACATGTGGTCCCATGTCAACACCTACAAACCATAAATTGGACCAAGCATTAAACATAGTTAGTATATCTTGTAATTTTTTTGAATTCAAAGTGTACTATTCTATTTTAACATGTTACAAAATTTATACCTCAGACATCGAAGTTGCAGGTGTAGTAACTGTGGGAGGAGTATGGGATACCGCTGCTACATCCTGAAATGCATATTATTTGTCTCAATTTAAATCAATGTATAAATAAAAATTCATTTATGTAATTCTAAATTTAAAGTGACTGATAAATAAATGCTATGAATTCAAATCAACACATCTGTGTCTGTCGTTGATGGGGAAACAACATCTGCAATAACTCCTCTCTCAGCTCCACATCCCTAGTCATGTGGGTATGACATCTACTCCCACAAATCATGCACGAATGAGATGTGGATCCATCTACAACGGCCTCGTCATTCATCCCTGAGAAACTGACACACAGATGCTGAATGGGCTCTCTATCGCCACATGGAGCAACTAATGGCTCATCATCCAGTACAAGAGGGTGTGCTAACTATGTCCCATGTTGGATGATGGCACCAGTCAATTTTGTGGCTGCCTGAAGACTCTATATCTACATCGACTCTTTCAGCTCTACTAGAACAGCCTGATGTACCTTGGGTTTGGGTGCTAGGGGGCGATGACTCTCCGGAGCTACTCGCCTATGGGCTCTCGGTCTATCTTGGGCAAAGCCGCCACCTCTACCATGGAACTCTCTCATGTCAAAATAGTTTGGTCACACATTAAGGACAAACTCACAATATACTTTTCTCAAAAAATACAATGGCACCTCATAATAATTACAAGGTGGATCATCAAAGACCATCCATCACCTCTGCCAAAAAATATTCTTCATCTGCACATGGGTACACCAATGTATGGGAAACCTCTTTTCATTAAGAGGTAACGACTAACCAGTTTTAGGATCAACAAAAAGGGCACATATTTGTTGTTTGCTAATATTTTTGTTTTTCACTCCCTCGTATGACAACCCACCAACACGGTATTGACGACACATATCCCTAAAGTTTCCCCATTTTGTAATTTGTGTGGAAACGATTGTGGCACTACTAGGTAATGTTTCTAGGCTAGTGGCGAGAGATTTATGATGCTCAAGATCAGATGTTTTCAATTTATGAATCTGTCTATTAATTTTAGATGTGTTTTTTCCTAACTAATTAATCAATTGCTCATGTGTTTCAGGTGTATAGTCAAAAGGAGGAACTGGATGTGTATCTTGTGGGTTTTCTTCGGGGTTTTTAGGAGGTGCATTTTGTTTTTGTTGTTGTGGATTATCAGAATCTAGTTTTTGAAACAAAAAATTAAAAAACCTAATCAAAATAAACGAAATTAAATTTAAAACATAAAATAAATTGAATAAACGAGAAAGAAAGACAAAAATTAAGAAAAACTAACCTTGATCCATAGCGTTTGGTGGAGAAATGACACAACCCATTCGTGGGTTTGTGGAGGAAATGGAGGGAAAAATGTCATGGTCACAAGAAAATAAGACCCAAGTTTAAAAAAAAAAAAAAAATTGGACAGGTACCGCATACGCGGTTCTTTAGGGCTTATGAGTGTGTACGCGATCACTTTCCTAAAAGCAGTGCGTATGCACTCACTTTCCTAAAGACAATGCATGCACGCTCACTTTCCTAAAAATAGCGTGTATTTTTTAGGCTCGGGAACAATGGACCTAAGTGAGTATGGGGTGATTTCAAATTTTAGAACCACATACGCGCTACTTGTTTTTTCATGTTTTTTTGGAGTGGTGTCCACTTTTCTGACCACCATCTTTGTGCACATACCCAGGCACAAGGATCGAGGAAGGCTGACAAGACCACCCACCAAAAAAGGAAGAAGGGAAAGCAAAGGAAATAGAAATAAAAGAAAACCAGCAATAAACAATAAAAACCAAACCAAGGAACAAAAGAAAAGAACATAAGAAAAAGGGAAATTAAAAAACATGCAAAATCCCCACCAAAATACCCTAGAGAAATAAACCAAAATCTACTTAAAAAAGGAGATAATTTTTTTTTCTTTTAAATTAATCCTCACTACCACACTAACACTAACATCTAGAATGCAACATTACTACTATTGTTCATCAAAGCATTATTAACTATATCCATGATCACATGAATCAACATGAACAGAACCAATTAGTATCATATTATGCGAGCAGAACATCTATAAATCATTAACATAACTCCATAATAAAACCATATAATGCATCTCCATTCTCTAAGGTATCTCAACGTCACTACTTGACATTAAACAAACATATCACATAGAACAACATATACTATCATCCAACTAAACATTTACTTTCCATGCAAATGATAAAACATAATCACATATGCATAACTCTATCCCCTTTCATACACTTTAGGTTCATTTTAAAGTACCAATCAAATGTTCCAAATACCCATTTTTACTCATTTGAACACTTAACACATCATGAAACTAAATGCATTTATCCTTCCTTTACTAATGGTATTTGATTATTTCCTTAAGCACAACTCATGAAGAATACTATCCAAATACATATATGCAAGATCATAAAAGCAAGTACTTATCTACATCCAAATAGTATTCTGATCTACTAAATAGGTTCAAGGGTCATATGATTCTACAAGAATAAATACAATCTAATATTTCAATCCCCTAATTTCAACATAGGACTTCATTCTCAACATGATACAAATATCTATATCATGAACCACATACCAATACATCATCTTATTACAATAGCATAGTTTATCTATATCAAGTTTAATTACATAAGAGCAGATGGAGCAAGAACATATTATTTTTAGCTACATCCCATCCTAATGCTTAATAATACAAGTTACATAGTGTAGTCACACAAATCTGTCCATTTTAATTAAATGAATATTTCGTATTTATTTGATTAAAAATCCACTAGCCATCAATTAATTAAATTAATATTTAATTAATTCATCCCCAAACATTCTTCTATTAATTAAATAAATTATTCGATTTATTTTAATTAATTCATTAAAATCAAATTCCCATTAATTAAATAAATAAATCAATTTATTTAATTAAAATCCCCCTTTTTCCTCTTTTAAATAAATTAACATTTATTTAAATCATTTTAAAACCCCCCCACTTGCATTTTCCTACAAATGCAACTTGCACACATTTTGAAATAAATAAATTTTTATTTTAAATAAAATCCTATTTTCCCTCACCCACCAAATCCACTTGCAAAATCTAATCCCCTTCTAGATTCTTCTAACCCCTTCCTGATTAGCCTAATCCATCCCCTAATTATTGTCACATTCCTAAGCAAAATGGAGTCACTTCTCAAAGACTCCAAAGTCTTTGAAAAACATTTAATGCTTTGTGTGTTCAACCAATTAACCCCCAAAAGTCTTCCAAGACCACTAATGGCTCTTACATGACCATTTATGGCTCTTACATAACCATTTATGGTTATTTCAATCTTGTCTCCCCAAACATTTATTGTTTGACCATATTCATCCATTTCACATTTACACAAGATTTTATCCATTGGATAAAAGCTTTATTCTTTGAATAAAGAGTTTATTCATTCAACCAACCTTGACTCAAAATCCCAAGGTCATATCAGGCATTTAATGCTTATTCCCTCTCCTCTCAACCTATCTCACATTGACACTTGTCATCCTGGGATTGGGTTGAAAGCCCTCACATGGATTTGAAATCATTCAATCCTGACCCTTGTTGAGATTACTCAATCTCAACCATCCATTGCTCCATTTTTCCTATAAATAGAGCCCATTCCTTCATAATCCAGATCCTGAAAACTTGTAAGCATTTAGACTATAGCCATTTTAGAGAGCATTTAGCATAGCATAACTAAATATTGTCTTTTTGGTTAAAATACATCATTTTAGCATTAAAATAGCTTTTTATTTCATGTTTAGAGCTATTCTACAAATCTCAATCCTCCATAAGCATCCATAGTGCAAAAAGCTGCTGAGAGCTACACTATTTTGGAACTTGGAGAGGAGAGGAACAAGGGAGAAAGAGCTAATATCATGTTAAGAGATAGTTGGAGATATCTCATTGTCTTTACTTCTTTAGTTAGATTCATTAGCATGTGTTTTTAGTGTCTCCTTTGGAATGCCTTCATTATGTTTGGTTTTTAGATTGATTAACGCTAACTTTTTGTGTGTTTTGTGTTGATTGATCTTAAGCTAACATTGTGCCATTTAGGAGGGCATCATTTGGTGAACCCGACGTGAATCGAACACGCAACCTTCTGATTGATTTTTTTTGAAATTAACATTTTTCTTGTTGAAATTGCCACACAGGTCGCGCTTCGGCGCTATGGAACACGTTCTAGTGCTATTGCAAAATTTTCTTTTAGCGCTATTGTCCATATAATAGCGCTAATGAAAAATTTTTAGCGCTACTGATCCCATTCTGGCGCCTTTGTCACAGTTATAGCGCTATTGAAACTATTTTAGCGCTTTTGACTTTCCGGTTTTTTTTTATTATTTCAGCGCTATTGTGTAAAATAGCGCTTCTGCGACCGCAGACTAGCGCTATTGTATTAATTAGCGCTTTTGTAAAAAAAAAAGCAGAATAGCGCTATTGCGACAGAATGTTGTCCAATTCGCTTTGTAACCGAAAAATCAAAAATTAGGCTTGTGGAAGCCCTCCCCTGTGAGCATTAATTTTCTTAACTTGTTTCTTTTCTTTGTGCAGGTTAACAACACAACAAAAAAATCACAAAATTTTTTTTATTTAGTGCTTAAAAAGAACTTAAAAACACAAAAAAAAAAAAAAAAACAGTTTTTCATTGTTTTCTAGTTAGGGATACATTTTGTTTTGGTGCTTAAAATCAACAAAACAAACTTTCTTTCTTGCATCAATTGGGACTTAAAAATCACAATCCACACTTCAATTTTTGGTGCAAATAAAATACACAAATCCACTTGTCTTCATTCTTGGCAAAAACAAATTTTCCTTCATGCAATCGTGTTTTTTATTAAGTTGACCAGGATTTCAAATTCTAGATTACAAAACACATTGCCTTTGAAGTTAAAACGAACACCATGACTGTTGGAGCAACATCTCCAAATAGTTAGATCACATTTGCAAATGCTGGACTAAAAAGAACAAGTGTTTTTCGTGTTTGGCACGCTTGTGCACAAAAAGTCAGTCGAGTGGTCCTACTTCTAACACACACTATCCTCTCCCTTGGCTCTCGTGGTCCTAGGTGCAAGAGAAAAGTGTTAGTAACGCTCAAAATTTTATCTTTTTAAGAGAGGCCTGCCAAGGGATCGATACTCTTGGGAACGACCTCGAGCGGTAAATCCTTCGAGCCGCTATAGAAATCAGGTGAGAGCGAAAGCTGTAGCCTTGGGTATAGCTGTTCCTACAGTGTAACTGGCCGAAAGGACAAATGGGCCCCACCACCAGTTACAAGGCTCTTAAGTGAGTCACTGCAGAATGAACTTATGTCCAAAAACATCGAACATGACTAAACACCTTTAAGTATTAGCCCACCTGTTCTATTGATTGAGGATATTTGAGGTATAATTTAGTGCAAGAGCATAGAAGGTTTTGCTCCCAAGATACTCACCATACATATTTCCTTGAGTAGAAACATAGCTTTTTGAAAAGTCACTTGTGGCTTGATAAAAGTGGTGACTCCCCCATCATAGGGATCATCTATTTGTTATGCTCGTGCAAGACTTAGTATATCACATCCTTACCTGCCACGGCGGGATTCATAAGGTATGTAGTACCAAAGTCGAAGAAATATCAAGATGTGGGCTAAATTTATCACAACTGGCCATTTGACCTTAGGGATAAAGAGTGTTTGAAGTGTGTTCGTTTTACAGACCTAGTGCAAATTGAGCCGACTTCAGGCTTTGGAAATACACCTTAAAATGAATCTAAAGGAAGGGTCAGAAACAAGTCCAAGAATTGGGTTGATCTAGACCCATACTCATTTGTGCCTTTTTAGGCAACATTCTTGTGTTTGTGTGCTTGCTTTGTTTTCTTGTCAAAGAAAAATCAGAAAATCACTTTCAAAAACAAAGTATTCATCCAACATCTGTCAACACAACCAAAAACATCAAAAAAAAAGTGCAAACAACACAGAGTCACAACTTTTATGACCATTCTTCACATCTTGCGAAAGAAGAAGTGTCATCAGAATATTACCTTGAAAAGAAGACCATTAAGCTCAAAAGCTTTAATCAAAAGGAGGAAATTCTTCTATCTCAATAGACAAATCTTTGTCTCACATAGAGTCTTTCTACATCGCATGCGTCTATACCTTCAAGGTAAAACAAACGAATTTGATTCAGAATCATTGAACCGCAGAGCTTTTATGCAATATAGAGCTCTGAGTTATCACAAAAATCAAGGAGGAAAGATTAATCCTAACTTTTTCCCCAACATCTGTATCACCTACAACACAGCTCGAGAAGTGCCACCAACGCCTGAAAGGGAAGAGATAGAGTTTGTCCCATTTGTAACACAAAGTTTTTATTGAAGTTGAAAAACATTTTCATCCATCATCTCACTCATACATCATCACTCCATCATCAATCCATCCCAAAAACTCTCAAAACATTAAGAGGTTCTTGTCCCAAGATTCTCTTTTAGATATTGCTTGAAATCAAACACATCACATCACTTTTTAGATTGTTTCTACATCTAGGATAAGCTCATCCTAAGAGACACATCTACGCAGGTTAAAACTAGTTCATGAGTGAATCCTCTCATTTCTAGGTAGTCAAAATCTGTAACACATCTCAGATTTCTCTACACCTTATCACATCCAAACTTATCAAACAAACAAGCAATTCAAAGAAGGAATTTCGGTTACATCTACCTTAAAGTGCTAGAGATCCCCATACAATACAAATCACCAATCATCAATCTTTCATCACCAACTCATCATCATCTTCAATCAACTTCAAAACAAACTTGCAAAACAAAATGGCTCAAACCCGATCACGATCAAGGCAACGAGAAATGGAAATTGAGGAAGAAGAGGACAACCTCAATGAATTTCAAGAAGCACTTGGAGGAACTGGGAATGATGAAAACCCAAGTACACCCACTCCTTCAACAATCGAAAGGGTTCAGCATAACCCTCATTTTAACAGATTATTCGATGAAATACTAAGGAGCAATGCGGATGCTCACTTTTTAAGACTCGCTCAAGAAGGAGCCAAACTCCCCTCAGACTTTGATCTTGCCCAATTAAGACAAGCATCAGAAAGACAAAGTCGCCATGAGGAGGAAAGGCGTAGAGATCACATCAGATATAACATCCCTCGAGGTAACCCACCACCCCCTCCTCCTAATGAAATAGAGATGTTGCGGCAACAAGTTGAGAATCTCGCCCAACAACTTCATAGTGGTGTTAAAACCAATCAATTCTCACTTAACGACATCTGTCCCTATCCGTTTGACAGGAATCTTTATATGCCACCCTTTCCACGCGGGTTCGAAACACCAAAATTCAAAAAATATAGAGGAAAGGGAGATCCCCGCGATCATGTCCGAGAATTTCATTCTGCTTGTCTTGAAGTAGCTTATGAGGACACATACTTAATGCGCCTTTTTCCCCAAAGCTTGGGAGGAACAACCACATCATGGTTTTCCCGACTACCAGGTGGCATAAGAACATTTGAGGAACTCATCCAGAAGTTCCTATCTCATTACTCTTATAATATTGAACGCGACATCACCATGGCTGATCTATGCAACACCAAACAAAAACCAGGTGAACTATTCTCAGTATTCCTGCAACGATGGCGTCAAATGTCTAGCAGACGTTCTCTTCAGTTACCTGAACGAGAACTAGTGGAAATTTTCATTTCCAACTTAAACGAAGAAATGGAATTTCACCTGGATGTCAAAGACACCGATTCTTTTAACGATATGATCACCAAGGGTATAAAATGTGAAAGGGCACTCATCAAAAAAGGACTCATCAAAATCTTTAATGAACCCAAAGATGGTCCTCGCCCACGCTTCAATAGCGATAAACCGAACTTCTGGAATAAAAATAAGAATATCGTCAATGATGGAGTTGTGGATGCTCGAACTATCCAAAATGCACAACCTGTGGTTCGGTTTGCAGGACAAAATCCTCCACCTCAAACTAACACAAATGTGCTTCCTAATCAAGGTCGCATCACATCTCAGGATGAACCCAGACCTCGTCCACAAAAACAAAAACGCACATACACTCCCCTAGGGGAACCCATTGAAATAGTGATGCGACAACTCATTTCTCAGAATTTGATCACTCTACCTAAGCTATCCAACTATGAACCTCAAGTCAAACCGGCATGGTGGAGAGATACTGAACATTGTGAGTTCCATCAAGGAAGAGGACACAAGACAAGTAATTGTCACCGATTGAAAGATCTCATTCAAGATCTTATTGATCGAGGAGAAATTGAGATTGAAGGACATGACCCAAAAACAACCAATAATGATCATCAGATGTTCAAGAATCCACTTCCATCGCAAGATCAAAGGGGTCCTTCCACTTCCAGACGAGGTCCTGATACCACTGATTATACGCAGGCTGCGTATAATTACACTGTCAATCACCTGTATGATGCCAGTGAACAAATTGCAACCATAACCTTCAAAAATCCCACCTCAAATTGCAATGTTGTTACACGTCGTGGCAAGGTCACCATCAAGGCAGCTCCACAAGGCACCACCTCCAATCCAAAGCAATACAATCTTGTGGAACAATTAGACAAAACGCCTGCGCTCATATCCATTTTAGAACTATTACGCCTATCGCCATCTCATAAAACAATCTTGGATCAAGCACTCCAAGAGGCGTCAGTCCCTGCAAACTTGAATACGGACCAGTTTCAAGCCATGGTTGGAAATCTAAAGTCATCACCTTGTCTCACTTTTTCCGAAAGTGACAACTCTTCTTTCCAACAACCTCATAATGCTTCGCTACACATTGAAGGCTTTGTCAACCAACACAGGATCAAGCGAGTCTTGATAGATAATGGAGCAGGCCTAAACATTTGTACACTACAGTTGGTCACAGCATTGGGATATGCAATAGAATCAGTGGATCCTCGTAAGAAGATCACCATCAAAGCCTATGATGATGCAGAGCGTTCATCCAAAGGAGCTGTGGTACTACCAATCCGAGTGGGCCCTGTGGTAAAGCATATCATTTGTCAGGTTCTGGACCTTCCTCTGCCATATAATCTATTATTAGGGAGACCTTGGATACATGCCATGCAAGCTATTCCATCTACCTACCATCAATGTATCAAGTTCCCACATAATGGTGCAGAGATCACAATCCTGGGCGATGCAAATCCCTTTGCATTTTGCCATAATATCAGCCATCAACCAGAAATTATTGTTCCTAATAATAGGGAAGCCATTTCCTCCACATCATATGTAAATCCCGTCTCTCTTGCTAGTTCAAACACCCCTATACCCAAGCAAGAAAAGCTTAAGATGAAAATCGCAGAGGAAGGTCCTGGAGAATACAACTTGAGTCAGCTCTTTTGTGTGGGACAAATGCCCACTTCTCCTAGAACACATGGTAAACCACAGCAGTTGCTCCAGCAACCACTAATCACGCCTCCATGTGCCTTAACGCCTTTCATTCTTGGAAAGAGTCAAGAGGAAGAGACACAAGATGAGGACCTGGCGGACTGGATCTATAAAGATCCCATCACCACTGACAAACCGCAAGTTACACTTCCTACGGAACAATATGGCAAAGGCCTCCTCATTATGCAAAGAATGGGATATGATGGTCAGAGTGCTTTGGGATACTGCAAACAAGGACGACACGAACCTCTACTACCAGAATTCAAGCCCAAAGGTAATACAGGCCTTGGCTTTGAAAAAGAGATCCTTCCTAAACTCAGATTCAAAGGAAAACCCAGCAAACCATTTTGCCCACCTACTGCAAAGAGGATACCTTTCATAATCAAAGCACCATCAAGCACTATCCCCACTGCCCCCTCAAGGCTCACAACTCCACCATCACCAATGTCACTCATCCCATCAAACGAACCAGTAATCCTATCAGCAAAACCATTCATAGCAGCAACTATATTGGAACCCGTAGTAGCATCTATGGCACCAGCCGTTCCAATAGAAACCACTAAATCAACACTGCCGATACTTCCAGTGACAAATCCTTTAATCCCCATCACGGTTCCTGCAGCACCGATCACCACAAAGGTACATAAACCAATCACACCTGCAGTATTTAACTCCAAAGATGTCCCAGTATGGTATAGCAATCGGATGCTGGAAAGTGATTCAGAGACCGACTCACATGAGTGGGAATTTGATTCAGTACAACTTAACACTTCAGATGAGGAAGACACATCACCACCTCCGCCACGCAAAGACATTCCTGTTTACGGAGAAGCACAGATAAAGACCACTTGGGTACCTGAGCTGGAAACATCTTCCACAGACCCTACGTCTCATCCTACGCCTGATTCTGACAGGGAAAGTACCATCAACGACCTTCACCACACCGTCTTAACCCTCACTGATACATCACCCGCACTTAATCTAATCGATGAAGTAATGCCTATTATACACCCTGAACTTATCGAATGGAACCAACCAAATCCCCCATGTCTTGACCTCTTCCAAAACGATGAGGCTATCATTGACTTTTTGGAATTAAGGGATAGTCTACCAAGCGGGGATCACAAAGCTGGATTCGCCATTCAACTTAATAGCGCAGCATACTTCAGAGTGGATGCCAAACCCTTCAGCTGCAAAAATATAACATTAAAACATGGATCTTCCAGTGAAAACCACACTGTGGCACTGTTTGATCCAACAAAAGTAAAAAGAAAGAGCGTATCCAACGGTGAAAACCTCTCTGAGGCGCCTGAGGATGAAGGGTTTGACATTCTCCCTGCTAGTACACAACAAGAACGATCGACAATTCTCATTAAGGAGACTAAAGAATACAATGTGGGGACTCCTAAAAACCCTCATATCATACATCTAGCATCTCTTCTCACTCCAGAGGAACAACCTCAATTTATAGAGTTCTTCCAACAGCGTCAGATCAACTTTGCATGGTCATATGCAGACATGCCTGGGCTTGATCCTGATTTAGTCATGCATCATCTCACAGTAGCAAAAGGAGCCAAACCTGTCAAGCAGAAGCTTCGTAAGATGCATCCCCAGATTGCAGTGCTAGTCAAAACAGAACTCAAGAAACTCCTAGATGTTGGTTTCATTAGGCCAATTGATTATGCAGAATGGATCTCCAATATTGTGCCAGTTGGCAAACCAAAAGGGGGCATCCGCATATGTACTGACTTCAGAGATCTAAATAAGGCATGTCCTAAGGATGACTTCCCTCTTCCAAATATTGACATCATAGTGGATCTAACAGCAGGACATGCCATGCTTTCACTCATGGATGGCTTTTCAGGATACAATCAAATAAAGATCGCACCAGAGGACCAACATAAGACAGCCTTCACATGTCCGTGGGGCACATACTGCTGGAATGTAATGCCTTTTGGTCTAAAGAATGCAGGAGCAACCTATCAAAGAGCAATGACCACCATCTTCCATGACATGATGCATACCATGATGGAAGATTATGTCGATGACTTACTAGCAAAATCACTCACTAGAGATGGACATCTCCAAATCTTAGATAAAATCTTTGATAGACTGGAACAATACCATGTTCGACTCAACCCAAAGAAATGTGTCTTCGGAGTGACCTCCGGGAAACTTCTAGGATACATTGTCTCAAGCAAAGGCATTGAGGTCGATCCAGCAAAGGTTAAAGCAATCATGGACATGCCACCTCCGCGGAATATCAGTCAGCTAAGGACACTACAAGGACGGCTTCAATCCATCCGAAGATTCATTGCACAATTGGCTGATAAGTGTCACCCATTCACACACCTGCTACACAAGAACATCCACTTTCAGTGGGATGACAAATGCCAGCAAGCATTTTAGGCGCTTAAAGACTATCTCATGAATCCACCATTGCTGATGCCACCAGATCCAAGTAGACCATTATTGCTCTATATCTCAGCAACAAGTACAGCACTGGGTGTGCTACTGGCACAACATAATGCAGAAGGCAAAGAATGTGCTATATACTACATCTCTCGCACACTGGTTGGCTATGAACTCAATTACACACCTATTGAGCGAGCTTGCTTAGCAGTAATCTTGGCAGCCACTAAATTGCGGCACTATCTGTTAACACACAAGGTGCAACTCATTGCAAAGATTGATCCACTCAAGTATTTACTCAGCAAAGCAGCATTGACAGGCCGCTTGGCCAAATGGGTAATGATTCTAAGTGAATTTGACATCGAGTATGTGGACCGTAAAGCTATCAAAGGTCAAGTTATTGCAGATCAGCTGGCCGATGCACCACTCATAGGCTATCATCCTCTCATTTCCAATTTTCCAGATGAAGAGATATTCATGATCACAACAGCACAACCATGGAAACTATATTTTGATGGTTCATACACTAGGCACGGCTCGGGGGCAGGCATTCTGTTTATCACACCTCAAGGTGATAGCATCCCGAAGTCTTACAGGCTCACATTTCCATGCACAAACAACATAGCAGAGTATGAGGCCTTGATCACAGGACTCAGGTTAGCCGTACAATGGAAATTAAAAGAATTGCAAGTATATGGCAATTCCCAACTAGTCATTCGACAAGCAACCGATGAATATCAGACCAAGGATGATAAACTCATGCCATACAAGCAAATGGTGGACAATCTAAAGACATCATTTACTACTATCACTTTTGAGCAGATACCAAGAGATCAGAATCGAGCTGCTGACGCTATGGCTACCATCGCATCTCTACTAGATCTTCCACAGAATTCAACACGCTACGAGTTCTTGGTAGAACAGCTTTGGATTCCCGCTTATGATATCCCCGAATCCGAAATGATATGTCGCCTTGTCGGTTCTGAATCCCCATGGTACGGTGAGTTCTACACCTATCTCCGCGATCACACCCTTCCTCCCAACCAATCAAATAACCAATGTAAAACCTTCATTCGCCAAACTGCTCGATATACCATTATTGCCAAAACCCTATACCGACGCGGCCTTGATGGTACTCTCCTTCAATGTCTGGAACAAGGTGAGATAACAAAGGCTTTGGAAGAGGTACATGAAGGAATTTTTGGGACTCATTCAAGTGGTCCATCACTCGCCAAGAAACTCCTGCGAGGTGGATATTATTGGCCATCTATGGAAAAGGATTCCTACTACTTTGTCAGAAAATGCAAGAAATGTCAAGTTCATGGCGACCTGATACATGCACCAGCACAGGAACTACAACCAATCACAACACCATGGCCTTTTTGTCAATGGGGCCTTGACCTTGTGGGTAAAATCCATCCATCTTCATCCAATGGCCATAAATTCATTATTACCGCCACCGAATATTTCACCAAGTGGATCGAAGTTGTTCCACTTACCCAAGTCACCGGAAAGCAGATCGCCTCATTCATCCTCAACTACATCATCTGCCGGTATGGTGTGCCCATGTCCATTGTCACAGATAACGGTCTTCCTTTCAAAAATCAGGATGTCCGTGAGCTTTGTGAGAAATTTCATATCCAACACCGCTTTTCCACTCCCTAGGCCGAAGCATCCAATAAAAACATATTGAGAATCCTAAAGAAGACAGTCAATGATGTCAGTCGTGATTGGCATGTTCAATTGAATCCAGCGCTATGGGCATATCGAACTAGCATTCGAACCCCTACAGGTGCAACTCCTTATTCATTGGTCTATGGTGCAGAAGCTATCTTACCTATTGAGGTTGAGATACCATCATTACGAGTTTCCTTGCATAATCTCATCGATGATGAAGCATACAGAGTATCCCGTCTTCAGGACTTAGAGTTACTAGATGAGAAGCGACAAGCTGCATACAATCACCTCAAAGCCTATCAGCAACGCATGAGTAGAAGCTACAATCACCGAGTTAGATCTCGTACATTTGAGGTAGGTGATCTTGTTCTTCGAGAAAATCCTCGCAACCAACCAAACAGAGAACATCAAGGCAAGTTTGAATCAAATTGGCTCAGCCCATATGTTGTCACTGCTGTATTCGGGTCCGGGGCATATCAGTTGGCTACTTCAGAAGGAGAACCGCTCGCAGATCCAATCAATAGCATGCACCTCAAACAGTTTTATACCTAAGGTATAAAGAGCATCAGGCTCCCCTACATATCAAGAAAATATCAAAAACATTCAGAAAATGTCCTGAAGAAAATACAAAAACATTCAAAAAAGTAAAGAAAAATCATGCATCCAAACGGTGAACAACCACTCCGGTGGCATCTTGGGTAAGTGCGATGGTGAAAACCTGGCAAACAGGCGCCACTCGTAAAGGCAATAGCTCCATTATCTTTCAAAGCTTGTTGCGATCACATTCATGCACACACACATCCATCCAAACTATGGCTTGTTATTTGATCTGCAATTAAGAAAGTACTCCATGCGTCTAGCATCCCACCTTTTCATAGTCAGGTCTACAAACTGGGGGCAATACCCTTACCCTCGTGATGGAAGTGGATTCTACATTGTCTTATATATCATTACGCTCTTCATTCAGGCAATCATCAGAAAATATCCAAAAACATTCAAAAATGTCTCGCAAAATCCAAAAAAAAAAAACATTCAAAAATGTCTCGCAAAATCCAAAAACATTCAAAAATGTCTCGCAAAATCCAAAAACATTCAAAATTGTTTCACAAAATCCAAAAAACATCAGAAAACTCATCAAAAATCACACAAAAACATGGCAACACCTTGTACATATTTATCCAATCAGATACAAAATAAACATTGACAAACATTACTCACACAAACTGACCATTTATCAATCAAACCAAAACAATCGACATCAACAATCCAACCTGCCTTTAAAACAAGGATGCATCCTTCCTTACCAAAACAAAGACAAAAGTAACATTTTCTTTGACAAGAAAATTATGTTAAGCTATCAAATACTTGGTTGATTTGTGAGTACAATCCTTTGTTTATCTGTATCAGGAATCTTTCAGCATTGTTTTGTATCGTTTGCGCATTATTTCCGATGAAGTTCTGGGGCATGTACTAATGGTGTCTACGTGGGAAGTTCACCAAGCTACATGATCTTATGCAAAATGCAGTCATAGATCACTACGGCTTGCTGACTACAGCGTATACCTCGACCATATGAACATGAACCATTACCAAGGATCCATATTCTTTATTCTTTATGTATATATACTGTTTGGTTGTAGGTACAATGCTCATCCTTTGATTCCTCTTCCTCCAAATTGGATAAAGGTTTTATTTTCTTAGTACGGTATGTACTTGTCTCAGGATCTGATCAGCCTAAGATCAAGGAGGACGATCCAAGTCATGCATGAAAGGAAATAATCCTTGTCTGTTCCGCAAGCAATACTCTGGTCGACTTGACCCTTATATCAAGTCGTTTGTATTAACTTGCTATATTAAAATCCATGAAAGAAATACTCAGGTCATCTTGAATCATTGTGTCAAGATGCTTGTATTCTCTTCCAACATTTTAAAGCTCAATGATGAAAATAGAGCACTATGGATCGTCATTTCACCTCATCTGTTTATATATTGCATTCCGTTGCATATCACCCATCCACTCATTCATTCATATAGAGGTTTTATATGCAAAAATGAGAAAATTAAGCTGGTCTTGGATACAATCACGACCGAGTACTCTGATACATCATCAATGCATCATGCAAAGTCTTAAAAACCTTGCATTCCTCATGATCATATCATCCTTGCATTTAGGTGCATCTTGCATTACGTCCATTCATGTCATTTTTACACATAAACGTTGCATATAAGTTCATTATTGACATTAGTTGCAGTAAAATCATTCTCATCATTGCATCAATCATCAATAATTAGATTCATTCATGGGATTAAATTGTCTTTGATTGTATTAAAACATTTAATAAGCATTCATCTCATATCGATTATCCATTATCATTTTATTAACCTTTTTCACCATTTATCATTTGCATACATTTCTTTATAGTAAAAAGATGCATTCATTCATTACTAAGTATCTTTTTATGCTCATTGTAAGATTCATTCACATTGCATTCATAATCATTACATTTAGGTGCAGTTATTATACCCATTAGTTATCATATCATCCCATTATCATTTGCACTTACAAACATATTTAAAACGCATTTAAAATCATTCATTTAGGCATTATCATATAAACACTTGTACTTTACATTTGTTTATTCATCTACATTCATATCATCATATAAACACTTGTACTTTACATTTGTTTATTCATCTACATTCATTTTAAAATCATCATATAAACACTTGTACTTTACATTTGTTTATTCATCTACATTCATTTTAAATCATCATGTAAACACTTGTACTTTACATTTGTTTATTCATCTACATTCATATCATCATCTAAACACTTGTACCTTACATTTGTTTATTCATCTACATTCATTTTAAATATCATCATGTACACACTTGTATCTTACATTTGTTTATTTATCTGCATTTATCATATAAACATTTGCACTTAAAACATTTTGTTTATCCATATTACATTCATCTAAAACACATCTAGATGCATATCCATACATAAAATCATTCATCTAACCATTGCATTGACATCATTACATAAATCATCTCATCAATACATCGCCAATAGGAACCCATCAAAATCCTGTTCATAAAATCCAGCATACGCATATTATCATCATAGCGTTCCATACATAAAGCATTACATAACTCAAGAACATATCATCCTACATTCATATGTCAGTATCTCACATCATAACTCATCATAAAATCATATCAAACCTGCATTCATATGTCAGTATCTCATCAAAGAAACATCTCATCAAATGCATACATGTCCACATATACATCTAAGCAATAAATCATCACCATGCATAAACATCCATACATAATCACATGCATAATCATCACAAATATGGGATCTCCTCATATATATCATCTCATATATCAGAGTACAATGAAGTCTACAAAAATCGGCTACCAAGAGCCATCCAAGATACAGTCCAAAACATAGACAATGATACAACACATGTATGCAAAAATGCTCTCTCAGATGCCGCTCTGGCCAGATGCTGTACCTGCCCCACCCCTACCTGCTCCACCGCTGGTACCGGCACCACCTGATCCATCTCTCCGTGGAGGCCTCATCGAACCCCCACTCCCTCCTGCATCTCCTGATCTATCCTGCCGCAAAGGACCCATCACTCCCCCACTGCTCTGCATCCTCTGTGATCGCTCGGATCTGGCCTGCCGCATCTGGGTATAGCTAAGAGCTCGCTGGCTAATCAGTACCACCTGGTCATATAACCCACGCCAGTACTCTATCTCCGCCTGTGCTCGCCGTATCTCTCTCATAATCTCCCCTGACGGCCCCTGCGCACCAGTCCGGACTCTCTCCTGCAGCTCCGCTAAACTCTCCACCGCAGTATCTCTCTCCCGCAGCACCACTGTCAGCTCTGCCTCACGTGCAAATAGCTGCACATCTCTAGCTGCTACCTCCGCCTCTAATCTCTCTACCCGGGTCTGCAAATAACCTATCATGTGCTCCCGCAGATCCCCTGCACCACACTCCCCCATGGCCATGGCTGCCGCACCTGTATCACCCCCTCCACTAGGTCCCTCCTCTGCACCACACTCCCCTGCACCACCCTCTCCTGCACCTGTATCCATAGGGATCTCTCTCTCCATCCCCCTCCCACTCAGCTGCACTCCTCCCTGCATCAACGGTCCCTGTGATATCTGCAGAGGTAGTCCCCCTCTCCCTCTCCGCTGTCTCGGCATCCCCATCCCTCCTCCACCTCCTCCACCACCACCACCTCCTCCTCCACCACCACCTCCTCCTCGACCTCCTCCTCTCCGTCCTCGTCCCCTCTCATCCTCAAACGCTGGGATCGGCTCCGCTGGATCTGATATCCGTCGGATCGGGTGCGCCGCCCGATACTGGGTATACTCTGCTGAAACCCCTGCATCAACGACCCTCGGTCGTAGATCCCATGGCCTCGCCTGCAATGTCCGGAACTCTGCCAATGCCTGATCATACGGTAGCACTGGACCCCATGCATACCGCTCTCGAATCACTCGAGCATACTCTCCCGATCCGCTCGGCAGACCCTGCTGCCGTCCAAACTGCCTCATAACCCGTCCTGGCACCTGTCTCTCTACGTGATAAGAGGTCCTCCCAATGAGGAATCGGGTCATGAAGACATAAGGTAGTGCCTCTGCATCATCCTCCCATGGCTCACACTCCAAGTATGGCCGCCAGATCACTGCATCTAGGTCATCTAATGCTCGCCTCCACCACTCTAGCTTCCCCAAGTGGGGCTGGCTCATCATACCACTATACATAAACATATAGGGCTGGTCCACGGCTCAGAATCTCAGGCTCACTGGTCGAGTCACTGGTAGGTGCTCCCATGCCCACACATGCAGCAACGTCATGCCCACTGCTAGAGACCCCCGCCCTCTGTACACTACCTCGTGTAGCTCCTGGTACATGTGCGCTAGCACGCACGGCCCCCAAGCATATCGGGTCCCCTCTGTCACCATCATCTCAATAACCTGTCCCCATCCGACCGCCAATCCATGTGACCGCCTGTCTGGACACAGAAGCCCTCCCACGATCCCTGACAAAACTGCTGGAAGGGGCTCATATAGTGCCGCTATATCCTCCCAGGCAATCGACCCATCATCAATGAATACGTCCTCATCAAAAATCCTCTGGCAAGACACTGTCCCCCAGGATCGATCATACGTCACCAGCCGCCCTCGAATCGGAATCCGCAGAATACGCCACACGTCCTCCAAAGTCACCGTCATCTCGCCCTGAGCCAGATGGAACGTGCATGTCTCACTATGCCATCGCTCTGCTAACGCTGTAATCAGGCCGTGATTCATCCGAATCACGGGCATATGCATCACCTCATAGAGCCCAGTCGCCGCAATACAATCTATCTCGATCTGAGTCAAACGATCTCGCAACCCCTGTGTCGCGGGGTGGCGCTCGCGTAACTGCAACACGCGTAGATCCTCCTGCACATAGACATTCATCAAACCACCATCAGTTGTTTTGTTATCAAACTTTCTTAAGTTTAAACCTAGACTATCATCAGATACTTTGATCAAGTATCTTCGAGTCTCAACAAGTAAGCAATCATGGCCGCCTAGACTTCAACAGGCATTTCTCCTAACAAATGACCTAAGTCTCATCAGGCTGCTGTGGTTCAAAACAACTCCCACTTCACCTCGTCATCCATCAATCGTTACGGTATCAGGAGATTTGTTTTGTCCGAAACTGGGGCATCTTGTACCCTAAAGCAAAAGCGCTATTTAAACCTACAAAAGCGCTCATTCAGAACAATAGCGCTACAACAATGTCAATAGCGCTCAAACAGCCCTCCAATAGCGCTACAAAAACGAAAGCGCTAAAACCACTCCACAATAGCGCTATTAAAAGACAATAGCGCTCAATTAGCTACACCATAGCGCTACAAAAACAAAGGCGCTAAAAACACTCTACAATAGCGCTATTACACATCAATAGCGCTCAATTGACCCTACCGTAGCGCTAATTTATCAAAAGCGCTCAAACTTGCATACTAAAGCGCTAAATCCATTCAAAAGCGCTACAACTAGCCTACAAAAGCGCTATTGCGGCACAATAGCGCTAATTTATGGAGCAAAAGCGCTAAAAACATAGTTCCAGCGCTCTTGCTCCGACTTGACTTGGACTTAGCTAAAAACATACCAAAAATGCATAAAAAGTGAGTTTTCGAATTTGCGTACCGCTGGTCCATTCGGCTGGGCGCTGGTACCGGCGGACTCGCTCAAATCGGTGCTCGGTGATCGGAAACGGCATCGTCGCTCCTCCTTGCTCCTCCAAATGTCACTGTCAGAGCTATAGTTTTCAACTGGTCGCGGTCACAAATGATCCTATTTTACCCCCTTTCACCCCATTTATACCCCCCGCCGTCACCGTAACTTCGCCCCGCTCATCGCCGTGGTCCCCGTGAACTTCCCGAGCCCCCCATTTCTCCCAGTTTCCCCCGATTTCTTCTATTTTTCCCCAGTATACCTAACTTCTTCTCTTCTATCACCCTGCCAATTTTCATTCTTTTTCGAGAAATTGCCCAGTTTTTCGAAATTTTTCGGCCCATCTCTCGAGGGGGCATACCACCCATTAAATTAACATTTTAGTAGGCATTTCTTCACACCAGTTTTTCTTTCTTTGAAACGATGCGATAAACTGCACCGTCTCAAAGAGGGGCAAATGTAGTCACACAAATCTGTCCATTTTAATTAAATGAATATTTCGTATTTATTTGATTAAAAATCCACTAGCCATCAATTAATTAAATTAATATTTAATTAATTCATCCCCAAACATTCTTCTATTAATTAAATAAATTATTCGATTTATTTTAATTAATTCATTAAAATCAAATTCCCATTAATTAAATAAATAAATCAATTTATTTAATTAAAATCCCCCTTTTTCCTCTTTTAAATAAATTAACATTTATTTAAATCATTTTAAAACCCCCCCACTTGCATTTTCCTACAAATGCAACTTGCACACATTTTGAAATAAATAAATTTTTATTTTAAATAAAATCCTATTTTCCCTCACCCACCAAATCCACTTGCAAAATCTAATCCCCTTCTAGATTCTTCTAACCCCTTCTTGATTAGCCTAATCCATCCCCTAATTATTGTCACATTCCTAAGCAAAATGGAGTCACTTCTCAAAGACTCCAAAGTCTTTGAAAAACATTTAATGCTTTGTGTGTTCAACCAATTAACCCCCAAAAGTCTTCCAAGACCACTAATGGCTCTTACATGACCATTTATGGCTCTTACATAACCATTTATGGTTATTTCAATCTTGTCTCCCCAAACATTTATTGTTTGACCATATTCATCCATTTCACATTTACACAAGATTTTATCCATTGGATAAAAGCTTTATTCTTTGAATAAAGAGTTTATTCATTCAACCAACCTTGACTCAAAATCCCAAGGTCATATCAGGCATTTAATGCTTATTCCCTCTCCTCTCAACCTATCTCACATTGACACTTGTCATCCTGGGATTGGGTTGAAAGCCCTCACATGGATTTGAAATCATTCAATCCTGACCCTTGTTGAGATTACTCAATCTCAACCATCCATTGCTCCATTTTTCCTATAAATAGAGCCCATTCCTTCATAATCCAGATCCTGAAAACTTGTAAGCATTTAGACTATAGCCATTTTAGAGAGCATTTAGCATAGCATAACTAAATATTGTCTTTTTGGTTAAAATACATCATTTTAGCATTAAAATAGCTTTTTATTTCATGTTTAGAGCTATTCTACAAATCTCAATCCTCCATAAGCATCCATAGTGCAAAAAGCTGCTGAGAGCTACACTATTTTGGAACTTGGAGAGGAGAGGAACAAGGGAGAAAGAGCTAATATCATGTTAAGAGATAGTTGGAGATATCTCATTGTCTTTACTTCTTTAGTTAGATTCATTAGCATGTGTTTTTAGTGTCTCCTTTGGAATGCCTTCATTATGTTTGGTTTTTAGATTGATTAACGCTAACTTTTTGTGTGTTTTGTGTTGATTGATCTTAAGCTAACATTGTGCCATTTAGGAGGGCATCACATAGACATGTATTCATATTCCTCATATTTACAAGACATCGTAATATAGTAACATCTCTAATACATAGAAATCAGCACCATAGGACAACCGCATATTGAAAAGATATACAATCCATAAAAACTACAACTACTCGTATATATTTTCCATATCTTAATCTATCTAATATTGAAGATTATATATTTCCAATCAAGGCATACATGATTGTTAACACATTCACTATCATCACAAGATATACACAAAACATTACATTCATATTTCTTAATCATTTAAATTCCTTTCTAATCAAGAGTAACTTCCACAATAGATTATCATTTTACAATAGTCTTATCCAGTACATTTCACTCTGCAATCATCCTACTACAAGTTCTATTATACATGTTCTCAGTACACTGATTTCATAGTCTTCTACATTTACATCTTTCATAACACATAATTTTTTCATTCTAATTACATAGTGTAAAGTGGAAAATTGGATCCTAGTGACTCCCCACCTAGGAGAGAGAAAGAAAGCCACTAAGATGATTTTCACTTGGGAGAAACTTTACATTCAAAAGAGGGGTTGAATCTGCTAGATCCAAATCTGAGGGAAACAAGGATGTGAATTCTGAGTGGTTTGCAAGTGGTTGATGTGTGATTTACCCTCTTTTGTAAATGAGAAAGTTGACTTGTTAACTATGTAGAAAAGAAAGAGAAAATGAGTAAAATGAGGTGCTACCAATTCGGGATCACACTACAACTTTAGATCTGAGCTAATTAAATTGATGCAGATCTTCCTTGCAAATTTGGAGAAAAGTTGTCAGGACCATGGTAGGAATGTACATGGTTCGCCACAAAATCCGCAAAATGAAAAGGGTTCCTCCATCTCTGCAAATGAAGCCCGAATATGAAAGTAGAGTTGTGCACCTGCAACCTACACATAGAAAAGAAAAGAAAGGGGAGTTGTGGATAGGGGTTTGCCTCAGTCAAACCCTGGTAGAGGAATCAACCTAGAAAGAAAGTAATTGAAAATGCTTGAATATAAACAATGGAGATGTATACCTTGTAGATCTGCAACTTGTTGATGATGATTGCTTTGCTTCTTGAATGTAATCACAAATGTTGTATGAAATGGCATGTAACATGACAAAACCCTAACACACACATGCTTGCAAATGAATGTTGTAAATTTTCTCTAATGGATGAATGAAGAAGACTTGAATGCTTGATGATGACCTTGAAATCTTGTATCTTCTCCCTATTCTCTCTATCTCTTATCCCCTATTATTCGTCTATGCGTTATCCATCTATCATCCTCTCATGAATGAGGATACTGAATTCCCTTTTATACATTCCTCAAGGATTAATTTTCAATCACCGAAGGCCGACAAAGAGGAATTGCAAACCCCAAAGACTAATAATGCATAGGATATCGAACAACCCGCACATAGGACCACCCTAAGAGGTGGGGACAGGGGCGTCGCACCACTATCCTAGGGGGACAAGGGCACCACACCCCTGTCCTAGGGGAGATAGGGGCCTTCCCTATTTTGGAGCCTAGAAAGGGTATAGAGAAAATACAAGACATGAAGGAGGAAGGGAGAAGGGTTGGAAATGCAAAAATAGGTCTCAGTTAGGAAGGAAGATGTCGTCGCAAAGGTGAGAACCCAAAAAGTGGTTAAAATTATAGGGGTCACAATTTTATGATGCTACATTTAGCCCCTACTTTATCGGGAGTATGGATTATGCCACTACTACCAGTAAAGTAGAAGAAAAGAGAGAGATGAAGATGATAGATGCGGAGAAAGACCACAAGGAGTATAAGACACCACTAATATTGAGGAGCAAAAAAGCCCCCAATATTAGGGTCTTAACTCATGTTGACATATGCAAGAGCACACAAAACAAAAAAGGTATAAGACACACAAATCAAAGACAAAGCACAAAAAGACACACAACAAGACACAAGACACAAGATGACAAACTAACTAGTTGAAGAGATCTTGATCTCAGATGTCTCAACAACTAATCAAGACACAAAGACCAATGTCATCACACAAACATGAGCGACCACATAAAAGAGAAAATTTGACATCATCCATGAACTATCAATAGTAAAACTATGAGTTCATGAGAGGAAGAAGAGAGAGAACATGAATACACACTTTGGTGATCCATGAGAGAAAAAGCGAAGAAGAAAGAAACCATGGATATCTTGCCCCTAAAAATAGGTGATCCATGGACAGAAGGACATGGGAAATCTCGCCCCTAGTGTTTTCCTAGGTGATCCATGTAAAGAGAGAGAGTGAGAACACCGTTAGTTCAACTCAACCTCATGTGCGTGTGTGCAAGTGAGGTTTGAAACACCTCATAGGAGTCTATGCTCGAGTACGTTATAACCTGTATAGAATGTACAAGTGTCAAGAAAGGTGTGATATCTTTCTCTAAGAGACCATGCTCTGGTTTCGAGAATAATCACTCTGCATAAGAGAAAAGTGGCATCATCTTGCTTTAAGAGATTGTGCTCTGGTTCTGAGAATGACCCACTGTACAAGAGAAAAAGTGATGACATCTTGCTCTAAGAGGTTTCCCTCTGGTTCCAAGAATGTCTCACTGTACAAGACAAGAAGAAGTGAAGACATATCTCTCTAAGAGACCATGCTCTGGTTCTGAGAATGACCCATTGTTCAAAAAGTGATGACATCTTGCTCTAAGAGGTTTCCTCTGGTTCCAAGAATGTCCCACTATTCAATGCATGAGAGAAGTATAGTACAAAGGAGAAATGTGGGTACCCCCCCCCCCTTAATATGTCAATATAAGTTAGTGTTGATATCTTAAGGAGAGTAGAACAAGGATACCTACCTTCACCACAAAGAAGATATCTGCTATGCAACAATGTCATAAATCCAAGCAAGTGATGGAATACTCTTCAAGCAAGGATAAGATAGTTGAAATAGAGATTTCTTGTTGTAAGTGTAAAGATGATCCTTGGAGGAGAAGACATCTTTGTTCAAAAGACATCTACCCCCAAGAGGAGTTGTCTTAGACAAATATAACATCTTCTAGAACAAGAAAAGGAAAGAACAAGAATGCAATCCTTCCTCCTATTTCTAGGTAAAAGGGATTCTTGATGAGGGATGACTCACTTTTAGCCCCCAAAGGGATGGTTGGATTTATCATAGATGTACATTACCAAGTGTAAAAGAGGTCATAGTCAAGGATTAAAACTTCTTTTATAAGAGAGAATCCTTAAGCCAATAACCAACAATTCTGCACAAGGAATGACATCAAGTAATAGAACTCATACCATCCACTTAATAGGAAAAGTGGATCCCTAGAAAAAGAGAGAGAGAAGGATCATTGCCCCCCAAGCCAAGGGACAATGAGAAGAGCTTACACAGCCTACTAGAGAGAGATTAAACATAAGAAAATGTGCAATGAACTTACATGAACACATGCAAGAAAAGACATTAGTAAATGTAAAATACATGTCTCAAGAAGTGGTAATCTTCGAAAAGAAGAGAGAAAAAGCATCATACATTCCCCAAGGGGGATTAGTCATAAAAGAATACCATTGTAAGAAATGATAATCACATATGAAAAATGCAGCCCCTAAAGGAAATAATGATACAAGGGAAAGGACCGAAAATCCTTGCCCCCCAAGCGAGGAGAACAAGGACAAATATTACACATTTTCTGATGGTGATTAGTTTCAAGTGATATGTCATCCTATTGGAACCAATCCTCTCAAGGAAAGGATACGTACTTCTCAAGAGATCATTCCCTGCTAAGGGGTATATCATACTTGCGAACAATCGAAACCACAGAAGAGGTAATATTTCCAAGAAAATGAAGGAAAGAGAAGAAGTGAAGTACTCATTAAAGATTCCCCTCTCCAAGCAAAGAGGAAAACCAAAGAACAATTATATTCTCACATAAGAATAACCCTATGCAAGAAAAGAGATCTAATAATGAATAATGAACAAAGATAGAGATAAATGAATAGAAAGAAGAAGAAAAATGGACTTCATGTTGCTGCCCCAAAGTATGTTAAAGTAAAATACTACCACCACTAATGATAAAGAGCCCCCGTTACATGGGCTAATTATGCCATAGGGTGAAAAGCAACATGAATGGAAAAGAAGTGCTAAGGCACGATGTTTTTACCAAGAAAGATAGCTAGATATTATGTGAGACAAATGTGTGCAAGATCATATTATAGTTGAACATATTTCTTAAATGCATAACATTTTCCAATAGAATGTGAATATAAATCATGAAAAATGCAATATTCAATACCTTTCAATTACTTAATTAAGATTTTTTGTTTTTATTTTGATATGGAAAGGAAATGTTCTTGTCATATTTCAACCTCCAATAAATTCTTGTAGCTAATCTACCAGAATGGTAAATATCATCTTCCCATGAAGAAGAAGGTTTGTTAGAGGAAAGAGTTTCATTATCCACAATTCTAATTTTGCCACTTTCTATGCCATCTTGAATAGATTTTTGAAAATCAGGGCAATCATCAGCATTATGGTCATGGGTTTGATGAAATTAACAAAAAGGATGCTTTGAAGAAGAAGCATTCTTGCGAGCTCTCTTGATTTGTTGTTTTTGAAGGTAATCTTGAAAGTTTTGAAGTCTAAGGAATTCGTCCATAAAGAGAGGGGTACTACTTCCTAGTCCTCTTGTAGTAGTTTATGTAGGAGGGTTTATAGGGACACAAATTCTATGCTCAAATTTCCCAATTCCTTGTCCTTTAAAACCTTGTTTGTAATTATATAAAATCCATGACTATAAGAATGTTGCAATTGACTAGATGAAGGAACAAGATCATGAATTTCTTTAAAATCTGATGTGTAAGGAGGTAGGAAAGGATTTGTAGATGAAGGAGGAGTATCATGTGGAATGAGAATCTCTTTGCCTTTATCAAACTTATCCTTTTTGGAAGATTGGGGAGGAATATCCTCATCATCTAAAAGCTCATTTTTAGTGAATTCTATGCGAGGAGAAAGGTCATGAATAAAATGCATGACATCATCCTCTCTACATAGACTTTGATGTTGAAGATAGGTCCTAGGAGAATAAAGAGGATCTAAAGATGTTAAAATGTTGATGTTTCCATATTGCCCCCTTTGCTCAAGGGTGTGTGTAGAAGAAGAAGATGGATCCATATTACTTTCCAATGCTTTCTCTCTTATAGAAAGATCATTGGGTAAAGCATTAGATCTTATTTATTTCACACAAGATACCCTAGGAGATGTACAAAGATTAGGATCTCTAGGTTTAGGATCTACAAAAGCTTTATGGTGATTAGCATAGGAAATGCATTTTGTTAACAACATCACCATAATGCAACATAAATGATACACAAAAGCTCTGAGATCTAATAATTTGGAAATCCTAACAACACAATATAACCAAGTGCTATGAAGAAAGAGAAGCAACAAGAAATGGATGAAACTCTTATCCAACACATGATAAATATATGCAAAAATTAATGTAATCACATGTGAAAGAGAAAGTAAATCCAATTTATTAATTGCCATTAAAAGTCTCTTAATTGAAATCTGAATTTGCTAGAAAAGCAAATCTAAAATTAGGACCTTGTGTCGACTTGAACTTCATCATCAGAATACTACCTGCAACATATTAGTTTCACAAAATACAAAGGAAATGCTACAGGAAATCCAAACTCAACCAACAAAACTACATGAAATTGATATTAAAATAAAAATACTATTTTTACCTTCATGATTTAAGTCTCATTGTGTCCTAAATCCATTGTTCCTGGTTGCAGATGGTGTGCTCTCAGACAAGCACTAGTAGCTTCCAAGATGGCATATGAAGAATGGACTGATAACTGATAGTTAACTTGATACTATGATATGCAATACTAAATGATTATGCTAAATTGCTTCAAGATTAAAACTCACAGATGCATAAGTTTTCACAAATAGCTAGCTTGAAAACTCACTTGAAGACTAACTCTTTCTCAACTCAAACTCCTGATTTTATAGACTTTGAGAGGATAAGATTGTGGCCTGGATCAACAGTCATGATTAGATTTGTAGATTTGGATGACTGTGAGCAAAGGTGAAGGTTGAGAGAAATGGAAAAGGAGAAGACAAGTTCCACTCATCTCATCTTGATTGGGTTGCTGATTGAGGGAATCTAGGGATGGTTTGAGAAGATTTAGGCATGAGAGGACAAGTGGACTCAAGTCCTTCCTAAGATGTAGGGATGTTGGAGGGAATAGAGAAGAAAATTTAAGAAATATGTATACTTACACAATATTTCATTAAATTTGGAGGTTGGAGATAAATGATGAATTAATATTTAAGAAATATTAATATCTTTAGCCACAAGTTTGATAAGTTGGCAAAGGAAAGATGAAGTGGAGATGGAAGGTGAGTTGGAAAAGGGATTTAAATAACTTAGAAATTATTTAATATTTGAGACTATAGGATAGAAGAATAATCATTAAATATTAGATATTCAAATGATTGGAGGAAATAATTAAATATTTAGATATTTAATTAATTACAAATAATTAAATATTAGATATTTAATTAATTAGAGGAATGGGATAGATGAATTAATTAATAAAATATTTCAATTAAATTAATTAATAGAAAGACATGAAATGAATTAAATACATTAATCTTTTCAAATTAACTATTTAATAGAAGAATAATTATTAAATAAATATAAAATATTTATGTAATCACTCATAGCCATTTTTATGTGTATACATTTTGCCCCTCTTTGAAATGATGTCAAGACAACATTGTTTCAAAGATTATATCAAGTCTCGATAATGCACACTATTGCAGATCTGGTGTTGGGAGCACATTGCTATTACGTGGCCTATTCATCATAGAGTTCATGGTGAGAGGCAACCATATGTTTAACTGTATGTAGGTATCCTTACTCAGCATAAGCTGGGTAAGATGGAGTATTGGCATTGGGTTCTTGATTCATTGGATAGTTTTATTTGGAGACCTTATATCGATTGTGAGTCATGGATGGATGATGCATAGACATTACCATTTATTATGCAGAGTAGATATCTCATTGGTCGGACTCCATACATTATTGAGCGATAGTTGATTAGTCACATTCTGAGACAGTTTGGTATCATTTAGCCTATGCCTACTGTTGTCACGATATATGCACGATGGTACATAGATAAGCAAGATTGGGGACCTTTTTGTCATTTGAGATAGCACGTGTAGAGTTTCTAGCTACTCCTAGGGTGGCTTATGATATGAGATTGCACATTCTAGATCCTAGGGTTAGTGTAGATTATGCTCAGTACATACTTGCACACTCATTTCATCGTATTACTGATCCAGCAGATCCTCCTCCCAGCTCAGGAGATGTGGATGATGATTTAGATGATCCTATTATCAAGAGATGGAGATGGAGACAAGAGCTTAGAGCTTCTCAGGAGGTTGGAGGTGATGGAGATGAGGGAGGAGATGGAGGTGGTGGCAATAGGAGACCCGGACGAAGAGGAGGTTGATTGAGAGTCCATGGAGAACTATTTGGACCGGTTGGCAGGATTGGGAGACTGCTTCCTATGGGTGGGAGAGAGGCAGGACATAGTGGGAGGGATACCGGTAGGGCAAGGATGAGGTCACTGAGAGGGTTGCCCTCTATAGGAGGAGGTAGGATGACTGGATGGGATGGGGGTTGCAGGAGAGGCATTGATTTTGGTCAGATTCAACCAGGCCCTATGGTTATTGCAGCTCATGGTGGAGAGGATGAGGATCTAGAGGATTATATTCCACTCATTAGATGATGGGTTTTGAGAGCTACTCAAACTGAGATTCCAGCAGGTGGACAGGGAGGTGTAGATGAGGGGATCGAGGGTCATGTGCCTCAGTGGGATGTGCCAGAGCAGGAGATCGTGGATAGTCTTAGAGCACTAATAGATCAGCTTAGAGCACATGTACAAACATTCATGACAAAGAGAGATAGAGTTGTTAGGAGACAACAGGATACTCAGGGCCTCCTTGATCACATTCAGTAGGTTGGATCAAGCACTCTCTTAGCTGATACTGTTAGAGCACTAGTTCGGGTCGGGAAGGAGACTTCCCATTAGCGACGATTATATAAGGATTTAGTGGCAGAGAGATAGAGATTAGGTAGTTATAATACCATCATGAGGATGGATACTAGTAGTGGTGGAGTCATAGGACCTCCTCAGAGGAGTGGTGATCATGTGAGACGGGCATCTAGAGGATCTTCTCGCCCATAGCCACAAAGAGGGACAGAGTTAGGTGGTAGTGGTACAGGACAGCCTTGACTTGACTTTGTATTGATGAGGCACTTGTAATTTTGATCCGATATCATTGTATACTTGGACTTTTATTGTTTTATGATGATCTATATGCAGACACAGACTCTATATGATGATCTTTTATTGTGCATGTTACTCTATTTTAGGATGATGATCTATATGCATTGATTATATGGATGATGTTATGATCTTTTCTCTTCATTATGATGGTGCTTTATATGATGATGCAATGGTAAATGCTTTTGATTTTTTATTTTGATGACCTTGGATGCAAATGAAAATGATTACTAACTTAAATGATATGTTGTACTTAAATGATGCAAATGCTATGATCTATATGGGAATGCAAATGAATGAGTGATTTTATTTCTCTTTTTTAATGTGTAGGATGATGTAAATGCAAATGATCTACATGATATGTTTTTCATTATTATATGTAATGCTTATAATGATTATGAATCTAAGTGCAAATATGCAACTAAATGATCTTTAATGAACTTTAATGATAATGCAAATAATAATGATGATACACTACATGATTAATGAAATGCACTTGATTGAATGCAAACTAATGCGATGATTAAAATGAAACTAAATGAAATGGGTGATGATTAAAATGATTCTAAAAATTAATGCACCTATAATGATCAAATGCAAATTGTTTTTGTTTGTTCAAGTATACTCAATCTTTATTCGTGATCGTTGATCTGTGAATGAAATGAAATGCTTATAATGCAACTGACATTGAATGCTTATAATGTAGATGAATAATGAGCTAATCTAAAAATGATCTAACTAAAAATGATACTACCATTCTTCATATGTTATCTTGTAACAGTGCTTGATTTCATCATTGACCTTTAAAATGTTGTAAGAAAATACAAGCAACTTGACATAATGATCCAAGCTGACCTGAGTATTTCTTACATGGATTTTGATATAGCAAGTTAATAAAAGCAACTTGATATAATGAATGAAGTTGACCTGAGTATTTCTTGCAGAACAAACAAGGATTATCCCCTTTCATGCATGACTCGGAATGTCCTCCTTGATCTTTTGTCGATCATATCCTTAGACAAGTACATAACTTAATAAGAGATAAACCACAGACAGCAATCAAAGAAAATAATCATGCCCCATCATAGCTTCTCTAATCATGGACATCCTTGAGTCGCATAGAGTACATGATTAGCAATAAAATCAAGAAATAAATATTGAATCTTGTAGGTCATTCACATGTTCTCATGGTCATTAATTGATATAATCATCTTGATGAATGATCTTTGATAATCCTTTATTACTTGTTGGTTGATTCTTCATTTTCTAAGTTTCATGATTTAGTTGTTATAAGATGCCTTGATCTTCGTTGCTTTGTTGCTCATTATCTGTTTCAAAACCCTAGGTGTTTTTGGTTTTTCTAGGTTTTCTGAATGTTTTGGATTTTCAAAGATTCAAAAGATCACCTTAGCAAAAGGAATTAGGATTTTGTCCCCAGCGGAAACAAAACTTTATTATGGATGTATGAATTGATCAAGATCCAAACCATGGAGGGATACAAATGCAGATTGATTGATTCTTATAAAATCTAAGACAATGACTACGACAAGTATGTCAAAGATTGATAACTATTGGTAAGCTACATATTTCCTACTAAATGGCTCAGAGCAATAGATGTGAAAGATGGAATGGATAAGCTAAGATAGATGGAAGCGATAGATAAGATAGGATGGAGTGGATAGGTGTACAAAGCGATCTCATAGATGGAAGAACTCACTTTTTTTTAGATAGCGCCTGTTTACTGGGTTTTCACCATCTAAATTTATTGCATTTTTTTCTTTTTTTTTTCATATTTTGATTTTTAATGCTTTTTTTAGGACTTTAAATCTCAAGCATATAATTTCTTGAGATGAATAGAATTGATAGATTCATCAAACCAATCATCTTTGGGGGTAGATAACTTGTATGTTCCTGAGCCATATGTTGCTACTATGACAAAAGGACCTAACCAATTTGGTTCAAATTTACCCTTATTTTCTCAGTCGCTGATTTCTTGGATTCTCGCTTAGAACTATATCTCCAATCTAAAAATTGTGTGGCTTGACTCTATGATTATAAATTCTTGTCATTCTCTGTTGATATAATTTCAAATGATTTGTTGCATTTTGGCGACGTTCCTGGATCAGCTCAAGTTCTTGAAGTCGAGAGACTCGGTGTTCTTCCTCTGGTATAAGACCTTTCAAGGAAACTTGTAGAGAAGGTATCTCTACTTCTATGGGTAATATGGCTTCTGATCTATAGACTAAGCAATATGGATTTCCCCCATTAGTGTGCAGATGCTGGTTCGGTATGCCCAAAGAGCAGGATTTAGCTAAATGTGCCAGTCTTTTCTAGCTTCATTGACTATTTTCTTCAAGATTTTCAAGATAGTCTTGTTTGATGCCTCAGCTTGACCATTTCCTTGTGGATAATATGGAGTAGAAAAGCTATGTTGGGTATGAAATTTCTCACATAGTTCCTTCACATCTTTATTCTTAAATGGTCTTCCATTATCAGTGATAACGGTCATAGGAACTCCATAGTGATAGATTATATAATTCAAGATGAATGATGATATTTGTTTTCCTATCACTTTTGTCAAAGGTATTGCTTCAATCCATTTATTGAAATATTTAGTAGCAATCAGAATGAACTTATGTACATTAGAGGATGAAGGATTTATCTTTCCTACCAAATCAAGGCCCCATTGAGAAAATGGCCATGATCCGGCCATAGGATACAATTCTTGTGTTGGTGTGTGAATGAGATTCCCATGGATCTGATATTGTTTGCATTTCTTGGCATATGCGAATGAATCTCTCTCCATAGTAGGCCAATAGTAACCCATATGAAGAAGTTTTTTAGCCAGTGTTAATCCACTTGAGTGTGTGCCACAAATACCTATGTGAACTTCATTAAGAACTTTCTCAAATTCTTCTTGTTCAAGACATCTCAATAAAGTGCTATCTAGACCTCGCCTATATAAGGTATCGGCAATAATAGTATAGCGAGATGACTGACAAATAAAATTTCTTCTTTGATTTTGGGATAGGTCAGGAGGAAGGATATTCTCTTTTAAGTACTGATAAGTGGCCATATAAGGATTGACTGGTTCTCGATATATGGAAAATCATGTAGGTATGTTGGGATTGAATGGTAGGGGTTAAGGTATCTTGCACGAGGAATTCGTAACACTATTGATTCTCTTGATTCTATAAGAGAGATTCTATTGTAGCCATTGCATCTACTGCTTTGTTCTCATTTCTTAGGATTTGAGTGAATGATACTTCTTCAAAGTGTTCTTTAAACTCTTCTACCAGTTGTTTGTATGGCATGAGCTTGTCAACCTTAGTTTGATAATCATCATTTATTTGGTTGATGATAAGTTTTGAATTACCATAGACATGTAATTCCTTGATATTCCATTCAATAGCCATTTTGAGCCCAATAGTCAATGCTTCATATTCTACAGTATTGTTTGTGCATGGAAACCGTAGTCTATATGATTTTGGAATTGTGTGTCCCTGAGGTGTGATGAATAAAATTTTTGTGCCTGATCCATATTGTGTATAAGAACCATCAAAGTACAATTCCCAAAATTTCATACTTACTGTTAAAATGTCTGCATCATGAAATTCAATGTGCAATGGTATGTCATTTTGTAAAGGTGTTTCGGCTAATTGATCAGCAATGACCTGTCCTTTGATAGATTTTCGATCAACATACTCTATATCAAATTCACTCAGTATCATAACTCATTTGGCTAGTCTTCCTATCAAAGTTGACTTGTTCAGAAAATACTTTAGTGGATCTATCTTTTCTATTAGTTTCACTAAATGAGAGCATATAATGTCGCAGCTTCTGAGTTGCAAATACAACTGCTAGACATGTCTTCTCTATTGATGTATAATTCAGTTCATAGTCGACAAGTGTTCTATTGATGTAATACACTACTCTTTCTTTTCCTTCTTCATCATGTTGTGCTAGGAGAGCGCCTAATGATACGTTTGTTGTTGAGATATAGAGTAACAATGGTTTCCCTTTGATTGGTGATACTGGTACTAGAGGATTCATGAGATATTCTTTGATTTGCATAAAAGCCTCTTCACATTTTTGATCCCATTTGAATGGAACGTTCTTATGTAAAATATGAGTGAATGGATGACATTTATCTGCTAATTGAGAGACAAATCTACTGATTGATTGTAATCTTCCTTGTAAATATCGCAATTGACTTATGTTCCTAGGTGACTCCATTTCCATGATGGCTTTGACCTTTTTAGGATCTACTTCAATTCCATGAGCTGATATAATGTACCCAAGAATTTTTCCAAAGGTTACTCCAAATACACATTTCTTTGGATTTAATCTCAACTGATATCTTTCCAACCTATCAAAGATCTTGCTTAAGATGTTCAAATGTTCTTGTCTTATATGATATTTTACAAGTATATCATCTAAATAATCTTCCATAAATGTATGCATCATATCATGGAAAATTGTTGTCATAGCTCTTTATAAGTTGCTCATGCATTCTTAAGCCCAAATGACATAACATTTCAGTTTAAAGTACCCCATGCACAGGTGAATGTTGTCTTTTCTTAATCTTCAAGGGTGATTCTTATTTGATTGTATCCTGTGAATCCATCCATTAATGAAAACATCTCATGCCTTGCTGATAAGTCCACAATTATATCAATGTTGGGTAGTGGGAAATCATCTTTAGGACATGCTTTGTTCAAATCTCTAAAATTGATGCAGACTCTTATGCTTTTATCTGGCTTTGACACTGACACAATTCTTGAAACCCATTCTGGATAGGCAATAAGTATTATGGAACCCACATCTAATAGTTTCTTTAGCTCAGTTTTTACAAGAGGAGTGATGTGTGGATGCATCTTCCTTAGCTTGTGTTTAATTGGTTTTTCTTTTAAATCCACATTGAGATGATGCATTATAAGATCTAGATTAAGTCATGACATGTCTGCATAGGACCAAGCAAAATTTATGTCTTTGTCTAAAGAATTCTATGTATTCTTTCCTCTCTTTATCTGATAATGAGGTAGCAGAATGAAGTATCTTGGGATCCTTTGATATGCCAATGTTTATTGCTTCTTTGGTTCTATTAGAATAGCATATCTCTCCTACAAATATTCAAGGAGGATGTCAAACTTTCCATCTTCTGTCACCTCAAAGAGGTTTTCACCATCAGATACGTCCTTTATTTTTCCTCTTGATTGATCTAGTGTTGCCATGAAATGGTTTTCAATACTAGGTCTCTTTCCTTGTTTTATTTCAATTTTGCGACTGGAAAGTTTGGCATTCTCCTTACTGCAAGAAACATTACTTGATTCCACAATGGAAGATATCTTAGGTGTTATGGGTTCGACAACATTAAGATACATAGCTAAGTCATGATCATTGGAAAAGACATCCAATTCAAGGTTTTCTAGATTATCAATCAATTAGTTCTAGATGAAGAAGGGGTAAGTCATAATCATCATCATTGTTGGGTGCTTCAAAGTTCATGACATGATAGTCATAATTTGGCATAGAGTAGGTAATGTCATAGATAGAATGATCTTGAGGATAGTCTCTCCCAAGTGTTCTCCAATTAGTTCTAACAAAATCAGTATTAGTATTTTGTAGTTCACACTCAAATGGCTCTTTATCTGACATTTGTCCCTTAAACGAATGGATTATATCAACACACAAGTCTTTAGTACTGCAAGTTCCTTCTTGATTATTTTCAATAAATTCATTTGTATTTTGAAGTTGACATACTTGTGTATATGATATAGAGGATTCTTTTGCTAGCTTTTGTCTTCTTTCAAACTCAGCTTCTTCTGGATTAATAGTCAATTCTACTTGACTATCTCTTAGTTCTTCTATGGTTCTACCATACCTTGGTGCATCTCGCTCCTTATTTGATAGAAATCTAATATTTCCAGATGCTTGATCCATATCTGTTTGTGCTTCTTGTGGCATTACTTCTTGGTCTTTTTCATCCCCTTACTTTTGTTGTCTTGTATATGCCTATTTTCTCTGGATTCTGAGTTCTTCTTGTCTTCTTTATAACTCTATCTTTTGTTTTGTAATAGAAAAGTCTTCCTTTGTCATAGTTGCTTGCTCTTCATTTTTTTCTTCACTTGATATACTAGATGAGACATCTAGACCCCATTCATATTCATTTGAATCTATCTCTGAACCATTGTCTAGGACTACACCACTATACCACACAGGAATGTTGTATGGTGTAAAAAGTTCCCTGATTTCTGCCATCTCTACTTTCACTGTTTCTGGAATATCTTGTTCAGATTTTTCATTTGCTCGTATTCCTTGAACTTGTTGACAAGATTCTTCTTTTCTTTTGATTGCAATCTCCTCTTCTTGTTTCTCATCTTCTTCTTGTTTCTACTTATTGGCTACTATTTATGTTGCTTGATGTAGTTTTTCTTGCCATTTTTCTTCTTTAGAGACTGATTTCTTTCTCCACATTGGCTGTTGATAATTATGGTGTTTTTTATTTGATTTTAGATATCCAAGTCCTTATTTATCTTTTTTAGATTACGAGTGAGGACAATTAGGTTCTGAAATACCTTGGTGTCGCTTACCAATTGGTCCTTTTCCATCATATCCCATTTTTTGCATGATCTTATAACCATTGCCATATTGTTCTATGGGAATATTGACTTCTGCAGCTGTTTCTATAGTTTCATTTTCATCTGTGTACAACCAACCAAGAATGTCCTTGTCTTCAGTTTCTTCTTCAAGTGTTCCATTAAACATGTCTTTTGATTTCTCTCAGGTCCATGATTGGATATTTGTAGGCTTTCCATATGATTTAGGTGAAAGTGGAAAATTATGCAAAGAATATTTTCCCATTCCTTCATCATTTAATTTGAGCTTTTTCTCTAAGGTTTCCCATAACTTTTCTTGAATTTCTTTGGTAGGATATATTGATTCTCTGTTATGTGGAACTCTTGTATCTTGTGTTGGCTTTACATCATTGCAATATTGGCTAGAGTCTGCAATTATAGTGACCTCTTGACCTTCATCAGGAAACTTTACACATTGATGATATGTAGAAGGATCCACTTGCATGTTGTGAATCCATGGCCTTCCTAGAAGAATATTATAAGAGAGGTTCAAATCTAAAACCTGACATAATGTATTCATTTCCGCATGTCCTATTTTGATTGGTAACACCACAATTCCTTTAGAAGATTGCTTTGCTTCATCATAAGCCTTAATGGTTATTTTCTTCTTTAGATCTACTACATTTTCTGAATATCCCAAAGCCTTTATTAAACTTAATGCACAAATGTTTAAGCCTACTCCACCATCTATGAGTATGCGTTTGACATGAGTTTTATTAATGGTTACTTCAACATGTAAGGGAGCATTGTGAGGATGTTGCAAGGACGCGCTATCATTTTCAGAAAATGATAAGCAATGAGGGGCTATAAGGTGTCCCACCATGTTTTGGAACTGATCCATATCTAAGTATTTTGAAACTGTTGTTTCTACTAAAATTTTTCCAAAATTTCCTTATGCATAGGTGAAACTTTGAGAAGTTCCAAAATTGATATTTGAGCAGGTATTCTTTGTAATTTCTCTACTAAATTGTATTGTTGTGAAGTGGATGTTGAGTCTTTTGTTATACCCAGAAAAGTGACCTTCGCTTTGCTTCTCGTAATGACATTGATTGGCTCTGAAGGTGTGTTATCTTTAACAATTATGATATTTACCACATCATCATATGTATAAGTGTAGTTCACTTTGGCTTTTCTTTTGTCATCTTTTAATTGAGATTGTTCACCTTTTTCATAATTCAGAAGTGGAGTTTTGAAGGCTAGGTGTGATTCATTTGTCTTATGGCTATCCACTATGATGGTTCCATTATTGACTAGATCTTGGACAAGGTGTTTCAATCTTTGACAATCATTAGTTTGGTGTCCTTTATTTTGATGCTAATTACCAAAATGATTGTCATTCCACCAATTAGGTGTTGGCATATGTGTAGAGCATGATGACATGAGGATATTGTATGTTGTCATTGATGTCAATATGTTGAATTATGAACCAGTATGTTGTAGTAAGCAAACTAGCAAGAGAACCGATATGATATGTAAACCGGTATTTGTAAAAAAGTAAAGAGGTATGTTTGTTCAAGGTGAACCGGTATATTGGAATGAGAACCAGTAAATGGAAGTTTTGTATTGGGGTTTCATTTGGCATGACTACCGGTTGGTAGTCTCAGCTTCAGGGTTTCTGATTGATGTATTCCAAGATTGTGTGATTCAACCGATGACATCTTGTGATGAGTTAGCTTTGTAATGAAGACCAGATAAGTGTTGCCACATCAGCCTTGTGTGTGTGAAGGATTTCCTTGAGGATCTTGCATGGATATTGATCCTATCTACCTCCAGAATGTGCGAAGTCTCTGTCAACGGTGGAGAGTGCATGATGTGTTATCAGCTTCCTGAAGCGGCAAAGAATGAACGTTGGAGAACGTCTTGAGATCTATTCAAGATTGTTATATTCGATGCAGTGTGATTAACGGTCAGGATTGAACCAACTGGATTGTAAAACCTAAATGCTTAGGGTTTAGGGTTTAGGGTTTATGCTACCGACCTATCTGTTTCCTATAAGGTCGATGATTCTTTTCATTTTGAAGTTGTTGGCAAATTTTATGTGTGTATCCCAGTGAGTGATACTTTATTCTTGCCATACCGAAGAAGTGTGTTGATACCTGCAGAGTGTGATTGCAGAAGAAAAGGAGCTAAAGTGGATCTGCCTTGGTATTGAGTGTTGTTATCAGATCAGTGTATTACCTTTTGACTTCTAACCATTTCAGCAGTTGGAAAATCCCTTAACCGGGTAGCTTTAACAAGATTTTGTGTAAATCCTTTAACAGGGTGACTCAATTCAATGAGTTCTTCAAATCCTCTTGCGAGGTAACCTTTAACAAGGTTCTAACCTTTAACCAAGTATTTAGCCATCCCTTAACCGGGTGATCCCTAGCAGGATCGGTTCCTAGCAGAACCTATTGTAATAGTCTTTAACCGAGCTAGGCTCCTAACAGAGCGAACTTCAAAAGAATTCAAAGAGTAGCTTGTGGGTATTCATCCCCACCATGGTTTTTCCTAGTTGGGTTTCCACATGAAAAATCAATGTGTCATGTGTGATGTCTTTCATGTGATGGTTTAGTGTTTTATGTCAAACTGGTAAAATATGTTGAACTAGCAGTCATTATATTTTTTATGATAGATTACTTGTTTATGCATAAGGGTGAAGTGGAAATGAGGCATTAGATTGTATGGAAAGCTAAGGGTTGCCGGCTTATGTCTTTCACATTGTCACTATGTTTTACAAGTAGTAATCTGATGTAGACCGGTGTTGTTGCTTGTCAGTCAAAGTTTAGTATGTGCAGTCAAACCGGTTCAGGGAAAGTGTTTTTGCCTATACCGATTCACCCCCCCCCCCTCTCAGTACCACTTTGGTACTAACTGTTCATCATTTATTCATCAATTGGTATCAAAGCATCTTCCAAGTCCTCTGTGTTGTAAGCTTAACCTCTTGAGGAAAAGATCCTACTCTAATGATGAAGAGGGAAGGTCCAAAGTTCAATAGAGACAACTTTAAAATATGGAAGGACAGAATAAAGATATACATCAGAAGCATGGGTGCTCAACACTGGAGCTATGTTTAGAATGCTTATGTTATCCCTACTGATACTCTCACCGATGATCAAAAGAGAGAGATTCGGGAGAATGGGCAAGTCATGGAAGCCCTAATCAGTAGTCTATCTGACATTGAGTTTATTGATGTTCAGGATAAAGACAATCCCAAAGAAGTATGGGATGCTCTTGAGAATATCTATGGCGGTGATGAGCATGTGAAACAAGCTAAGGAAGAGAGCCTTAGGGGAAAGTTTGAAGACATGTAGATGGTTGAAGGAGAGACTGTTCAACAATATGGAATAAGAATCAAAACTATTGTTGGAGAAATCAAGAATGCAGGTGGTAAAATAAATAATCACGGTTGTTAGCAAAGTCTTGAGATCCTTATTACCAGTCTATGCAATAAGGGATGTTTCTATTTAGGAGTTGAGGTCTATAGACAAGACAAAGGTATCCCTAGACTCCATCATTGCTAAGTTGATAGCTTATGAGCTAAATAATTATGATGGCAGTATTCAGAAGACTGAATCGACCTTTAGAGCATATGTTGTACCATCTAGAAAGGGCAAAGAAGCTAGTACCAATGGTGAACCAAGACAAAGCAGAGAAATGGATGATGAGGAGATCCTGATGGAATTTGAAGCTCTTCTTGCCAAGAGACTTCCTAAGGGAACTGGTAAATACAGAGGTAAGCTCCCTTTGAAATGCTTTTTCTTGCAATAGGATAGGACACATTGTTGTAAACTATCCTAATGGTGATAATAAGGACAAATCGAAGAATTTTAAGAAGTTCAAAGGAGAAAACAGGAGAAACTATTTTGTAGCAGTTGATGAAGGTGTCACTGATGAGGAATCAGAAGATGAAGAAAGTGAAGACATTGTATTTGTAGCAGTTAAGGAATATGTGTCAGACAAGAAGGCGCTTGTCTCCTGCTTTGATAATTCCAATGAGTGGATTATTGACAGTGGCTGTTCTCACCATATGACTGGTGATCGGAGTAAGTTTTTGTCACTAGAAAAGTATGATGGTGGTGTGGTCCAATTTGGTAATGATGCGCCATGTATGGTAAAAGGCAGAGGGTCCATCTCTTTGAATGGAAAAAGCAGTGTTGATAATGTGTATTGGGTAGAAGGTCTCAGACACAACCTTTTGAGTGTTGCCCAGTTGAATGATAATGGACTCACTCTGGAATTCAGAGATGGAGTGTGTAAAATAAAAGGTAAGAGTGGTGAACTGATGGCCACCGGTATGCAGACCAAATGTAACCTATTTCCGTTGAATGCAAACATCAGTACATGTCTAATGGCTAAGTTTGATGATAATTGGATATGGCATAGGAGACTCTGCCATGTAAACTTTGATAATATTGTGAAGGCCAGTAAGATCAAGGCAGTTAGAGGATTGCCTATGCTGAGCAAACTGAAGAATCCTTTGTGGAGAGAGTGTCAACTAGGGAAAATATCTTCCTCAACCTTCAAAGGTAAATCTTTCACTGCAGAAAATTTACTTGATCTTGTGCATACTGATTTGTGTGGTCCTATGAAAACTAGGAGTGTGTAGGGAGATAGGTATTTTAAGATTCTTACTGATAATTGCTCAAGAATGATGTGGGTCACATTTTTTAAGGACAAGTCTGAAGCCTTTAGAAAGATCAAAGCCTTTAGAACATTGGTTGAAAAAGAAAGCGGTAAGAGGATTAAGTGCCTAAGAATTGATCAAGGAGGAGAATTCACTTTCGGTGAATTCAACAAATACTGTGAAGAGAATGACATCAAGAGGAAACTATATAACCCTAGACTCCACAATAGAATGGCCTAGCAATGAGGAACAACCGAACTATAGTTGAAGTAGCCAGAGCAATGTTGATCCAAGGAAAAGTTGCTCACACCTTTTGGAGAGAAGCGGTGAGCAGTGCAGTCTACATGATGAATTGGGTACTCATAAAAAAGGGTAAGAATAAAACACCTTATGAGTATTGGACTAGTAAGACACTAGTGGTAAGCTACTTTAGAGTGTTTGGTAGCAAATGTTATATCAAGAGGACGTGAACATCAAAGCAAGTTCGATACAAAATGTGATGAAGGAATATTCCTAGGATATTCCAGCAAGAGTAAAGCTCTTAAGTGTTTCAACAATAGGACTCGGAGAATTCTTGAAAGTATTGTGTGGGAGAAAAAGTGACACTAAGCAAACATGCCCTAATCTCACTTTCAACCACACACTTGTGGAATACGAAAGAGCCTAGAGGTATCACACAATTGGCTACTTCTTCTTGTGGAAGAGAGAGCCATGGGCTACCTATTAGGATTTCTATTCCTTTGTTGAAATTGAAAGATGAAATGATGCAAGTTCAATCCCTAACCCCAAAGTGCAAGTATGAACTAATAACAAGATTACAGAATTGAACTTAAATGATGGAAAGCTGTAAACACAAGGACAAAACAAGAATGTAAATGCGTACCCAGAGTTAAAATCTTACTGAAAATGCTCGGGATGGAGGCGTGGGCGCCACTGTCCCGATTCTGCCGCCGAAACTGCTCTAGAAACTGTTGTTTTGCACTCTAGAAAAGCTGTCAAAAATGCTGAAAATGCTGTCTGTCAGGAGGACCAGGGTGCCCAGCGCCCCTGTCCCAGGGACCAGGGCACCCAGCACCCCTGTCCTGGCAGGACCAGGGCGCCCCACGCCCCTATCCAGGTCTTCTGCTCTGCAATTTGGTGGAAAGGTCGGTCTCAGTCTGCTTTTCCCGGATTTGTCACCTGCGGCGTCGTCCGAGTCCCGAAACTTGCACTTATATCTGAAAAAGGGTGTGTGGGCGACTATATAGGGTTTTGCCTTAGTCAAACCCTCGCTTCGGTGATTTCCACCTCCACGAATAGCCAAGTTGTAAAATGTATTGTGTATGCAGACCTAGTGTGTGTGCAAGGTCCTAAAATGCAAGAAAGCAAACTAGAGCAACCTAGAAAGTAAACCCTAATTGCTTGTAAATGATAATGTAAGTGCTCTAAATCAATATGCAAAGTGATCTAAAGCATGAATAAATGATATATTGAAGCTTATGTAAAGACATGAAAACAACATGAAATCATACCCAACCCCAAGGGAGAGGTACAAGCCAATCTTCAGTCGGTAATCTCCTATTGTTCTTCAATGTCTTCCAAGCCCTAAGTGGATGAATGAATTTGATAAATGCTTGATAGAAAGATGTTGAATGTTGTTGAAGTCTTCAAAGATCTGCTCTTTCGCTGCATATGAGGTTCCTGAAAACAAAAATCGAATCCTTTCAAATGAAGAAAGAGAGCTCTTATATATGAAACCCTAGGTCTTAATTTCGACTTTTGGCCGACCTATAGATTGAATATCCCGCCAATTTCTTGGGGTTAAGCTTTATTTTATGATTGGATCGCGCTCCTAAAATTTTGGCAAAAATGTCCGAGACCATGTGCACTCCGGGCGCCATGGTCCTCTCCGGGCACCATGGTCCCGACAACTTTTCACCAAATTTTCAAGGCCGTCAGATATGATGATTTTAGAGAGAATCCCGAAGTTACAGGTGATTTCGAGATATTTTGACCCCCGAAATCAAGCCCCCAAGTTCAAAATAGGACTTAATTAGGGTTTTTGATTAAATGATGTATTGGAGAAATAAAATGAAAAGGGCACGCTTTAATGAAAGGGCCCAACTTTATGATGTGGGAGATGATAAAATAGAACCTTAGACCTAATTAATTTGATTAATTAAGTGCTAAAGGGGAAATGCAATGCAAAATGCAAAATGACCAAGGCGGGTGCTAAACTAGGTCTGAAATTGTACCACCCTAACAAGTGCGTACAATTTACAACGCTACAAGTATCAATGTTAGAGTTGATGAAACCTCTGAGAAACCTGAAGAAACTGATAGTGAGCAAGTAGGAGAGGAACCAGTAGTAACCTTCTGGGAACCGGTTACAAAACAGCCTAGCACCAGTAACAGTGCTCCTACACCAGTTGATGTTGATGCTAATGAAGATGAGGATGAAGAAGAAAAAAAAGAGGAAACAACCAAGATCATTCCTAGGTATGTAAAGTTGAATCATGATCCAAAGCAGATCATAGGAGATAAGGATGCAAGAATTCTTACAAGAAGAAAGGTCAGAGAAAGTTCTTGCATGATCTCTAAGAGCCTAAAACATTTAAAGAGGCACATAAAGATGAAGATTGGATCAACGCAATGGAAGAGGAACTTGACCAGATAGAAAAGAATGGTACATGGTCTTTGGTACCCAGACCTGAGCATAAAAATGTCATAGGCACCAAATGGGTGTTTACAAATAAGCTGAATGAAGATGGAACAGTGGTAAGAAACAAAGTCAGACTGGTGTGCAAAGGATATGCTCAAGAATAAGGAGAAGACTATGGAGAAACCTTTGCTCCAGTAGCCAGATTGGAAGGAGTTTATATGCTTCTTGCATATGCAGCCTTCAAGGGATTCAAAGTATATCAAATGGATGTAAAATTTGCATTCCTAAATGGAATACTAGAAGAGGAGGTGTATATAGAGCAACCAAATGGGTTTCCCCTATCAAAAGACAGTGACATGGTGTGTAGGCTACATAAAGCCTTATATGGACTAAACAAGGCACCTAGAGCATGGTATGAATGATTTCACTCCCATCTTGTGAAGATTGGATTTGAAAGAACAAGTGAAGATAGCAATACCTACTTGAAATTAGAAGGACATCAGATTATGATCTGTGAAGTATTTGTTGATGACATAATTTTTGGTGGAGATGACAAGACGAGTCATGACTTTGCAGACGAGATGAAGAAGGAATTTGAGATGTCACTTATAGGGGAGATTAAGTTCTTCATTGTACTACAGATTCAATAAATGAAAGATGGAATCTTTATCACTTAGTCCAAGTATGTCAAAGAGGTATTGAAGACCTTTGGCATGGAAGACAGCAAACCGGTTGGTACATCGATGGTGACCGATTGTAAACTATCAAAGGAGGATGACTCGGCGTTAGTAAATGAGAAGGAATACCGATCAATGATTGGTAAGTTGCATTGTGTAGTAAATAGCAAACCGGACATTGCACATGCAGTGGGCATTACTGCATGGTTCTAGAAAAGCCCAAGAGAATCCCACTTGGTAGTAGTCAAGCGGATTTTGAGATATCTGAAGGGAACTACTGACTATGGATTATGGTATCCATACAGTAATAATTTCAACCTGAAAGTTTTTATAGATGTTGATTGGGTTAGTAATGTGGACGACTGGAAGAGCACAAATGGTGGTGCATTCTTTCTTGGTGGTAGACTAGTCTCATGGATGAGTAAGAAGCATAGTTGTATCTCTCAGTCTACAGCAGAAGCGAAGTATGTTGCAACATTTATGAACTGCACCCAAACAATTTGGATGAAGCATGTATTAAATGGCTTCAAAGTTCATGTATCTAAACCGGTAAGTATATTTTGTGACAACACAAGTGCAATTAACATATCCAAGAATCCGGTTTTACATGCTAGAACCAAGCACTTCAAGCTCAAGTATCATTTATTGAGGGAGAATATTTCGTACAAAGAAGTTGTATTGAAATATGTTTCCAGTAAGGAGCAGTTAGCAGACATATTCACCAAGCCTCTACCGAAGGCTACCTTTACCTATTTGAGAGGTGAATTAAGGGTGCTGCCCCTTAAAGAGGTGAACTAAAGGTGTGTGCTCCACATCAGTCAGGTCTTACATTGATATATCTTTTTTAGGATTGGTGTGTTGAAGGATGCTACTCCTTAGGGGGAGCAGCGTAGTGGAGCATAGATGTGTATGCCTCCACTTTGGAATTGTTGTCAAAGGGGGAGAAGATGTGAAGCGGAAAAGATATTTGTCATAATGGGGAGAAGATGTGAAGTAGAAGCAGAAAGATATCTTTGTATATTACCATCAATGCCAAAGGGGGAGATTGTTGGCATATATGCAGAGCATGATGACATGATGATATTGTATGTTGTCATTGATGTCAATATGCTAAAGTATGAACTGGTATGTTGTAGTAAGCAAACTGGCAAGAGAACCGGTATGATATGTAAACCGGTATTTGTGAAAAAGTGAAGCGGTATGTTTGTTCAAGGTGAACTAGTATGTTGGAATGAGAACCGGTAAATGGAAGTTTTGTATCGAGGTTTCATTTGGCATGACTACCGGTTGGTAGTCTCAACTTCAGGGTTTCTAGTTGATGCATTCGAAGATTGTGTGATTCAACCGATGATATCTTGTGATGAGTTAGCTTTGTAATGAAGACCAGATAAGTGTTGCCACATTAGCCTTGTGCGTGTGAAGGATTTCCTTAAGGATCTTACATGGAGATAGATCCTATCTACCTCGGGAATGTGCGAAGTCTCTGTAAACGGTGGAGAGTGTGTGATGTGTTATCAGTTTCCTGAAGTGACAAAGAATGAACGTTGGAGAACATCTTGAGATCTGTTCAAGACTATTGTATTCAATGCAGTGTGATTAACGGTCAAGATTGAACCAACTAGATTGTAAAACCTAAATGCTTAGGGTTTAGGGTTTATGCTACCGACCTATTTGTTTCCTATAAGGTCGATGATGCTTGTCATTTTGAAGTTGTTGGCAAATGTTATGTGTGTATCCCAGTGAGTGATACTTGATTCTTGCCAAATCGGAGAAGTGTGTTGATACCTGCAAAGTGTGATTGCAAAAGAAAAGGGCCTAAAATGGATCTACCTTGGCATTGAGTGTTGTTATTAGATCAGTGTATTACCTATTGACTTCTAACCATTTTAGCAGTTGGAAAATCCCTTAACCGGATAGCTTTAACAAGCTTTTGTGTAAATCCTTTAACAGGGTGACTCAATTCAATGAGTTCTTCAAATCCTCTTGCGAGGTAACCTTTAACAGGGTTCTAACCTTTAACCGAGTATTTAGCCATCCCTTAACCCTGTGATCCCTAGCAGGATCGATTCCTAGCAGAACCTATTGTAATAGTCTTTAACCGGACTAGGCTCCTAATAGAGCAGACTTCAAAAGAGTTCAAAGAGCAGCTTTTGGGTATTCATCCCCACCGTGGTTTTTCCCAATTGGGTTTCCACGTGAAAAATCAGTGTGTCATGTGTGATGCCTTTCATGTGATGGTTTAGTGTTTTATGTCAAATTGCTAAAATATGTTGAACTAGCAGTCATTCTATTTTTGATGATAGATTACTTGTTTATGCATAAGGGTGAAGTGGAAATGAGGCATTAGATTGTATGGAAAGCTAAGGGTTACCGGTTTATGTCTTTCACATTTTCACTATGTTTTACCGGTAGTAATATGATGTAGAGCGATGTTATTGCTTTCTAGTCAAAGTTCAGTGTGTGCAGTCAAACTAGTTCAGGGAAAGTGTTTTTGCCTGTACTGATTCACCCCCCCCCCTCTCAGTATCAGTTTGGTACTAATTGTTCATCATTTATTCATCATTAGGCCTAACTTGTGGTTCATAACTTCTTGCTTTTGGTAAAACAATCAATTTGTTTGCAAGAAGAGTTTTTAAAGTTGATTCTAAGGGTTCTCCAATGTTTGTGAATTTCCTATGAGGATTGGAGAAGAAAGACTTAGATTTATTGCTTTCTTAATTTTTATTGCTTGGGATTTGACTTGATAGATTAAATATTGGTTGTTGTTTCATAGCACTATTTTCATCATTTCCTCCATTGATGGCATTCCTATTCTTTGACCAGAACTTGGGTTTGTCATTGTTGCCATTGTTGTTGTTGTTGTAAGAAATATTGTAAAGTTTTAGCTCTCCTTTCTTTACCATCGCGTCTTCTATTTTCAAACCATTCTTAATCATCTTGGCGAAAGAGGGAGGACATTGCATTTTTAGTCGATAACTCATTTCACTGATAAGACTATCAATGAATATGTCCATCTTTTCTTGATCAGGTACATCTCTTGGATACCTATTAAACATCTATTTCCATCGATGCAAGAAGATCATAAAAGATTCACCATTTTTTTGTTTAACATTGCATAAATCCAGCATTGTTATCTCATTCCTTACATTGTAAGAGTATTGTGAAATAAATATATTTGTGAGTTCTTCAAAAGATTTGATTCCAGATGGTAATCTTGAAAACCATTCCGTTGATTGTCCATTTAAACTCCTAGGGAAAAGATGCATCAGGTAATTTTCATCATGCACAAATTCCATACTCATAGTACAAAACTACCTAATGTGATCCTGAGGATCAGATTTTCCATCGTATTTGTCATATTTAGAGATCTCGCAATGTTGTGGAAATGGTATCATATTCAATTTTTTTATCGAAAGGATATAGGCAGATATCTTCCAATGAATACTTCTTGGAGCTTGTTCCATTTTGCATATCTTGTATATGTTGTTGTAGAGTTTGCATTTATTGAGTGAGATTTAACAACGGATTATCCATACGGTTTCTTCTTTTTTCTTCGTAATTTCTTTTATCACTATGCTCTCTTCTTATGTCATCACATTCTTTTCTTGTCTCTTCATGACTTTCTTTGTTTACATCTTTGTTATTTGGATCATTTGTGTTTTGGGTGTTACTTGCCTCCGCATCTTGTTTCAAGCTTTCTATGTTAAAGTCTTCTGGCAATTTAGCTCCTGATTTTGCCAACATCAAAAGATATTTCTCTTTTTGTTTTGCCAATAATTTTTCCATTAGTCTACCAAATTTGAAATCTTGCTCAAGGTCTCTAATGGTGTTATTGACCGCTTCTTCGTCAACAACTGTATACCCAAAAGTTTGGAACATCGGATTATCTTCTTCCTCCATTTGTTTTTGTTGTTTTCTAAGTTGTTCGTATTGAGCTCTAGTCCAAACTGGCATGTGATTGCATCAAAAAATTTTGAAGTTTCCAAAAGACAACTCAATAGGTGGTTATTGGTTTAGGAAGATATGCTTTGTTGATTTTACCACTATTGTTTGTTCATTGTGATAAAGTGTCTCTTTGTTGAAAAGCATGTTCTTACAAAAATTTTCCATCAAATTCTGTCTCTCAGCCACGTAAGTAGTGACGAAAACGGTGTAGGAATGTCCTATGTTTTAATAAGATCTTGTGATTGATATACAAGAATCTTATTCTTTTCTGAATAGCTTTATAACTGGGTTTTTTTTTCTTAAGGCGATAGTTAAAAGTCATATAAGCATCTGATAGTTTACAAGATTGTTTGATTCGAATGTTGGTGTAATTCTGATTTTGATATGACCTAGGTTCAAAATAGGAAAGATATATCCAAGATAATGAACACGAGATGAATTGATCAAGCTTCGTGATAGAGGATTTGATATATCCTGATGAGAAACTTGACAATGATGTTGAATTTGCACTTAAAATGTTTGAATCAATAGCTTGTTGAATGTTTATGGTTATGGAAACCTTTCGGAAATACCGTATTGGATTAGTGACCCAGTTATTTAACTAGATTGAAAATGTGTGATAGTTTAGAAACAAATCTACTCAAGAAGTGTTTTGATACTGATGCTGAAATTTTGGTTTGATATGCTTTGTTTTAGATGTGAAAAAGCCTTTGTGCTAACTCTTGTGATAAAGAGTCTTAACTTATGGGATAAAAGTGTTATTTTGTTGCTTGAAGGCGCTATTCTGACTATGTTTCAAGGATTTTTTTCAAATCTTTCAGCAAGTTGTTGGATTTTTGTTCATTTTTAGATAATGATTTCTTCATTTTTTTACCATTTTGAACATGTCAGAGACATAGAAGACACAATGTTTTGAAAAACAAAATGCATAAGCAAGTACAAATCCTATGGCAGGCTGAGACAATAATTGTTTAATCTCACATGGGGTTTCCCCCAAGGCTACGCTATTTAAAGTGGATATTTAGATGCTTGACCCCACTGGCTCCACCCTCGACACTCACTTCTCCAGGGCAGCCAAGCACCAGTTTCCACGAAAACTCCCCATGACAAACTTTATATCTCTACTAAGAACTATATGTGTGTGAGTCACTTCAGAGGTCTGACCTCTTGTGCCAACAATTAGAAGGATTTTGGCAACTAGTACAAGTGGTTTTTAGTAAAGGCTTTCGTTCATGTGGCCATACATGCGGCACTTTTAGCTCTGTAAATAAAGAAGGTTCCCAATCTATAGAGGTTATGTTCCTTAGGGTTTATGGGGAAACATAGTGTCGGTATGAACTTATCAGCACATGTTGCTTGTGACTTTCATCACAACCACAATTTATTTAGAGTGGATTGGAAGGACTCGGTATTAGCTCATTTCCACTTTGGGTCGTTCCCTTCTCACTAGCCTCCTCAAGGCAACTTTGGAAGGCGGGCCCTATAAAGGTTATACATAAAAGAAAGTAGGTCTGGTTTTCTGATCACCGTATGAGGGTGAGAGCATACTTACCTACTACTTCATCAAGCACAAAAAACACAAGTTTATTTTAGCTTTCTAAAATCTATGTGTAACTACTTTAAAGAAGTCACTCAAAATGCAAGTTGCATGTTGTCAATTTATCCCCTTAGTTAAACTAAATGAGCAAGACATGATGTGTTACTTTCCAAAATAGAGCTTTTATTTAACTAGGTGAGGAAATGCATGAAATTTGCTTAAAAAGAATCTTGCACATAGACATGTCAGTAGTTTGAAAATTTCAATTCTTGGACATTTGGACCTGCAAGAAAATTTTGTCACTTGCAAATAAAAGCGTTATCCTAACAAATGTGTTGTCTTTCACCTCTAAAGCGCTAACCTAAAGGACAAAAGCGCTAACCTGAAATACAAAAGCATTGCTCTGTGGACTAAGAAGTGAGAATTCACTAACAAAAGTGTTAACCAAACTGACAAATGCATTAACCTAAAGGACAAAAGCATTGTTCTGAAGATTAAATGTATTGATTTAAAGACAAAAGTGCTAGCCTAAATGACAAATGTGCTAACCTATCAAATAAAGGCGCTATCAGAACTCACACAGGCATGAATTTGTATTACAAATGCGTTAAATTTTCTTTTGCAAGAATTAGACAAGATATTAGAAAGAATATGCAAGGCTCTGAGCCCCATGGTGGGCGCCAAAATGTGTCAACTTGAATTTCATCATCAGAATACTACCTGCAACATATTAGTTTCACAAAATACAAAGGAAATGCTACAGGAAATCCAAACTCAACCAATGAAACTACATGAAATTGATATTAAAATAAAAATACTATTTTTACCTTCGTGATTTAAGTCTCATTGTGACCTAACTCCACTGTTCTTGTTTGCAGATGGTGTGCTCTCAGACAAGCACTGGTAGCTTCCAAGATGGCATATGAAGAATGGACTGATAACTGATAGTTAACTAATACTATGATATGCAATACTAAATGATTATGCTAAATTGCTTCAAGATTAAAACCCGTGGATGCATAAGTTTTCATAAATGGTTAGCTTGAAAACTCACTTGAAGACTAACTCTTTCTCAACTCAAACTCCTGATTTTATGGACTTTGAGAGGATAAGATGATGTGGTCTGGATCAATGGTCATGATCAGATCTACAAATTTGGATGGTTGTGAGCAAAGGTGAAGGTTGAGAGAAAGGGTGAAGGAGAAGACAAGTGTCACTCATCTCACCTTGACTGGGTTGCGGACTGAGGGAATCTAGCGATGGTTGGAGAAGATTTAGGCATGAGAGGACAAGTGGACTCAAGTCCTTCCTAAGATGTAGGGATGTTGGAGGGAATATAGAAGAAAATTTAAGAAATATGTATACGTACACAATATTTCATTAAATTTGGAGGTTGGAGATAAATGATGAATAAATATTTAAGAAATATTAATATCTTTAGCCACATGTTTGATGAGTTGGCAAAGGAAAGATGAAGTGGAGATGGAAGGTGAGTTGGAAAAGGGATTTAAATAATTTTAAAATTATTTAATATTTGAGACTATAGGATAGAAGAATAATCATTGAATATTAGATATTCAAATGATTGGGGGAAATAATTAAATATTTAGATATTTAATTAATTGATCAGAAGAATAATTAAATATTAGATATTTAATTAATTAGAGGAATAGGATAGATGAATTAATTAATAAAATATTTCAATTAAATTAATTAATAGAAAGACTTGAAATGAATTAAATAAATTAATTTCAAATTAACTATTTGATAGAAGAATAATTATTAAATAAATATAAAATATTTATTTAATCGCTCATAGCCATTTTTATGTGTATACAGACCTTTTTATGAAAATTAATTTTAAGATTTGAATTTGATGAAATTTTGAATTTATGTTCGACCTTAAAGAGTGTTAAAATTGATAAAGTACGTTGATTTTTTGGATCTGAGCAGAAAAATACAATCAATTCTGTCTCCTGAAATTTCGGGAAAAAAGTCAAGGATCGTGGCAGGAGTGCACACAGTCCAACCAACTTTTTTCAAAATTTTCAAGGATGATAGAGATTATGATTTTAATGTGGAATCCAAAAAAACAGCCGATTTGGAGATGTCTAGATCGATCAAAATTGCAGTCAAAGGTCAAAAGTGAAAAGATATTAAAAATTAGGGTTTTATGATTTAACCATTGAATTTTCAGAGTAAAGAGACAGATTTGAATTGCAACTTTGAAATAGAAATCGGATTTGAAACAAGCCATTACAATTTTGCACTTAACAAGCTTAATTTTCTCAACATGAAAAATTAGGGTTTTATGCAATTAACCTCTGAAATTTGCAAATAGATCAAACTTGAAAATGAGCATTTGAAATTCAAATTGCAATTAATCAGATCTAAGAATGAGAAATCAGAATTAATGTGTAAGTCATTGAGTTCACCAAAATGTAAAGTGGAAAATTGGATCCTAGTGACTCCCCACCTAGGAGAGAGAAAGGAAGCCACTAGGATGATTTTCACTTGGGAGAAACTTTACATTCAAAAGAGGGGTTGAATCCACTAGATCCAAATCTGAGGGAAACAAGGATGTGAATTTTGAGTGGATTGCAAGTGGTTGATATGTGATTTACCCTCTTTTGTAAATGAGAAAGTTGACTTGTTGACTATGTAGAAAAGAGAGAGGAAATGAGTAAAATGAGGTGCTATTGGTTCGGGATCACACTACAACTTCGAATCTGAGCTAATTAAACTGACGCAGATCTGCCCTACAAATTTGGAGAAAATTCATCAAGACTGTGGCGGGAATGTACATTGTTTGCCAAAAAATCTGTGAAACGAAAAGGGTTCCTCTGTCTTTGCAAATGAAGCCCGAATCTGAAAGTATAGTTGTGCACCTACAACCTACACATAGAAAAGAGAAGAAAGGGGAGTTGTGGATAGGAGTTTGCCTCAGTCAAACCCCGATTGAGGAATCAACCTAGAAAGAAAGTAATTGAAAATGTTTGAATGTAAACAATGGAGATGTATACCTTGTAGATTTGCAACTTGTTGATGATGATTGCTTTGCTTCTTGAATGTAATCACAAATGTTGTATGAAATGGCATGTAACATGACAAAACTCTAACACACACATGCTTGCAAATGAATGTTGTAATGTTGCTCCAATGGATGAATGAAGAAGACTTGAATGCTTGATGATGACCTTGAAATCTTGTATCTTCTCCCTATGCTCTCTATCTCTTATCCTCTATTATCAGTCTATGCACTATCCATCTGTCATCCTCTCGTGAAGGAGGGTATTTAATTCCCTTTTATACATGCCTCAAGGATTAATTTTCAACCACTGAAGGCCAACAAAGAGGAATTGCAAACCCTGAAGACAAATAATGCATAGGAGATTGGGTAGCCTGCACATGGGACCGCCCTAGGAGTTGGGGACAGGGGTTCCACGCCATTTTCCTAGGGAGACAAGGGCGTCACGCCCCTATACTGCCCTATTTTGGTGCCCGGACAGGGTCTAGAGAAAATACAAGACATGAAGGAGGAAGGGAGAAGGGTTGGAAATACATTAATAGGTCTCAGTTAGGAAGGAATATGTCATCGCCAAGGTGAGAACCCCAAATATGGTTAAAATTTCAGGGGTCATAATTTTATGACACTACACATAGATATTCTCCAAAGAATCCAAGCACATGATGAGATCCATGCATGCTAAGATCCAGGGAAGAACATCCCAATGGTAGAAGGCATCAACCACTCGACAATGTGGAACCAAATAGGAACCACCCCTTGTGCTAAGAGATGACATAAGGTTCCAACTCACACTCAATACCTAAGTTGACACCTAACTACAATAGGATACATCATGACACTACACGACTCCAACATCAAAATACATCACATGGCTAAGTCAAGCAATCAACCTCCAGAGGCACAATCAACAACAAGGGCATATGGATAATGGACACATGCGAGATAGAGTGTTATCACATGCTAACCTCATGTGGCATCCATCTCCACATTGGAGTCACTCAAGGGAGATCGGGTATACCACTCCAATGGTCTTCCCAATCTAGGATCCCAAAAACCACCTCCCTGGGTCCGTCCAATTGGGGCATACAACATCATATTATTTATCTTGATTAGGTGAATTTCTAAATATCCAACCCACTAATCAATCATTAATAATGTTATCACTTACAAATTAAACCATAAACTCTTCATGTGGTTTCATCGAGTATAGACCCCCTCCTAGAGGCCTAATGCTCACGACTCTGGTCCACACATTCAAGAGACTACTCTCCCCAACCATGGACCAAGACCATAGGGCGGAAATATAACCAAATACATCATACAACAACATGAGGCTCAACATAGAAAGTATTCAAAAATACCATTACAAATTTGATACAAATTGAATCATAAAGGTAGCTACGATCATACAAACAAATGCCATAAAACAAAGATCATGCCATAAGCTCAAAGCATCATAATCCAACAATAAAGAGAGCCTCAAGAGTGACATAAACACATAAATAGGGAAATAATATGAATCCAATGATACCACATAGTCCTCAATAGCGATGCACAACATAACCTCTCGTTGGAGCTGCATATACTCATCCTCAACAGCAAGGGATGCATACATCTTGTTGGAGCAACATTCCATACCTTAACAAACAAGTGCAAAAATACTTGTTGGATACCAAATAGGATTCAAATATATAAAAGAGGAATAGCACAGTGCCCTAAATCATCAGAAATGACAGTATAGAGCCTCTGGAGTCAAAAACCATCAATAAAAGTCAACCGAAAAGTTAAAACCCTAACCAAGAATGTGATGATATTGATTTGGCACTTTTGTCCTACTTTGGCGCTATTGACTCCCATAGTGGTGCTTTTGTCACTTGTTTTAGCACTTTTATAACTGGGTACAACATTTAGGAAAATAGAACAAGAAGCAAATAAAACATGCCCAAGTTCAGACAGAAATACTGTCAAGGTCTAAAACTGACCCAAAACACATAAGAGACCCTCACAAATGCAAAATAGGGGATACACAAGCCCAATGAGGTCTTATATCCAATAATTTGACTTCAATCGGTGAATACTTGCACAAGAAAGTATCATAGAGACAACCATATCAAACCAAAACACAACAAAAGATTGTCGGACAATAAGAGGTCCTGAGATAGGATTCACAAGGGCAATACAAGTCTCCACAACTCAAAAACCATCACATAGAATATTCATAGGAAGAACATAGCCACAAAATTCACATATCAAAACACCCATTTCCTTCACTACACAAAATCAAAATTCTAGATTCAAATGCAGTCTTTTCTAATTTATTTTCTTTCAATCAAACCAATAGTAAATAACTAAAATCACTCCCAAAATTTCCCAAAACCAGATTTTAGCAAACACGAAGAAAATAGCTCTTTTCAAAAATCAAAATGCAAGAAAGGAAAAAGATCTCCAACCTGGAAGTAGAGTGATGGTAATGCAATCGTGGAAGAGCAAAAATCAAAACCAACAAGATTTTTCAAAATCCAATCCAACCAAGCAATTCTCACTCCAAGAAATTTGAGAAATCCAAAAGTCGCAAAAAGATATCCAGAAGCACACCCCAAAAATGTTCACCAAGCCAATAAATAAAATCTCATTCAAAACTTACAGAAGAATATCCGTCAATCAAAATATTCCAATAAAATATATTCTATACCAACCCCCTTCCAAAAATTGAGGTAAGAATATAAAATAATATTATTTATTTACCCTCAAATCTCAACCAATAAAATAATAGGGTAGGTATAAACACAATATTTAATTACTCAATTAGTAATAAGAGAATGTAATAATGATATAATTAATAATAATAAATTAAAGCCTAATAAAATAAATCAAATGCATTATAAATAAATACTCCAATTAAATATAAACCACAAATAATATAAATAAATAAACAAATAATTAAATAATAATATCCTCACAATCACAACTCCCAAGAGGGTCAATCATAATAAGGGGTAGGTAAATAAATAATAACCAATAAATAAAACAACAAGACAAATAAATAATTAGATAAACAATAAATAACCCAACAATAAATTCATAAATAAATAAACAATAAAGAAGGTAAATAAATAAATAAACAATAGACAAATAAGCAAAATGGATAATAATAAATAAGTAAATGTACAATTAAACAATAAATAAACAATTAAATGTACGGAAACATATAAATACTCTAGCCAATATAATTTAAACTCATATATATATATATATATATATATATATATATATATATATATATATATATATATATATATATGAATGTATAGGTAGGCATAAATACTCAGCCAATAATTAATTAATAAATAATAATCGAATAAATCAAAGGCTCAAATAATAAATATTCAATTAAACATTAGATCATAAAATAATAATAATAATAATATTAAATCATCAATTAAATACAAATTCATGAAATAAACATCAATAAATAATAAATCTTTAATAATAATAATTCACACATTAATATCAAATATTAATGCCATCCATTAATTTAATTTAATACTAAATAAACTATATAAATCGATTAAATATTAGTTAATAAATAATCGCAAACTCACAAGGCAACCCGACATGGGGTTGAACAACATACCACATGACGCAAACCGACGACTCAAGCCAAAACACTAACTGACAAGGGTATCAACTTAAGCCTAAAGTATGAGAGGGAAACACATGCCATCTCCGACAAATTGTCATTGGGATAAGACACACTCAGGCCTGTGAGACAGGTGAAGTCGATGTCTAGTACTTGCAATCCTACATCCACCGCTAAAATACAATACAACATATGTATGATACATATACATCATAAATGATGAGGCAAGTGATAGAGAATTGCAACGCCATATCATGCTCACAATGAGTGGCATGACATCATCCCTATCACGAAGACACTAGAAGATAGTCACAATCATCATGACATCAACTCAATCATCATCATAATTATAGAATAGGGTTAACATAATCATAATGCCATAAAAATCCCATAAGTAATATGATCCATCATGAACACATATAAATCATCAAATATAATCCATCATCATATCCAATACAATCATGAAATAGGGTTAGTTCATAACATGATACCATCAAATAGTCATAAAGTAGACTAAGCTAGATCAATATATTCCTTTGATGTACAAAAAGACAAGATGAATCAAGAAGGGGCACTACTATATATATATTGTTGGCATTGTGTTGTTATTGATGTCAACCAGTATGGGATGACTACCAGTAGAAGGGATGTATGTGCAACACTATTATGAAGGAGTACAGAATGTGATATCTTGGATATCACCTTGTGTTACAGAACACTGGTAAGGTAAGGAAGATGATCACTGGAGTCACTGGTACACAAGTTTGTGCCTGACTTGTGTGGATGGAATGGTAAGGTTACTGGTATTGGCATAATGTATCACCAACAAGAAGAGTATGTCAACTAGCAAGTGAAATGTTGACAATGAGCATAATGCTTGGATGGTGTTTGTGATGAAGAGGCAGAATGTTACCTGAATCACATCAACACCGGAAGAAAAGAATGAACTGGTCACCGGAATGCTGTGAGGTTGCAGAATAGTATGACTCCCACCAGATGAAGAATGCAATCACCATATGAAGAGATGACTAACAGTGAATGTGCCCACACTGGATCACATGTGCCTGTTTGAAGAGATGTTGCACAAACAGGGAAGTCTCATGAGTGCATTTTAGGATAAAGATGACAAGGTGTCACTCCACCGGTAAGTGGAGCTTATCTCCAGGTATGCATAGTGTGCATCATGGTTCTATGAGATGAGAGAGAAGAGGTAAAGGCAAGTACTTAAAGGCTCACACCGAATCCACCGATGAAACAAAAGGAATGCCTCAAGTGCATGAGAAAAGGGTTATTCACTGAACTAACTGAGAAGGCATGTTGGGATACCAGAACAGATGAAGTATGATGAGTTTGTCACCTTGACAAACTGACAGACAGGGTATTCAGGCTGATGAAGAAGGAGGCAAAGTGGTGCAGCTGAAAATAGAGAATGAAACCGGCATGCAGATGCTTTAGTTGGAAACCACTAAAAGATGATGACATATTGTCATCAAGTTGGCTACCGGTAAGCATGAGAACCGGTAAGGAAGCGAAGAAGCTAAGAGTTGTGACTCTTCATCTGATGAAGATGTGAATGAGACAGGTTAGCAAGAGTGTTGATCGATTGAGTAGTCCACCGAAAGAGAAGCAAAGTGCAAGGTTGATGATAGACCGGTTTGAGGGTTTAACTAGCAAAGCTAGTAAACCGACAGAAAAGAAGAATCGGTAGAGTGTTTAGTCGGTGATTCTATCTGGACCAACATGAAGTGCCAAGTTGGCAGTTGGTCAACATGGATGCCACATGGAGTCAAGGTGGCAAGCTCACAGAGGTTGGTGAAGTGTCGTGTAGAGATAGGTATTTCTACTGGTGAGCTTTGAATATAGATCCCACAAAATAAGAACAACAAATAAGATAAAAGCAAACAAATAAAAGACAAAAAACAAAGGGAAGAGAATAAAACACAACAAAATATATAACATTTTGTTGTGTTTTATTCTCTTCTCTTTGTTTTTTGTCTTTTATTTGTTTGCTTTTATCTTATTTGTTGTTCTTATTTTCTTTTATATATATATATGGATGTTGCATGTTTTTTAATTTCCCTTTTTCTTATGTTCTTTTCTTTTGTTCCTTGGTTTGGTTTTTATTGTTTATTGTTGGTTTTCTTTTCTTTCTATTTCTTTTGCTTTCCCTTCTTCCTTTTTTGGTGGGTGGTCTTGTCAGCCTTCTTCGATCCTTATGCCTGCTTCCTCCTTCTTTTAGACACCTTGGTCTGCTTCTTGGTCATCTTATCACTTTTGCATGCTCTCTATTTCATCCCGATAATGGATCACGAAGTGTGATCCGAAAAGTTGATGCAAAAAATTCATACACAATCTTATCCGAAAACACTCTAGATCATTATCAACCATGTATTATCTAGTATTAGAAAAAATATATATTATTCTCATATTTTGTCACAGTGTATGAAGTGCTTGAAATAATTGTCTTCTATAGAATTGCATCCAATCTAATAATCTATTAAACATTGATTGTATTTTCAGGTCAATGATTTGATATCGAAGATTAACAATTGATCTCCAATGATAAATTATTTTATTTGTGAAAATTATTAACACTTATTATTTGCTATAGGACAATTTGTTGAACATTATTATCATCCATCTCTTCAATTTACATATTTTAGTGCTCTCCATTGTAATATAGAAAAAATTTCAAAATGTTCCCCCCTGTATCGTTTCTATTGTTTTTTTCATTTTGTGTACCAACACTTCTTTAACATCTAATTCACATATGAAAAAAATAAATAAAGAGAAAGACGGACCAAATTTTTTCTTATAGCGATTGGCACTTCATTTTATAAAAAAGAGTATGGGATCTGGCTGACTGTAATTGTTTATTTAAACCCGACGTGTTCTACCGCAGGCACGGGATCCAGAATGCAAACATCAAGCTCTTGTTCTGAGACTGGAAGGCGTTTTTGTTCACTTGATTGTAAAATTCTCAGAAATGTCACTATTTTTTGTGGCAGATATGCATACAGTATTATGCTGTTAGCAGCCATTATAATTCAGATTTATAATTCTATGGACATCACATTGGATGGCAAGATGAGGTATGCCTACATTGTGAGTTTATGTCTATATTATGGTTAACAAGGGGTCAAAGAAAAAGAAAAAAAGGGCGAGTATGGCATGTAATGCTGCAACTCCTGTTTTCCCAGTTACAGTGTCAACTTTAGTTTGTGCAACTTGCTGTAAATATAAATTGGGGAAACCAAAAATGCGGTGCCGGTTTTTTCATATGTATTCCGTGCCACCGAAAGAGCAGAAACCCGATGGAGTATCATGCAATGGTTTAGGGATATACGATTCAAACCACTATGCGTGTCTTTTGCAAACCTTAATTGATAAAAGAGATTTAAGACAAGGTAATCTTCTCCATGCTCACTTCATTATCACTGGAATTATCAAGGATAACAGTTTCTATGGATTAAAACTCGCTACCATGTATGCATTAAGTGGAAGTATGGAGGATGCACGTCAACTGTTTGATAAAATGCCTCAAAGAAGCGCTTCTCTCTGGAATGTAATGATTAGAGGATATGCTTGCAATGGACAGGGTGAGGAAACCCTTAGACTGTATTATCAAATGCAAGATACAGGCGTACAGCCAGACCGCTATACATTTCCCTTCGTTCTCAAGGCATGTGCTGCTCTGTTAGATTTGCAACGGGGCAGAGATATTCACCGTGACATTGTTAGGTTCAGATTGCAGTCTGACGCTTATGTGGGTACTGCCCTCGTAGACATGTATGGAAAATGTGGAAGCATAGAGGATGCACGCGAACTGTTTGACAAAATGCCCAAAACAGGGATTACATCATGGAATGCTATGATTGCAGGGTATACTCAGAATGGATTCGCGGAAGAAGCCTTGGAGCTTTTTCTAAGAATGCAACAGTCAAAAGTAATGCCTAATGTCATCACTATTGTTAGTGTTCTTCCCGCATGTGCTCACTTAGGTGATCCGCAACAGGTTAAAGACATTCATGACTATGTTGTCATAAATGGATTCGATTCAGATGTTTCTGTGGGGAATTCTCTTGTAGCTATGTATGCAAAGTGTGGGGACATAGAGACTGCTCGTAATATATTTGACAAAATGTGTAAAAGAACTGTGGTTTCCTGGAATGCAATGGTTGCCGGATATCAACAAAATGGGTACTCCAATGAAGCCTTGAATCTTTTTCATGAAATGCAAGCATCTAATGTGATCCCTAACAGAGTGACCGTCGTGAGTGTTCTTCCTGCATGTGCTGACATGGGAGATCTGCAACTAGGTAAGGATATCCATGAGAACATTGTGAGAGACAGATTTGATTCAGATGCTAATGTTTTATGCTCTCTTATAGCTATGTATTCCAAGTGTGGATCAGTAGAGGTTGCACGCCAGATATTTGATAGTATGTCCACACGTGATGTGGTTATATGGAATGCAATGATTGCAGGGTATACCCAAAGTGGGCACGCCAATGAGGCCTTGAGAGTCTTTTGTCAAATGCGAGTTGCTAATATCAAGTCTGATTCAATCACTATGTTGGGAGTAATCCCGGCATGTGCCCAATCAGCAGCTCTGCAACAGGGGAAGGTCATGCATGCTTACATAATGAGAAGTGGATTTGAGTTAGGCGTTGCTGTGGGAACTGCACTCATCGACATGTATGCTAAATGTGGGAGGATAAGGGTTGCTCGTCAATTGTTTGACAAGATGCCCAAAAGAAATTTGATAACATGGAGTACGATGATTGCAGGGTATGGAACACATGGACAAGGTGAAGATGCCCTTGCACTTTTCCAAAATATGCAACAGACGAGTATAAAGCCCGACCATATCACATTCACGAGTGTTTTGTGTGCTTGCAGTTATGCAGGTTTGGTGGATGAGGGTTGGCAGTTCTTTGAGTCCATGACTCGAGATTATAGCATCGCACCTAGGCTATGTCATTATGGCTGCATGGTTGACCTTCTTGGCCGTGCAGGCTACTTGAATGAGGCGCACGATTTTATAGAAGCTATGCCTGTGAAACCCAATGCTAGTGTATGGGGGAGCCTGCTTAGTGCCTGCAGAATTCATGGCAACATTGAACTTGGGGAAAAAGTTGCAGAACACCTTTTTGATTTAGACCCTGAAGATGCAGGAAATTATGTACTATTGTTTAACATCTATGCTGCAGCTGGCAAGTGGGATGATGCTGCAAAGGTGAGGACAGCTATGAAAGATAGAGGGTTGAAAAAAACTCCCGGATCCACCCTCATCGAGGTAAACAATAAAATACATGCATTTGTTGTCGGAGACACAAGGCATCCTCAATCTGACCAAATCTATGAAATGTTAGAAATTTTAGAGAGACGGATGGAAGATGCAGGATATGTGCCTGATACGAAGTTCATTCTACATAATGTTGAGGAAGAGGCAAAGGAACACATGCTCAGTGTTCACAGTGAAAAGTTGGCGATTGCCTTTGGGATTATTAGCACACGCCCTGGAATGCCCATTCAGATCACAAAGAATCTCCGTGTGTGTGGTGACTGTCACACTGCCACGAAGTTCATCTCCAAGATTGTTAGGCGTGAAATTATTGTAAGGGATGCAAATCGTTTCCATCATTTCAAGGATGGAATATGTTCTTGTTCCGATTATTGGTGATACTCAATGCTAATCAAGTTCAATAATGAAGATATGCCTTATATGCGTAGGATGACAGCCGCTTAGGTGATGCTCAAAGTTCATCAAGATCAGTATCAAAGATAATGCTTTCTTATCAGTAAGTTATGGTACATTATATTTTTGAATGCCAGCCTATTACTTACCTATTAGCATTTACTGCACAAGTAACATTCTCTGCTCTACTTTGGAAGAATCGTTAGTGTGACGCCAGTGCTTACTTATAGAGTAAATTGAAGTTAATATATTGACGCAGTTCAGGAGAGCAAATTGTTTGAAAGAGGATGTCATTAGCTTCCAGCGGTTACAGCTATCTTCAGATCCTTAAATGCTTTTTATTTTTCTTTATGGAGAAAAATTAGAAACGGGACCAGGAGTGTTCTCTCAGGGTTTCTTTTCTGGTTTTCCAGGAAAGTTGAGCATATTTTCCCCTTTTCACTGGCTTCACCCTGGTGCTCTTGTGCATTTTTACATGAAGAACAAGTCTTTCCATCCTGGTGACACAAGATTGAATTGGAAGTAGGCTGCATATGCTATACTAAAAACCGGGCACTTCTGATTGACAGAAATTCAATCTAAATTCTCTTGCAAACCATTACTTTAGAGATTCAAAACCTGTTCTAGGTTGAAAAGATTTTTTCATTTTCTACTCTTATAGAAATTCACCACCAAAACTTATCTGTTTACTAACATCAATATTGTTTGCGAAATGCTGACCGATATCAATTATTTGAGGCAAAATAAACTTGTGTCTCAGTTTGTCAATTGAAAATCTATGTTTTTTGAGAACTTTTGACTGATAGATTTTACTTGAGGTAAAATAAACTTGTGCTACAATCATTATAGTTCCATGACTTAGCATCCTTGTAGAATATTCAGTTGCATTGGTGGACAGTGGGTAGGGATGCCCTGGAAGCTCTTACTCGTAAATTTATATAGAAGCTGAAGGAAGAAATAAGCTGAATGAAGAAGACATTTTTCATAATCAACCAGTTGAGAGTTCTCCCTTAAACAAGCTGTTCTAATTCTAACGCTTAAAAACCTCAACCCCAATGCATGTCCATTCCATCATTTTCAATCTTACTTGTAAGTTTCTGAGGAAAGCAAAGGAGGCGACTATTTTGAGAAGCCACAGCAATTATTAGCAACAAAACAGCTTATCAAGAAGAATTTAGTTTGAGCGTATGTGACCTGGGCGCCTACAATAAAAGTATTATTTATGTCAAAATATTTGGTAGCTGAGTGTGAGCAGCTTAGTTGGGAAATATTATTTATGTCAAAATATTTGGTAGCTGAGTGTGAGCAGCTTAGTTGGGGAATATTATTTTCTCTCACTTTCAGTTTATCCAACACTTAAAAGGATGAATCTTTTGGATTTTCTTTTGTAAAAGTTGGCATAAGAGGATTTGGCTATGGAGATAGCCATCCATGAACAAGATTTCAATGAAAACACAAAAGAAATCTAATATGACAAAATAATTCAATTTTATCAAAGTATGCAAGAATACAATATGATGATTCTTATATTTTTAGACAAGGGTGAGACATAGGACAACATAAGATTATGGCAGATGTTTAATCTTATGACTTGAGACATCAAAAGTAAATGTCCCAAGAATGCCTTAAGTAAGCTTAAGTTATTAGTTGTAAAAATGATCTAAAAGTAAACTAGTTAGTTAATATACCTTGTTCACACCAACTCCCCCTTAAATGCAACTTAGGGAGAATGAGAAAAAATGCAAAACTACAATAATGGGTACGAACTATAATGCTTAGTGAGGTATCCAAGTACAAATTCGATGCCCCTTGGAAGATAAGACAAAGAAAACTTATAGGACAAAACTCCATCCTCAAGAGAAGATGAAGCTGGAAGGTTTAGATGACCCCCCTCTCAAAAAGGTGAAAAAAAGATGGAACCTTGTGTGCGCCAAACTCTCCCAAAATACAAAGAAGAAGACAAACCATGCAACCCCCCTCAAGTAGTGTCATGGTAGATACTCAACACTAGATGCCAAAGATGATCAAAGAATGTTGAACAACATTTATCTCCTTGGGAAAAAACTAGGCCAAAGGTATATGCAAGATGTCTTCCTATTCTTGAAAGGAATATAAGTTAAGAAAGATTAGAATGTGTTTCAAGTCATCATGTCGACAGCAATAGTTGTCAAAATCAAATTAGAAGCCTCAAGCCTAACTAAAGAAAGTCGCAAATTAGAACCCTGTGGAAACAAATGTAGACATGATCCAAATATAAAGATGACTTCTTTGAATGTTCCTTAAGGATCTCCAATCCTAAACTATGACAAATGTTGATAAGATGAATTGGGTACCATGCAAGATGCAAGTATAATAACCATCGATTTATGGTGCTCACCATAGCTAAGACAATTAGACCAATGAGAATCTAGCACTCTTATAGCAGGGGTCAACTAAATGATGACTAAAATAGACATGTGAACTTATGAGTATTTACATGCTATGTCACTATAGAAGCAAATGTAGATAGAGAAGGAAAAAGAGGGTTGGAATGTGCCTTCATCACATCTAAAGAAGATGAGGTAGCTCCATAGGAATAACATCGAAGGGAATATGACTGCCATCAATGGTGTCCTCCAAATCTAGAAGATGGGACTTGCAAAGCGAACCTAGTATGTCTATCAAATACTTATACCAAGGAGCTATCTTTGGAAGATGATGTATGGTTTGTTGCACTAAACCACAAGAAGCCATATTCAAAGCAACAATGCAGTTGGTGGAATTAGGGGATGATGGAGATGAGTGCATCTCATTCAAATACATTTTTCATCTCTAGATGATGTATTTGCACAAGATGTCTTAAGCATGAGCACCAAATGTATCTACTAATGTCAAAGTAGAAGAATTTGGCAAACTAATGTGATTATCTTGACAAAGTTTCTCTAGTTCATTAATTTGTTTCAAAAAATAATCATCTTCATTATGATTTTTCTTCTCATAAAAACTACACCTAACCTTACATGATTTAAAAGGATTACATAGAATACTCATATGGAAAGGTGAGAATGAAACACATTATTTGCTCCTCTAAGATTTCTCAATCATTGCAATAACAAAAGCAATTGTAGAATCACAAAACTACCCCACCAAAATCAATCAATTAATAGTCCCTTAACATAATGTGACTAGACACTTTATATTTAGTGTGAGTGCAATTGCCACCAACAACTACCATTGAATGGACTTGATCTCAATGCTTTGTAGATATAAAAAAATACGCTCAAAACTTGAAATATAAATTATGAGAAAACTTAGAGTGAACCAATAGCACCACCACATAGAGCTTGAAGAAATATGCAATTTTTAAAACTTGCACCAAAAAATAAAGTTGTATGAGCCCAAACAAAGTCCTAGAAGGTCTCAAAACAAGAACTATGCATTACCAACTATAGGAAGCTACAAATTCTAAAATAAACTACACATCAAAATTAGAAAATACTTGCACTGCTATGAAGTAGATAAAAAAATAGCTCAAATAAAAAATATTATATAGGAAAAGAAGCTTGTACACTTGAGATATTAACCTTTGAAACTTAGTTGCAAAAGGCAATACCAATGGTGAGGGGGTAAGTTGGAGGAAAGAGAAGATGATGATGTCAATAATGCAAGATGACATCCTCCAATGCTAATGACAAAATATTCTTAAATGGATAATATATTCTTGTATTGTCTAAAACCACCATCAAGATCCTCCAAAACCACCTTTTGACTAGAAAACTATTGTTTTTAAAAGTAATCCACCAAAGGAGTTACAAAAGTGGTTTTAAGTCTATGAGCAGTTTCATAGGCCAAATCCTAGAAACCATCAGGGTATTTGGAACTATAAGTGGTTGTTACTAGGGGCCCATGCCATGTGGTGCCCCCTAAGTGGCCCCCAACCCTATAGTAGGTACCCTTTAAGGTCAATGAAATATGTGTGGGCATTTGTACCACTGTACCCTGTACAAAAATGGTCAACTAAAATATAAACCTTAAAATGTGAAAATTTCTTTATGGTATGCTTTCTATAGGTACAATCACTACACCAGTGAATATGCCAATGACATTAAGAATATTCTTTATTGTACAACTTGTATGGCTAGAAGGGCAAAAAATTTCTTTGATGATGTAATAAAAACAGCTTTGATTTTGACAAAATGAAAAAAAAATTATAGGTTCTTGGCCTTCTAAATATAATGTCAAGGCCAAACTTGACCCAAATGCACTGAAGGATCAATTACTTGTCAAATTTAGCATGCACCTCCCAACTTCAAACCCTCGTCATAAACTTGGCCTCCTCTATCCAATTTGGACACAACAAAAGGCAAACATAACTTTCTTGGATGCTTTAAATTCAGAGGATGTTCAAGTTTACTCTATAATGCTCCAAAATGCACCTACAATATAAAGCCACAAAGAAGAAACCCCCTTCCCTTCAAATTTGGTACTTATATCAAGTTTTTTTTATTTTGTAAATCGTCATTTGATGTAAGAGAAGTGCATACTCAAGTTTTCAAAAGAAACCTCATTTCATAACCTAGACCTCTCAAAAGATTAACAAGAAGCAATCCCACAAGTTTTGATACCATATAAGAGTTGGTATAGAATGCTTTAAATGCATGCAAGATTTGATCATGGAGATAGCCATCCAAGATCAAGGACCTTCAATGAATAACTTTAAATAAAAGGACATAACAAGACATTGCACAATTTTTTGTTTAATTGGCCTCAAGTTGTGAGGGTATAGATGGGAGTAGGTCAAGTTTGAATTTTAAATTTTAAATTCAGAATGGATGAGTTTCCAATGATGAGGGTGTCCCCATGATTGTGAACTTGTCATAGAACATTAAAGGGGACAAATCATAATATACCATGTGTATGAAAATATTTTCATGCATAGGTGTAATAAATAAGCAAATAAGATGATTGTATAAGGATGCATAAACACATGAATAGGGGTAAGGAATAAGTGTATAGGAATATATGTAGTGGATATGTAGGTTGTATATGACAAGGGCCTTGACTTTAAACATAATTATGCCATTTATCAATATGTCTATGTTTCAAGGCACTCTCTTCTAAAAGGAATTTTTTGCATATACTACTAGTACTAAAAGATTAGTAGATAAAATATTGATGCAAGTGTAAATGAAACTATCCTAATAAAGTATAAATAGGACACAAACATTTCATACATTAACCCTATGTAGAGAGAATTGCAAGATATTAGATATTGAGCATATTCAACAACATGTAAATCATGATTTAATAATAAGAATGGAAGAGAAACAGTAGAAAAAGAGTGACACAAATGTGCCCTCGGTAATGATAACTTTAAGGAACCCCCCTAAAAAAAATATAAAACCTTGTCGAATCTTTCATTTTTTTGGAAAATAATATTAATTTATATTAGCGATTCTTTCTTTTTTTTGAAAACATATTATTTTTATTGGCAATTCTTTTTTATATCAATGGATTTTAATAGAAAACCTTGGGATATCTTGGAAAATAATAGCCAAATGCATTAATTGCCATGGTGAATCCTTTCATTATAAATAATCTTATGGAAAAGTAGGGTCCCGAGGATCAAAATAATTGATGCGCTCAAGGGGTAGACTCTATTATGTTTAGTTGCATGTCACATCTCGATCCTATGCTTACATTTATTGTAAGTATATAATGTTGTTTGATTTTTTACTTTTTAACATGTGCGTGATTGGTAAAATTAGTTGATTAATTCAAGTGCATGGAAATGAAATGATAATGAATTGAAATAAAGTTAAGTTATTATGTTTATGATTATGAGTTTTATCTTTCACATGTCCTTCAGCTATGGTTTATGGTCCCTGACCTACTAATGCAAATTTGGGTGCATGTGAGTGCAAATACATGTTGAAGAAAAGAACTTGGCTAAGGTAGATATGCCCTAGCCACTTGACAAGAATTTGCATGATAGAACCTGATGTAATTGCACACACTCACATAGTACATTCATATTGCATTTGTGATGTTTTGGTTGTGCATTCATGGTATTTTTGATGCGTAGTTTGAATATAATGTGCAAATGATGATTATGGGTATGTAAATGTTTACTTTGTGTTTGTTTAAAATGAGATGTCAAGAAAAATAAATCACCACCTTTATTATATGTCATCCCTTTCTCATATTTGTGTAATGTAATGTATGAAAATTAGGGCTTCACCACATGGATTGATAAAACCACTAGTTTTATTTGGGACCACACCTTACATTAAGGAAGGAATTAAATTTGATCGATCCAATCCTGAAAGGGTTGAATACAAATCAAATTAATCCTCCTTGTTTGAGTTGAAACTGAATTTGAATTAGGGTTAAATTTCAATGCTAGATCTAGGACAAACAACGAGAAATTGACATAAAATAGTAATAACAAAATGTTCCAAATATCATGCAAAGTTGTAAACTTAGATTTGAGGATGGTAAATAGATCATAACCCGTGACAAAAAGTTCGGGTAGAATTGTTGGGACTATGGGGAGTAGGTCATCCTTGTCCTCCGAATATAGGGGACAAACTGAATATCGAGGGCAAACAAACTTGATGTTTTTCAAATCAAGATGATGCACAAAATCTACTATTAGAAGATCGTCAAAATTTTCCAAGACCAAGGGGAACCGATTGTTCTAGTCCTCCACTTTTTGTGCCTTAAAAAGCTAAGTCTGATTGTTGTTGTCTACTCTGTCAAATTCCTTGCTCGTAGCTCTTGAGACAATTCCTTGCACACAGAAAGAAGGAAATAGATTTGTTGATGGGGTTTTCCTTAGGTCAAACCCCAATTTAGGAATTAACCTTGAAATTGAAATGATAATTGAAATGGAATGAAGTATGATGCTTTCCTTTTGAGGAAAAGGCTAGATCTAATATGAGAATGCTTGAAATTAAACTTGATACCTTGATGAAGCTTGCATGAATCCTTGTACAAGGGTTTAGGATGTCATGTAGAATCTCTTCATAGAATGTTGATCATGGATGCTTGAACTTGACTTGACCTCTCTTTCAAAGCTTGATGAATACTTGAGTGCTTGCTCACATAGACTTGAATTTGCAAAAGTGCAATTGAGATCTTGATAGAGGTTCCTTATGGTTATCAAAATGAGGGGGGTACGCTTCATTTTATACCTAACTGTGCATTAAATGTTTGAATTTTTGGAGCAAGTCAAACACATAAGCAAATTTCCCACCCACATGAAGTGACCATTGTGAGGTCCTGATTGGGAGGACCACGGTGCCCAATGCATCATGGTCCTATCAATCAAGACTCATAAATGGACAAAGACTTGATAATGAGTTGAAAATGTAGATTTCGGGAGGGTGTGAACAACATCAAAGCAAACATTGACCACTAAAGGGCAGAATGCCAAGGTGAGGGCTAGGTGAGGACAATATTGTATAAGGATACAATTTATGATGCTACACATAATTGAAATTTTCAAAACAAATAAGATTGTTTGTATTTTGTTTCTAATATATTTATTAAATTTTTTAAATAAAATTATATATAGAGAGGTAATATGATTAAATTCTTGATAATTGTGTTATTAATATTAGGGAATAGTGTAACATTGAGGAGACTTTATTCACAACATTAAAGATGATAGTCATATTATATCAATAGTGACAAGTAATTAATGCACAATATGACAAAGAGTCTGATCCTATAAAAAAAATTAATTTTATCAATGCTCCATAGATGAACATTGTCCTCTCAAACATTATGAGGATGAATACAAAAATTTTAACACTTGTGTTTGCATAAAAATAAAATTGTGGTCTTACATTGATAAGTTGCATATTTATTATGCATGCTTGACAAAATACTAGCATCTTTTTTACAACTCAAGTATATTATCAAGTTCTCACCTTTTATTTATGATAAATAGACTTTTGGATATATCAAATAAATTGGGTCGAGAATTTTGCAATGCATCCAAATTGAATCTAAGTAAAAGATGAATTAACAACATCTATCTCCATGCAAAGACAAACCCATGCAAGAAATTTTTTATTGTCATGGACATTAGAATGTGTCATGATAAAGGAAATAATAGGTTTTTTTTTATCATCATCCAAATCCAAGTTTCCTCAAACATTTAATTCAAACAAGAATAGAGGAATGCAACTACAAAGTTCATAATAGTTAACTATCACCATTCTCACTGACATAGTGACTTCAACTACCATGAACAATAATCCTTTCTTATAAGTGCAACGTTAGATAATATTGTGATGAGAAAATTGACCAATGAGCTTAATAACCCAATATAAGTGTAGCATCCTAAAATTGCACCCCTTGCAATTTTCAACCGCATTTGGGTCTTCACCTTAGTGTTTGCACCCCTTGGTTTGATTGAAGACCTAATTATGCTCATACGCATCGCAAACACCAAAAATTTTGACTCTTCACTTGTTTTGCACTTGATCCTAGCCCCAAAATAGTGCACCCCAGTCCCCCTCATTATGGGCCCTCTTTAAACCATTTTTCCCAATTCAAGTTTGGGTGGGATTCTCCTCTCTGTGTCGGCCTATATCAAAAAATTGGCCAATTAATCCAACAGGAAAGTACATAAAGAGGATTTCTCCTCTCATTTGATTATCACATGAATACACAAGAGATCAAGTATCCATCAAGCACTCAAGCAACCAAGCATTCAAGAGAAATTGAGCATCTTCAAGCCTTGGAGCAACAATAAAGTCAAGGATCAAGCATTGAAGTGGAGATCTACATCCTATTTCATGAAACCCTAATTCCATGTGGAGGTAAGCAAAACTTCACAAGGAGGTATAATCATTTCAATTTTAGTCATAATTCAACATCTCCCTCAAAAGGAGAACCTTTCCTTTCAGTCATTTCATTTACATTTATCTCAACTTCATGGTTAATTCCAAAACTAGGGTTTGACCAAAGTCAAGACCCTATTCCCAACCTATTTCCCTTTGTTTCTGTGTGCAGGAAACATGTGTGCAGCTATACTTCTGGAAATAAGCTTCAAACATAGAGATGGATCAACCCTTTTTGATGCGTGAAAATTTCGAAGGACCAAGAGGCAACGCACTGTCCCTACTTTTTCAGGGCATTTTCACAGGGCATATTCGAATCAACTTATATTTCTCAGATCCGGGTCCATAGCTGAATCCCACATTTGTAGCTCAATATTTTTCTCAGTTTTGTCTTCAATTTCATAACTTTACCCTAAATCAGCATTTCAACTTACAAAAGAGGGAAAACCGCATCATAATCTATCAATCCACTTAGTATCCAGTCCTTATCTAATTTCTGATTGAATCTAGTGGATTCCCCCCTCTTTTGAATGTAAAGGAAATCTCTCCCATCAAGCGAAAATTGATTTTGTGATTTCTCCTTCTATGTTGCAAATTGCGAAATCAAATTTTCCCATTTACAATAAGTAAGCCTATTGAGACTTTTAGAGAGCAAAAATGACTTTTTCAGACAAAATGTTGGATAAATTGCCAACCTACACCTGTCATAATTGATAGTGATAGCCAAAAGGGCTTCATCACACAAAGTGCAATCCAATGCCTAAGACCTCACGCTAATGTTCATCTAGCTTCCTACTCACTGGGATGTAAGGTAGAGTATCATCCCATGTGTGTGGATGTGTGTTCTGAATTCACATAAGGACCAATAATTGACCAAATCTATTTTTTGATTAGTGTAATGATGACAATTTATAGATTGATCTAGTTAGGTATTCATCATGGTAAAAAGATTCAATATCTACATTTTCTATAGATTTAGGCTTTAGATGTCTACATACATTCAATACTATATCATGCTCTACAATAATTGGTGATTCGATTATATTTGTTTATGGGGTTTCTACTTATGCTTTAACTGATTCATCTTATGATGGTGAATTTACTATTATTTATAATTTTCATTGATTTATTAATAGCTTATTATCATATTCATATAATTTCCATTCACATGTATACATATTGTGAATAGAAAACATAAAAATACATAAGCATACAACAAAACATGTCATGAGCTAATATAAGGAAAATCACATCATATATATCTCATGTCCATAAACATAGGTGCAATGATCAAAATATTGAATACATATCAATGTGGTGAATAATTTTTCAAGAATTTTATTTTCATAGTTATGTAGTTCCATATGATAGGTGTCCAGATCATTACATTTTACAAACTTAAGTTATTTAAGGTTTCAATTTTAAATGCTTACAATATTTTACTAGAGGTAAATTCAAATGATTTGCAATTTTAGAGGGAATATAGTATTTCATATGGGATATATTGAGATGCCTTATTAATTATCCAAGCCATTAACTTTATCCTACTATTATTTCTCCTATATGACTTGATTGTTAAATCCTTAAACATAAGTGATCTTATACTTCATGTGATTTTATGTTTACATCATATACGACATGTTTTTATGGTTATGCTTCCATGAGTTACATCTGATATGATATTTCTTGGTGCTTACATTTTCTATTTCCCCATGAAAATAACTTATTTATTCTTATCATTGGGAGCATTCTCTTTCCCTTGGCTACATTTTCTTACTTGTTTATTCTATAGTATATTATTGATTGGCTATCACACAATTGAATCATTGACATTCATGGCATGATTATTGTGCTTAACACATTGATATCATTCTTTTACATGCCTTTTTCTCCTTTCTTCCAATATTCAGGAATCCCTTGCATGCAACCAATTGGAAGGTGTCATATAACAACACTCATATTTTTTAATGAGTATGATAATTAACTCATGGTTATAATGATTTCTTACCATGCTTAATATTTCTTTATATATATATATTTTACCATTCCCAATAGATTTTTGCATGGCTTCTTGGTGTGCCTAAAGGACCTTCACATAGCATCCTAAAATAGATCTTTATATGGATTCCTACCATCTATAGAAATTGTTTGCATGACTTCCTATTAGGATCCTAATGAGAATAATTTTACTTTTACTTTTTCATTGTGTAAACAATGAAATTCATAAAACTAGAAAACATATAGAACTTGAAAGCACAAAATGAAATCAAATTACTCCTCTGATCTATTAACTCAATTACAAACTTCAATAAATGATTGATGTTGCTTTAGCTCCAAAATGTTGATGTGATCCTTAATGAGAATCTTAATGACAATATGATGAGTAAATGATATGGTATAGCATACTTTCTTAATATATGACTATATCAAGAGACTTAGAAGATAAAGATAAGAATAATCACTTGAGTTAACTAGAAAATCAATGGAGTCAACTCAACTACATAAGGGAAATCTGTAAATTTGAGATGAAGAAAGGATAATAGAAGATTATTCATTTTTTGATAGATAATTGTGCACAAAACTATTTGAAAAACATGTTAGATGCTCCTCATTGAAACTTTTTTTACTTCTACATTTTCAGATGGAGCACTCATTGCAAGGAGATTGTGTAGAATCACCATCCTTATTTTTAATCCTTTATACAAGTGTCATCCTAAATATTTACTTTCTTATTGAGCATTTATTTATTTTTTCACAAACATCTTCGTAGTGGTTCATATGCAATTCAAATCGGGGACATAATGTAATGGTAAAAAATGTATACCTTGCACATTTCCTCTTTGTTTTAGAGATACTCTGATTGGGTTATCCTTAATGCATTAACAAGTATACAAAATGACACATTTCCATGTGAAAGTTGACAAAATTTGAATAATATGAACCTACATTTACATATCCCAAGGGTATAGAATAAATATATAGTTTCATCTATTCATTCCCTAATTTTTAATGTAGATTCAAACCCCAAAATTATAAATTCAAATTTTGAAATGGGCCCAAGTCGATTCCTTTCCAATTAGCTACTAGGGGATGACTTAAAAAATATATAAAAATATTCAAATGCATGCTAGGGTTGTTATAAAAGGAAAAAACCCTGATTAATTATGATTATCTAGGATCTAGAATAAAGGCATGATATGAGAGCTCTGTTACACATCATACCATCACAAGAGCATAACATCAACATGGTATCAACATCTACATTAGCTAGGCATATTGCATGACAACTTACCATGTCTTCAATCATTATTCATAAACCATTAAATAAAAACACCTATTTTACTAGCAAACTCCTAAAGTTATTTGTCGACACCATCTATTTTTATATATGAACTCCAAACAACAAGAAAACAAATAATAAACACCAAAAAAGTGCACGAATCATTTTCATACATCAAAGTTTGAATTTATAGACCAATTTCAAAATTACGAACATGAAAACAACCTAAACAAAACTTAATAGTCTAATATTAATTGCCTCAGATAAACTAAAACTTTGATATAATAACACATAGATTAACAACATCTATACTAATCAAATTAAGATGGAAATTTAAAATTAAATACCTTTATTCTATTAATTTCCATACTTATAATCATAGTTCAGTCCACTATTAATCTCAACTCTTATTTTAAGAGAAAATGATTCATTCACCCTAAAAAAAAATTTCCCACTCCCATTCCAAGGATAATCAACTCCAAGATAAATGTATTCTTTAAAGTAGAGTTCAATGTTTTTATAGCACTTCAACTCTTTTTGCAGTCAAACTGGGTTCGTATTTAGTTTAGGAAATATTCTGATATGCGACGGTATGACACGATAAATAATGACTAAAAAAAGGAGGGAAATACGTTTAGTTTAAAAATAATCTAACTATGATAGAAAAGTTGTCTGCCATATTTAGTCCCACATGTAGCGGGAAAAAATGTGTTAATGGGAAAAGGAACTATATAATGCAATATTTGTTAGAGTGTAAACCATCTTTGCGCTTGGGGCAATGACGCAGCTAGTGAGGTTATAACCGAGGCGCGTCAATTGCTGGTTGAAAACTATTTCCAAACCCCCTCTTTGGCCTTCCTTCAATGGTGGGCCATTGAGAATTTTTGGAGGGCCGGCTCTATAGCTTAGGCCCACACAAAACATAAGTCAAATTGAATTGGTTCGCCTCAATTGCCAAAACATGTTATTACAACTCAAAAAAGAATATTTTGTGTTTGAGAATTCGAGTTATGTTGGTTAGGTTTCTCATTCCTTAGAGAACATAATTTATTGTGATTTGAAGACATCTCAATTAAGATATAAATCTTATTACATGTGTGATTTTTCTTTTTCTTTTCTTTTTTTTCAATCATGGGAGCTTTCATGCCTTGCAAATCCCTACACAAGCTTAAGATGTTTCTTTCTCAAGTACAATAGTTTATAACTTTTTACACAATAATGAATCATCATGAAAGAATTGTTACTATCACGTCCTTTCCCCATCACATACCTTCAAAAGTAAACATTTGCATCTACAAACAAATAGATTTTCTCTACTTTTCCAAGAGATATATTAGCCTCTATTAGCAACTTTTGAACTTCATTAGTATCACAACAATTTATGGCATTTGAATTTATTTATTATTAAACTTTGGCATACCCGTTGTTAATGCCTCAAGGAATTGTGTAAAAAGAGTGCCTCTTCTCACCACTATTGCCATTTTTAGGCAAAACAAGCTCCAATTTTGACCTAATTTGAGATGAAATATCTCTTATACTAACAAGAGAGATGACTCTATCCCCTCTAAAAGATATAACCCAAAATTTGTAACATTGGTTGAAAATTTCTTGTACAACAACACAAAAGTCTGAAACTTCTCATGTGTCAAAATCACACACACACACACACACACATATATATATATATATTGGAGTGTGTGGATGAAAAATGAAGTAGCCATGATAATAAGATTTAGTTTTAACCAATTTTAGGGTCACCAAATTTTTAGTTTTTATTTATGTATATAACTAGATTTAGCATTCTCAAAATATTTTATGATAATTTAAGTTGAGATGATATTATAATAACATCTCAAATATTTTTATGTTCAATTATAAGCATCTTTATGTTAGATATAAAGACTGGTTATGATAAGAATTATGTTTATTAAAAGGCCTTAGAATCATTTAAGTCCTATTTGAAATAAGAATAAAAAATTCTAAACAAAGAGTATTTTTTTGTTTAATTACTAGGGATTCTATGATAAAGTTTTGGTCAAATATTTAAAAGATCAATTTAAGGACACTCACTAAACATGTTGATATGGTAGTTTGTGTGACAAGCCTCACCTACAAACCTTAATTGTAGATAAGTACAACTCCATGTCACATTATATAAAAAATGAAGTCATATGTAATTTCATGTAAACATCACATAGTCACGAAGTTAACTTGCCAAACTATTTTCTATTCACCCCTAATAATTGTTCAAATGCAATCTAAGCCATAATAAATTTATTTTATCTTCACACTTCCAAAAAAATGATTAAGGCCTTTATTACTATTTAAGAACTATAAATATATTAATGCATTATTCACGTAAAAAAGGTGGGTGGTAAAAGACACCCTCATAGACCATGTGGGATCAAGTCTAAAATACAAGATGAAAACCATTTAAACAAGGTCGAGTCCAAAATTTACAAAAAAGCCACTAAATAACAAGATCAACATCATCATTTAGTTTACCCCGAACATCAATAGGGATGGAACACTCATTGATAGACTCACAACCAATGAGAGCACCATCATCTCTCTCGATCTTCATCTACAAGTTGTTAAGAACAAACAAGGAAAATAACAAAATTTGTGGAAAACAAACCTACTAAAATCCAACCAACTAAAAGTACCATACCCATGAAAAAAGATGGAAGGGGCATCATCCCACATATTTTCATTCATTACACATTAGGGAAAAATTGAGATATTCGACATATGCATGATAAATAAGAAAAAAATAATGACAAAAAGTAGTAGGTGAAAACCATTCATTAAAAAATCATCCAAACCTACTACCAAGAGGTTCATTTTTTTATATTAGAATTGTGGCATTCAGTCCCACATGGAAAGTAAAGAAATGCACCCATGCAAAAAAGTCCCATATAGTGCACAATATTGGCCAGTTTATTAACTATTTTTGTGCTTGGGGAAATTACGTAGCTAGTGATGATATAACTAAGGTGCATTAATTGTTGGTTGAAAACTATTTCCAAACCCCCTCTTTGGCCTTTCTCCATAGGAGGCCATCAATAATTTTTGGAGGGTTGGATCTAGCCTAGGTCCACACAATCCATATAATCAAATTGAATGGAAATTAGGTCAGTGTTTAGTCCTACCTTAGCTAGGAGTTTAATAATTCCTCTCATTTGAGAGGGAAGAGCAGAATCATAAAATCCATTTAAAAAATAATCAAACATATCAACTAAATTGCAACTAATAAAGGTTAATATAAATTAAATTCCAATTCAAAATAGTCAAATTCATATTTTTCCAAATGAAAAATAATATCTCATCTAAAAACATATGTTATAATGGAATAAATTTAGTAGGAAAAAATGAGCTTCTACTTTAAAATATTAAAGCAACTAAAAGGATTATGTATGAAGAGTATGAATCAAAGGATTGTCTTCCCACAGATGGATGCAAAGTAAGATCTCAAATCTCCCTCACATAATATTGGAACACAAATAGGGCTAACTTCAATTTTGAAGGGGAAGTTAGGCTCTTGAATTATGTTCCTTTGTTACAATGGAATTGAGATTGTGAAGTGTGTCAATGAACTAGGTTAAATGATAGAAAAATGATAAATTTCAACATAAACAATAAGATACAAAATTGGAAATCAACATAGTAGCTCAATCTAGAAATAGGAGGTAGAGAAGAACCTATAGCTGCAATTTGGGCCTCAAAATTGTAGCGTCATAAAATTGCAACCCTACAATTTTTGACTACATTTGGGTCTTCGCATTGGCGAGAATCCCTAAGCCTGACTGGAGACTCAAGACATGCTCATACCATTAGAACTTGCATTTTCCTGCACCCCGCACTACTTGGTCTCACTTCCTGTCCTAAATTAGGTTAGGATAGGGGCATGGCGCCTCTATCCCTACCCTATTTTGGCCCCCCCTTAGTCCTATCTTGCATTGGGCTTGTCAATTGCGAGCGAGAAAAGGTTTTCCCATGTCAACCTAAGATGGGAAATCAGTTAAAAACCCTAATTGGCAAGTATATAAGGAGCATTTTCCCCTCCTATTTGCATAAGTTCGATAAGAGAAATAAGTTCAACAAAAGATTCAATGATAAGTGAAATTGATCACAAGCAAAATCAAGTGTAAACATTCAAGCATTCCATTGAGCATCTCAAGTCTCCTTTCAAGGCTAGGTGTTGCATTCAAGTCAAGGATTCAACCATTGAAGAGGAGATCTTTTTCAACCTTCAAGACATTCAATTCCACATATCCTTTAAAACAACTCTGTCTACATTTCAATTGCATCCTCTCTTGAGGTTAATTCTACTTCAGAAATTTACTTGCAAGTATTTTTCATCATTTGGTTAATTCCAAAATTGGGTTTGACCTGAAGGCAAACCCCCAATCCCAACAACATTTCCTCTCTTTTTTGTGTGTAGATTGCAGGTGCATAGCTATAATTGCAGGTTTAGGCTTCATTTTCAAAGATGGAAAAACCCTTTTTGGCACATGGATTTTTCGGAGGACCAAGTACACTTTCAACCCGATCCTGACAACTTTTGCTCAAATTTGCAGGGGAGCTTCGTCTTGACATTTTACTACTAATTTTAGGTGCACAACTTCATCCTGCATCTCTATCTTAAGTTATAATCATTTCTTTGTCATCTTCATGCTTAGCTTCAATTCATTCAACTTGTCTATTTTAAAAGAGGGTTACTTTACTTTCCAAATTCATTGTCAATTCATTTAGCATTCAATCTCTTTCCATTGAGATTGGATCTAGTGAATTAAATCACCCCTCTTTTAAATGTAATGTGCGTGAGAAGTTGAAGGGAATCCTTTGTGAAACTTTCACTCCTTTCTTGAGGAGGGTAAAACTTTCCACTTGATCTCCTCCCATCACCTTTTTTTCCCCATTACATTTTGGTGAACCCAATGTCTTACATGCTTTACATTGAAAATTATTGCATATTTTTCATTTACAAGTTTTATTTTCTTGCAAAACTTAGTGGTTAATTCAATTAAACCCTAGTTGTCAAAATTGAAATTGTGTTTTGCAAAAATTTCTATCTAGATCTAAAAATTACTTTACTTGTTAAATTCAATTCTTTCATTGCCTTGTTCAATTTGCAAATCAAATTTACAGAATTAAGTGGTTAATTGTCAAAACCCTAATTTTCAAAAATCAACTTGAATTTGTGCACACATTGGATTCAAATTTAATTTTCAGATTTAAGACTATTTTTCAAATTTGTCTTCTTGCCTAAAATTCAAATTTCAGTTTCCCTCCTTTTTTCCAAAATTCAAAATTTTAAATTCAATGGTTAGGTCCTAAAACCCTAATTTTCAAATTTAGTTGGATTTTGTGCAGATTTCAATCCATTTCAGTTTTCTAAAGGTGGCCCTATCCATTAGGTTTGACCTTTTTCAAATTTGCAATTCAATTTCTCATCTTTTTCAAAACCCTAATAGGATCCTATTTTGACATTCAAACATTAATTTCTCCTATCTAAACTTCGTAAAATTAACCAATTTTGGGGGGTTATCTCTAAAATCATCGTAACTTTCATCCCTAAAAATTTCAGAAAAAGTTGGGTGGACCAAGTGCAATTTCAACCTACCCCTTGACTTTTTTCCCGAAATTTCGGGAGACTATTATGATTGTATTTAAGTGCTTAAATCCAAAAAATTGGCTAATTTTGTTGAATTTTGATCCCTCTAAAATAAAAAATACTTCCCAATTTCAACATTACAAATTTCAAGAAAACATTTAAAATTAAGAGGTTAATTATAATCTGCCCTGATTTTAAAAATCCTATTTTTGTCAAAATTAAGTGGTATCCCATTGGGCCTAATTTACAATTTTAATTTATTTTCATTCATCATAAATTATCTTGGAAATTGTGTCATTTCCTCTTTCCACAAAGTTTGAATTGTATAATCATCATTTTCTTGAATATTGCATTATTCAATTTTGCAAACTTTGTTTCCAAAATTCAAAATTTCCCTCTAGTGCATGAGTTTTACAACTATTAATCCTACCTATACTATCCCCGTTAGACGAAGCATTAGAATTAAGGCTTCCCAAGGTTTGATTCCCAGAGAGATGGAGCCTAATTTGGGTGACTTCTTCAATGAGGATAATGCTAATTCTTCCCATCCTAATAACATCCCTATCTACCCAATTGATGATTCCAATGATGAAGAAGAAACTTTGACTAGAGTTTCCATAGATCAACTTTCAAAATTAGACAATCAATTTGACAACTTTCAACAATGGATGTCCCAAGAATACCCTAATAGTGAAGCTCTTCCATTAACTGGAGGTCTAAAACACATGATTCAAAGTGATAAGAATGGAATTGATATATTGTGTGATATTGCTCACATTGTTGATTCTAATGTCCTACCTATAAAAATTTGTGATGAGACCTTAGGTTATTCACAACCTCCTACACAAGTCAATCATTCTATTCCTTTGACCACTCCAATGACTAGCGTTCCTACTTTCACTTCAAACGTCATGGCTACATCAACTCAAAATTTCATACTTGCAACCGTTAGTCATTGGGGAAATCCCTCTTCTTCATTCAATCCTCCTTATTTATCTATACCTTCAATGAGTATTCCTATTGTCTCCCAACCAATCAATGTGACGCAAGGGAGCAATTAATCTCCTTTTAGTGTCCCATTTCCTACTCAATCATCACCTATCCCTAATTACCATTGTGTTCCACCACCCTATTCTCAATCAATTCCTTCTTTAAATAACATCACACCACCTTATCAATCAAACATGTCTAACATAAATTCTTCAACCGAAGCAACCATTAATAACCTTGCTCAAACTATGTCTTCATTACAACAAAAAATCGCTTCTATGAGTCAATCCAAGTTTAGTGTACCCACATTTGATGTTGCGAGCCCACTTTCTCTTGATATTGTTAGAGTTTTCCCTCTTAAACATGTTGAAGTCCCGCAATTGGAACTCTATAATGGAAAAGGTGATCCTTTAACACATGCCAAAACATTCCAAACTTTGTGTATAGACTTTGCTTATGATCAAAGATTGCTTGCCAAATTGTTTACTAGAACATTAAGAGATGAGGATTTACAATGGTATTTCTCTTTGCCTTCCTATTCTATTACTTATTTTCAACAATTAGAAAATGCTTTTATTCAACAATTTCAACAATATAGGTCCTAAAATCACTTTGACTGATTTAATGCATTGTAAACAAAGTGTTAAAAAAAAAGTGACTAATTTTATTGGAAGATATAAGCATTTGTGTTCTCAAATTTCTTTTCCAGTGCCTGATAATGATATTCAAAGAATTTTCATTTCTAATTTGTAAAAAGACATTAGGGAAAAACTTCTCCTTTCTGAGTTTACTTCCTTTCCGCAGTTGTGCGCAACACTTCACAATTATCAACTTACTGTGAGTCAATTGGAGCAATCTACTCCTATGGCTCTAAGTGATAAGGGTGAGAGTTCTCAACAACTGTTTGCGAAGTTCAAACTGAATAAAGGCTTCATCAACAACAACAATGTGAATGCTACAACATGTGTGCCTCCTATTTCTAAATTTTTTAAAAGAGAAAGACAATTTACTCCTTTGAATGAATATTTGCATAGCATCATGTCTCAGTTATTGCAAAGAAATGTTATCAAACTTCCTCCAATAAAACCAGTTGACCCTTCTAAGGCAGTCTCACCTTACTTTGATAATAATTCTTTTTGTCAGTTTCATCGTCAACCTGGTCATGGTGTGATTATTGATCCCTCTTGCATGGTTAATGTCATCACTGAAGAATATCTTTATACTTTACATTTACATAAACCAATCTATGATAATACTAATGTGGTCGTTAAGTTATTTGATGGATTTTCTTGTCCTACTATTAGTTCTATCACACTCCCTATTAAGGTTCACACTAAATCTATAGATGTCAACTTTGTTATCATTCCTCCATCTAAACAATTCCATGTGAAGTTAAGTTACCCTTGGCTATCTTCCATGAAGGCTATTGCCTCTCCAATCCATAAGTGTTTGAAATTTCCCCACAATGGAGAAATCATAAATGTTAACCACAACCTATTTCGACGAACCGAAAGAAGCCCAAGCGTTCCTATTGATTACTTTTAGCATCAACAATTTCAATCTCTTCCACCAAGAAGTGATGCTCTCTTTCAATCTTATCAGAAATGGAAGGAAGATATGATCTTATCCTTAAGCCAACCTAGAACTCCAACACTTGATATTCCCACTATTCTTGAAGATGAAGTTCTTCCTCTAATGGATAGAACTAATCTTCCTCCTAAGGAAGATTCCCAACCTATTCCTATGGATGAAACTATGTCTTCTCCTAAGAAGAACAATAATATCTCTCCTAAGATTGGACCTATACCTCCTCCTCATGATGGACTTGGTCTCCTTCCTACACAAAATATTCCTCCTTTTTATGGTGCAGTTCCACCTCCTTGCTCTTATAGAGAGAAGAGACCTTCCTCTACTCTTGTTCAACCTAAAAGACCTCAACCTAAACCTCCAACTACCAAATATGAGAATATTCCTCCTTCAACGAAAAATCCTCCTTCGATAAATATTCCTCCTTCTTCTCAACCTTCCACTAAGACTCGACGAAATCGTTGTGCGAGAGATCGCCGACAAAAACGTCGTGCTAGAGCTCGTGAAGTTGTTTCTAAAACTATTCAATCTCCCAAAACACCAACAGTTGACATGATTCCATTTTCTCCTAAGCAAGATGTTGAACCTAAATCTCCCAATCATAAGTTGCAAAAAACATGTTATGGTTTTGCTCCTATTCATGTTAGAGCTTCTCTTTCTAGAAATATTGATGAAGAAATAGGTGAAAATGTTATTTATGATGGCAATACAACTCCTAATGCTTCTGACAATGAATATGAATATGTTGACGTTGACAAACATTTATCTGCAAAATTTTCAAAAGCCTTGATCCTAGCTCCTAGAAACGAACAAAGTGACTTAGCACATGAGTAGAGTCCTTGTTTGGATCTTGTGATAGCTCCATCTGTTGTGCTTGATGTCCCTCCTCTGGCGTGTTTTTCGCCTTCCTAAAATAGTGATCGGCAAGATCGGGAGGTGGATGTCATGCTAGACTAGCTGCATTAGCACCGTAGATCCTCTACCTCTCTCTTTTCTCGCTCTTTTGTGCCCATTCTTTTATGTGTATCCTTATTCTTCTATTTGTTGTCCCTAGTGATGTCTACTTGAGGACGATGCAAAGCATTGAGATCTCTTTTGGTCTCTTTCATGTTGACTCAAAAGATGCATGTGATCCCTTTCTTCCAAGGTGGTTTCCTTTATTTGGGGAATGAGGACTATTATATGCATATATACATGATATACATGACTTATCATACAACATACTAACCTCGAGGAAAGTGAAGCCACCTCGTTCTTTGTGTTTTGTGTTCATTATCCTTGGGTTTATTCCTCGATTGGGGGCTAAATCCTTGCAATAACATGCTCCCTCTCTTTCTCTCTTGGGTGTATCCTACTTTAAAGAAATTGCTTCTGATAAGGCATGCGTGATCGCTTTAATGTGGGGGGATACACTCTGCTCATATTTTCCCTTTTGATACTTAAAGTTACTTAGTGAACTTGGCTTTGCTTTGTGATTTTGGTATCCTTTATTTTCATGACTCATAGTGAGGGGAACCTTTACTACGTGTAGTCATGGTCCTCTCCATCTTGATCTTTCCTTTTAATTTTTCAATCAAAGTCATAAGATCCTTAGTCCACTGGGGGCTTGGTGTATCTTGCCTCCTTGACGTGGTGAAAGTTTTTCAATCTTATTTCCTTGTACTTTACCAATAGTATTGGCGTACGCTTATACTCCCACTAAAGTGGGGGCTAAATGTAGCATCATAAAATTGAAACCCTTCAATTTTCGACCGCATTTGGGCCTTCGCATTGGCAGACAAATCCCTAAGTCTAACTGGAGACCCAAGACATGCTCATACCATCAAAAACTTGCATTTTTCTGCATCCCGCACTGCCTGCTCTCACTACCTGTCCTGAATTAGGGAAGGACAGGGGCATGGCGCCCCTGTCCCCCCTAGGACAGGGGCATGGTGCCCCTATACCTGCCCTATTTTGGCCCCCCCTTGGTCCTATCTTGCATTGGGCTTGTCAATTGCGAGCGGGAAAATATTTTCTTATGTCGGCCTAAGACGGGAAATCAGTTAAAAACCCTAATTGGCAATTATATAAGGAGCATTTTCCCCTCCTATTTGCATAAGTTCAATAAGCAAAATAAGTTCAACAAGGGAGTTGATGATAAGTGAAATTGATCATAAGCAAAATCAAGTGCAAGCATTCAAGCATTCTATTGAGCATTTCAAGTCTCCTTTCAAGGCTAGGTGTTACATTCAAGTCAAGGATTCAACCATTGAAGAGGAGATCTCTTTCAACCATCAAGACATTCAATTCCACATATCCTTTCAAACAACTCTATCTATATTTCAATTGCATCCTCTCTTGAGGTTAATTCTACTTTAGACATTTCCTTTCATTTACTTGCAAGTATTTTTCATCATTTGGTTAATTCCAAAATGGGGTTTGACTTGAAGGCAAACCCCCAATCCCAACAACATTTCCTCTCTTTTCTGTGTGTAGGTTTCAGGTGCACAGCTGTAATTGCAAGTTTAGGCTTCATTTTTCAAATATGGAAAAACCCTTTTCAGCGCGCGGATTTTTCGGAGGACCAAGTACACTTTCAACCTGGTCTCGACAAATTTTGCTCAAATTTGCAAGGGAGCTTTGTCTTGACATTTTACTGCTAATTCCAAGTGCACAACTTTATCCTGTATCTCTATCTCAAGTTATAATAATTTCTTTTTCATCTTCATGCTTAGCTTCAATTCATTCAACTTGTCTATTTTAAAAGATGGTTACTTTACTTTCCAAATTCATTGTCAATTCATTTAGCATTCAATCTCCTTCCATTGAGATTGGATCTAGTGAATTCAACCACCCCTCTTTTAAATGTAATGTGCGTGAGAAGTTGAAGGGAATCCTTTGTGAAACTTTCACTCCTTTCTTGAGGAGGGTAAAGCTTTCCACTTGATCTCCTCCCATCACCTTTTTTTCCCATTACAAAAAAGTTGGACACGGTTGGAGAGCACCCTAGTCTAAGAGTGTTTGATCCAACAATAAGTTTCATATTCTTGAGCAGAAGGCTCTACAGATAGATCTCTTTCTAAAACTCAGTCAATAAGCATCGAAAATGGTAGGAGGGCACCATAATATAGTTGTTTCTGCATATTTAGAGTCTAAGATTGTATGTCACTATCTTATTTACACACTTGTATTACTCTCTATGGTGATTAACCTACACACATGAAAATAGGAAAAATGTTGTGATGTATAGGGTCTTTCCTAAGTCAAACCCCATATTGGTGTTCCCACCTCCACTATAACAATGTTAGATGAAAAGAGAGCTTATCCTCAAAAAGGATAGATGCTAAAACCTTACCAAAAATTCTTGAAATGATAAATTCTACCTTTGATATGAAACCCTTGGCTTGAAGTCTTAATAAGGATTGATGTTAATCCATGCCTTCATCATGGAGGAACACATGAAACTTGATCATGATTGTTGAGACTTCAATGCTTGAATCCTTGATTGCATACTTGTGTTCAATTACCTCGAATATGCTTGATTGTATTCTAATAGAAAGATAGATAAAGTAGGTTAGAGTTCAAATGAGAGAGAGAATTGCATTTATATGTAACTGACACCTTTTTAAATGTAATTTTTGGGGAAGGCCGACATCGAGGAGCACTTTCCTACTACTTGCAAGGTTGACCATTGTAATTTCAAATTTGGGGCCAAACTACTGGGACAGGGGCCTTAGGTGCCCTAGTCCATTAAGATAGGGGCATTGGGAACCCTAATACCAATATTTTGAGCTAGAACAAAGTTAATGAGTATGGGATTGCACCAATATTTCAAAAATAGTCCTAAAATTGAGTACAATCCATCATGAATCAAGTACATTAGGCACAACCACCAAAGTAAGTCAAAAGTGAGTGTGAAATTGTAAAGGTAACAATTTACTACACTACATTTAGCCCCCACTTTAGTGAGAGTATGAAATTACACTCATACTCTTGGTAAATCATAGAGAATAAAATGATACTTTCACCAAGACATCAAAGAGACAAGATAACATCAAGCTTGGCAAGGCGGTAGACCCTTGGACTTAGGGTCTCTCCAATATACAATATAAAGATAAAAGGTAAGTACAAAGTGAACAATAATATTATCAATATTGATAACACACACATGGGTCATGCAAAAATAAAAAAAATTATGGCATCTAGGACCAGTAAGATCCTTGGAATCTTTCTATGAGCCATAATCATTTGAACACAATACATGACCTCTAGGATTAGTAATAAGCCTTTAGATACTTACTATGGGTTATGTTACAAAAGGAGTCACAAGGACTAGTTATTTGTATAATGCTCTAGGTGACTCACACAAAAGTGAAGATCTCATAGGGGCTAGCAAGTTGTGTTATACCAGGTGAGCTTCACACCAATTGAGATTACAAAGTAAAACTCCTTTGTTTATTGGGTAATCTTGGATTTGTTACTACAAAATGGGTGTTACAATGAAACTAATAAAATCATGGCATGTGATCAAAGTGCATGAACTAGCCTCATGGTGTGTGCACAAAGTGAAACATAAAGTGGAGTGTATGCCCCCACCTTAAAGTTATTGCACACACAAATCGAGAGAAATTTTACTTAAGGTAGTATACATCCAAAGACAAGATTCATGTCACACTAGTGAAATGCCCCCAAACATAGGCAAGTCAAATGTGAAGCTCACATACAAAATATACAAGAGCACATAAGAGATCCATGATTTGGGGTCAATATGTGCATCAAAAATATAATGTATATTAATATAAATATTTTGAATTGACCTCATCCTCCAAGTGTAGTGGAATTATAAGTACAAAAGTGTAAGAACACATAAGATGAACAAAGGATGTTTTATGTCAACGTGAAAGAGACCAAAAAGCCTATGTTTTGTATCATCCCTAAATACATAACAAAAGCACATTTACGCATAACATGTATATGACATATAGAAGAATTGAGATAGAAATAGAGGATATCACAACAACATCTATCTCTTTGTATTCTCGTGCCAATGGAGCCTCAAGGGTCATCCAAAGAAAGCCTAACAAACAAAAAGACATTCCAAGTAGCACATCATGGGGAATCACATCACATGCAGTTAAACACATGAGAACAAAGAGGTATGACACAAATGAGCTAGTCTAGAAAATCATCTCTCCCAATATTTCTCATCATTATAAAGAGATGGTGGAAAATATGCTAAAGGAGCTATGACTAGTACAATGCAAGTAGCTATATCTATTTCCAAACATGGACCGTGCTCTAATGATGAGTAACTCTTCTTGTCACTAGTAGCTAGATTTTGTGCTTTAAAAATATCAAAGACAACTCATTATAATTTTGAACAATTTTAATCATGTTATTTGAATCATCATCCAAATTGATCACTATGGGCGATTTAATAAGAGGATAAGAATCCCTTGTAATTCATCTCTAGGGGTGGGTGTCAATGGGGAAGGTTGAGGAGGTAGGGATAAATCAACATTTAACTACTTAAGGGAAGACTCACTTCTTGCAAAAAACTCATGAGCTTTAGCATGACATCTTCGTTGATGTTTTCTTGCACTACCATTTCATCAATTACAGTTTGAAGATTCTGTAGAAGGAGATTGGGTATCACTCAACATCGATTCATTTTCTTCCCTAAATATATATGAATGGAAGGAGGAACAGAAGGAACCTATAGAGGTTGAGAGATAGGAAGAGTACCAAACGGTGTTGGGAATTTGACTTGTTGTCCTTTATAGGATGACATAGGTGAAACCACAACATAAACATTAGAAACTCTCAAAGTATGGAGGAATATTTATCCAAGATGTGTTTTACTCATTACTTGTGGGGTGGGAAGAGTTATTTCTACATCCATAGGCGTTGAAGGATCCTTAGGGGTAACATTCAGAGTGGGTCCCAAGGAATTGCCTAAGGATAACTTAGCTATTCTCTTGGATTTAAACTTTTGGTAAGATAGGAATAGGTTATCTTCATGAGGTTTGATTGGTTGAGGTTGTCGAGGTCAAAAGCAGTCAAGTGTAAATTTTTTTGCATCTAGACAAGGGCTAGAAACCATTATGATATATAGTTTGCACTTGTCCTTCAAATGAGAACTTCAAAAACTTATGGAATATGGAGGGGATTTCCTTGATGGATGTGGGCGACCCAACTTCACACAAAATTGGTCTAAGGTAGGGATAATGGTAAGAGAAAAACATAAGCATTTAGATCCAACTTCACTAGAAGGGTGATGGAATCAATGGTGGGACAAGTAAAATCATCATGCGCCTTAATAAAGACTTTGAATTTATCATATATGTCTTGATATAGTTCATATATGTAAATATGTTCTTCTACAATCAGATTAACCATACATACACTATCAATTAAGTATCCCACTTGTGGGTTTGACATTAATTCTAGCAGTAATGTATAGTGGTCCATTAGGTGCATTCTTTAAGATATCACTTGAGGCAAATGTGGTATTAGGTTTAGGTATAGGATTAGGTTTCTCTTGTTTTATCACATTCACAATTAGTAAACTTGGTTGAATTGAGTATCATTGGATATACAACTATCATTATTAGGCTCAACAACTTTTGTGGAATAAAAAGGCAAAGGATTAGTAAAGATTTACAAATTTTGATTGGGTAGTGTTATTGATTTGTTCCCTTTATAATTCACGCCATCCACCTGTAGGATATTAGAGTCAATGAGGTCTTGATTTTCTTTTAAGGTGTATACATATGTCTATATTATGTCCAAGAGTACAATGGTATTGAAAAAAAGGTATTTGGATTCAATGAAGGAGACAAACGATTTAAGGTATCTATGGGATGGATGGGGAGAAGCTTAATCAAATTTTTATTTAGAAATTGAAGCATAATGGCATGTAATGACCTAAAAAGCCATGTGAAGTTGCAATTCTTTGGTATAAAAGAAAAGTTAGCTACAATAGGAGGTGTTATAGATACAACTTGACTTTCAATGTTATTATATGAATGAGTGTTTATCTTAATGAAGTTCTTGTTTTGTTTCTTAAATCCTTGGTAAGTTTGATGAGCCTCTTTAGATTTATCAACTAGATTCATAGATGAAGAACCTTCATATTGACTAACTAAAAGTTGATAATCATAAAGTGTTGTGCACAAGTGTGTGAAGGATGGATATTTCATAAACAAAATCTTATCTCTAATATTTGGTTGTAATTACCAACAAAATATCTTTGAACATGAACATCACAAAGAGAATAAGAAATTTGTGAATACAAAGTTTGATATCTACCAATAAAGTTAATCACATTCTCTTTAACACCTTGTTTACAATACACTGAATCAGTTAATGCAACTTGTTTGAAAATGTTGCAAGAATTGATTTACCAAGTTTTGAAAATTGTTGATTGAATAATTAGGCAAAGAGAAAACACGATCCATGGTAAGTTTATGTCAAGAATCTAGGGATAGTTTTTTCTATAATGGTATCGTCAAAGATGAAATCATTGCACAAAGTGGTAAATACTGACATATGAGTATTAGGGTCACCTTTCCCATTATATTTCTAAAAATAAGGTATCTCTATGTGTTGTGGGATGGGAGTCTTAAGGATGGCAATTGAAAGCAAGCTTCTTTTCTAATATGATTAGAGAGTTTATTGGGATTGGGTTATATTGGCTAATTGTTGTTTTAATGATGACAGCTTTTGCAATAATTAGTTCATGGTGGCATAAATATGTGAATTAACTTGTTGGATTGTGATGGTGACTTTGAATGTGTAAACCTTTAAATATTTCCAATGTTCAAACATAATTCATAATTTAATGATCAAATAAAAGTCACTACCTCCGATATACACCCTACTTATGCTAAGATATTATCCAAGATGACTTAGATAACAACATATAAGCCATAGACCGACATAAATGACTAAATAAGAATATAATAATAATATATAGCTTAATTAAGAGTTAAGCTAGCCAAATGTTGACTAGACATAATCCCATGCATACTCTAATATTAAGGTGTATCATGCCCCATCCTTAGAGAATCCATGTCCTCAATGCTAATCAAGTGTGGATGCTTCAAAATGAATCATTTGTCCTGCCATGTGGCATCTTCAACTATTAAATTATTTCTTTGAATGTGATACTTGGTGAGTGATCTATTCCTCAACTTCTTTATATCTTTTTAAAGAATGAACTCTAGTTCCAATATGATTATTTCTTCTTCATCTAGCTTTGGTAATATTGTCTATGTAAGGATATTATATCTAATCACTTTATTGAAAAAGGAAACATGAAAAAATGGATGTGTCTTTATTGTTATAGGCAACTCAATCTTGTAAGTGACATTTCCTATCTTTTGCATGACTTTGTATAGATCATAATATTTTGGGATAACTTGTTGTTCTTTATATAATGCTTTAGGGTTATTTTCCTATAAGATTGCAATCTCAAGAAAACTTAATCCCTAACTTCAAACTTTATTTTGCTACTATATTGGTCAGTCTATTAATTTATTTAATTTTGTGTCATGGACATAGCCTCTTGGAATCCTAAAATTACATATTTTTCATGATGCATGCGGTCCTCTACAACTTGAACTCTTGGTGTCACCCTAAATGATGATGTGATGGATGGTGGATTCTATATAGGGACATGAATAGATATATTTGTGATGAACTATGAAAGGAAGTGTTATACCACCATTTTTTTAATGGTAACTGTATACGGTGAAAATGGATAACAATAATAACGATATTGAAAGGCTAAATGAATTCAACCACAAAAACCCTAGCCTAACAACAACAAAGATCCACCATAACATATGAAGATTACCTAAGACAATGCAAATCAAATAAAATCACAAAGATTATACCATCACATGTCCAATAGGGTTTGGATCTCCATTCTTCCTATCTCCATTGATCTTGCTTGATATATTTGCTCTCAAATTTTATGTGCACAAGAGCTTAACAAAGAACAGAATGTGGTTGCAAGTAGGATCGCATATGCAAAGCGTAGTGTAGTCAAGTGCATAAAAATGATTAGCCAGGGTTTGATAATGAAGGAAGCATCTCCTTAAATAGAAGACACAATATGAAATGGAGGGATAAGATTGAGAGGTGTAAAAGGAGGTCAACTATGATTAGAGGGTAGGTAGAGAAAATAATAAAATAATGAAAGGGGTAGGTAGTGTATGAATTAAGAGATGAATGACATGTGTCATGAATAGATAAGGCTAATGAATTAATTAAATAAATAAAGATTTATTTAATTAATAGAAGGAGTGGGATCAATTAAATAAATAAGATATTTATTTAATTTAGGAAAAGGATAATTTAAATAAATAAATGTATTTATTTAAATGAGAAATAAGGCTAGAAGAGGATGAATGAATTAATTAAATAAATAAAGATTTATTTAATTAATAGAAGAATTAAGCTTAGATAATTAAATAAATAAAGACTGGACAATTTTGGGTGTCTACATTTTGCCCCTCTTTGAGACAATGCAGCTTGTCACATTGTTTCAAAGAAGATAAGATAAACTGATACAGAATTGCCCCAAGATGGGAATGATATGCCCCCTCGAGAGATTGGATGAAAATGTCTGGAAAGATTGCAAACAATCTCTCGATAAGAAAGAAAGGCTAGAAAGGACTGACCGGATAGGATAGAGTGACAGAGTCACAGGATAAAGAAGACTGACTCAAGAGACGAAGGCTAGGACCAGGGCTAGGGCAGTCTATAAGATAGACCACGAGGGGAATACATCCTCATTGTCATCCGCACATCCACGAGAGCAGAGTGCAGAGCGAAATAGAGTAGCAGTAATCAGCAACGATGGCCTTTGTTCACAGATTCGACTGCGTTCACCGATTTCAGAGGCCAGCAGAGGCAAGAGAGCCGGTGAGTACCACAAAACCGCCTCGTACTTTGTTGCATTTATTGTTGTCATTAATGCATGTTAGATAGAGCAATAAATGCGCTTAGAATAGGGTCCAAAAAAATGTCAAAAATGTCCAGGCGTATTTGTGCTCGCCAGGGGCCTCTGTGTTTGTGCCAGGCGCATCTGTTTTGAAAAACGCGTCTATGCCAAATGCGGCCACGTCTGTGCTGTGTAGGCGCGTCTATGCCAAGAAGACACGTCTGTGTCGCCCAGGCGCGTCTATGCAAAGCATAGGCACGTCTGTGTAAAATAGGCATGTTTATGTCAGGAAAGCACGTTTGTGTCCAAATAATGTGAATTTGTGTCTTCAAGGTCAAATCGACAATTCTGTGATGAACATACGTTGTCGATTGGATAAGCTGCTGAGAGGATATCCTCAAGCAGGTCCTCTAGGGAAGACTAGAATAGCAAATAGGGCTAAGATTGACAATTCTGTGATAGAACATACGTTGCCAATTAGGAAACTACTCAAGAGGATTCACTCAAGCATAGGCCCTAGGATAAGATAAATCAAGGCACTTTGTGATGAACAGTGAGTACCAAGACATAGTACTTTGTGATGAATAGTGAGTGCCAAAATATGAGTAGCACTTTGTGATGAATAGTGAGTGCGAATGTGAGCAGCACTTTGTGATGAACAGGGAGTGTCACTAGGATAGAATACCATATGCACTTAGATAAAAAGTAGCATTTTGTGATGAACAGTGAATGCCATTATGACTGACATGATTGATTTACTTGACTGTAGTAGTATTTGCCTATGCTGGAGTCACGGGAGAGGTTCCTGTCGACGCAGAGATTGCGACCTAAGCTGACCTTCGAGGACCGAGCGGCTATTAAGGCTATGGGTCTGAGACATATTCTGTATGTGCCTGAGTTTTGGGCGAACATGGGACTGCTGACTGCACTGGTGGAGAGGTGGCACTTTGAGACTTGCACCTTTCATTTACCGATGGGGGAGATGACAGTCACCCTCGAGGATGTATATAGGATTTTGAGGATACCGATCGATGGGGAGCTGATTCCCTACGATTGAGATGGAGACAGGGAGGCCCTGAGACGAGTGTTCCAGGACCTAGGACTAGAGATGAGGGCAGGGGCATGTGGCTTGGGACACCATGACAACTACAGGATTAGCGCTGCCAGCAATGATAGGAGGAGCGATCAGTGGGTTCTTGTGTCCTGATAGAGCGACATGAGGGTTGGCTGTGGGCTGGGGAGGTGCATTGGAGACACTGGTGACACATCACACCAGATATGCCTGGGGACCGTGTGTGCTAGCACACCTGTATTACGAGCTGCATCAGTTTGTGTACCATGGGTCAGTGGGATTGGGTTGCAGGGTCACATTGCTATAGGTGTGGGCCTATGAGCATCTGCCAATGACAAGACCAATACATTTCAGGGGCAGAGGTCACAGACGCAGTTTCATACACTTGTACGACATGATCACTTCACAGCCATGGATTGGCAGGTTAGAGCACTGGCGACGGTTTATTGATGACATTGATATGGTTATATGGAGGCCATACCTAAGATGTGAGCAGTGGGAGGATGATGTGGTAGAGATGCCCTACACCTTCCAGAGCAGGTACTTGATTGGGCGGATGCCCTATGTACTAGAGAGGCAGCTAGTGGACAGGGTGGGCAGGCAGTTTGGCAGGATCCAGCAGATGCCACGGGGTTCAAGCATGTATGCACGGACTGTCAGGGATCAGGCACAGTTTGGGCCCTTACTATCATATGATTAGGCTGTTACACAGCTAGTGGAGATGATGCCCTTACCTTGGGACATGTGGCTAGAGATTGAGGATGTCGACATGGATGCCGAGTACACAACATACTGGGCCGAGCATCCATTCCCATGCCTGACGGATCCAGGAGAGCTACTAGATGGAGATGGTGGTGGGCATGGTGATGATGATGGAGATGATGGGGGTAGAGGCCGATGGAGGAGGAGGGTGGCACCGTGGAGGGAGGGTGGAGAGGACAGACAGGCTCGGGTGGTGAGGGGTCACGGTGGATTACCGCTACAGGTGCCAGCAGCATAGGGTCCCAGACAGGTACAGGGACAGGGACAGGTATAGGGACAGGTACAGGGACAGGCACCAGTACAAGGGGAGCCACAGGCAGAGCCATAGGGGGCTAAGGCAGAGGAGGATGAGCTGACGAAGCTGAGGGAGATCTGCCAGGGACAAGCAGATGAGATCCAGGACCTGGAGAGGGAGAGAGATAGGCTCAGGAGGCGGCTCAGAGATACTGAGTGGGAGCGGGACCAGGCCATTCAGTGCTACACAGAGGCTGAGACAACACTAAGGGCTGGGAGGTAGGCGGCAAAGGACACAAAGGCTAGATATGCCTACGTTCTGCGTGCAGGGGAGGAGATAGGCTACTGGCGAGATCTCTATTATAGTGCAGTGTCAGCTGATCAGCGGGCGAGGAGCTTCCATAGACCATCGCAGACAGCGACAGCTACGGGAGGGAGCCGGAGGAGACAGGCATCTAATGGTGGGGTTATGGGTCCTCCACCACCACTAGATAGAGGGGATAGGAGGGATGATCCTGGGGCGGGTCCTTCGAGGGCTCAGATTCCATTGAGGCCAGGCGGCTCCGAGGGAGGGATTTCATCATAGCCGTAGAGGGCTCCCTATGTATCAGTATTGTATCATTTTTGTATGATGATGTAGACACCTTCGGGTGATTGTAGCCATATGATTTTGACATCATTGTATCATGACACTTTATATATATATGAGATGATTTTTCTTCGCGGCAGCTATATGCATGTGTACCTATGTGATGAGATGTTTCATGATGTATGTTTCTATATGATGCTTATGATATGGATGCAATTATGTACATGATGAAATGCAATATTTTTGTGTTCTTTTATGTTTTATATGTGTATGCATGATGCAAATGTGAATGTATGTAATGAAGATGAATATGATAATGCAAATGTAAATTATGCTAACAGGTGTTGTGTGTAGGATGTGATGTAGTTGTGATATCTATATGTATGTATGAAATTTTTATATGTGGTAATGCAGCTGCAACTACATGAAATGCAAATATTTTTTTGGTGTGTCATTATACTCAGTCATGCGATAGTAGGCTACGCGGACTCGAGAAGGACAATGGAAGTCAATCAAGAAAGGGGGATGGAAGACAAAAGATATGAAAGTGAAAGAGCTTCTTGTACGTTATCATCATTGAGCTTTATTATGGAAAGTAGGTTATGACAATCAAGGCATATGTTCGACCTAGAAAGTCATTGTACCTGTTTGCATGGAGATAAGACAGTCACAAACAAGGAATGCCCCAGTTCACACTAGACTCATAGTGTCCTCATATCCTTGGACAAGTCATAGCATTACTAAGTGACAATCCACAGACAGCAAAGAAAAATAGGCGACAATACCCCATCCTTGCCTTTCTAGTCAAAGACATCCTGGAGATAAAATCTCTAGTCAGAGACATCCTGGAAAAGCTAAAAGACATGTCACCAAAAGATAAAATCAAAAGAAAACCAATACTCGACACCAACATCCACTGTAGTCCTCAAGTTTAGTGTCTCTTGTCACTTGTATAAGTCTTATTTGATTGTGGTCACAATGTTTACTTTCACAGAAAGGATAGATAGCACTGAACCATATGTTGTTTGAGTCTGTTGAAAGATTTGATTTGTTGAAGCCCATTGTTGCTGCTGTGTCTCATTTGAAATTGACTGAATCCATGAAACTGATACTTTATTGGGATGAAGATGAAACTTTATTGCGGATTGGCGATGCAGATGCTGCTTTATTGCGGATTGTGCATGGATAGACTGAAGAAAATTGGAAGAAACTGTACTCCTCAGAATGTGTGATGTTCTTAGTCCCACACCCATTACTAGACGTAGGATTTTCCTTAGCCACAGATAGGATCTAATTTATTATGGATGGAAAGGAGTGAAAATGAAGGCTTATTATGAATGGCTAACCAATCTTGGGTAGATCAAAAACAAGCCATGATGGGATTGGGTAAATTTATTATGGATGAATAGGTCGTGAGTGTGTGCAAAGTGAAAGGATGAAAGTGAATCCTAAAGGAGGGAGGAGCAATGTCTCTACGCATGGCGCTGGTGACCCAGTTTTCACCATGGTACTTTCCCAGGGCGCCACCGAAGTGGTTTTCACCATTGGATGAAATTATTTCTCTTTACTTTTTTTTGATTTTTCAATGTTTTTTTTTGTTTTTTTGAATTTTTTGAATTTTTTGAATTTTTTGAAGTTTTTGAATTTTTTGATTTTTTTTTGTATTTTTTTGGATTAGGATACTCTGAAGAGCTATGTGTAAAACCTGCGAAGGTGCATGTTGTTGATAGGATCCTCCAAAGGTTCACCCTCTGTAGTTGAAAGCTGATATGCACCATATCCATATGTTGTTGTAATGATGTAAGGACAAGGCCAGTTTGGTTCGAACTTGCCCTTCCTCTCTCTGTCTTGCTGATTTTTGGGGTTTTCTCTGAGAACTAAATCACCTACCTCAAATGTGCGAGGCTTGACCTTGTGATTGTAGCTGCGACTCATTCGTTGTTGGTAAGCCTTGAGATGATTAAAAGTAGTTTGTCTTCGTTCATCCAGTAGTTCAAGCTCTTGTGAGCAAGAGATCCTATAGTCTTCATCACGGATAATGTTTTGCAAAGAGACTCGTAAAGAGGGTAGCTTGACCTCAATAGGCAAGATGGCTTCAGTGCCGAAGACAAGTGAATAGGGTGTAGTTCCTGTGGGTGTGCGAACACTTGTGCGGTATGCCCAAAGTGCAGGATTAAGTTGGATATGCCAATTACGGCCAGCATCGTCGAGTGTCTTTTTGAGGATCTTAAGGATTGTCTTATTAGATGCCTCAGCTTGACCATTACCTTGGGGGTAATATGGCATGGAGAAACGATGGGAAATATGGAAGCGGTCACAGAGTTCACGAACATCCTGATTTTTGAAGGGACGCCCGTTATTAGTGATAATGAAAACAGGAATATCGTATCGACAAATGATATAGTTGAGGATGAACGTAGAAATCTATTTTCTAGTGACTTGTGTGAGAGGCACGGCTTCAATCCATTTTGTGAAATACTCTGTGGTAGTGATAATGAATTTATAACCATTGGAAGAAGGAGGGTGAATCTTGCCTATGAGATCGAGTCCCCACTGACAAAAGGGCCAAGGAGACGCAATTGGTTGAAGTTCTCATGCTGGCACATGTATGAGGTCTCCATGAATTTGACATTGCTTACATTTCTTGACAAACTGATATGAGTCCTTTTCCATATTGGGCCAGTAATATCCGGTCCTGATGAGTTTCTTGGCCAAGGTAGGACCACTAGCATGTGGACCACATATCGCTTCATGTACGTCACGTAACGCAATCTAAGCTTCGTCACTTTCTAAACATCTAAGAAGAGTGCCATCCAGACCTCGCCGGTATAGGATATCAACTAAAATGACGTATCGAGAAGATTGGCGAATAAAAGTGCGACGTTGGTTATTGGATAGATCAGGAGGTAGGGTATTGTCACGAAGGTATGTGAAAATGGAACCATATAACTGGGACTCGAGACCGACAACACATATCATCTCAGTAGGAATGATTTCATATGAAGGAACCAAAAGGTTATCCACCAAGAACTCATAGCGGGTCTCATTTGGAGGTAGATCGATCAGTGAAGCAATTGTAGCCTTGGCATCTGCGGCGCGATTCTGCTTTCTTGGTATCTGCTCAAAGTCTATCTTTGTGAAGTGTTGTTTCAGGTCATCCACCATTTGTTTGTAAGGCATTAATTTTTCATCTTTTGTTTGGTAATCATCAGTTGCTTGACGGATTACAAGTTGAGAGTCCCCAAAAACACAAAGTTCTTGGATCTTCCACTGAACTGCAATCCATAATCCAGTTGTTAATGCCTCATATTCTGCTATATTGTTAGTGCAAGGAAATGATAAGTGGTATGATTTTGGTATAGAATCCCCTTGAGGAGTTATAAAGAGGATGCCAGCTCTTGCCCCATGCTGTGTGTATGAGCCGTCGAAGTACAGTTGCCATGGCTTTGCATGTGACATTGTTAAAATGGATTCATATGGAAATTCTGAACTTAGAGGAACATCATCTATCATGGGAGCATCTGCTAATTGATCTGTGATGGCTTGTCCTTTTATTGCTTTTTTGTCCACATACTCAATGTCAAATTCACTCAGGATCATTACCCACTTGGCCAGTCGCCCAGTAAGTGTTTCTTTATTGAGAAGGTATTTCAATGGATCGATTCTTGCAACCAACTTAGTCTTATGAGTGAGCATGTAATGTCATAATTTATGTGAAGCAAAGACCATGGCGAGACATGCATGCTCAATTGGTGTGTAGTTTACCTCATATCCCACCAATGTGCGACTGATATAGTATACTGCTTTTTCTTTGCCCTCTGCAATTTGGTGTGCTAAGAGTGCCCCCAGTGTTGTTGGAGTAGCTGATATGTATAGTAACACAGGCTGATCTGGAACTGGTGGCATCAGAACTGGCAGATTCAGAAGATAATCTTTGAGTGTCTGGAAAGCCTGTTGATAGTTATCATCCCATTTGAATTTGATGTTTTTATGTAGCAGGTGTTGAAAAGGATTACACTTATCTGCAAGTTGCGCTATGAATCTTCATATGGACTGGAGTCTCCCTTGTAAAGACCGAAGTTGATTGATATTTCTTGGTGGTTACATCTCTAGGATGGCCTTGACTTTTGCTGGATCACCTTCGATTCCTCTTTTGGACACAACGAATCCTAGGAGCTTCCTGGAGGTTACTCCAAAAACACATTTCTTGGGGTTTAATCTTACTTTGTATTTTTCCAACCGATCAAAGATGACTAAAAGTATGTCCAAATGTGTATTTCTGTCTATTGATTTTCCCAAGAGGTCATTGACATAATCTTCCACAGTTACGTGCATGAGATTGTGAAAGATAGTAGTCATGGCTCTTTGATATGTAGCACCTGCATTTTTTAGCCCGAAGGGCATGACATTCCAACAGAAAGTTCCCTAAAGACAAGTGAATGATGTTTTGTGTTGATCCTCGGGCGCAATCTTTATTTGATTATAACCAGAGAAACCATCCATCAACAATAACATTTCATGACCTACTATGAGATCGACAATCAAGTTAATATTTGGTAATGGGAAGTCATCCTTCGAACAAGCTTTTTTGATGTCTCTGAAATCTATACATATTCTGATGCTGCGATCTAGTTTACTGATAGGCACTAAGTTGGAGATCCATTCAGGATAATCAATTGGGCGTATGAATCCGATGTCCAATAATTTCTCAAGCTCTGCTTTGACCAATAATGCGACTTGTGGATGCATCTTTCTTAATTTCTGTTTCACTGGTTTTGCCCCCGGTTTAACTGTCAAATGATGCATTACCAAATCTAGATCTAATCCAGGCATATCAACGTATGACCAGGCAAAGTTGATTTGTCATTCTTTGAAGAAACTTATGAATTTTGACCTTTCTGACTCCGTCAACGATTGAGCTAGGAATATGTTGTGTGGAACCTCTTCTGTACCAATGTTTGTTTTGATAGTCTCCTTACCAACATGGATGACTTTTCCTCATATGATGCTAGGAGAATGTTGAGCCTTCCATCTTTGGGTGCCTCGGAGAGGTTTTCGCCCTTAGATACGTCCTTTCTTTTTACTTTTTTGGGGTCAGACAGCGCCATAGTGTGGTTTTCGCCATAAGACCCTTGGTTTGTTCTTATTTTCACATTTTTGTGACTGGAAGGTCTGACGCCCTCACCAAAATATGCCACGCTATTGAGTTCTATAGTGTATCCCTCTTTATGGTCCCTAGGGGGAAGATCATCTCGTATGCCAAGATAGTCAAAAAAAGCTTCATCATTTTGGAATGTGTCAAACTGTGCAAGTCCTTCATGATCCCAGTCAATGAGTTGGTGGTGAACAAGGGGAAGGCCTTTAATGTCTTCGAAGTTAGTGGGGCTAAGAGTGAAGATGCAGTTATATTCGGGTATGTCAAGGTAATTATTGAGGTCATCGATGGCACTCTCCTCATCAGTCTCAATCATGAACGAATCCAAATTATCATCACTAGTAGCGCATTCTGGGACAGGTGTTCTCATCCTATGTGATTTCAACCTAGAACCTTGAGACAAGGACTGTGTGGAATCCTCATGGGTTGTTTCTTGACCAACTTTGAATCTTTTATAAAATTCCTCTTCTTCTGTGGGTTCATCTGGCTCTCTGAATGTTTCGGTGAGCTCATAGTCACTAGAGGATTTGTCTGAACCCCATTCACATTTGTTAGAATCTGTGGAATAGCGATCCTCTTGTTGAATTTTGGCAGCTTTGATTTGTAAGGCTTCTTCTGTCCTTTAAGTGTGGACCTTGGAAGTCAGGAAACCAAGTCCTTTCGAGCGTTCCTTTTTGAATGTCAATTCAAGTTGTAAAGGTTCAATGATGCCTTCCTTTCGTAACCCAAGAGGGCTTTTTCCATCATACCCGAATTTTTGTAGGATCTTAAAACCTTTGCCATATTTCTCACATGGTAGACTGATATGATCTTGTGTATCCTCTTCCAGATCTTTGTATAGCATTTTGTATAAGTCTTCCTCTTCTAGTTTGCCCCATCTTTGAAAGGTAGTAGGGTCCCATTTGAGTACCATAATGGATACTTGCTTGTTAGGATGTGGTCTTCCATATTCTTTTGGTGAACTCATGACTTGTCATATGTACATGGTCTGATTTAAAGTGTATTCCCCCATGCCCTTGTCCTGAAATTTGCCTTTAAGCTCACCTTGTTTTGATGTCGAAGGTTTTAATGACTCAGGATCAATGTATGCCGAAGAAGGAATAGCTTCGCGATTACTGGGAATGATGGTCTTAGTTTTTTATCTCAGGTTGTTGCAGTATATGAACAAATTAGGATCACCGTTAACTGTTACCTCCACTCCATTGTGAGGAAACTTAATGCATTGGTGATATGTAGATGGGACTGCCCTCATTTCATGAATCCAAGGACGTCCTAGCAATATGTTATAAGTGAGATCTAGATCTAGGACTTGACAAACCACATCCTTCGTAACTAGCCCAACTCTGAGAGGTAAGGTGACTGTGCCCTTGGATGAATGCTCTTCATCATCATATGCCTTGATGGTGATTTTGTTTGTAGAATTTACAACTTTATCAGAATATCCCAATTGTTTAATTGTGCCCAATGTACAAATGTTTAGACCAGCTCCTCCATCTATCAGGACTCATTTTATTCGATGTTTGTGTATGAAGGCTTCAATGTGTAATGGTGCATTATGTGGTTGGCTCACAAAGGCGTCATCAACTTCTGTGAATGTCAGCGAGTGTGGAACGGAAAGGTATCCCACCATGGCTTGAAACTTGTCCATGTTTAGATCAGTAGGAACGACAGTGTCTCTCAAGATTTTGTCAAGAATAGCTTTATGTGCGGGGGATATGCGGAAGAGCTCAAGGATGGAGATGAGCGTGGGTGTCTTCCCTAACTGTTCTACAAGGTCGTACTCAAGCTTGGTTGATGAAGAAGGGGTGTTTTTGGTTGGAGAACCTTGCAAAGTGAATTTACCTCGATGGGTTGTAACATGACATTCAGAGGTTGGTTCGTAAGAAGATCCAACACCTTTTAGGACAATCTTGGGTCTCCGGGTAGAATTCTTAGGGTTTTTGTCCTTGATGATAATGGTAGAGACATAATTGTCCATCAAGATGTGATTGATAGTTGAATCATAGTTGTAGGATGCTCTGGTATAGTTGGTTTGATCCTCTATGGCTTTAGCTTTTCCCTTGTCATGCTTTGGGAATGGTTCCTTAAACATCTCATGTTCTTGATTGGATGAGTGTCCCTCAATCTCAATGTCACCTCTATCAATGAGATCTTGTATGATGTTCTTCAGTCGATGACAATTTCCTGTCTTATGACCCTTGCTCTTATGAAATTCACAATAATCATCATCATTCCACCAATTTGGTTTAACCTTTGGTTCATATGGAGGAAAATCTGGAACTGTGATTACCTTATTTGCCACTAGCTTCTTGAAAACTGACTCAAGTGGTTCTCCCAATGGAGTGTACTTCCTTCGTGATCTGGAAGTTGTTTGAGTATTCACTTGATTGTTTGTAGAGCTTGATCTGGAAAAAATGAATTTGGGTCGCACTGTGTTGGCGTCAACAACACCATCATTGACTGTGTTCTTGTTTTTATTCCAAAATCTTGGCTTGTCCTTTCCTTTAAAGTCATCTTTGTTTTCCTTGAATATCTTAATGACTCCTTGTTCAATTAGGACCTTCTCTGTCGCTAAGCCTTTTTCAATGACGTCCTTGAAGGTAGATAAACAAGCTTTTCTTAGATCATAGCCAATGTCTTTGTTAACGTTTTGTGTGAACATCTCTACCATTTGTTTTTGTGGAATTTCACAAGAGCATCTGTTGGCTAGATTTCTCCATCTTTGTAAAAATGATGCAAAAGACTCTCCCTCTTTTTGCTTGGTGTTGCACAAAGTAGTGATTGATATGTCTGTCTCTATGCTGTAGGAGAAATGTTGGATAAATGCCTCTGCTAACTCACCCCATGACTTAATACTAGGTGGGAGTTGGGAGAACCATTCCATAGCTTGATCACCTAGGCTTTGTGGGAATAATCTCATCAAATATGTCTCTTCTGCTACTAACTCAACGCAAGCTGTGAAAAACTGTCTTATGTGTGCCTTAGGATCCCCTTTTCCTCTATACTTATCAAACTTAGGCGTCACAAAGTGTGTAGGAAATGGAGGCATTGGAATGCTCTTGTCAAATGGATAAGGACATATGTCTCTCATTGTGTATGTTGGCTTTGGTGTATTTATGTCCTCCATTTTCTTTTGTAAGTCCTTGATTTGTTGCTCCAAATTGCTCTTAGGTGGAGATCGGCTTCTTGGACCATACCCCATGCTTGAGGCACCAATTGGAGGAGGAGCATGTTGCATATATGGATGATATTGATCATACACATGTTCATATGGAGGAGGTCTATAGTGATGCTGCGTATATGGACCACTTGGTATAGATTCATGTTGAGGAATGAAATATCTATTTTGTCCATGTATACCATACTCTACAGGCATGTCATGTTCTAATGTGTTGCCCCCAAATTTGACACGGGGTTTCCTTGTGTCCTAATTTTGAGCATGCCTTTGAATATCCAATTGCTTTGGTGGTTGATCCTTAGCATTGGTATGTGATTGAGCATATCTTTCTGCATAAGATTTCCATAATGGTCTGCGAAGGTGAGTATCATATGCTTGACCATGTGTATGTGGGACCTCTGGTTTTTGAAACAAAGATGATGGTGATTCAGGCACCATATGTGGTCCTCTATTGCCTCCACTATTAGGTCTCCTTTGATCCATGTTGGAGTGAGGTTGTTGCAAAGGTCGATTTTCCATTATTTGAGACATGTCAAAATCATGAGGTATCTTGGCTCCACTTTGTGCCATCATTTGTAAGAAGTATTGTCTATCTCTCCTCATTATTTCCTCAATCAATCGATTGAAGCGGGGGTCCATAATGGATTCTTCCACATCTACTGAATGTACGGAAAAGTTGTCCATATTGTCATTGTGTGTATCATTGTTGTTTGTAGTGTCCATGTTCTCAACATTTGGAATGTTTCTATAGGCATCCATGTCAGGTAATGTGTTATGATCAGTATTGAAAAAGACATCATTGTCATACTCATAGACACTCATGTTTGCGGACTCTTGAGCCTCTTTAGTTTCTCTCTTAGATTTTTGAAGACTGGTTTCAACCATGAACTAGGTATTGACCAAGATGTGTGAGACTAGATGAAAATGGAAAAAGTATGGAAGACCAAGAGTTGGATGGAATGTAAATGAATCTGAGGTGTACTTGCAATGTCCAAAGTGTAAGACCAAGTATGTATGTAGTAGAGTAGGTGCGACTTCCAAAGAGAGGATAGTTTCTCTTGATGAGGTAAGTTGACCTTGACTCTAAGTAAAACCAAATGAGACCCAAAGGTGATAGACCTTGATGAGGGATCACTTAGCAAAGTGTTGTTGTATGTAGTGTGTTGACAAAGTATGATGAGGACAAGCAAGTGACCTTTTGACTCAAGTTTAGACAAATGTGAATGTAATGTGAGATGTAAAGCAATGATGGACTTTGTGAGACCCAAAGACAGGTTGAATGCTAAATGAACCCTGGAGAAATGACCTAGGAAGCTCAAGAATTCCGAAACTGGCTGTGTTTGTTTGCTGGACTGTAAAAGTTCTTTTTTTCAATTCTGAACACAGACGTGCTTGTATACTGCATAAACGCGATTTCTTGACACATACGTGGTTCTGTTTAATGCAGACACATTTTTGAGATTTTTGTAAAGTGCACTGTTGATTTTGGAAACACAGACGCATTTCTGCCCTTCATAGACGCAGTTATACAACACAGACGCGTTTCTACAAAATTTATGCAATTTTTTCCAATCTGTGAAGTTGTTTTGTTGTGACCAATTTTGACTGTTTTTCGTGACAAGAGGACACAGTGTTGATGAAGACTCAATGTTTGCAAGTGTTTAGACTGACAATGACTCCAAGAAAAGTGTGTTGTTTGATGTAAAATTGTTTTGCATACACTTGAAGACACGAAATACACAATGTTTTGCTGTTTGGTCTTAAATGTTTTGAATGTTTAAAATAAATCAAGCACAATTCTTATGGCTGGCCAAGACAATAGTTGTTGATCCCACATGGGGTTTTACCCTCGAGGCTACGCTATTCAGAGCGGATACTTAGATGCTTGACCTCACTGGCTCCACCCTCGACACTCACTTCTCGGGTCAGCCAAGCATCAATCCCCATGAAAACTCTCCGTGGCGAACTTTGTATCTCTACTAAGAACCGTATGTGTGTGGGCCGCTACTAGAAGTCCGACCTCCTGCCCCAACAACTAGAAGGATTTGGGCTTCTAAAACAAAAAGGTGCTAGTAAGGGCATCTTCTCGTGTGGCCATACATGTGGCACTTTCAGCTCTGTAAATACAGAAGGCTCCCAGCCGGTAGGGGTTACGCCCTACAACTGATCAAATAAATTTGATCAAACGGGTTTATGGGGAGACATAGTGTCGGTATGAACTAATCAACACACATTATTCATAGTTTTCACCATGAATACAGTTATTTATAGTGGTTCAGAATAGGTGGGTTTTCCTTGCTACCACTTGGGTCGTTCTCTTCTCACTAGTAGTCCTAATGACCACACGGGAAGACAGGCCCTCTAAAGATTAAACAAAAAGAGCCTATTGCTCAAGACACAAAAGACAATGATTCAATTTTAGTGCACCAATTGAAGTGTTTGCTAATCTATGAAAACAAGGCACACAATAAAAATCCAAAAACCCTTGCCAAGGTCCTACAACAAAGATTTGTTAGTAGTTTAGATTGTTTGAAATAATCACCCCTTCCTGCAAGCACACAAGTTAGGTAAATTTTAAACCCAAAAGACTTTGTGAAAATAGGGGCTTTCAACAAAATGATTTTGCTTTCAAGACAAGCTACACCAATTTCGTTAGCTAGATCTGAAAATGTTAGCTCAAAATAAACCAGATCTGAAACCTTAAATGAAAAAAACCCAAAACCAAATCAATAAACCCCCAAAAATTGAAACCGATGCACACAGATGCGGTTACCTTCGACATAGACACGACTTCTTGATGCAGATGCGCTTTTGTGAGACACAGACGCGGCTCCAGAACCCAGACGCAACTTCTGGACATAGACGCGTCTAAAAACACCACAGACGTGACTGAGGAACACAAACGCGGTTTCCAGAATCTGCAAAATAAAATACTATCGAGAACATAGACGCGATTCCAGATGTCGCAGATGCGCCATAAAATAAAAAATGTGATCCGAAAGTACGCAGATGCGAAAAATATCAAAATGCTGTCGAAAATGTCAAATCTACAACTTCAAAACACAAAATCTGCAACAAGGAGTTAAATGCAAAAAAAAGGGACAAGAGTCCCACCGGGCGTACCAAAATGTATACGGTGAAAATGGATAACAATAATAGCGATATTGAAAGGCTAAATGAATTCAACCACAAAAACCCTAGCCTAACAACAACAAAGATCCACCATAACATATGAATATTACCTAAGACAATGCAAATCAAATAAAATCACAAAGATTATACCATCACATGTCCAATAGGGTTTGGATCTCCATTCTTCCTATCTCCATTGATCTTGCTTGATATATTTGCTCTCAGATTTTATGTGCACAAGAGCTCAACAAAGAACAGAATGTGGTTGCAAGTAGGATCGCATATGCAAAGCGTAGTGTAGTCAAGTGCATAAAAATGATTAGCCAGGGTTTGATAATGAAGGAAGCATCTCCTTAAATAGAAGACACAATATGAAATGGAGCGATAAGATTGAGAGGTGTAAAAGGAGGTCGGCTATGATTAGAGGGTAGGTAGAGAAAATAATAAAATAATGAAAGGGGTAGGTAGTGTATGAATTAAGAGATGAATGACATGTGTCATGGATAGAAAAGGCTAATGAATTAATTAAATAAATAAAGATTTATTTAAATAAGATATTTATTTAATTTAGGAAAAGGATAATTTAAATAAATAAATGTATTTATTTAAATGAGAAATAAGGCTAGAAGAGGATAAATGAATTAATTAAATAAATAAAGATTTATTTAATTAATAGAAGAATTAAGCTTAGATAATTAAATAAATAAAATATTTATTTAATTAGACTGGATAATTTTGGGTGTCTACAGTAACTAATCTACCCATTGAAATTTATTATCCAAAGTGAAACAACATAGATGCCTTTCCAAACATTTATTAAGAACCTATATTTTACCATCAAATTAAGGATGGTATAAAGAGATACAAGCCAATTGAGGACCCAAACAAGGTAGTAAATCTACAAAAAGTTACTAATAAAGATTGGATCATGGTTAATAACAATAATCTTAAGTGTACCATGCAACTTTTGTATATTTTCCAAAAATGTTTTTTCCACTATACTTGCTATAAAATGAGGAGATAATGCAATAAAAATGACATATTTAGTGAGATGATCCATTACTACAATGATTACATTCTTACTGTTGGTTGAAAATTTTGCAAACCCAATAAGTTTACACAATTATGGTTTCAAGCACAATGTGTGAAATTGAATCTCTCCTAATTTTAAGGGAAGGCCCCTCCTTTAACTTACTACTCTACCTTTCTATAAATAAGATACAACTTTCAATGTCTAATCTAAACTTGGGTGGTGCATCATCCTATCCTCTTTTTTTGGAATAGATGTTATTCTTTCCTCTTTCTTCTAGAAAGAATTTACAATATAGAGAAGCAATACATCTTTCAATTTCAAAATTACAAATTAACTCAAACTATAAGAATGATATAAATATAGATAAGTAAAGAAGCAAATTTTCTATAAAGGCCCAAAGTCCTCTATTGCTTCTCCAAAATGGGAAAAAGTGCTTAAGCTCAAAGTCTTAAAAAACATTTTTGTACTATCAACCTTTCTTCAAATTACTTTTGTTACCCACGATATCAAATTCAGATACTCAAAGTAAAGCACAATGTCTCTATCTTGATATCCTATTACAAATTCAAATAATATTTTTCAAATAATAAAATGAAGCTCAAAGTCTTCAAATTAAGATTTCTTTTCCAAGATGGCACAACAAAGCACAAAGTCTTCGAGATGCTATCTTATAATATTTCAGCTAACTTCAAACTTGAAAATACCAATCTGAAGCTCAAATTCTCCAAAATGATATCGCATTCACCAATTCCTAATTTTATTAACAAGAGATGAAATATGGCACAAAGTCCACAAACCAACAATTGCCTCTACTCTTTAACAATATCTTCTCAACCACACCTTTACTTGAGAAAAATAAGAATTCACAACAAGAATGACATAAGAACAATCTCACCGTAAACCACAAATGAATCCAACACAAAGTCTGGATGCCAAATCTTTTTTCTTATTTGATCAAGTTTGTAAAATAACAATAGGAACACAAAGTTTCACTTTTTCTCTTCACTTGGGCAGAGTTTTGTTGCATATAGATTAAAGATTCTAGATCCTTATTACAAAGAGCAACCTTATATATATAGGTGAGGTGCATTGAGAAAATATAGGAAAAACTATGACTAAATCAAAGAAGAGTCATATTTGACTTAGAACTCATGCATGTTCTAGATGCAAAAACATGAATACAAAATGGCACTTGAGGTGTTAATTGAAATTACAAAATGACACTAGGCTAGAGATGCATAAAAATGACTAAGTGTTTGGAGCCTCGTCTTATTCATCATTGTCTCCATTTTTCTTCAAGAAATATTCACATTGTCACAAGGTAGCCTATATTTCATAGTTATCTGGTCCCAATGTGCTGAATATGGCATCTGAGTGGAGCTGCAGAAATGGATTTGAAGAATTCCCAGAGTTGGACAAAAAAGACCAAAGGCATGGTTCATGAAATGCATTTTGGACTTATAAGTCTAATTTGAATTTGGGGAGGGTCAATAATCATATAGGTGCATGTCATGCTTATAAGTATGAAATGCACTTATGCAAAGAACAAATGAAACTGTCTTCGATGCGAATAAGGGTTATAACCCCGATTTACACCTAAGAAAGAATCATGGTGCACGTCAGGGTTACAACATCGATTTACACCTACTCTTAGCACTTCGAAAAATGCAAAGGAAATGGTGAAGGTCGGGGTTGTAACCCCGACTTGCACCATTGGGTAAGGCCTCGGTGTAGGTCAGGGTTACAACCTCGACCTACATTGTTTTCAGTGGACTTGGTGTAGGTTGGGGTTACCACCCCTATCTACACCAGAATGGGTAGATTTGGTGCAAGTCGGGGTTATACCTTCGCCTTGCACCAAAATGGGAGGACTTGGTGTAAGTCAAGGTTATAACCCCACCTTGGACCAAGAACAAGCGTGACTTAGATTTCTAAGGCTTTAGGTGTAGTTCAAGTTTGAAAACCTGACCTACACCTAACGTAAGAGACTTGGCTATGAAGTGGTGTAAATCGAGCTTACAAACCTGATTTGCACTGGACCTTAAAATTTTGAAAGGGAAGTGTAATTCGGGTTTGTGAACCCTATTAGCACCAAAACACAAAAACTAACTTAAAAGACCCAAAAAAGGACTAGAACCTCTGAATCAAGAATTGAGGATCCTAAATTACACACGAGACCTCGAAAATCATGCTTAGAGCTCATGAGCTATAAATTGGACAAAATTTGTAGGGGTTATCCTATTTTTGTGACATAGTAAAAAATGAGGACAACAGTTACCTTAGATCTTGGAAGCCCTATGATGAAATCCATGGAGACCTCTTTGCAATGTTGGCTAGGAATAACTAAGGATTATAAAAGACCACATACCTTAATTATCTCATCTTTATTTGTTTGAAAACCAAATATTCTATCACAAATTTTTGAACATCCCCTTTTAGCCCTTCCAAAAAGAAGTCTTTATTCAATGATATGTCTTCAAAAATCCTAAATGATCACCATCTAGATAATCATGAAGCTCTATTAGAATATTTTATTTGAGAGTGAAATTATTGGATAGGTATAATCACTATTTATTCCTTGAAACATCCACCTTCTAATAAAAAATGTTTAAACTAGTAGGAGCACTATATAAATGTTGAATGATATTACTTGTAGCAACATCATTTTGCCACTCTTCTTTATCTTTTACTACCAAATATACTTGTAATATTGAAATGATACATGGAAATGCTTCAACCTTCTCATCCTTCCCAGATAATGCATTCTCCACAATGTTTTCCTTCTCTTTCTTACATACAATCTCAAAGTCATATCCCAACATCTAAGTGACCTATTTTTCCTACTATCTAGAAAATTATATTCATTCCAAAACATATTTTAAGCTATCATGGTGTGTCTTAACTTTGAAGCATCTACCCATTGGATATGGCGTCCATTATTTTACTACATGAAGAACAACTAGCATTATTTTTTATAAATGGGTTTGAGTTAATACCCTTTAATTGATGTCTTAAAAGTAATCATGGGTCAACCCTCTTTCATGAGAAATACTCCTATACCATTACTTAAAGCATCATACTCTATAATAAAATCCTTGGTGAAGCATGGAGTAGCAAGAACTAGAGTAATACACATAACCTCCTTCAATATCTTCAATGATGAATTCTAAGCTAACTCATTCCATTGGAAATAATACCCAAAAACCACTCAATTTCTTAATGGTTTTGGGAACAATCCATTCTATGATAGCCTTAGTTTTGTTAGGATCAACCCTTATTGCATGCAAAACTATGTGTCCTAGGTACTGCACCTCTTTGAGACCAAAAGCACCCTTGGAAGGATTGACATAGAGCTAGTGATCTTTAACAATTTGTAATGCTTGATGTACATGTTGAAAATGTTCCTCTCATGTCTTTCTTTAAATCAATATATCATCAAAGAACACTATTGCAAACTTTCTCAATTTTGTTTAAAGGTGAAATTTATCAAAATTTGAAATGTAAATGCTGCATTAGTAAGCCCAAATGACATCACCAGAAACTCATAATGATCCTCATGATTCCTAAATACTATCTTGAGAATATCATTTTCTTTAATTCAAATCGAATAGCATAATCTAAGATATAGCTTTTTATAAAAGACAACTCCATTTAACTCATCTACTAAGTCAACAATAATTAGAATAGGAAACTTATCTTTGATGGTGTACATGTTGAGAACTCTAGATTTTGGACACATGCACCAATTTTGATCCTTCTTATGCACCATCAACATAGGTGAGGAGTAAGCACTCTAACTATTCTTGATAATATCAATCTCTAGCATCTCTTGAACAATATTTTTAATCTCTTTTTTTTTTATATATGGGTACTCGTAAGATCTCATATTGGGTGGTTGACTCCTTGACACTAGTTGTAAGGCATGATCATAAGCCCTCTTAGAAGATAGTCCTCGTGGCATATCTCCAAAAATTACTGGGTGATGATCTATAATTGCTTGTAAATTTGGATGAGAAGGAGAATTCGATTGATAGGATTCTAATGAAAATAATTGGTCAAAAAATCCATCAGATCCTTTCTTAAGAAAAAATTCATTTGACGAGAGCTTACCATCTATGGGGACAACACACAATCCTCTTACCTTCATTTTCTTTCCATTTAATTAAAATCTCATGAATACTTCATGGAAGTTCATCTCAATTATTCTCAAAGTAGTAGACAAACATTAAATAATCAAGATGATAATATCTCATGTATACTTTAATATTATGACATTTCTAAAAAAACCTATCAATACTCCCATCAACAATCAGAATCTAAAATTTTGGAACTAGATATATAAAATAATTTAGACGAGTAGCCAAGTTTTGTTGACGAAACTATGAATTCTTTTGAGTCTACCAATACTACTTATCGCCTTGTTCATTTTGATAGTATAAATGTTGTGCCCTTTCACACACACCCCATACTTTGCATTAGCAAAATGAGGACCCCCCTCGTGATTTGATTAGCAACTCTTTTCCAAGTTGGTTTTGGTGCTTGGATGCATTCATTTGATGTTATTGAGTCAATCTAATACTCACTTATTCATTGATGGTCTTGGGCTCTTTTGAAAATGAATAGATTTGGTGTTTGATTGGTAACATTATGCAAATTTGGGAAAAGTTGAGGGAAAGTGTTTTTATATTTTTTAAGAGTGGCAAATTTTTTGGGGGTTGTCACATCCCCCATCCTCAAATTTTTTGGGGTTGTCACATCCCCATCCTCGAAAATTTTAAGGTTGTCACACCCCCGTGCATCCCCCATTCTCAAAAATTTTGGGGATGTCAAACTCCCAACCTCGAAAAGGGATGTTAACTAACTACCCTGACCCCTGATACTATAGGGGGCATTTTCTATAGTTAGTTTAGATGTTTGAGAGCTTTAATTAGATTTAAGCTTTGATTTTCAATAAGGTATTTGATTAGTTAAAGTATGGTTGCTTTCAATGCTAGTTTAGCTAATTTTATGTAAAGTTGACAATGTCTCAAGAAAGGATGGTCTCGACAAAATACAAGTTCAATATTCACCTCCTTCGACCAAATTGGTTTTGCAAATGAAATGTGACCAATACAGACCTCCAAGATTTATTGAAGATGAATTTAAATCCTAATGGAGGAACCACCTAAGCCACTGCATTAGTATGCTCAGTACTGATACCAGCCACTGCATTCCTTATATCCTTGCAATCTTCAGAGTTAATGATGGCTTGTGAAAAGAATGACAAGTCAGATGAGAGAGTAGTATATGGTCCACTAAGAGAAGTCATTTTGAACACTTCCCCTAACACAATAGAAGTAATTTTCCGTATTCTTAGACAAGATCACTAGGGTTACAATTGCTCGTGGAGAACAATACTATGAGGCCGAAGAGAATCCCATGGCATACACCAATCAACAATTGGTAAGGGTAAAGATGGACCCCGAATTTCATATGACCTCATATCTGGTATACTTTCTTGTAAAGGAGCTACATGGAATAGTGATTATTTTCGATCAACAATTCTATGAGGTTGTCTCTCATCTGTGTTAAATATGTTTTGAATTTAAAAAATGGGGCAAACTGAACGAAGTAAAAGATAGCCGGGAGAGCAGTGGATGATGTTTTGAGTTTGAACTCCAATAAACTCCAGTCTATGTATGGGTTGAATGGGAAACATGTTTTTTCATCTTTCTCATGTTCAAGTTGCTCCATTAACTTTCAGTTGAAGTGCCACAAGCAGAAGAAAAGAAAGCACATTTTCATGCAAATCAAAGGATAAAGTTGTATTTTTTCTCGAATTTGGATGCCCAGATTAGTTGTCTATTACTTAGATAGATTTTAGAGGAGCTATAGTGTAGTTTAGAGTTGCTTTTATGCATTTTTTTAGCCAGTTTTAATCAATTTCAGATTGTAATTACACCCAAAAACCCTAGTTTCAGGTTTATAGATTTTCATCTCCAAACTCTACATAAACCCTAATTTTGATTGTAATGTAAAGATGTAAACATTATAACTTCACTAATCAAATGAAAGCTCTTTATTCTTAAATAAATTCATAATTCTCTCATTATTATCCATAATTCAAAAACGTCACTAAAAAAAATCATTACATATGCGAATTCTATGATCTAAATTTCAAGACTATATTAAATAAAGAGATATATAATAGTATTATTACATCATTGAGTATCTTCATAGTATTTCAATCATACTGTACATCATTCATAATTACATAACAAGAAACAAGCATTTCAAATGCCTTAAGCTGAAATATACATGTTCAAGATATTACAAAGAAAAGAGATGAGATGCGTCTATTGATCTTCAATCCATAAGCTATCTCCAGTTCAATCTTTTGAATGAAGACGAGAACAAGATTTAGGTTCTTTTTCCACCCAACCTTGAAGCATACAGTTCCCCAAAATTCTTAATCAATTTAGAATCCCTGACCCTACACGAATTGCTTAGCAAGAAGAATTCGATATACAAGATGGAATCTGGTGTGTGCCCAGAATGATACATGCATTTTCTATTATTCTAATTCAATTAAGAAATAAGAAAGATCATAACAGGGATATGGTAGAGAGTAATAAATAAGTCCATCTATTCCAATGGTCAATGAGTTACTTGACTGAGTATAATGCCATGCATAGCAATAAAACATAGTTTGGAAAAGCAAACTATTCTCTCTAAACTCCACATTCGACACTCGTCCTGAAAGATAAACTTTCCTCACAAACACATGTCTAGTTAATCATTCATCTAGCATGTCTACTTTTCTCTATTCATATAACATCAATTATAATTTGGAAAGAAGACAATCTTTCATTTTCAACATTATAAAGCAAATTTAAATAAGGTGTAACACATGTATGCACATTTTGCATATAAATAAAATACAAAAATGGAAATATGAGTACACATTCTTTCGAATCATAAATTGCCAATGTATTCAAAGTGTATATTTATCATGTATAAAGTCCAAGTTTTGTCATTACTTTCTACGTTTCAGTTCTTTGAAAGAATAATAATTTCAGTGATCTATTTCTAAGTTTGTAGTTTGAATGATTATGATACCATGTGAACACTAATGTTTCTGTTTTCTTGTTTTTGTCACAGGTTTTCCAAAGAAAAATATTATAATGAATACAAGTTCTGAGGTTGTCTCTTTTAAATTTTAAGTCTGAGAAAACATAAGAACAACAAATAAAGAGATCCAATTTATACAAAAATCAGCATGTATATGCTTAATTTTATGTATATGTGTACGTGTTTTTATGTGTGTGTGTGTGTGTGTGTGTGTGTGTGTGTGTGTGTGTGTGTGTGTGTGCATATATACATATATGTATATAATGTTGTTCAATGTTTTGTCACTGCAAATCTCAAAAAATGGCAATGAAAATTAAACTATGTTCATTCTCTAATAATGATAAATTTTAAAAAAATAGTCATAGCTTGAACATTTTGGAAAAATTATACATTCTGAAAATACTTGTCTATGGTTTCAAGTTTTTCTATGATATATATATATATATAGACACACACACACACACACACACACACACACACACACACACACACACACACACATATGAACAACCATTTTGTTGTTTACAAAGGAAGGAAAGTTCTCTTTATACACAAGGTTATCTACCTATATCTCTTCCTATGTGTTTTTAAATCATGTTTTTTAAATATGTACAGTATAGAAGTAATGACATGTGTGTGTGTGTGTGTGTGTGTGTGTGATTATCAATTACAAAAGTGAACAAATAAGCACAATATTTCATCCATTTATACATTATCTGCACACAAAAATGCATATATCTATGATCAAAATACATAATCAATCTTTAAAAAAAAAAACATTGAAATCAATCTTTCTTCGAAATAAAGAAATATCATTTAAGATTACTCATACAACTTCATTTTTCAAATTTGAACAAACACCAAATTAAGTCATGTAAATCTTAAATCTTTGCAAGATGCACATATGCATTCTAAAGTGGTGTGTGAGATTCCATCTATTTTACCAAAGTCCAAGAGCTAAAACAACTCTACTTGAACCATGTTCTCGCCTTCATCCACATTCACTTGCTCCTACATTCACTCGATTTTGATTGTTCATTAGCAATGACAATCCCCAATTTCATAATAAAGATAATCCAAATCATTCAATTGCATTTAAATTTCAAAAGGAAAACAATTTAAATTAATCAATTGCATTTAAATTTCCATCTAATTTCACTTAAAATTTCATTTCCATTTCATAAGTGAAAAATAGTCATCATTTTCCTAATTAAATAATTATAGATAAAAACGGTTCGTGACATGTAATAAGAGTTGGATATTCTATGCAAGCTTTATAGTGGAATATTTATACAATTTTAGTGTGACAATTTTGCTGAAATTTGTGAAGTGTGAATGAATTATGTTCATGTTTCGACATTCCAGTTTGTGTTGGTTCTCCAAACTATTGAGTAGATGGTATTGTTGATTGTTGAATGATTCAAAAGCAAAGGATAAGTCACCTACTTCAAATTATAAGGAGCATATTAGGAATTTCGTCTTGCATGTGCGCATGGGTAATGGCTTTGCAATTTGATGAATTTTGCAAATTATTGTGATGTTGTTTATTCCATAGATGATTGCATCATATTTCCATAAATTGTGTTAATCTAATTTGTGCAAATATGGTTACTCTCTTTGTGGTTTAATCTTCCATGCTTTGAATGATTCATTGATTAACATTCTTCAGTTAGATCTATATTTTCAAAGTTGATTTTCCTAACACTCATCTTTTGCAATTTTATTTACAATTTTGGGTAGAGTAGAATAATAAGCATAGATTGAATTTTTAGATTTATATTTCATATTTTGAAAACCCAAAAAAAGCTTCGCATTAGTGAGAGAGGTTGTTACATTTTCAAGAGTAATACCAATAAGGCCCCTTGTTTACAACACATTTGTTCCCATTGATCCATCCTGCGCGGTTAAGACCTAGCTTTCTGAAACCTTGGAGCTTACTTTTGTTCGTTTTTTAAGAGAAGAGTTTCATTCTTGAATCTCCTATCATTAGCTATGCTAACATTGTTGTCAACACTAACATTAATCATTTCACATAATTTAAGAATTTAATACAATATAAAAATAATTAACATCTATCCTAATCAAATTAACTTCAAAAGAAAAATTAAATATCTTTATTTTATCAATATCCATTTTTTATTTTATTTATAGTCACATTTCAACAACATTATCATCTCAACTCTTAATTTTTTATTTATAATCACATTTCGACAACATTATCATCTCAACTCTTTTTATAGAGTAACTGATTCATTTACCCTAAATTTTTCCTACGATAATTCGAAAACACATTATTTTTGTACGTGGGGTGAGCGATATACAACTTCAAGTTAAATGTATAGTTATTGCATTCAAACTGGGTTCGTATTTATTTAATCTCCACGGATATTAAAAGTCATGACGCAATAAATAAAATAACGAACCAGAAATAGGAGAGAAATACGCTGCAAGAGCAATTCGATTTTCCATTTGACAGCAGCCAAGTTTAGTCCCACATGCACTGTGAAGAATCGTGCCGTTGATTAAAGCACTTTATAAAAGGATATCGATTAAATTCTTTGTCATCTTTGCGCTTGGGGCAATGACGCAGCTAGTGAGGTTATAACCGAGGCGCGTCAATTGCTGGTTGAAAACTATTTCCAAACCCCCTCTTTGGCCTTCCTTCAATAGTGGGCCATTGAGAATTTTTGGAGGGCCGGCTCTATAGCTTAGGCCCACACAAAACATAAAATCAAATTGAATGGAAATTAGGTCACTGTTTATTATGGACATCCATAAGACCTAGACCACCTTACCATCATCTCTAGGTAGACAATATCTATTCCAAGCCAAGCAACCTTGTGGAATCCTTTCTTGTGGTCAAAGCTAGACCATAGAAATCATGTAGAAGTATCTCAAGTTTGTTATAAATTGTTTAATTGTTTTCATAATGATACATGTTCGATAATTGGGACTTCTAGATCAAAATTAAAAGTTCCTTGCAAGTTTGGACAACTTAAATTTGGAAGCTTTGGAAGCTATGTCAATGTGTAGATGGATAGGCTTGGAAAACAACTACTTGGTAATGTAGTTGTCAATGTGTAGAGGGATAGGCTTGGAAAGCAAATCAAATCCCTAGGAATTTGAAGACCATTCCATTGTTAATTTGTAGTTGACTCTAGTCTTGAATATTTATGGTTTGAGAAATAGTCTATCTTTAAATTCAAGTGTCGTTCAATTGAATGCTTGAACCTAAAGCTAAACTAAAGGTGTCCAAACCCTTGAAGGCTTATTTGATTTTTTTTGATTTTTTTTCAGTACGCCAAGGGTATCCCCGCAACCCAGTCCAGCGACCCAACTTGCCTTACCTTGGGCTTACTTTTATTGCCAAGTTAGGGCCAGGAAGGGGCAAACTGAGGTGAGACTAGTCCCCTAGGGAGAGAATCCAAAGCCCACAACCAGTCCTCCCTCTTAAATCCGAGAGGAAGTCGAACTCGAGACCAATGGGGAGAAAACCCATCGCCCAAGCCAACTCACCTACCCGTACGAGCTAAAGGCTTATTTGATATTAGTATCATCCTAGGCTTATTTGATATTAGTATCGTCCTCTAGTAAACAGGGGCAGGAATCACTTATGAAATATCTATTAAAAAGATTTCAAGGGATGTTCATGGGAGATAAATTCTCCTAACTAGTTTATGCAAGATGGAGGCAACAAAAACCATAAGCAACTAGAACATAGAGAGAAGGCATAAGAAGATACCCTTACATGATAGAGAATAAGAGCCCAACTTGCTTGATTGGATGCCATTAATGGAAAACCAAGCAAAAACATTAATAAACAACATGATCAAAAGAATATTTTTTTTACCAAATCCCAAGGCACACAACTTGACAAGAATAAAGGCCATTCAACTTTATCATATGCATTTAAAAGTCAGAGTTAACGAAGACCATCTCCTAATTGATAACTCTAATGGGAAGACCAGCTTTGAGATTGCAATAGTATTATCAAGAATAAAATTAATTTTGATAAATCTAATTTTTTTAGAACAAACCATAAGTAAAAAAATATAGTGAATTTTTAGGGATAAAGACATTATCAATAATTGTGTAGGAGGCACTGAGAAGAGTGACGAGTCTTTAATAATGAATTAGTTCTAGATTTTGAACCTTAAGTATGAATTTGATGTTGCATATATTTATCATCATTATTAAGGAATTGGTATGAAAAGCCTTGAGATAAACTTGATTTAGGCTGAGTCCAACCTAATCATGAATGGTTTTGTTAAGTTGACTAGGGAACTAATCACATCCATGAGCTTTGCTTGCTAGCCATTATTACATGAAGGTCATCTTTAGTAAGAAATTTGTCACAAGCTACAATCTAGGAGGCTTAAAGGTAGCCTGGGACCACATACAAAAATTGCTACATGTCCTTAGCTCATGCTTGAGAGGATTCCTAAGATTTGAAACATTATTATAACGTTGAACAAAAGCATGGATAATGTTGGGAAGTTATGTAAGGTAAAGATTCACTTCCCTAATGACCTTTATTTTTGATAGAATGTTGATCTCGTAGAGCTTAAAAAATCTCTTTGGAGGCTGTCACAAACCTTCAACAATGAAGCTTGGCTTTGATTTCCCTTAATAATAGGGGTATCAAAAAATTGTAATTGGTGGTGGAGTTTGATCACTTAGAGTTGCAAAGGCTTGTGGAAGGACATCATTTTGAGTTGAGTGGAGTGTGGCCACATAGGATTTTCTCATATGTGCTCTAGTTCATGGCTGTATATTTGCATGAAAAAAATAATATGTGTGATAGCATCAAACCACTAATTAATTTAGAGTCACACTCTTCTTGCATATGTGGAAACACAGTCTAGACATGTCAGAATGAGAAAGAGCAGCTCATGCATGAGAAAGGAAATGGCTATACAACCCTTAGGATGTACCAAACATTCATGGCAATATATTTATAATGTACAAAGGGTTGATATCTGGACACATCTTAAGGATTGGATAGTTGTTTCCCACGTTTAAGAAAAAATGGACCTTTTCTATTAAAAGTGATTCATGCATGAGAAATGTAAGATGGGAAGATCATTTGCCTTCTTGACATATTCTGTCATGGGACTGATTGCTTGCAATTGCCATACCCAAACACAGTGTTGTTCCCATAGTAGTTCACCTACATGCATATGCATACATATGATATGCATATGTATGCATACATATGCATTCATATGTATGTTTATTGTCTTCTTTACTCAAATGTATAAATGTATGCATATGCATACGCATGCATACATATGAATGCATCTACATACATATTACACAACAACAATATAAAGTGAGAGAGATCATTGAAATGAAACCCTCAACGCGATAACAATATTCCCATTAAATTTCATGATTAAAAATGAGGGGTTTCGAATAAAAGCAGATAATAATCTATCTTTTTCGTATTTTGTGTAATGATTTTGGAATTATAAAGTGAGAGAGATAATTGAAATGAAACCCTCAATGCCATAACAGTAATCCCATTAAATTTAATGATTAAAAATGAGGGGTATCGAATAAAATAAAATCATCTATCTTTTTCGCATTCTATGTAATGATTTTGAAATTATAAAGTGAGAGATAATTGAAATGAAACCCTCAACGCCATAACATTAATCACATTAAATTTCATGAATAAAAATGAGTGGTTTCGAATAAAATATGATTTATCTATCTTTTCACATTATGTGCAATGATTTTGGAATTATAAAGTGAGACAAATCATTGAAATGAAACTCTCAATACCATAACCATGAACCCATTAAATTTCATGATTTAAAATGAGGGGTTTCGAAAACATTCAGACAATAATATATCATTTTCGTATATTGTGCAATGATTTATGCATTATATAGTGAGAGAGATCATTGAAATGAAACTCTCAATGCCATAACCATAAACCCATTAAATTTCATGAATTTAAAATGAGGGGTTTTGAAAACATTCAGACAATAATATATCATTTTCGTATTATGTGCAATGATTTATGCATTATAAAGTCAGAGAGATCATTGAAATGAAACCCTCAACGACATAACAATAATCCCATTAAATTTCATGATTTAAAATGAGGGGTTTCAAAAACATTCAAACAATAATATATCATTTTCATATTCTGTGCAATGATTTATGCATTATAAAGTGAGGGAGATAATTGAAATGAAACTCTCAATGCCATAACCGTAAACCCATTAAATTTCATGATTAAAAATTGTTAGGAATAAGGTGTCTCAACCTTGGATAATTCCTATTCTTATTATTTGTTTTGTAAAATGTATTTCTTGCAAATAATGTAATTAAGTTTGAGTGTACATGTCTAGTTGGCATGTTGATGTGTCACTCCACTTGATGTGTCGACATCTTGAATTGTGTGTAAGGAGACCATGGCTGAAACGGTTATGACGGATTCCTATGACACGTAAGAGCTATTTTTAGGAGATTTCAATGACGGGTGAAGACATGCAAGACATGTGGCAACTGATAAAGTTGAGTACGGAATTTTTTTTAGGGTTCCTATTTTCTCGAAGAATGGTAAAACCCTAATACGGCTATCTTTGGAAGTTGCCCTAAAAAGGAAAGCGCATAAGCGTTTTTTAGGGTTATAGACTGTGATACGAAAATAGTGTATTGTTGGTATGATATTGTGCTACTGGATTTGTCTTGAAGTGTCGATTGTCTCCTTAAAGAACTTGCATTGCAAGTGTGTTGTAATCGTTGTGTTGAAGATAATACATTGTGCAGGTATTGGAGTGTTGGGGTTTTTTACCAAAAGGTTTTCCCCAGGGTAAATCATTGTGTCATTCTCTATTTTCTGTATGGATGGTATATGGCTGCAATATCTTTGTTAAAGTAGTTAACGAATCTGAAATTGTAAGGATTTAAAAGAATTTGCACAATACTTTCCTCTAGAGATTAGTGTAGGAAGTTGTTTTCGCACCTGAGTTTCCTTACAAAAATGAGGGGTTTCGAAAAAAATCAGACAATAATATATCCATTTCACATTTTGTGCGATGATTTATGCATTATAAAGTTAGAGAAATAATTGAAATGAAACCCTCAACAACATAACAATAATCCCATTAAATTTCATGATTAAAAATGAGGCATTTCAAATAAAATCAGACATTAATATATCATTTTCGCATTCTATGTAATGATTTATGCATTACAAAGTGAGAGAGATCATCTAAATGATACCCTCAATGCCATTAACAAAAATGATGAAAAAAAAAGCAAAATGCATGTACGAAGGAGCAGAAATCCATCATTGAACATGAAAATTACAAGGAGGAAGGATGCATGCGCATTACTTGGGTGTGTGCAATGAGTTTGTCCACTGAAGGCAATGAGGAAACGAAACTCATTGTAGAGCCGTGGCAAGAGGAAACAGTAGGGAAAATAATCCTCAAATCCGCCAAAATGACATGTTTTTAGGGCTCAATTAATATTTCAAATGCGTGCCAACGAAAATATGTACAAGGCTGAGGGTTGGCATAAAATTGTGTGTCATCGATTCGATGGCCACACACTCCTAATATTAAAGTGACAAATGTGTGTAGGCCCATATGAATGAACACTTAGAATTAGGTGTTTTTTATTTTTTAATTGCATATTTTTTATTTTGTAATTGATTTTTTAATTTTTATATATTGGTGTTCTAGTGAACCACTATTGACACAAAGTTCATTATGTATCGGGTGACACTTTGAAATGACCACTTTTTAACCTTTTCGCACATAATGAATTCCATAACATACATCATTACTACCCAAACCAAAATCCGATGTACATTTTAAGAGTTCTAGGTATGTGAAGTTAGCTATATCCACCACTGATGCTCTTCCCCTAAATAAATTATGAAATTTAATAAATTTATTTATTTATTTTTTAAAAAGTGAAACACTGTGCGCATACCATCAAATCCCAGGCCTAAACCAACGATGTCGCTATCGTTAACCAGAAAAACGTTTACAATATTTACCTCGGCCAGTACTGTTAAATTCATCAAAACTAATTGATCTTAGGCTATGGAAGGCTATCTATTTTAACTGGAGAAAAAATATATGTACTGAAGTCTCCTTCAAATTTAGAGGTACCCTTGAAGATGAACCAGTCTGAAATCTACCCTTGTATTATAGTTGTTCTGCTTCTGTACATAACGGCGATTGCAGCAGCAGGTTCTTATGAAAGAACCATAGCAGGAAGTATTGCCTTTTCTACTGCTGGGCGTGCACAATATGCATTTGACATCTATGCCCTTAACATTACTTCTTCAAGTCCCAAAGAGGACCTTCTTACAGATGGGATTTCAGTGAATTATAATGGCAACTTCCTTGGACACTCTGCAATTGAGGCACTAATGAACAAAGTGGGTATGCCAGAGAATCAAGCTGATCAAGTTTTGGCCTATATTACGGAAAGGTATGGACTGGCCCAAATCTTTTTCAATTTCTACTCTAAAAATCTGTCCTTATATTCTTCCAAATCAATGGAGTCTATTTTTGGGTTTAGTAATTTTAACAGAAGAGAGGCATTAGATACAACGATATCGCAGGAATGGGTGCCACTGAATTTTGTAAAGGATGGCGTAAATTTGGATGATAGTGTATCTATGAAAGATAGACCTATCATTGTGGATACTAGAATTATCTATGTTTCCACGCACCAGCCCTCTGGAGTGCCAAGGCAGAGTTGGGCTGCAGTTTATTCAACTGACCTCAATACAGGGGAAACCATAAGGCTGACTCCTGATGGGTTAGTTGACTTGAGCCCCAGTTTGTCCCCTTCAGGAGAATGGATAATGGTGGCTTCATTTGGACATATTGGGTGGCATGGTCAAACTGAGGATCTGCAAACAGACCTTTATCTTTTCAACGTTACTGATGGCTCAAATCGCCAATTGGCAATAAGGAATGGTGGGTGGCCTTCTTGGGCTGATGACCATACTATCTTTTTCCACAGAAAATCTGATGATGGCTGGTGGAGCATTTATAGGGCTTCATTTTCTGCTCCCCTGAATAAGTTGTCTCAAGGTCATGTAACTGTAGACAGAATAACACCAACCGGTCTTCATGCCTTTACGCCTGCTTGTTCCCTTTCTGAGGAATGGGTTGCAGTAGCCACACATAAGCCGGGAACTGAGTACAGGCATATTGAAATTTACAACCTTACCTCCAATTCACTTGTTGAAATTACACGTGGTATCTCACCACAATCTTATCATTTTAATCCATTTGTTTCTTACGATTCTCATAGGATTGGATATCATAAATGTAGAGGGAATGCTTCAGTGTCTAGTGAAGATGTGGATTCTTTGAGAGTTCCCGTGATTGAGTATGTAAAGTCTCCTTTGCTTGAGATTTCCCTCTTTAGAATAGATGGGGAATTTCCTTCGTTTTCCCCAGATGGATCAATGGTTGCCTATATATCCATGGAGGGTGATGCTATCTATGTGACGAGGCTAGATGGATCTAAGACGCACAAGGTGTTCTCGGGTTTGGTATTTGGATTGGCATGGGATTGGAAGAAAAATGGTATCATCTACACAAGCCATGGCCCTGATTTTGCCTCCTTAAGCACCAAAGTTGATATCATTGCCCTCAATGTAAGTTACATGATTTCTAGAGGGAAAAATGATCCTAATCCTCCATACAGGAAACTGACAAGTCAAGGAAATAATGCTTTCCCGTCTCCTTCACCAGATGGAAATTTTTTGGTTTTTAGGTCAGGTCGCTCTGGATACAAGAACCTTTACATCATGGATCAGGAGCAAGGTGAAAGAGGACACATTTGGAGGTTAACGAATGGGCCCTGGACTGACACCATGTGTAACTGGTCGCCTGATGGAAATTGGATTGCTTTCTCTTCTGATAGAGATAATCCTGGAAGTGGTAGCTTTGCTCTTTACTTAATCCATCCAAATGGGACTGGTCTGCAAAAAGTTCTTAACAGTAGTACATTTGGAAGGGTAAACCATCCCTGGTTCAGTCCAGATTCAAAAAGCTTAATTTTTACTTCGGACTATGCAGGGGTTTCGGCAGAGCCCATTTCAGTGCCCTACCAATTTGGACCATATGGGGAAATATTTATGTCCAATATTGATGGCTCTGATGTTCAGAGACTTACCCACAATGCTTATGAAGATGGAACTCCATCTTGGGGGAAAACGTTTGTCTCTCCCTCAGATTTGATTGGGAAAGATGAGAAACTGAGATGTGGTTTTGAGGATGATAGATGGCTTAATGGCAATGTAAGTCATTTCAGCAAATTTGGATGCCGAGCAATGTGAAGTTTAGATCAGATGCAGGATGAGTGAGAATCTTGAAGTTTCTCAAATTAGCCTTGAGACAGTGATAAAGAAATGTGGATATGCAGAATTGAAACATGTGACTACTAAATTACTTGCCATGACCCATGTACATTCTCGTTATAAACTTATACATGTTGCTGATGTGGAGGGCGAGGGCTCTTTATTTGTCATTTGCTCATATAGCTTTACCCTCTTTTCAGATACCACATGCAGATGTAGATATTCGTTTATTCCTCTAGCTAGAATTTTTATTTTATTGAGTAAATACTTCAGCCATTGTGAACAAAAGATGTCCACTGTTGTCTCACGCCACCATGACTATCTGATTCATATTGTAAATGCATGACTTAATACTTATTTCTAGCTTAATTTCATTATTTTGAAGGTCGATAAAATGGTGTCATCCAACATTAGCATAGTTTATTTATGAACTAATAAGTTAAATGTATAATGTCAATTTCTAACTGCTTCCAATCAAGAGGAAACCAATTGGATAAAAATTCAAGGTATACCATAACACTTCTCTTATTCTCTCAGGACACTTTTCATTGTAATTTCATTCCGTTTCCATGCAAGTTTCTGCTGGACGTGCTTATAGTAGTGACTGTAGAAGTTATTTCTTCCCTTTTGAGTTTATTTAGAAATTTAGGATTGCAACATAGCTGCACTATCCCTTATCTGACTTTCCTTCACCTGTGTATTACTTTCTCCTTTTTTTAACTAATTATTCCTGTAGATTGTTAGGCTTTCACTGAAATATAGAGGAACATCACACACTGCTACTTATACTCATCAACTAGAAACTATCACTTATTCATCCACTGCTTTCAACAGATCCTTGTCTCATACAGAAAATGCACCTTCATATCATTGTCATTTTCTTTTATATCAGATCTGACAAAGAAACGGAAAATGTTATTGTCTCAGATTTAACTTACAATTCACATGAAGATAACTGGTATAGAAGATGTTTGACAGTCATAGTAACCTTTAAGAACCCCCCTTAAGATCAGATCTGGGCGTGATTATCTGTGGATTATGAGATAGCTGTCTGCTATACAATCTACAACCCTGCTGAAAATGACTGTCATTCACAACAGCTTAGATCTGGGCGCGAATTGGTGTTGGAGGGTGTGGACAAGTGATTGTTTCAGAGGAATCTTCACTCCCGATCTTAAATGTGATGGAAAATTCTCTCTGATGCCCTAGCTTTGATGGCAACGACCACTGTTGCAGTTGTTTTAGATCCTTTCTGCCCTAGTCACCCCTTCCAAACATACTCCAGCTGGTTGCAGATCAGACTATGTGCTGTGCAGCCCTAGTTCCCTCTCTTGTTCCACTCAGATCAGTTGCAAACCCACTGGTAATGATACACAGGAGGCAGTTGCTGATGTCAACAGGGTGCTGTGCCAAGTCTCTTTGCCCAGTTCACCTTCAATTGCCTTGGAATTACCACCAAACTCAGGAAAAGGACTGTGCCCTCAGTTTGCTTGGAATCTGCCCTGCTAGACTTGTAGAGATGACAACCTTACAAATTTAGTTCTATGCAAACTTGGTCAATAACTACCAAAGCAAGAGGACTGGTTTTTGTCTTAACGTCTCAGTCATATTTAAGGGTTTTTGTCCTTGCTGGCATAAAATTTGACATTTGGAAAAAGATCACACAAATGTCTAGTGAGTGCCCAAAAGAAATCTCAATTTCTGTTATACTTTCCTTGTCATAGGGTGCATGGGCCCAAAAACTTGGAGGCAAAGTTAATTTTATGTATTGTTTATTTATTGTTATTATATATATTTTTATTTTATTTATTTAGTGTTTATAAACACTTTTGATAATTCAAAATTAGAAGTGACTAGGCCAGCCAACGAGAGAGGACATGACAGTCCTTCCTCAAATTTCTTGCCGTCTAACAATTTTAGATATGGATGGTAAAAAAATCTACTCCTTTCCATGTAGCATTCTAAACTGGTAGATTCTCTCATTTCATCAAGTACTCTGGAATGGCCTCATTTAGCTCTTCTCCCTCTTGTCAATGATATTTTCGAGCTCCAAATTCAATTTTCTTTCATCATTAAGTGGTGGCAACTCTAAAAATGGTGTGGCCTGCTGTCCAAGAGTCTTTGTAAGGCAGGACAGATTAAAAACATTGTGAATCCTGTTGTTTAATGGAAGTTCCAGCTCATATGCAACCTCACCTACCCTCCTTATGATCTTGTAAGGTCATTAAAATCATGGCTTAAGTTTTTTCACACCACTCCCCTTGAGGAAAGATTGCCTATGAGGCTGTAACTTGAAAAAGGCCATTTCTCCTATCTCAAAAGTTCTCTCTAATTGATGGTGATCAGCATATAACAACATATATCTTTTGCTGATTTTAGGCCTGCTATAGGTTCTCCTTGAGTGCACTCAAAATATTTAAATTTGCTGTACCAAATCCCTTGCTTTTGATACTGTATTATTTGAAAGAATCAAATCCATGAATGAAAATGCATCATAATTGGAGAGTGCCTTGAAGAGAGTCTTGCTAATAAACATATGATTTGTGGAATTGTAGCAATACTCCCCAAGGTGGAGCCACTTAATCTATGCTATTTGTTGTTCTGTGACATAATTACTTAAATACCCTTCTACCTATTTGTTCACAATCTCTATTTTCCTATCTATTTTAGGGTGATAACTAGTGCTTGGAATCAATTCTGTACCTTTCAATGGAAAGCGTTCTTGCCAAAACAAACTAATGAACTTGCTGTCCATATCATTCACAACATTCCTTGGCAGCCCATGAAGTCTAAGTACCTCTCTAAAAGACAAATCATCCACTTGTGGAGCCTTACATTTTGAAGATATAGCATAAAAGTGAGCATATTTGTTGAGTCTATCCACTACCAAAAAGATGCAATCCTTACCTCTTATTTTTTGGAGGTCTATGATAAAATCCATGGAAATGCTTTCCCATTTCTGATTTTGAAATGGGCATGGATGACCAACCAGTGGTGTGTCATGACATGTCCTCAAGATTTTCTTCATCATCTTTGATTTTGGGATAAGATTTACTTGGTCCTTATAGAGGATGAGCTCATCAACCATTTTGTACCTATCATCTTGTAGCTTGCCATCCAAAATATCAATAACAAATGTGTTCTTGGCATATTCAACTATTTATAGAAATCTTCCAATCAGCTTAACTCTTTGTCATGGAACACAAATAAAGCTTCTTAGATAACGCATCAACCACAACATTATTCTTTCCTTTAACATACCCAATGTCAAAATCACAGGCTTATAGTTTACTTACCCACTTATCTTGTTTAACAAATTCAAATCATTTTGATTGAGGAGGAAATTTGAACTATCGTAATCTATTTTCACCACAAATTTGCCACAAACCAAGTATTCCCTGAAATTTGCTAGTGCATGCATGATGGCAAGCATCTCCTTTCATAGATAGATAAATTCCTCCTTGTTGAGCTTCCTACTCTCAAATGTTTTAAAAAAAAAAAAAAAAGTGGCAAGCCACTAATATAAATATTAATAAGTACCTGATTTCAAGAGCTTCCTACTGTCAAATGTTATGGAATGCTTGTTTTGCATTAAAATTCCTCCAATTCCCTCTCTTGAAGCATCACATTCTGTAATGTCCCTGCAATACCTACCTCTAATTTTAACAATACTTAATTCAATTTCCAGACTCCACTTTATTGCTGTGCATATATTAGATCACAGGCTTGGTATTCCAGCATAGAGGTTTTTAATATAAAAACAGGAATAGAGAGACGCATGTATTGGAAAGTAAGTACTTGTTGATGTGTGTTTTATGCACATGCAAACACAGAATAAAATACCAAGGTATCTTATTCTCTCTTGAACAAAGTCTCTCATATGCTATGCTTCGCGATCAAATGAGACAACTCCAAGGTTACAAAATGTCAGGTCTTGACGTGTGGATAAGTTCAGTGGTTTGATGTGATATTGGAATCACAAGGGGACTTACGTTGTACATGAATGCTCAATCCTATCGTGGATCAGGATAGATATGCCGATGACTTAGGATTTTGCATTGAAGTTCTTGATTCAATTATAACAAGACTTTAAAAAAATAAAAGGTAGAAGGAATAGGGTTCAAGAAATCTATTCTAAGCCTAGGAATGTAGGAAATGATGAACAAATTTAGTGGACTCAAACTAGGCAAGGTCTCACCATCAAATCGAACAGATCTTGACACAAGCTTAGTGCAATCATCTAAGGTATACTTCATAGATTTTCAAACTATTACCATCAAGCATTGAGACCATCCAAGTTGATGCATAACAATGGATATGTAATAATCGAAGTTAAGTTTGCATAAATTTCCAGTTGACCACGCAAGGCACACTTACAATCAGCAAGAGGCTAGTGGTATGGATTAATAGATTCCACATAAATATACTCAACAATTCTTTCATTCAATCTAACAAATATTGAAAACAAATTTTAATCTAACTTGGAGGAATTGAGAACCTTGAATGCAAAACAACACTTGAAAAACAAAATCACCATCAAGTCGAACAATGATTTATATTCAAAAGCTACAGCATATACCAACAATTCTACAAAATCTCTCGCTTACAAATGAGAGGCAATGAGGTATATATAGAGTCTCATACAAAATGGATGGCCAAGATTAAAACTAAATCAAGGGCCAAGACTACAAGATAAAACCCTAATTAGGGTTTGTTACAACCACCATTACATTGGCTAATTAGAAACGGAGGTAAGTAAGATAAATGATATTTGGTGTAGCGCCACATGTCACTTATTCCCTCCTTGAAAGAATGTTGACTTGGTACCCTTTGATTGGACGAATGGTGACTAGGATGCCACCTCAGCTTGCCTTGTACACTTAATCAATTTGCCTTAACATTCCTCTTCTTCATAATGTTTGGAATTCCTTATGATACCTTGCATTCCATCCTTATGTTAAAGAATTCCATGAATTGTTCCTTCCTTATGTTCGGAAAATTTTCCCAATCTTGGAATCTTGAAATATTTCCTTCCTTGGCGCTCTTTGATATGATGTAGTTCCTGATTTCATAATGTGGAATCCTTTTGTGCTCATGTCTTGAACTTGCTTTCCTTCTTCTGTTTATCATCAAGGTGAAGTTTTCTCTTCATGTTTGATCTAGTCCTCATCTTTGCCTTTGGAAATCCCGTCTGGAAATCCTCATCCAATCTTTGAAGTATTGATCTTCTTCATCCGCAATCGTGTGCATCTAAGTTCACCTCAAGCTTTGATCATAATGCTTCCTTTCCTTGTAACAATCCTGCAAAACAAATAAACATTGAAATTATTGAATCAAACACCAGTATGATAAACTTAACTTCAACCTTGGTGGGAAATCCATCCGCATATGGATTGATCAGTCCTCAAAACATCAGTATTATCCTTGTTCATTTCTTCACTTGGTGGAAATTGGATGCCTATTTGGACAACTTCCTTCCTTTGTGATTCCGACCTTTAGTGGAAATCCGACCCTCATCCGTACTCATTGTCCTTGAAAATATTGTGTTGATTTCATCATCATACGATGGAGTGGAAATTAGAACCTCATAGGGACTTTGTTCCTGATATTTGTCCCAACATGTGATAGGTAATCTTAGAAAATTGTAACACCAATTCTGGAAAATATGAAGGTCCGGATTGAAATCTAGAAAATTCTCCTCAAAAAAGCCCAACTTCAGACTTAGGATAAGTCTGATTGTAATAAATTAGTCTGAAGACACCCTTGTAAACTTAGAAAATGTATGATTTGGTGCCCGAAAATGAATGTCAAGGTCTGAAAATATCACTTGGAGGTCTGAAAATATCACTTGGAGGTCTGAAAACACTCATAAAGTGACTTATTTTTATATCAAAGTTGTAATAAAAGTCTGATTTTCTGAGAAATAAGTCTAAATACGCCCTCCAATGTCTGAAAATATTCAGAAAATGGTGTACCAAAGTCTGATTTTCTGATTCTTAAGTCTGAATACACCCTTTAAAAGTCTGAAAATGGCTCCAAAAAGTCTGAAGACACTCTGGAAATGATGAATATCAATGGCTGGAAGTGGTCACAGCCATGTCACATGCTTGCATTTGAATTATTTTGACCTTCAAAACTCAGAAATGGTCACATTTGGGCACAACTATGTGGCTGGAAACGAAGTTTCAGTCTGAAGACAACCTGGTAATGTCAAAAATGGAGTCCGGAAGTATACCACAATGTTGAAAATGCTTGGAAAAAGGTGTGGAAAAGTCTGATTTTTAGTTCTTAAAGTCTAAAGACACCCTTCCAAGGTCCAACAATGGCTGCCCAACGTCTGAAGACAACTTGCAACTTCAATAAATTAGTCATTTAAACTTGTCTCAGTCGAAGCTAACACCTGTATTTGATGGATTTCACCTTCCCAAAGTGAAGTTTGTCAAATCTGGGCACAAACAAAGGGCTGGTAATGAATATCTAAGTTTGAAGACAAATCTGAAAGTAGACAAATCTGAAAGTGGAGTTTCAGACTTAGATCAGCAATGGAAGCTCCACCAAATGCCCAAAAAACTCATAAGAAATGACGCCCAAGTAAAATTTTCCAAATGGAGAGATGGCTGGAAATGATGGATAAGTTTGAAGACAACCTGAAAATGAGGTTTCAGACTTTACATCAGCAATGGTGTACTCAGAAAGTGCTTCCAAATCACTCCGAAATGGCTTCCCAATGAAATCGCTTAGGTATGAAGTGGCTAGAAGTGAAGAAATAATTCTGAAAATGAAGTTTCCAGGCAACAATGGAGGTCAAATCACTCCCAACAAGGTTTGAAAATAATGGCAGCCCCTTAACACTCAAAAATATCACCAAAATTCATCAAGATATGGAGGAATTAGCCTCCCAAATAAAATCGCCCAACTTCAGCCATGGCGCCACTTCTTAGAAATTGCCCAAGGCATGTAATTACCCCCCAAGCTTGCTGTAATGGTCTCCAAACATGGCGCCCAGGTCTGTTTGGGCAAACAAATGCTTTAAATCTGCAACTCCAGCTCACAAAAATGATGTCCAATGGACACTTAAGTAAAATCGCCTAGCTGGGAAACCTCTAACTTGCCTTCAATCAACCACCTAATTTTCACATCAACAACTTATAATGTTATTTTAATGCTGTGCAGACATACTTAAACACATTTTCACCTTGAAACTTCACCACATAAGCAATGTGGGATAAAACTTTGCCTTTTATACTTGCCTGGGAAAATCAATTTGCATTAGGAAAATAATTAATTATTAAATGATCATTGTAAATCATTAAATAATTGTTTTTTATTATTAAATAATCGTCAACACTTGTAAAAACAATTAATTTTGGGTCAATTTATTTAAACTATTTTAAAATCTAGATCAAAATTGACCCTTGGGGGAAAATCGCCCCATGTTGGGATAAAAATCCCAATGAAAACTTATTAAAAGTCGTTGAAAATGTCTTTGGGGGAAAATCGACCCCTGTCTGGATAGTTATCTGGACTTAAAAATCTTCAATTTGCACTTGTGGAAAATCGATTGTCATCAGGAATCCTCACTTAAGTTAGCTGCAACTTCATCCACACTCCCTAGGGGAAATTCGAAGGTAGTCAAGAAAAATCCCAACACTTGACAAAATTTAATCATCCTGGTGGAAAATCTTGACAAAATTTAATCATCCTAGTGGAAAATTCTGGATTTTGAATGGGGGAAGAATAGGGCATGTCTGGATTCCAAGGGAAATCCATGTCTAGTCTAGATTTTGAGTGGGGATTATCATGGGTAGTCAGGAATATGAGGGGAAAAGAACCTCTAGTTTGAAAGTTTGACCTTTTGACCCTTAGAATATGGATTTTCATCCAAAATATGATGATTTTTCTACTCAAAACCATTGGGAAACCTCGAAACTCAATAAAACTCATATGGACTTAGGCGAATTTACCAAAATTTGAGCGAGAATATAGGGATTTCATCGGAATAAAGTGCAAATTTGACTTGAATAACCTCCTAGGAGCAAGAAAATAACCCCTAAAGGACCTCTTGACGCTTAGGCACAAAAATATCACCGACTTATACACATTTAGACATATTTACGCTCAAATGTCAAGGCAAAATTAAAACTCAATACTTAGCAAGAATAAATCAAAACCCTAAGGCAACCCCTAGACTTAGGCAAAATTCAGGATCACTCTAACATTTTGACATTTTAAACACATGATCCTATTCAAAATTTAAAAGCCCTATCATAAGCAAAGGCAAACACTAGGAAACTAGGCAAAACTTCTACTCTAAAAAGCGAAAAGTGGGGGTCCCCATTTGCAATGGGGCGATGTGTGAAGACATCACAACAGTACTTCAAGTACCATATGCGTTTGTCTCAACAACAATACATCATCAGTGATTCAAATACATCAACACAAACAAAGGTAGCAATTAATCAGAATTGTGCAAACCAAGATTATTGACAATATCCAGAACCATACAATATAGTCGCTCATAAAGACTGCTTGCTTCAGCTCCTTGAATCTAGAAATGTTTGATGCAGACGCGCAACCTATAGATGCCCCTGAATTGGACTCTGCGTTCCACCACAACACTCTGTCTCTTCGACAACCACTATGGTTGGTTGCAATTAGGAATAGGAGTTTGCGTTGGAAGGCACAAACTTCCAATGCCAAAGCCTATGAACTGAATAGGAAAGAAGCTTGCACAAGAAAGAACAGATCACTGCACCTTAGGAAAGGAGCCTCATGATTTCAAGAATTTCTCCACTATGCACCAGGATGAGAGTCTCCCTAAGCCACAATAATAACCCAACAACAGGGAGAAGATCCTCACACGACAATCATTTTCAAACTTATACCAATACTAAGCTTCTGCAATTGCTGAAATTGATGATGGATGTCACACTTGCCAGGGCAAACACATAAATACTCAGCTGGTACCTTAATTCCTCCAGATCGATATTTCAAAAAAATTATAACATGGAATCTCAATGTTTCCTCTAATGTGGCGCTTAGAAATAATATTTCCATCAAATTTTTGAAGCCCAAAATCTCCTTATTGAAATGGCCTTCTTTTAATAACTCCTGCAATATACATTTAAGCCACGACTTCATTATTATTTGCCAAATATTCTCAATCGCACATACAAGCTACGACAATTATATGAAGTGAGAATATTCAACCTTTTTCACAATATGGATACCTTAAACATTAGAGTGTGGCCAGATAATTAAAACTCACGGCTTACAATAATGATATAAATCAATCTTGGATCCACATTATCAATTCGTCACTATTGATAGATATTATTCAGAATGAATAAAATTTTCTTATTTCTCAAATAGATAAAAAATAACCTCAGGTTTGGATACCCTTATTACTGCAAATTTGTCTCCACAGGAGACTTCACAAATTTGGCATAGATGTAGACTCCGTCATGAGTCCACCCCTTTGAAGAACTAGGTTTTCGTCCAGCCCTTATGATCATTGAAGGTTTCTGTCCTTAGTGATTAGCTAATGCAAAGCATCAAACAAATTCATCATAACAAAACATGCCTTCCTTCATCCATTCAGCCTCCTTATAAAGGACTCCAAGAAGCATCTAGAATAATAGGTCGACCTAAATGTAAATCATATTTTGGAGAACTTTATTTAATAAAGTGACCAATAATAATTTTTTTTTATTATTTAATTAAATTAATTAATGTTAAGTCATCTTTTTGAATATTTCTTTTATTTTTCTGACAACTTAATAAAAATTAATTCGATTAATTGTCACTAAAACTTGGGGAAATTACACATTCTAAAACAAAAGGAAGTGAAAAATCTGGAATAGGTAAAATAGGACACGAACTCATTACCTCCTTGAACTTACCAAAAGCTCTTTGTGTTGAATCACTTCAAGAGAATTCTTTGTCAAATCTGTCAATGAGGCTGCTAGTTGTGAAAACCCTTTTACAAACCTCCTATAATAGTTGCATAGACCAAAAAACCTTCTCAAGTGTGTTATGTTCCTAGGTGGAGGCCAATCCACGATTGCCTTAATCTTATCATCACCCATGCTAACTCCTTGGAAAGTAATCTTATGCCTTAGAAATTATCTTGGTCCAATCAAACTCACATTTTGAAGCCTTTGCAAAGAATGACTGCTGCTCTAGAATACGAAGCACCTCATCTATGTGCATCAAATTGATCCTCCCATATCTTGCTATAAATAAAGATGTCATCAAAGAAGACTAGTACAAATTTCCTCAATTGTAAAATAAATACCTGGTTCATGTATGATTGAAATGTGGCAAGTGTGTTAGTCAACCCAAATGGCATGACCAAGAACTCATAATGCCCATAATGACACCTTAAAGCTGTTTTATGCACATTCTCTCCTCTAACCCTTATTTGATGATACCTTGATCATAAATTGATCTTGGAACACCACATTGTGAAGCTCATCTATCAACTCATCGATCTTGGGAATGGAGTAGTGGTTTTTCATTGTCTTCTTAGCACCATCCTTTTTTTTGACCAACACCACTGAACAAGCAAATGGGCTATAACCAAGTTGTATGTGTTCCATATCCAACAACTCCTTAATCATCTTCTCAATCTCCTCCTTGTGCCTCCTAGGGTGATGATAAGGTTTAGTGACGACCAGTTTTGCTCCTTCCAGCTCAATCACATGCTAAAATTCTCTATCTGGTGGCAATCCCGAAGGAATGTTGCTGAACACTTTACTATGCTTATCCAAGATGGATTGTGTGATAGCTCAAGGCTATTTGGAGTGATAGAGTTTGTGTTTTATCCCTGACAACAGTCTATTATGGAGTTTTGATACAAAATAGAGGGGAGACAATCACAACAAACATTAAACAATAGGATTGTGATTTATAGCATTAGCCCAATCTGCTAGGTCTAAAACATACATGTAATGACACTACTGCAGCCATGGTCTATAATAGAAATTGCTGGTATACAGTCATATTTGAGGTTACAAACAGTGCAGCAGCATTAGCTTCTTCACTCACTGCATATTGGTAGACCAAACTAGGGTTTTTGTAGATTTCAACAGCCCTAGGAGAAACTATAATAAATCATTTATAGTGTGAGATTGCCAGAATATCTTTGTATTTTGCTAGGCAACCTAGGCATTTATTGGTCTTTATCAAATTTGAGTATGCTGTGGTGGACCAAGTATTTGCTAGCCTTTATTCTGTTGACGTGGTGATTTGAATAAGGGCTACATCCTGTCCAAGTGGTGAACTAAGTGTGGAAATCTGGGTATGCTACAATGCTCTGGATGTTTGCTGGTCTACAGAGATCTGAATATTGCTTGTCAGCACCCTTTTTTTTGGCAATCTGAGTATGCTACAACAAACTGGGTATTTGCTGACTTGCACCCTGTCAATGCAATGACTTGGAAATGATCAGTGCCCTGCCAATCTAGAGATCTAGATGTGGTAATCTGGATACTTGTCTAAATATCATGATCTAGTTTGTGAAGGCACTAGCAAGTATTGTGATCTGATTTTTGCTTCACCTACAATGGTGACTTCACAGAGCTGGAAATGCCTTACTTGCATAGTATGTTTGCTATGTCATCAACTTGGCACTGCTGGGATATCTAACTTTATATCCAAGACAGATGATGAATCATTAAATTCTTTTCCCAAATTGGCTCACCTCTTGAACAACAACTTGAAATGAACAATCAACTGATCAGCACGCTGCAATTCATCTGTAGAATTGCCAAGGAAGTGGATTAGGTTTGGCATCCTGACCTCGGGATTTTGTCACAGTTAAGGGGTTTTGTCCTTAATTGTGGAAGCTTGGGTTTGAACCAATAAAGTTAAATTAGAAAAAAATAGATGCCCAAATGAAGAATGGAAACTTACTTTTATATCTCCTTGGGATTGAGCCCACAGGATCTATTTTGTTGCCCAATTTGAAATTTAAAATTTAATCTATATTAATATATTTTATTTTTGAATATTTGTTAATATATCTATATCCATATCCATATCTATAATGTTTAAGAGCACTTATTTATATATATTTATTAAGGGTGTTGGGGTTGGCTAGGTCGGAAGGGACATGATACATTGGATGTCAACATGGTAATATCTCTCATCCTTGGATGAACCTGTATCAGTAATCAAACACTTTGTTGCCCAAGCCACTTGATCTCTATGAAAAACCATCTGCATTCTTTTTAATGAAACAATCTTGGGAGCCCCATTGGATAAGCCATGAAGAACCATCTCCTTTCATTTGGATTTGAATCTCAACTCCATTGTTAGATAGTTTTGTATAAACTTTCCAAGTGAATGCAACCATTGCATGGCCAAAACCAAATTTGTTTAACCAATGCCAACCACATAAAAATCATCTCGCACTCCATGCCACCCTAGGGTTATCTCAAGATGTTGGATCTTTTTGTTGCATGGAATAGTAATCCATTGGCCACTATAACATTGAGTCCCTCAAAATTGTCAGTCCTCAGTTCATCTGTTGAAGATTTATAGCTGCGATAGAGATCTAAGATAATATCTGACTCCTCCTCTCCACCGTGGAGTCTCTTCACTTTCCTATCGGCAACTCTTCCTCTCCACCATGGAGTCTTTTCACTTCTCTGCCGGTGACTCTTCATGCCTATGTGGCTGATGGTGTAGTTGTGGCTGTTGGTGAAGATGTAACTGTTGGTGTCTTTTCTTCTTCCTTCGTGGTATCTCTTCACTTGCAATTGTGATTCTTTATATTCATTGCTCTTCTTCTTCGGCAGATGGATAGATATATATTGCTGGCTTCTCTCGTTTGTTTGTAGCAAGTTGAGAATATTGTGTATGTAGTCTGTCAGATCGGATATATTATATGTTTTCTGTGTTCTGAATTTTCAGACTTATGAAGGTTTATAGAATGTATAAGAGATGTATCATTTGACGTCATTGTCAAGATTGATTTGTGGAGAATCAAACTTATCTTATTGAGATTGATTGTAATCTGAAACTATCAATAGTTGTATTCATTTTCAGAGATATAATAAAGTTCATTTTTGAGTGGGCTGGGTTTTTCACCCTCAAGTGGAGGGTTTTCCCAGGATAAATTCCGTGTATTTTGTTTCAGATTTCTGTGTTGCTAAAACATTAACATGGTATCAGAGCAAGGTTCCTTCTATAGAGCCTAACCGCTTGAAGGTAGATCCTATGCTTCAGAGGGAGTCTGACATATCGTCAGAAGTAACGTTGGATGAAGAGGTCAGAAGACTGATTTCAGCTTCAGAGGGAGCTTGGGGAAGCCTTACATTTCAGCTTCAGAGGGAGCTTGTCATTTCAGTTTTAGAGAGAGCCTGACATTTCAGCTTCAGAGGGAGCCACATCATCATGAACATTTGGTTAATCCATTTTTCTCTGTGATGGAGAAATTTGAGGTGAAAGCCCTTACTAATGAGTTCATCTTTGTGAGGAAGAAGTTCGAGGTGAAATCCCTTGTTAATGAGTTCTTCTCTATGAGAGAAGTTCGAGGTGAAATCCCTTGGTTAACGAGTTCTTCTCTGAGAGAGAAGTTCGAGGTGAAATCCCTTGTTCCACCCTCTGGGAGTAGCCATGGTGGAAGTCATGTGTGTGACTTAATGACTTTATTTTTTGTTTTTTTGATTCACCCTCTAGGACTAGCTATGGTGAATATTGTTATGCTGAGATAACATTTTTTATTTGAGAAAATCTGTGATGAGATTTTTTTGTTGACATTCTTTTGGTTGCAGCTATGTGTACTTGTCATGTGATGACATTTTGAAGATCTCTCTCTTGCTAAGAGGGAGTGTTGAAGATTTATAGTTGCGATAGAGATCTAAGATAATATCTAACTCCTCCTCTCCACTGTGGAGTCTTTTCACTTTCCTATCGGGGACTCTTCCTCTCCACCATGGAGTCTCTTCACTTCTCTGCCAGTGACTCTTCATGTCTATGTGGCTGATGGTGACTCTTCATGTCCATATGGCCGTCGGTGAAGATGTAACTGTTGATGTCTTTTCTTCTTCCTTCGTGGTGTCTCTTCACTTGCAATTCCGATTTTTTATATTCATTGCTCTTCTTCTTCGGCAGATGGATAGATATATATTGCTGGCTTCTCTCGTTTGTCTGTAGCAAGTTGAGAATATTGTGTATGTAGTTTGTCAGATCAGATATATTATATGTTTTCCATGTTCTGAATTTTCAGACTTATGAAGGTTTATAGAATGTATAAGAGATGTATCATTTGACTTCATTGTCAAGATTGATTTCTGGAGAATCAAACTTATCTTATTGAGATTGATAGTAATCTGAAACTATCAACAATTGTATTCATTTTCAGAGATATAATAAAGTTCATTTTTGAGTGGGCTGGGTTTTTCACCCTCAAGTGGAGGGTTTTCCCAGGATAAATTCTGTGTATTTTGTTTCAGATTTCTGTGTTGCTAAAACATTAACACCAGCCTAGTTTTGCAAAACCTCACAATGAAGTTGTGGATAGCCCCACTATCAATCAAGACTGACTCTATGTCCTTGTAATACTCTAACTCAAAAAGGATGATAATTGGGTGCTCCAGAAAGAGTGGCAAGTGTGCATCCCTATGCTTCTTCCTCCTTTGCTGTCATTTACCACCTCATCAAATCTTCGGGCTTGGATTCTCCTACCTCTAAATCCTCCTCAGACATCACTTCTATGTAGTGATTGTCCCTTTTCCAAGCATCTATAACCTAGCTCCCACGGATCTCTACAAGTAAAGCACATTATTTTTCCATTGAAGCTCTTTCTTAGACTCTTCCATGTTTGGCTTAGGAGGTAGTATCTAAGGCTGAGGGAAAGCCTTATGAAAGGGTTTCTTATGCTGTCTTGATGGTGCACCCTTAGTGTAGGACTTGTGCTTAATCATTGAATCCTCTAAATTTAGTGCTCTCCTGATAGTATCTTGTAGGGTCAAAAGCCTTGAGCAAACCGTTGAGTGACTTGGTTAGTCCCTCTACAAAGAAGATGATGAGTCTCCTCTTTGTCATATCTGGAACCATAACTAGCAGATGTTGGAATTCTGCTACATACTCATGCACCTGTAAAGCGGAAAATCGCGGTCGAACCCTAGTTGGTCTCCCCTCTTCTAACTCCGAGGAAAGAGAAGGGAGGTTCGCTAGGATTCGAAGGGTTTTCACTTAGGGGGAAGACTTTACATTCAAAAGAGGGGTTGAAACTCATAAGATTCAATCCCACACAATGTAAGATTGGATGCTAAATGAATTTCAAGGGTTTGGAAAGCAAAGCTACCCTCTTTTGTAAAGAATGTTGATTAAGGAAATTAAGCTAAGAATGCATAGAAAGTCATAAAGGTTCGCTTATAAACTGAGTTTAGGTTATAGGATGAAGCTGCGGACCTGGAATTAGCAGTAGAATGTCGATACGGCGCTGTCCTGCAAATTTGAGAAAAAGTTGTCGGGACGATGGCGCTCGGCGCCACGGTCCTCCGAAAAATCCGCGAAACGAAGTGGGATCGGTTCGTCTCTGCACAAGGATTCCAAATCTTCAATCTCAGCCGCGTACCTGCAACCTACACACAGAAAAGCGAAGACGATTGGGGGGTTAGGGATTAGGGGTTTGCCTTTAGGTCAAACCCCGGTTTTGGAATTAACCAAGAAATGAGCAAGAGCTGTAAATGTAAATGACTGTAATGTAAAACAAGTACTAATACCTTGTTCTAAGGATGTTTGTATCCTTATGTGCAAAGGTTTAGATTTTGTATGTTGTAGTATGTAGCATGTAATAAGTGATCTCCTCTTCAATGGTTGAATCCTTGACTTGAATGCAACACTTAGCCTTGAATGGAGACTTGGAATGATCAATTGCTTGAATGCTTGAATGCTTGAGTGCTTGAGTATAGTTTCCACGCTTTTTACACATCTACTTTCCATCCCTCCAAATGAGAGAGGAAAATGTAGTTTATATACTTGTCAATTAGGGCTGATAGACTGATTTTCCCGACCTTAGGCCGACCAGGGAAGTATATTTCCAAATTGCAATCAAAAAGACCCGATATCACTTAGGAAACCGGGCCCAAAATAGGACCCAGGGACCAGGGCGCTGGGCGCTCTGGTCCCACCTCCAGGACAGCGGGGTGCAAGGGGGTTCAGGCCAATGGTGCTTGAAAAATGCAGTTTTCAGTGTCGTGAGCAAGTTTTGGGGTCTCCATTCAGGTTGCGTGTTGCGTCGCCATCGTGAAGACCGAAATGCAGTCGAAATTGCAAGTGTCGCAATTTTAGGACGCTACATTTAGCCCCCACTTTAGCGGGAGTATGTATGCTCATACTTCCGGTAAAGTACAAGGAAACAACATTGAAAGACTTTCACCACGTCAAGGAGGCAAGACACACCGAGCCCCCAGTGGACTAAGGATCTTACGACTTCGATTGACAAAGTAAAAGGGAAGATCACGAGGGAGAACCATGACTGTCAGTAGTAAGGTTCCCTCACTATGAGTCATGCAAAAGAAATACCAAAAATTTTCAAGACAAAGCTAAGTTTGCCAAGAAATTTTCAAGTATCTTTGAAAGGATAGACAGGGTGTATGCCCCCCTACGTTAAAGCGATCGCACACGCCTCAACGGGGGTGATTGTTTTAACGTAGTGATACACATAAGAAATGAGAAGGGAAAGGAGCACGTTATCGCAAAGATTTAGCCCCCAAGTATGAGATAAACCTAAGGATAATAAACACAAACACAAAGCACGAGGTGACTTCGCTTTCCTCGGGGTCAGTATGCTGTATGATAAGTCATGTATATATCATATGTATGTATGCATAATTGTTCTTCATTCCCCAATCAAGGAAGGTCACCTAGAAGAAGGGAACACATGTGTCTTTTGAGTCAACATGAGAGAGACCAAAAGAGATCTCAATGCTTTGCATCGTCCTCAAGTAGACAACACTAAGGACGACAAATAGAAGAATGAGAATAACATATAGAAGAAGTAACAAAAGAGAGGGGGAGAGAATCTGCCATGCTAATGTAACTAGTCTAGCATGTCATCTACCCCCCCGATCTTGCTGATCAATGTTTCGGGAAGGCAGGGAACACGCTAGAGGAGGAACATCCAACACAGCAGATGGAGCTATCACAAGATCCAAACAAGGGCTATGTTCATGTTCCAAGCCACATTGTTCTTGTCTAGGAGCGAGGATAAGTGCTTTAGAAAATTCATTAGATAAATGGTTATCAACATCAACAAGTTCATATTCGCTATCAGAAGCAAGAGGAGTAACATTTTCATCATGAATAACATTTTCATCTATATCATCATCAAGATTTATAAAAATAGGATCTTTAACTCGCACAGGATCAAGACCATCATGCATCTTATGTTTAGGAGATTTAGGCTCAATATCCGGCTGAGGAGAAAATGGAATAATGCTTGTTGAAGGTGTTTTTGGAGATTGCAAAGTTTGAGAAGCAGCTGCTTGAGCTCTAAGACGACGCTTTCGTCGACGTTCGCGTGCAGAACGATTACGTCTAGTCTTAGTAGGAAGTGGAGAAGATAGAGGAGGAGGAATGTTCTCATCCTTATCACTTGGGTGTTTAGGTTGTGGTCTCTTAGGCTGGATAATAGGAGAAGAAGAAGGTCTCTTCTCTCTATAAAAGGAAGGAGGAGGAACTGCTCCATATAAAGGAGGAATTTTTGGTTTAGGGAGAAGACCAAGTCCATCATGACGAGGAGGTATAGATCTACTCTTAGAAGATTTATTAGGCATAGACATAGTCACATCCATGGGGACGGGTTGGGAATCTTCTTGGGGAAAGACATTAGTTTTGTCTTTCAAAGGAAGAATTTCCTTCTCAAAAATGATAGGAATGTCAAGTTTAGGTGTTCTAGGTTCACTTAGAGATAGGATCATATCTGTTTTCCACTTTTGATAAGATTTAAAAAGATGATCACTTTGCGGAGGAAGAGATTGGAATTGTTTAGGCCAAAAGTAATCAATAGGAACACTAGAGGTTCTTTCAGCTGGTTTAAAGAGACTATGATTGACAGTAACAACTTCACCATTATGGGGAAATTTTAAACACTTATGAATAGGAGAAGCAATAGCTTTCATGGAAGATAGCCAAGGATAGCCAAGCTTCACACGAAATTGTTCGGAAGAAGGAATAATAGCAAAGTTCACATCAAGGGATTTGTTATGGATTTCAATAGGCAATGTAATAGAACCAATTGCAGGAGAAGAAAATGCATCAAATAGTTTCACAATCACATCTGTTTTGTCATAGATTACTTGATTCAATTGCAAAGTAAAAAGAAATTCTTCAGTAATAACATTAACCATGCACGAAGGATCAATAAGCACTCCACGGCAAGGTGTATTTTTGACTTTTGCAACTACGTATAAAGGACCATTAGGTGCTCTAATGGTTTCACTAGAATCAAATGTGATGGAAGGTTCTTTAGGGATTTCTTGCTGCTCTACAAAGTTAATCACATTCAGAGTCATAGACACAAGACCATCAGATGAGAAAGAGGAATCATTAGCCTCAATCGCATTAGAGGTATGAGAGGTATGAGAAGGTAATGTATCAGTAAAAATTTGAAGATTTTGGTTAGGAGGAGCTACAGATGTGTTGCCTTTATCATTCACTCCAGAAACAGAAATAGTATTATTATCAATCAAATCTTGAATTTTACCCTTTAAAGAAAAACATTTTTCAGTATCATGCCCAGGCTGACGATGAAAATGACAAAAGGCTTTGTGATCAAAATAAGGTGAAGTAATCTTTGCAGGATCAATTTGTCGTACAGGAGGAAGAGTAAGCACATTTTGTCCCAATAACTTATTCATAATATCATGCAATGATTCATTCAAAGGAGTATACTTTCTTTCTTTCCTGAAAAATTTAGAAATAGGAGGCACACCTGATGCTGCATTCACATTGTTGTTGATGATGTTTTCATTGAATTTGATGGAATCTCTGTTCGGTTTAAACTTCCCAAATGGTTGTTGACTGCTATCACCCTTATCACTCGGAGTCATAGGATGTGATTGTTCCATTTGACTCACAGTCAGTTGATAATTGTGAAGAGTGGCACACAACTGTTGGAAAGAAGTAAACTCAGAAAACAGAAGTTTGTCTCCAATATCTTTTTGCAAATTAGAAATAAAGATTCTTTGAATATCATTATCAGGCACTGGAAAAGAAATTTGAGCATACAAATGCTTATATCTACCAATGAAATCAGTCACTTTTTCTTTAACACCTTGTTTACAATGCATTAAATCAATCAAAGTAACTTTAGGACTTATATTGTTTTGAAATTGTTGAATGAAAGCATTTGCAAGTTGTTCAAAAGAAGTAATAGAATAGGAAGGCAACGAGCAATACCATTGTAGGGCTTTGTCTCTTAATGTTCTAGTAAACAGTTTTGCAAGCAACCTTTGGTCATAAGCAAAATCAGTACATATTGTTTGAAAAGTCTTAACATGTGTTAGAGGATCTCCTTTACCATTATAGAGCTCCAAATGCGGGATTTCAACATGTTTAGGAGGAATAGCTCGAACAATATCGAGAGAAAGTGGGCTCGCAACATCAAATGTGGGCACACTAAACTTAGATTGATTCATAGAGGCAATTTGTTGCTGTAAAGAAGAGACAGTTTGTGCAAGATTATTAATGGTAGCTTCAGTCGAAGAATTCATATTAGGTGTGTTAGATTGAGATGGAGGTGTTATGTTATTGAAAGAGGGCAAAGAGTAAGGTGGTGGGACCCTATGATAGTCAACCATAGGGGATGATTGGATAGGAGGAACACTACAAGGAGGAATGGAATGGTTAAATGAATTGCCCCCTTGCATCATGTTCATTTGTGAAGATGTAATAGGAACACTCATTGAAGGAATGTACGAAGAAGTTGGATTGAATGAAGGAAGAGGATTAATTGAAGAAGGAGGATTGCCCCCATGACTGGTAATCACAGGAGGAATGTCTTGTATAGAGGTAGCCATGATGTTTGATGTAAAGGTAGGTATACTAGCAATAGGAGTGGTCAAAGGAATAGAATGATTGACTTGTGTAGGAGGTTGTGTATAACCTAAAGATTCAGCACAACTCTTCATAGGCATCACGTTCGAATTCACAATGTGTGAAATACCACGCAAAACATCAATTCCATTCTTATCACTTTGAAGCATGCGTTTTAGACCCTCAATTAAAGGAAGAGCTTGACTATCGGGATACTCATGAGACATCCATTGGTGAAAATCGTCAAATTGGTTATCCAATTTGGAAAGTTGTTCAACGGAAATTTCATGGGGAGCTTCTTCATCATTAGGAGGATTAGAGGAATTACCCATGTCCTCGTTAAAAAGGCTACTCAAATTAGGTTCCATCTCCTCGGTAGTTAAACCTCGGACAGACTTAATTCTACGGCTTCGTCTAACGGGAATAGTGTAAGTAGGGCTTATTGTTGTAAAACTCATGCACTAGAGAGAGAGAAAAGATTTTGATCTTAGAGGTAGCAATTTTCAGTAAAACCAGCCAATCTTCCAGATTTAAGCTGTTAAATGCAATCACGACAGTCTCCCGAAATTTCGGAAAAAATGTTCGGGACCGTGGCGCTCGGAGTGCAACACGGTCCTTGCAACTTTTTTCGAAATTTGCAGGGATGAAAGGTATGATGATTTTAGAGCTAATCTGAAAAAATTGAGTGATTTTACGATCTGTAGATAGGCCAAATTAAAGTTGCAATCTCAAAATTGAACCCTATCAAGATTGTCGAAAAATGCAGAATTTTGAATTTTGAAAAAGAGAGGAAAACTGAAATTTTGAATTTTATGATTTTAGAGGGAATGTCAAAAGCAGTGCAAGTTTTGAAATTTAAAAATTGATTCAATTTCACGCAAAATTCAATTTTGAAAGCGGAAATCAAGGTTGTTGTAATTAAGCACTTAATTTCAAAAGTCACAAATTGCAAGGATTTGAATAAAGCACTGAAATTTTGAATGAATGCAAACACAATTTTCAGATTTAGGACAGTAAGAACACAATTTTGACACAAAATTTCAATTTCCACAATTTTTGAATGATTAGGAGCCCTAGACCAAGCAATCACAATTTTTGAATGATTAGGAGCCCTAGACCAAGCAATCATAAGATTCAATCCCACACAATGTAAGATTGGATGCTAAATGAATTTCAAGGGTTTGGAAAGCAAAGCTACCCTCTTTTGTAAAGAATGTTGATTAAGGAAATTAAGCTAAGAATGCATAGAAAGTCATAAAGGTTCGCTTATAAACTGAGTTTAGGTTATAGGATGAAGCTGCGGACCTAGAATTAGCAGTAGAATGTCGATACGGCGCTGTCCTGCAAATTTGAGAAAAAGTTGTCGGGACGATGGCGCTCGGCGCCACGGTCCTCCGAAAAATCCGCGAAACGAAGTGGGATCGGTTCGTCTCTGCACAAGGATTCCAAATCTTCAATCTCAGCCGCGTACCTGCAACCTACACACAGAAAAGCGAAGACGATTGGGGGGTTAGGGATTAGGGGTTTGCCTTTAGGTCAAACCCCGGTTTTGGAATTAACCAAGAAATGAGCAAGAGCTGTAAATGTAAATGACTGTAATGTAAAACAAGTACTAATACCTTGTTCTAAGGATGTTTGTATCCTTATGTGCAAAGGTTTAGATGTTGTATGTTGTAGTATGTAGCATGTAATAAGTGATCTCCTCTTCAATGGTTGAATCCTTGACTTGAATGCAACACTTAGCCTTGAATGGAGACTTGGAATGATCAATTGCTTGAATGCTTGAATGCTTGAGTGTTTGAGTATAGTTTCCACGCTTTTTACACATCTACTTTCCATCCCTCCAAATGAGAGAGGAAAATGTAGTTTATATACTTGTCAATTAGGGCTGATAGACTGATTTTCCCAACCTTAGGCCGACCAGGGAAGTATATTTCCAAATTGCAATAAAAAAGACCCGATATCACTTAGGAAACCGGGCCCAAAATAGGACCCAGGGACCAGGGCGCTGGGCGCCATGGTCCTGGAGGACCAGGGCGCTGCGCGCCCTGGTCCTGAGGGACCAGGGCGCTGGGCGCTCTGGTCCCACCTCCAGGACAGCGGGGTGCAAGGGGGTTCAGGCCAATGGTGCTTGAAAAATGCAGTTTTCAGTGTCGTGAGCAAGTTTTGGGGTCTCCATTCAGGTTGCGTGTTGCGTCGCCATCGTGAAGACCGAAATGCAGTCGAAATTGCAAGTGTCGCAATTTTAGGACGCTACAGCACCGTGCCATGCTATATAATGCATATGCTACAGTTATTCATTATTTAATAAGTTATCAGGTTCTTCCTTGCAGGCTTGGTTTCTAGTCCTGTTTCGGCCTGGGTGCTAGTCTGTTCCTGGTACGCTGAACCCACAGAGAACCCAGGCACCTGGGCAGTACCCTGGGTGAACCCAAGGACATACCAGGAGCCCAGACACAAACCAAGACCAAAATCTGCTCACATTCTAATCTGATCTGTATTAGGATAGTTATTCTTTTTTAAGTCATTAATGAAACTTTTAGCATGATAACAAATTTAAAATCAATATTATTCATTTTTTATTTCTGTTGTTTGAGTACTTTGCTTAGAAAATAGAAGTAAACATCAAAATAAGAATCTATCGATGTGCCAGTATTTATGACAGCAATTACAAAATATCAAATTAATTAATTGATGGAAGATTCTAGCTCAAGAAATCATCTACATAGTTTACTTATGAGAAATGTTACATCCTTTATTTCATATGAGAAATGTTGCATCCTTCATAACACATGCTGTTAAGAACCATAGTAAATTTCTCATGCTTAAATGTTTGATTTGTAAATTCATTTAGGCTTAGGATTGTGTTTTTAACATATGAACAAGGTTGCATAGGTACGAGGGTACGTGGAGACTTTGGAGACTGGTGCTGGTACTGCTACGGCTATTTTTTCAAAATAGGAGATGTGGGTACTCGGAGACGCCAATTTCTTTTAAATATAATTTAATAATTTATAGAAATTCTGAAAATATGACATTGAACATTAAATATATTATAATAATTTAGTAATGGCTGTTGCAACATTATAAGAAATCCTTGTGACCTGCATTTGTTTTGAGCATTGTTTTTTTTTCGTTTGTTCTAAATTTTGATTATTTTGTTGCATGTGTTTTTTTTTTTTAACATTTTAAGGTTTCCTTTTTTTTGTTTGGCTTGGAGATGGTGGGAGACGGGCGGATACGTTAGCGGGAAGTGTCCTCTCTATGGAGACATTTCCAACCAAGTTTCCGGTGCGGGATACACGTTTGAGTCTCCGGTATGAGTACCCTAGGGCTGGGTACGAGTACCCATGCAACCTTGCATATGAACATTACATCATAACACAGAATTCACAGTAGATTGAACAAGCAATAGACATCATTAATGAAAGTAAATAACAGCTATTTATGGCTGCAGATGAATGATTTTGTTAGTTTAGATTTGTTCATATATCTGGCCTTGGTATAACAAATTTATAATTCACATTAATCAGCATTTATTAGTTCAGATAAACATACTACCGGATCCCGGAACCCGGAACCCGAACCTTTTTATTATATTCTCTTTTTTTACAAGTCTCTGTCTCTACCTCTTCCATATCTTCTTCTACTTTATTCTCCTTTGTTACATATTATTCTACTTTATACATATATTCACCTAATATAGCATGCCCCTTAAAATCTACTACTTTTTCGGGGGGTGTCTTTTCAGCCAGGAACTCCACAACTTCTTTGAGGTGGTTTGCGGTGGGATCTTCATCGCTGCTCTGTCATTGGCAGATTATTTGCTAACAATAAGCACCTTACTCTGTGGGATTGGTTGTTCCAAATGAGAAACACTGTTTAATCTGAAGCCCATTCTCTGTTCACACATGCTGTTTGTCTGAGTCTATTCTGGTTTGATTTGCCAACCCATTTTGGCATTCTTGATGTAGTGAATGCTAGCAACCATATGAAGAACCACCTTACTTTGGACGTAGATAATTCTACTTATAAGTTGAGCTGACACTTTTCAAGATTGTAAACTTTTACTTGCTAATGATGAGTTGTTGGACTCAAGAACTCAAGTTGCAAAACAGCAGAAAACCATTGCATGTCTTAGTGAGCTGGAAGGGCAACTTACTTTTCCAAGAAAAATGGTCTATTCTGTCATGTCCCCATACCAAGTTGATATATTATAATATTTAATTAATAAATATATATATGGTCTATTACTAGTAGTTTATTTATTTAATTTAGAACATTTGAAAGAGATAATCATATCTGACCGATTAAATATTTAATAATCTAAATGCTATAAGCAGATCGATTTCTAATCTGATACAAATACAGAACCGATATCTACATCTATATTAATACATTAATTTTTTATTAATCAAATAACTTATGTTTGCATCCAAAACGCATGATATTGTCTAAGGTGCCATTCTATTTAGTTAATGAATACCATCGATTTGTTATGTGGAGACACGTGAAGAATGGAATTGTCTCTAGACTTCAAGGAGACACAAAGGAGACACAACCATTCGATATTGAGAAATATATATAAGTATAGTCTCATATCATGGAGGGAGGGGAATATGGAATAAAAAGGATTAAGACTGATCGTTTAGAACATATCAGAACTGTTATTAAGTTACAGGCAGGAACATCCTTGTTCTTGGTGGTATGCATAGGGGATGTGCTTAATACGTATGCCTAATATATGAAGCCTGATAATGTCTGTATGCAGAATTTAATAGTAATATTAATAGAGACTGCAATACGTATGAGTCATATTAATTTTATATATAATGGCAGACCAGATCTGATGCATGTCAGATCTGTCTGCCTTTACAGTCACAAATATACTAATAAATAATGTTTTAAGCCTGCAGTGGCATTAATAATTTATAGAACTGGTAATTAGTAAATACATTTATAATTGATAATAGAAAGAGAGAGAGAGAGGGGACAATTATATGAGAATATATACAAGAGAATAAATTAGTAATCCATCATGAAGATTAAAGGTAGACAGGTACTTAATCAGATTTACTGTGATACAAATACATTAAAAAAAAAAAACATAAATAAATTCATCAAAGAACATGACTACCAATTAATTTAATATATCAAATAAGAGTTAATCAATTATACAAATCAGAGGTTCATAAGTAAATAGATAACAAGATAAATAAACAATTGATAAACATAATGTCTTGAATTGTCCTAAACCATAATCAGTTCTGTATTTCCTGTTCCCCAAGGGAGTGTAATATCCCTTGCTTATGTATGGTAAGAAATGTTGATTTTTGATTCAAGGAATATTGACAAAAAAGTTACATACAATCTGAAACTTAGCACTTTACTGATTGCAGGCAAATAGGAAACATTAACAATCTAACTATCAAAGAAACAACTCAAATTTTCATCAACACTGGAGTTACATTATGTCAAATAGATGTCATACATGCTTCAGAAATATGGAGGTCTGAAGTATGCTACTGCTGCAATGAATTTTCTGATTACGATTTTAGGCTTTCTAAGATAGACAATAACATTCATTGATACATGAACAAAGATGTAACTGATCTCTAATGGCTGCCCCCTAATTTTCTGAACATCAGTACCTCAAAATAATTATTTTAATAATAAATAATGCTCAGAACCTGGTTTGGATGATGCCGAAGGGAAGAGGGAGTCACTCCAATGAAGCCTGATTTTTTTTTGATTTTTTGAGCCTTCTAGATGCCAAATCGCCCCCTTGCTAGAGGCTGCCTCCTGCCCTTGATTTGCAAATGCAATATAAAATAATAACAGCAGTTCTCCACCCCAAATGTGTGATGAAAATGATTGGCTCAGAAATACAAAATGAATGAACAAATACCCATAAAATTCTGACCTCCCCAGCTATGAGCAATGAACAAAAATATAGGAATCAGTAAGTCTAATCGACCTCCATGGCAGACTTGGTATGAGTCTCAGAAACACCTTCAATCCTCTTAGAATCACCTCCAAATGCCTCTAAATAAATCGCTTATCTCCTTCTCCAAGTGCAGATACAAAGGCATCAAAAGACCATAAAGCTGAAGTATGTTTCCATATTAGTCTTCATGAATATTGCTGCAAAATTCAATAAGCCCCAATGTGAAGGACTGAAATTGCAACCCTTCGGAGGATCTTTCACCACCTTAGTTATGCCAATCAAAGAGAGTTATCGTTCTCTAAGACTGAAAAATGAACCGCAGAAACCCTTGGCTCCACAAGCTATCAAGCAAAGAAGATGTCAAAACATTGGATGCTCAACAATGAGGCTTCCTCCTCTATATATTCTTTTTTCTCCAAGAGGTCAGCCTCCTTCTAGAAGAAGTAAAATAATATTTAATTGCACTTCTAGAAGATTCCCCTTTTTAAATAATATTAAATTGTACTTTTAATAATATTAAAATATTATTATAATATAAAGTGCAAATAACATCATACGTGAGGGTACATTATTTCATCCAAAATCATATAAAAATCAAATGTGAAACCGCAAGAATTGCCCAAGCGACCCTCTTATCAACTCCTTGGCCTATGAGGGTCAAGTAATAGGCCAAACTCCATCAATGTCTAAGTACTAGTAAGAAGGGGACATTACAGGGAGATGGGTGTTGCTAGGAAGGGGCAGAATAAAACCACTTCAATAGGAAACCCCAAGGGTGAAAGGACTCCTCCTGAAATCTGGGCTGCAGACCCCAAGGGTGAATGGACCGAGTCCCAGTAATCTAGGTTACATTAAGGAGGTGGTGTCAAGCACCCGAGGCAGCCAAGCCCTCTTTTGGGAATAGGGTCGGATTGGTTTAAGTTTAGGAATGGGATTTTAATAAGTTATGTTACAAAGAATTAGTTAGTTATGCTCAATTAATAATAGAAGGTAGTAACATAGATATTGCTCTTGGGAATTGACAGTGTCTAAATAGGGGACATTACATATTCCTTAACATTTCAGCAGTCATTGTTCCATCTCTACCATAAAGTGGGGACACTTGTATTTAAGTAGGGAGTATATGATAAAACAGTTGTGTTTCTTTTACCTTAGAAGTCAATAAGATATTCGCATATGCTTAACATTCTAAGAACAATGGATGAATTTCAGGTTAGGAAGGTTAAGAAGGGGACATTACAGGGAGATGGGTGTTGCTAGGAAGGGGCAGAATAAAACCACTTCAATAGGAAACCGCAAGGGTGAAAGGACTCCTCCTGAAATCTGGGCTGCAGACCCTAAGGGTGAATGGACCGAGTCCCAGTAATCTAGGTTACATTAAGGAGGTGGTGTCAAGCACCCGAGGCAGCCAAGCCCTCTTCTGGGAATAGGGTCGGATTGGTTTAAGTTTAGGAATGGGATTTTAATAAGTTATGTTACAAAGAATTAGTTAGTTATGCTCAATTAATAATAAAAGGTAGTAACATAGATATTGCTCTTGGGAATTGACAGTGTTTAAATAGGGGACATTGCATATTCCTTAACATTTCAGCAGTAATTGTTCCATCTCTACCATAAATTGGGGACACTTGTATTCAAGTAGGGAGTATATGATAAAACAGTTGTGTTTCTTTACCTTAGAAGTCAATAAGATATTCTCATATGCTTAACATTCTAATAACAATGGATGAATTTCAGGTTATGAAGGTTAAGAAGGGGACATTACAGGGAGATGGGTGTTGCTAGGAAGGGGCAGAATAAAATCACTTCAATAGGAAACCCCAAGGGTGAAAGGACTCCTCTTGAAATCTGGGCTGCAGACCCCAAGGGTGAATGGACCGAGTCCTAGTAATCTAGGTTACATTAAGGAGGTGGTGTCAAGCACCCGAGGCAGCCAAGCCCTCTTCTGGGAATAGGGTCGGATTGGTTTAAGTTTAGGAATGGGATTTTAATAAGTCATGTTACAAATAATTAGTTAGTTATGCTCAATTAATAATAGAAGGTAGTAACGTAGATATTGCTCTTGGGAATTGACAGTGTCTAAATAGGGGACATTACATATTCCTTAACATTTCAGCAGTAATTGTTCCATCTCTACCATAAAATGGGGACACTTGTATTCAAGTAGGGAGTATATGATAAAACAGTTGTGTTTCTTTTACCTTAGAAGTCAATAAGATATTCTCATATGCTTAACATTCTAATAACAATGGATGAATTTCAGGTTATGAAGGTTTTGCTCTTTATCAATAAATAAGATGATATGTAAATCCAGTTTTAGTTATTGGCAGCCCACTTGAGCATTCATGACGATGAATGTCGACAATTTTATGTATGGTGATTCAGTGAGCCATCATACTGCCGTTTCCAGTTATACATTAAACTCACACTTTTTTCAACTATCAATTTCACTTGTTAAAGGTGATCTGGCAGCGAAAATAATTCAAGCCATAAGACCTAAGTTACAGAATACGGCGATTTCCATGGATGAGGTTCGAATTTAATCGAATTTCAAACTTTAATAAAAAAATCGTTCAAATTCGGTCATAAATTCATATGGCCAAGACATCTTTTTTAATTATTAAAGTTGAAATTTAAAAAGCGTTTTTCTAGGGTTTCTGAAAAGCGTTGAGGGTTTTTTTGAAGACTTTTGGCGGATTTTCTCTATAAAGTGCCGCTATCTGCCTCTAAACACACAACTCAGCTGGTCGTGGGTATTATTTGTATATGCTTTGTATCTACGGGGTTGTGAGCATCTACAACTGTTGGGTTGCCGTCGGATTTAGCAATGTTAAGCTATTTTGATCATTTATTATAAGTATACATATATTTAAAAATAAACAAAATTATATAAAGCGAATTTTATCTGAATTTTTCCCTTGTCGAATTTCATGGCTCTTGAATTCGAATTCGAATTCGAACCTTGTGACTTAGCATAAGACTAATGAAAAGTACTACATACCTGCGCTAGCAAACTGTTCTTTGCCTTCCAAATTTCAATATCAATTTGACCGTCCCCAATACAAATTGGGGATATTTTTTTCCTAGGTGGGATGATGATACGATCCTATAAGTTTATTTTATTTGGAAAAATAGTAAAACGTTCCTGTATCGAGCAAGTTAGGATTAATATTTAATTCTAACACTTAATTTCAGTGAAGTTATTGTGATTAGTCAAAACTCAAAAGTCATAATCTCAAATGTAATAAAGTAGAAATGCGTTAACTACTTTTGTTCAAGCCTGCAACATCCATAAATTAAGTCATTAACATGAATTTTATTTTTTTGTTCTTCGAGACTGTTCACAAGGCAGTGTATTGTTTCTTTTCGTTATTATAAAGCATGTTTCTTCATGCCTTGCATCTAACATTCACATCACCCATACGTTTATACTGCAGTGTTGAGACTTGGTGAGCTGTGATGGATCTGGGTCCAAGTCAGTTTCCATGAGTCTGCATCCTCAACTCAGACTTGGCCAAGACTTTAAAAAAAAAAAAGAAGAAAATATTCAAGATTTATAAAAAAAAAAAATAAATTTTATTTTTAATTTTATATTTAAAAAATAAATTATCAAGCTTTTGGCTGATTTTTTTCACCTAGGCCATGTCCCAATCGATAAACAGCTTGCCAAGTTATCTCCAAGTCCTAATCTCAACAAACTACGCTGCAAACTTATGACATGCTACTGTAGAACTATTGACTATATTACCAGACATGACTTGTATTATACAGGAAAAATAAGCACCAAATAGACAAGTGCAAAGCCATGCCCAGATCCTTGAAGTAGTCTGAACTACTCTGTACAATGCTTTTTTTCGCCTACATAGTCCTAGGCTCCAGCCTACCAGACAAAATACTCATGTCAGTTTTTATTCCGAGCCTTTATTTTTATGAGAGAAAACAAATAGATGTTTTGCTTTGAGGGAGCTGATTCGTAATGCTTGAAGATGGCATTGTAAGCATCTTGTTCCAACTTCCAACCTTGACGAGATAGTGATCAAGTGAAACTGTAAGATGCTTGAAATCCTGGAGGTCATTCCAACTCATAGCTCATGCAGAAGGATGCAAAGTACAAGCTCTGTGTAGAAAGTGGGTACGAGTACAAATGGACATTGACAGACTGTAGTCGAGTCACTTTATATTCTCTTTTGGTAACTATGTCCTTACAAGAATTAGTACTGTCACAAAACTTTGAAAGCCTGAAAGAAAGAACTCTTCTCATAAACTGGAAAGTCCTAGTGGCTTCTTTGTTGAACCTCTCTATTGGCGATCTCATCAAAAGAGGTTCAGTAATGAAATTAGATCTTGGTTCTTGCCTAAGAATGTTGTGCTCTGTTTTCAAGAACTTGCAACAGTCAAGATTGGAACTAACCGCTCCCTGCAAATTCATTGCAAAAGAGTAGTGGTCTAAGCTTGACACTCTGACTTAGTACCTCATCTGTTTGGAGCAGGCTCTGCCTCTGCTTCTAGTATTTCTTCCGAGAATTATTTGCCTTTGAAGTGGTTTATCTATTCAGATTAGTGGAATATTAGTCTGAGATCCGTGGTAGGATAGTGTATGTGGATAAAATTGAAAAGACACCTGTTGTTCCACATGACTTATATAAGGTATTTTTTAATCTCGAGTTTTTTCAGAACCTATCATAATTTGTAAATCACACATTTTGGAAAAATTCTGCCCTAGATAAATGTTGATTCTCTATTATATCTCAATCACTTGCTTTATATCTTTTTTTAAGTGATTGATGGATCTACTAACCAGATTAGAAATGTAAATTGGTGCGGCTATATTTAGCAATTCTTAAAAGATGTTGCAACATATGAGGGCTATTGATATCTTGGTGCATCCTAGGGGCTGGATAGTCATTTCTGTAACAATGATGTTCCTTCTAATCATGTTCCTATTATTCATCACCTTAAATCTTTAAGGACTGAACACGTGTTCTCTAGAGAGAACTCATAGCCATAGCCTTTCTAAAGATTTATACAAAGTACTTTTAGATTTGGCAAATATCTTACACTTGGATGGCTGTGTACAAAAATTATCTAGTTCAATTTATAAAGGCGAATTCTGTTTAATAAAAATAGGACAACTATTCACCACTTTTTGGTGTGGGTGAGGTGTAAAAGACTATTGACTATTGAATTGGGTGATGTTTAAGTAGAGCTCACTCACCTAGCTTCTCACTCAAATAGCCTCACATAAATAGCAAGCACAATAACATGCTTGGCGTTTAAAAGATTTGATATGTACCCTAATTTTTAAGTTGAAAGTCTTAACATTATTAGGCTAGGATGGCAAAAAATATAAATGTAATCCAAATTTTACTAAGGACAATATGTGCAAAATAAGGCCAACAATTTGTTTACATTAAAGAATTGGAACATATAAAGTGAAACAATGTATGCTAACACACTAGTGATGACGTTACACATGATATCACTACACACAAACATCGTGAATGTGTAGAGAGACATGTAGATGATTCATTAGTAGAGAGATGACATCAGTACAATCTACCATGTGATGATACATGATGTAGGAGCATATTGTGTTGATAGATAATTATCATCAACCAAAAAAATGTGTTTGAAATTTTGAAGCAGATCGACATGGAGAAAGTTTTCCTGCCTCTGAAATATGACCATTGTGGGGTCCAAATTTAGGCCCTTTTTAGGAGGACCATGGGGCCCAGGGTCTCCTGGTCCTACCAATCAGGACTGGAATTTGGACAAAGTCCCACAAAGGTCTTGAAGATGTAGATTTTGGGTTTGTGTGAGTAGAATCAAAGTAGGGTGAGGGCACAAAAGGTCGAAATGCAGAAGTGAGGCCTAGGTGAGGATGGAATTGTATAGGGATACAATTTACAATGCTGCAAGAGGGAGGGGTAGAGGGGGGAGAGGGAAGTATCGAGAGCGCGTGCGCGCGCGCGCGAGAGAGAGAGAGAGAGAGAGAGAGAGAGAGAGAGAGAGAGAGAGAGAGAGAGAGAGAGAGAACATGAGGAGATTTCTCAGTTGTTCCACCTCTTTTAAAGCGTTTCCCAAATTCTAATACTTCATCACCCAGTATCAATTGGGAAAAATCCTAAAAGGAAACTCTCATCTTCTTAAAAAATTTAGATGTTTTTATGTTGGAGCATATTGTTGACTACATTATTATCAAATCCTATGATGCATCCAAGCTTTAACATCTCACATAAGCTTGTAACAAGATTCAAATGTTCTGATAATAGACCTTTTGAAATTACCTGAGCAAATTCAATTGCTAAGCACATCTTTTCCTTTTGGTTGTGTGCATAACTGCAAAGGGTTTTGTAGCTTCATATGCTGGAGACTCCAAAAGAGCTCTCACAATTTGAAGGATGGATATGCGAGAGAGAGAGAGAGAGAGAGAGAGAGAGAGAGAGAGAGAGAGAGAGAGAGAGAGAGAGAGAGAGAGAGAGAGAGAGAGAGAGAGAGAGAGAGAACTAGTAGGATAGTAGGAGAGGGGGGAGGCTGGGAGGGAGGCAACTCAAGATAGAATTACTACGTAGGTAGAGAGAGATTAGGAGAGGTGGGTATAGATAGGTGTAAGGTGAGAGGGATAGTGGGAGAGGCAGACTTGTAGACAAAGGGAGATAGTGTCCAAAAGGGAGAATACAAGAGGTATAGAGGGAAACATAATTTATTGCATATAAAATGTTATATCAAGCACATATATAATATTTTTAATATATATTAAATATTAATATCATTAATTATATCATATTATATGTACTATATATATATATATATATAATGTACATATTAATATTAAATATTTTAAATAATTATACAAGAGATTATAATATATTATACATTATAGACTAACAAATTAATTTAAAAAAATATAGTTGAAATAACAAATTATTTATAATAAATAAACTCAAACAATTAAAAATCACAAAAATAATGGATATTAGTTAGCATTAGATACCAAATACGAACTGATATTCATTGCTACTGGATATCCATTGCTAATGTATATCTAATAGGTACTGATATTCATTTTCTCTGACAAAAACCTACAGCTTTGGGATTTGCCTCAGGATTGCTTTGGGATTTGGCTTGGACATGCCAAACCTCGAAAGTCAACACAAAAAATGTGTTTAGATGTTTTCCTTCGTTTTCCAGACTTTGCTTATGTCATTGACGACCGTTTTTTATGCGAATTTGATGAAACAAAAAAGGTTTATTAGGGAAATTGTCATCTTTCCACAACTATAAAGTATGCCTTATTTTGAATTTAACAAATAAGTATTATTGGTTTTCTATAAGTTTCAAACGGTTTTATGTTTTCGAATCTAAAAGATGCACCACATTTTATTCTTTGCATACTATAAGATTAAAAAAAATGAATTTCATAAAATTTTGACCAAGTTATGGTGGTTAGACATGAGTTTTCACATTTTTAAAAAGTTCTAGTAAAAAATACATAATTGATTATTTACTTAGAAAAAAATTACAAAAAAATATGTGACACATCTGGGCACGTGTTTTCTACTTATATTTAAAGTTTCATTAAAAAATATTATGTTTTGCTTGTATTTAGGTTGGTCAAACATACATTTGCTTTTTATATTTTTCTTGAAAATTTAGTACAACTGCATTGAAATTTTAAATTTTCACCAAATAGATTTTTTTTTTTTTTTTCCCCAGAAAACAACTAGTAGCTTAGAAACTACTTTTAATTTGTTACAAATTCTGTTCTTATATATTTTTGAAATTATGTTGATAACCTATTCAAATTTTCATGTCAAGTTGCCTAACTCTATTTTTTCTGAATTTTCGTCACCACTTAAGGGCCTAGTTTGGCCCCTCATGATCTCACATATATCCATATAGTAGTAATTGCACGTTGATATGTGCCCCCAACATTTTTCAATCCAAAAAGCATGACTTAATAGCAAAATGTTTCCCAAGGTGATGTGAAAGTTGTTTTATGTTGATCTTCAGGTGCAATTTTGATTTGGTTATACTCAGAGAATCCATCCATTAGTAAAAGCATTTCATGTCCTGTTGTAAGGTCAACAATGATGTCAATATTAGGTTTAATGGGAAATGATTTTTAAGACATGATTTCTTGAGGTCTCTAAAATCTGTGTAGATGTGGATGCTCCCAATTGGTTTGCCAACTGGTACAATAATAGGGTGTATGAATCCTATATCCAACATTTTTTGAAGTTCTTTTTTGACCAATAGGGCTATTTGTGGGTGCATTTATCTTAGCTTCAACTTGATAGGTTTTGCATTTGGATAGACCACAAGATGGTGTGCAACAAGATTTGGATCCAATCTTGGCATATTAGTGTAGGATCATGCAAAGTTATGTTGCACCTTTTGAAGGAACTTAATTATATCTTTCTTTTCTTGGTCACTAAGAGATTTAGCAATGAATTTGATTTTAGGATTTTCGTAAGTGCCCAAGTTGACTTCTTCAATTTCTTCAATAAGGACTGATGACTTTTCTTGTTGTGGAGGTATTATGAAATGCAAGTTAACTTCCTCATCTTTTAGCGCTTAATCCAAGTTTTCACCAAAAGATACATCTTTTGTTTTTACTTTTTTTTCATGTCCGATAGCACCTCATTGAGGTTTTCACTAGGGGACTTGGTTTTTATTTGATTTTTTATTTTTGTGACTAAGGGAGTTGACTTGGCGTCCAAAGTAACAATTCTAGTATGGCTTCATCATTTCACACATGTCTAAAGCAGGCGATCCTTGTTGGTCCAAAATGATTAGCCCAGGGTATATAAGTTAGAGTTCATATGGGGTGAATGGTGTGATAGTGCAAATGCAGATGAAAGAGAAGATTTCAACAAGGTATTCGAAAGGTTCTTCGTAAAACTCCTCTTTGCTATCGTCAACATCAGAAGAAGCTTGTGGAATACCAATGAGGATCAACTTAGCCTTTAGGGTGTAACCCAAGCTTCTATTCTTTGGATTTGATGTAGGTGCATTTAGTTCTTTTATGCCTTGTTCTTTAGCTCAAAGTCCTTGCCCTTGATATCCCATTTGTTCAATAGTAGGAAATGCTTTGGGATATTTTTCCTTAGGTATATTGACGGGTTCTTCATCTTCTTTTCTATATAACAAATAGGTGACATCTTCTTCATCTAGAGGAACCCATTGCTGAAAGGTAGTATCTTTGCATTGTACCATTGACTTTTTCTGAGTGTCCAACTGTTTAGGTTGTCCATAATATTTTGGGGAAAGTGGGAGGTGACCGACATATAGTGCATTTCGAAGATCATACTACCCACTGTTAGAAATACTTAATTGATTGTCATTGATGTCAAATTCGGTGATCCTGATTGGTCCAAATATTGCAGTTTATAGTGTTTGCAGTGTATGCTGAGTGTGTAGAGTATTGGAAGTGTAGAACAATGGAAAATAGGTATGTAAGTATGAAAGGTAGTCAACAATGGTTGTAATTATGTTATAGGTATACTTTTGTGGTAGACTGTTGTTCTAAAATTGTGTAGTGTCAGTATGTGGATATGTTTCTCATAGTGTCCGAGTTTTGGTGTTGGTTGTGTGGTGTAGGAGCACCTTGTCACCCGTTATGTCATGATTAATTTCATAAGGTTTTGAGTCTATGATTGTCTTTAAGGTCATTTGGATGTAATTCAAGGCATGATGAGTCATTTTGTAAGGCAATGTCACTCATTTGTAACAAGTTGCTCAAGTTGAGTATTTGGGTCCTAATATGGTCAAGGAGGTCAATCTTGTGTAAAAGAGCCATGGAAGGGTAAAGAGGATGTAAAATTTTGTTTTGAGTCCATCTAAATGTATTTGAAGTGCACAAGCAAAGATTAGGGGTCATATTTATCAAAATGTCAAAATTGTCAATCGTGTCAAAAATGTTGTCAGGCACAAATTGCATTATAAAGTTGCAAACCAAGGATGTAATTGGTCTTGGGAAGTTGTAACTGCCATATGGATGTGTGGAGGTTATAAAAACCATCATTTGGTCGAATCCAATGGGTGTGTGTAAGATTGGAGGAAGGAAATGAATAACATTTGAAGTTTTTACACACTCCACATTGTTTTCTGGGTATTGCAGTCTGATCATTCACGTTTTTCTTTATGAAAAATCATTTGTCTCCATGGGAAATTTATTAGATATGATAATGGCATGAGTTAACTTTGTTTTCCCTTTGGTTTCATTTAATTTCAATCATTTTGAAACAAGTTGTGCAAGATTTGGTGAAAACTGTCAAAAAACCCTCCAAATTGGGATTTGTGGAGAGTTTCACTAAAATCTTTTGATTGCACCATTGGAAATTATTGTAACTTTGGTGTTTGCTAGAGGGTTGAATTATCTTTCAAATGAATTCAGTTTCGATGTGATTGGTTAAGTATTTTATGAGATATTTGATGCCCTAGCAGGCTAAATGTTGAATTTTTTGAGTTGTTTATGACAGTAAAAATAGGTCTCAGTACGGAGGGCTTAACTCTAAACTCCACTGTTGGATTGTTTTCAATTTTGGATATGGTTTTACAAACCTAGTTTTGTATAACCTCACCAAAGCGATCTTCAAAATATTGTTGGGTTTGAAAGTTATTAATAACAGAGTACGGGTCTATCAGACTGTCATTAACCGGGACAACATAATGCATTGTTTTGGTCTTGATTAATGTTTAAAGGGTTATATAATGATATGATGGATTTGATATTGGATTGGTTAGTTGATAGTAATCTTGTTAGATGCCTCAAACATATCAAGGTTGCAGATTGATGATTATTTTGGGTCATTGAGTACCCTAGAATTGGGACTCCATGGTTGATTTGGGGTTCTTGGTTGGTTTTTCATGATGCTCTGCATCATTGTGGCAATCAATTTCATGCTCCAGATGTATATACAGTGATGGTAATGCAATTTGGTGGACGGTTCTCAAGATTGCAGTGCTCTACATTTTTGTCTCATTGCATATATGATATCACATTTTTGATATGCTGGTTGTCATTGCGTAAATTGCTATATTCAAGTTTTGGTGCTTCAATAGTCATGCTCCAGATGGTGTGCTCCAAACATATATTCGGTTGTGCAATGTTTGACAGTTTTATGAGCTCCGGTTTGTGATATAATGATAATCCTTTGATGATACATGTATGTCTTTAACCTTCTTCATGTTGAGTTGAATCATGTTTTTAATGCTTCAGTAGCCTGTTCTTGTGAAAATTTGAGGATATGTTCATTCTGGGTCAAGTTGACCATGAATGGTTTTATTGTTGTTTTGCTCCAGTGCTTGTAGTGCGTGATCTGACCAATGGAGTATCTTTTGGGAAAGTGTCTTTGAGGTCGACTTGATGTATATTCTTATTGGTACACACACACACACACACACACACACACACACACACACACACACATATATATATATTATGTTTGGAGATATGAGAAGTATGAGTGACAAAAAGGTAATGAGCGACAAAGAGAGAGTTGTGGGCGAAGAAGAAAAACAAAATTAGTGCGATAGTATTTTGAGTGTGATTGGAGCAGGCAAATAGCGAATGAGTTGCAAAGTTTCTTAACTGGATCTATTGAAAGAAGTTGATGTAATGTATGAGGTTAACATGAATTGACCCTATGCATATGTAGATGCAATATTCTCAGTTCATTCTTATTTTCCTTGGCAATGAGCCTTCCGACAGTAGGCTGTTGTAATTTGGGCAGTGAGACCCCCGACAGTGAGCTTTTTGTAATACCATATAACTAGCTATATTATTTTGAGAGTTAACCCTCTCCATGGTTTTTCTCATTTGGGTTTTCCATGCATAAAAATCTGGCATCTCTCTTATGGTTGTGTATGTTTTGGATTTCATTTCTATTGGATATATCATCTTATGCTGAGGCTAATTGAGATCAAATTAAGTTTCAGAATTTGGGAGTGTTTTGTTTGAGGGATACTGATTCATCCCCCCCCTCAGTATTCTGGGCTGTTCAACAATTGGTACTAGAGCTTGGTCCCTTGTTGCTAGCTTAACTGCTTGAGGGAGATCTTGATTTGAACATATGGCTCCTTTGGATATGACAGGAAAATATTATTTGGATGAAGAATTGAAGACAACCCTTGAAGATCTGGGTAGTGTAGAATTTGAGAATGAAGATTTGAATGAAAATGTTATGGTAGAAAATGAATGTGTCAAGAAGCTGGAAGATCAAACCTGGAAGGTCAAAGTAAGGCATCAAGAAGTTAATAAGGAATTAAAACAAGCAAATGAAACTATTGTGAGTCTGAAGTAGAGTAGTGCCACTTTCTAAGCCATCTAACTCTTTTGAATAACAATAGATCTCTTTGATATAGCTTAGTCTATTTAATGTTGATTTGATGGTATTTTATGATTTACTTACTCTAATTCACAATTATGATTCGATGTGATGCATTGATGATATATTGTGTCTGTCTACGTGAGTAGAGACGATTTCATATCACTTATTGTGAGCATGATATGCCGTTGTGATTTTCTATCACTTGTCTATTTATTTCATGTTTCATAAATTATTGTATATGTCATTGTATACGTATTGGTGGTGACAGGTTTGCAGGTACCAAACATCGACTCCACCTGGCTTCACAGGTCTAAGCATGTCTTATCCCAATGACAAGTTGATCGGAGTTGACATGAAATCCCACCCTATACTCTAGGTTTAAGTTGACCACCCTTGTCAGTTTAGTGTCTTGTTGTGAGATGTTGTTTAGCATCAAGTGGTTCTTTGGGTTATTCTTGTTGTGTAGTGTTGTGTTTATTAATTAGTTTAATTATTAATTAATTGATTAAATTGATTCATATAGTTTAATAATATTAAATTAAATTAATAGGTTAATATAGTTTATAGTAAAATAAATATATATAGTTGATAATAATAAGATAAATAATTAATTGGGGACGAGTAACATTGGATAAATGATTTTATATTATATTATTTAATTATTGATTTAGAATTATATTATCATTTAGTAAGAAAAAACTTTATTATTAATTAGAATATTTATTTATATAAATAGCCTTTGATTTAATATTATGGCTTTAATTTATTATAGCTTTGGTTTATTTATTCATTTAATGGGGTTTATATTTAATAGGTGATTTAATATTATTGATTAAGTATTTATTGATTTATGATTATTAGATAAATATTATCTATTATTTGTGGTATTTATTTATACCCCTTGATTATTTATTATTGGGCTTTTATAATTATTTGTGCCCATGATTTTATTAGTTGTTTATATTATTATTCTCTTGTTACTCTTTTGGGTTAATTAGTAGATTCTTTCTAGCTACTCTATAATTCTATTGGTTAATCTTTTGGGTAAGTTAATTAAATAGTATTTTATTATTCTTACTTTGGTTTATGTGAAAGTTTATTAAGAAATATATTATCTTGCATTATTTTGATTGGCCGACGTTTTTGTATAGTTATGCTTTGATTTTCTATTTATTGGCTTTCCTGAGTATTTTGTCGGGTTAACATTTTCGGGTATTATTCTACAAGTTGGGATTTTGGCTGAGAATTTGATATTGAAGATTGCCTGGAGATTTCTTTGCTTGGCTTGGATTGTGGATTGCGCTTCTTCGAATTTCTTCCATTACTTCTATATTTTCCAAGTTGGAGGAATTATCCTTCTATGCAAATTTATTTCCAGAAAAGATTGTATTCTCTATGTATTTTTAGAAAGATTGTCTTTGGGTTATTTGGGAGGAAATATTTTATAAGTTTAATATAGTTGGAGTTTGATATTATTTTATATGAAAATATATTATAAGGTTTAAACTTTGGTTGGGATTAATATTTGGGTTTTCTGCAATTGCTGTGAATGGTTGGCATTGGATTTTTGGTTCTGTGAATGCGTTTCTTTGTAGGTTGTGTTTTGTTGAGATTTGGAGTTGTTTATTGGCCTTGGGTCCATGAATGTATTTATGGGTTTGTTATTGTGTTGGAAATTGTTTCTCTGTGGCTATGTGTGAGTTCTTTGCGTGAGTAGAAGGGAAGGTTTGTTTGAATTAGTCTTGGAGTATGCCTTATGGTTATCTATTCTATCATTTTATTATTTTTTCCCTTGTTTGGGTGACTCTGATGATCCTTTATTCGGGTCGTTTCGTTATGTATTTAATTTAATTTTCTCCCCGTAAGTTTTCTGTTTCATCCGAGTATTTTGTTACTATGTATGCGCTATTTCTTTTATTGTATGCGCTGTTTATTGTTGCAAATGCGCGCTTCTATGTTTTGTATGCACTGTTAGGTCAGGTGAATGTGTTGTTTAATTGTATATGCACTGTATTATGTTTTATTTGCGCTTCAGGAAGCAGTGAAAGCGCTGCTCTGATAAACAAAAGCGTTGTCGTATTCAATATATGCGCTATTATGCACAACAAATGTGTTAAACTATTAGTTTCAGTTAGTTTTGTCAGTTTTTGTGATTTTCTAGTTTCTATTCTTGCTTTTCCGAAATCCAAATGCTGTTTTCTGATACCTGAGATGTTGCAGGTCTATTTCATTGATTGATTATTAGATATTTTGATTATTTGGCTTGTTTATGTGATTATCTTGTAGCTGGGCTTATTTGTTGTTTTCCTATTTGATGATTGCAATGTTGTTGGAATGGTTTGGATGCCTTGGTGTGTCAGGTCTTGTATTGTTGTGAGCCCATGGTTATGTTGAAGTATTTTATTCTATGGTTTACCTTATTATTTCACTAAGGTCTAGGTGCATGCAAGGGGGAGAGTGGACTTCTTAGTGAGCGACTAGGATCACATGGAGGAGGCTGTTAGGTGTACTTGGGGTCTAGATCTCTAGGTATCTCATGAGAAGTTTTCTATTGTTAACAAGTGATAACCTAATTAAAATACCTGGGTTGGGTAGATTAGTTAATCTTAATAAGATAATAAAATTATGATGGCCTCTTTGCCTTGCCCTGTGGTGGAGACCAGGATAGGACTGGGAAGGCCTTGGTGACCCAGGTAAGCTAATATTCCTCACTCCATAAATGGAGATGGCTCCACGTGCTTTGGGATAACCAAGACTAGTGCCCAGGTACCCACATGTTGCATGTGATGACACTCTTTTCCCTGCATGTAGGCCCTAGTGCCTTGAGCTTCTTTGGTGTGTCGCCTCTGGAGGTTTGTGTTGAAGTTCTTATTGGTTTTTTATGATTTTGCATTTCTTGATTCTTGTATTTGTAGTGTTGGTCTTCCTTTGGTTGCTAGGTGTCAGCCTAGATCGAGAGTATGAGTGGGATCTTGTGTCATCTCTTAGCACGGGGGGTGGTTCCACATGGTCGGGTGGTTGGTGATTTTCAACCATTGGGATGTTCTTTGTTGGATTCTCTTACGTGGATGTGGATTCTTCTTATTGTAGCAACTTATGGATGTTCTTGTAGTAGATTTATGTAATGGATATCTTGGAAACATGTAATGTAATACCTCGTAATATTAGATGAAGACATGTGTTGGAAATATGACAGATCATCTTGGGTCTAGTTTGTAATGTTAAATTATGAATAAATGAATCGGATTAGGAACATTTGGTATTGGTACTTTAAAATGAACTTAAAAGAGATGGTAAATGTATGCCTAGAAGTAGGATGTATTCATGTTATAGAATAGTGAATGATCATATATGCATGGAAGGAATAGTTAATATTGGAGTTAGTATGTCATTGGATCATGGTGGTAAATGTGTTATCATGTTTATGATGTTATGTTATTGCTCATGGATAGATTAGGTAATGATGTTGAGATGCCCTCGGGAAAGCTAATGTTAAGTTGTGTTTTATTTTTGCTTGCATATCATATTTGGTGATTATGTTCATGATGTCATAAGGTGTTATTTAATTGATGGATGTTCATTGCACATGAGTTGTTATTTGTGTTAGTTGCATTAGTAGATATTAATTTTTTTTTTATCTCCATTTGCATGTTAGTTAGTATATTTCTCTAGGGTATTTTGGTGGGCATTATAAGTAGTAGATTGAGGAAAACAAGAAAGTGGAAGAATGTCTGAAGGATACAGCTAATTAGAAGTCAGAAGCATGTGGGAAGTTGGAACAAGAACTATTGACGCTAAAGTCAGAAGCAAAAGTCATTGAAAGTAGTGCATTATTGGATAATTGTTGGAAATGCAGAAATCTCATAAGGACAAGGAAGGATTAGGCTTTTCCGAAGAATGTTCAAATCAGAATGACAAAAGAAAAGGCAAGGAGAAGGTGGAAGCTAAGAAGAAACTTGAAGATTCAACCAAGGTACGGTATCCAGGACTTGCTGCAAATAGACCTCCGGTTCAACAACCTAATGCTCAAAGGAACCCATCATTGAATGGCTATGGTTTTCAGTGCAATTGTTTTGGATATAAAGTTTTAGATTGCAAATGTAAAGTAAATTAGAATACTCAATGCTTTATCTGTAAAGGTTTTGGACATAAGACTAACAACTGCAGTAATCAAGTCATGAATAAAATCTATAGACCATCTGTGAATGAAGTAAATGGATCACATATGAATAAGCCCTTTCTTGAGGTTATTGCCACATATGTTATAAATTTGGTCATAAAGCTAATCTGTGCAGATCTAGAACGAATTCAATGAATTCAAGATAAAGGAATATCAAGTGCTACAATTGCAACAAGTATGGATATTTTGCTAACAAGTGCAGGAATGTGAATGCTCTAGTAAAATCAAATGAATCTAAGAAGAAGAATGCTTTTGTATGGAGAAATAAATATGCGACTGAGTCCGGTGTGGGTGCTTCTTCCTCCAGAAATTGATCCAGTAGCTTTGGTTTAGGGGGAACTTCAAAGAAAGATCTATTTGTAAACCCTCTCGCGAAGGAGATGCATGTGGTAGCTCGTGTTAATCATGTTGGTGTTATAATCCAAAAGAGTGCATATGCAAAAGTACAAAATTTCAGTTGACGTCATTATGACAAGACAATTTTTGGCGGCAGAACCCTAGGTACGACTAACAAGTTCTATATTAATTTTTCAAGATCATTTTTTGCATTGTGTTGAAGAGTTTGAAGAGAAGAGTTGTTGAAGAGAAGGAAATTTAGACTAGAGTGAGCGCAAAAGGTATTTTTCATATCCTTTATATATGGATCCTAAGATGCCTGTTGCAAGAGAATCTAGAAGTAAAAATGTTCAGAAAATTGAAAAAGTACAATTAGAGAAATATAATCATGAGAAGATTAGGAAATTGGAAAGTTCTTTGTTATATGAAGAATTGCAGAAAATCAACGATTTTGGGCACAAAGGCTTGGAATTTTGGAGCGAATTTTTATGGTTTGCAGACAATGATTCAATCAAATTTCTTTTAATCATATTAAGGATGATCATATGATGCTACACAAACCCTATTCGATTTCGAAGGAAGCAATATCAACTATTTTTGGTCTTTGTGATGTTGGACCCATTTCAGTGAAGAGATCTATCAAGAACAAAGAATTCGAAATCCTAACTGGTGTCACAGGTGATCAATGGGCATTAACAATTGATACAATCATTGACCTTGTAGTGAGGTATGTTGCTTATGGAATTTCTTACAAAATTTATTTCAAAAATGAAGAAGGATCAACTTCAGCGATAGCAATATATATTGCACATCAAATGGTGAAAGAAAGCAAATATTTTGATTCATGTGAGTTATTGCGGACACAATTAGTAGAGAATATTACTTTGATGAAAAATGAAGGATATCCTTTTCGTTTTTATTTTTTGATCATGTGCTTTATGTTTTTCTTCACAAAATCCTTACCATTGAAAGAGAATATTATGTGGAAATTGAATGTATCTGTTGGAAAACAAATTTATAGGTATCTAGAGTGTTTGGCAAAGAAAGATCAGACATGCAAGAATAACTTCATGAACCGTTAGAAGATGTTATGCTTTGGTCTAATTCCTAGCATTGTTAGTACTGCTGAGGAGTGTCCTTCCTTCACAAAGAAAAGTTTAAAGAGAAGAATTGATGTGTATTATCTGGAAACGATGAAGAAGATGAAAAGTGAAGAAAAGAAAGAGATAATTTCCCTTGATGATCTGAAACTATCTACAAGGCTAAGGGAAAGTTGTCTTTAGCTGAAAAACAAGAAGGTAGTATGGATGAAGATGATTTTTGCAGAGTTAAAAACATTTTAAATTTGTTTAGGGAAGCAAATGGCTTGAAGAGGATTGGAGATTTGTGGCTTGAGCGACCTTCATATGATCAAGGTAGAATTGAAGAAGTTTTAGTTGACTATTTGCTTTGGAACAATATTTCTCTAAACAATATTGCAAATATCATCTTGGATGTTCTGTTTGAAATGCTTGAAGACCGTATGAAACAACCTCCTAAAGAATCAAGTGAAAAAGAAGAAGTTCAGGAAAATATTCTCAGAAGGAAGGAATTGATTATGGTGAGACTTTTGCACCTGTAGCTAGGATTGAAGCTGTGAGATTATTTCTTGCCTATGCTGCCCATAAGAACTACAAGGTTTATCAGATGGATGTTAAGTGTGCATTTTTGAATGGGGATCTTGATGAGGAAGTTTATATTGAGCAACCTAATGGTTTTTCACTATCAGATGACACAAACATGGTTTGCAGGTTAAGGAAAGTTTTATATGGATTGAAATAGGCACCTAGAGCTTGGTATGCAAGGTTGTATAAATATCTTTTGAAACTTGGTTTTACTAAGGGTAATGCTGACAATAATTTATATTATAAGATCACTGATGATGATATATTGATTATTGAAGTGTTTGTTAATGTCATTATTTTTGGAGGTGAAGATAAGTTGTGTAAGGAATTTGTTAACAATACGAAGAATGAATTTGAAATGTCTATGATTGGGGAAATGAAATTTTTCTTAGGTTTGTAGATTACTCAGATTGATAAAGGTATTTTCATTTGTCAAACTAAGTATGCTAGGGAATTGTTGAAGAAATTTGGTTTGGAAGATTCTAAACCGATAAGTACTCCTATGGTTACAAGTGATAAATTGACAAGAGAAGATGTTTCTGCACCAGTAAATCCTACAAGATACAAATCTATGATTGGAGGTCTGCTTTATTTGACTTAGACTAGGCTTGACATAATGAATGTTGTTTGTATTGTATAAAGATTTCAGAGTGATCCTAGAGAAAATCATGACAATGCGGTGAAAAGGATTTTTAGATACTTGCAAGGTACATCAGAATATGGTTTGTGGTACCTTAAAGATGATGAGTTTACATTATGTGCATACATAGATGCTGATTGGGTAGGAGATGTTGATGACCGGAAAAGTACTTCGGTGTAGCTTTCTCTCTTGGAAAGAAGCTGGTTTCATGGATCAGTAAGAAACAATCATGTACTTCTTTATCTACTGCTAAAGCTGAGTATGTTGCTGTTGCTACAAACTGTACACAAGTTTTATGGATGAAACAAATGTTGAAGGATATAAAGGTGGATTGTGATGGACTGGTAGTTATTCACTGTGATAACTCTGCTTCTATTGACATATCAAAGAATCCAGTAGTTCATTCTAAGACAAAGCACATATCTATCAAGTATAATTTTTTGAAGGAGAAGGTGGAAGCAAATGAAGTCAGACTGGTTTATGTGAACACTAAAGAGCAGATTGTAGATATTTTCACTAAAAATTTGCCTAAACAATCATTTGAGTATTTCAGAGACAAATTGGAAGTTTCTGCCCCTTCGGTAGAGACTTGATTGTTACGGTTTGTCATCAGTCCAATATGCATTATTAGAAATACTTTTCATTTCAGCACTGATGTGGGGATGCTACTGCTCAGGGGGAGTAGTCAGTTTTGTTATTCAGTGGTTTGTATTTTTGCTTTGATATTTTTGTCGGATTTTTGGCATTGATGTCAAAAGGGGAGAGATATTGCTGTGAAAAAGAAAATCTTAAGGAGTTGTATACATTAGTGGGAGAACAAAGATATCATTCACAGGGGGGGTTTGGTCTTTGTTTTAGAACTTCATTGTTATATATTTGAGTGAGAGATTGTGGGTTGTCTTCCATTGGGGGACACTTGTTTGGCATTTCTTGGTACTTAGATGTTTTTCACACCTAATATTGCCATCAATGCCAAAGGGGGAGATTGTTAGCCATTTGGAGGAATTGATTATGTGTTGCATTGATTTTTTGTCATTGATGTCAACACTAACTGTTTGGATGCTTTACCGACACCCTTCTGGTTTGGATAGGTTGAGTAGTTTCTGGTTGGTTTAGATCCGACATGATCTGGTAGGCTCCGATATGATTTGATTATGGAATTGGCTTATTCATGATACTCATATTCATATTCAATTAGTTGCTTTTGGTCTGGCGATTGGATGCTATCTTGTTTGCTTGGAAGCTTGGATTGTGGTACCGACGAGGGTTTCACTGACAGAGCTTTTGATGAAGATCTTTGGTGTTATGCATAAGTGGTGTTGGTGCAGCTTATTATGGAGATTCAGGATGCTGTTGGTGATCATGTTCGAGACTTGGCAGATGGAGATCATTGCTTTAGCGTGTGGACCTATATTGGGTCCCAGTTGGTCTAGGTTATGGACCAGTTTAATGAAGCGCGTGGATTGGACTTCTCGATGTGTTTCCAGGATGTCTTATGTGTTGAATATTGTTTGTTTGGTCTAAGGCTGACATGTTTTGTAATTATGTAATTGATTTATTGTCTAGTGGCCGACCTGATTATTTATGGTCGAGGGTTTATATATATATATATATATATATATATATATATAATGTAAGATCTCATTGTAGATCATCATGAGAATGGGAAATAGATATGTAATGTGCGAATAATGTAATATCAATCAGGCAGAGGATTTGGTCGATCATTGCAGATCGAATTGGGTTTATGTAAGAGAATTTAGTCCTTCAGTATTAAACTTAACTGGAACTGTACTTAGGCATAGAAGATGCTATCTTTGTAGTTCAATCACTTCTTTGAATTGTAGTTTGGATTTCTATGTAGTCAGTGAGACTCCTTTTGTGATAAGCAGTGCGCTCTAGGCTGTTGGCCTTCTTGCAAGTGCAAGGCCCTCAATTGTAATTCACATACTTACTGCAGAAGTATTATTTGACTGTGGATAGGCTTCCCACCGTGGTTTTTCCCTTTACCGAATTTTCCACGTACAAATCTTGGTGTCATGTGGATGGTATTTATTCTTTGATTGTTGTTTATGCTTAATTGGTTTAATTGCTATGTAATAACCCACCATAATTAACTCAACGAAATTGACCAATTTTTTTTTTTTTTTTTGTGTTTAATTTAATCATTATGTTTGATTCAATCGCATACTCTGAGCATCCATCCATTTGGATTAGGCATTCATCCATCCAGGATGAGCATCTAACCATACGGGTTAGGTATTTGTCCATACGGGACATAAGATTTCATCTATCCAATACGGGATAGGCATCTACCCACACGGGGTAGGCATCTATCCAATCAGGATAGGAGGTGCTTTGGCCAGAGACTTAGACTCATCAGGACCATTCGGGTCCTGAGCCACTCACTAAGTACTACACTCTTCTAACATAAGTGCACCGAGGTCACCGTTCTTAGGAGTAATTAAATAACATAATACAAGCTTGAATTTTGCCTTGGAATTTGGCTTAAAGCCTCGGGAAGTCAAGCGAATCCATACGAGATTCCTTCCGAGTATGCATTCAATTACTTTTTTTAATTTAATTATCTTATCTTTCAAAATAGGATTCTTACTCAATCCTTCTTTTACCAAGCCTAGATCCCACCCACGAACGCCTGAGTATGAGGGACAACTCCATCCTAAGACTGCCTACATACCCGCTTCGGCACGGGATCAAGGCCTAAAGTATGTAGTTCTATTTTCTATTCTATGGTTTGATGCAAACTGATTAGTGGGTACACAACCCTTTCTAGGGTCAATGTCCCAGATAGTTTCTCTACGGTTGCTACCCACGATGGTAGCACTTAAACAAAGGCTCAGGATGGCCTATTGTTTGTGGCCTAACAAATACATCTTAACACCTATCATGAGCGCCACCCTTGACCAAATTGTCAATCACCAATATCTCTTCAAGATTAAAATCAATTTCATAAAAGCATTTTACTTAACCAACCCTAAAGGGGGTTTACTATGGTTTATCTCAACGGATGAAAAATCATTTAAAAATTATCTTATTAGATTATCGATCCAAGAGGGATTACCCGCCCCTTGGATTTTAACTTCCAAGTGTCTCTTATTACTCCTCGACGATTTATAGGGACGATGCCACAGACATCGTTGATGTAGCTTTATTAGGCGTTAAGTGCAGCAATTCAACACGACGGCATTACCCATAAGCATGACCTAGAGGCACTGTATATACCGAATGCTACTAGGTTTTGGTTTCCATCTTTTATTTAGTTTTCTAACTAAGAAGCTATGAAAACATCATGCTTGAAATACAATTACTAATTGAACGTGCAAAATTTTAATTGATTGAAATAACTACTTGATGAATTACGTAGAATAAAAACCATGACTTAAAATATAACTTGCATATTAATAATTATATGTGTACTTGCATGAAGATGATAACACCAATAAATGCGATTAATCTATAAGTAATTGGCATGATATGAGAATAGTGTAACTTGCATGCATGATTAAGCAATCCAAAAATAGTGATTAATTTAAACATTTGATTCAAGTCATATTAATATGAATTAATTGCTAAAAGCCAACTAAGTGCCCCAATGGATCTTAAATGGATTGAATAACTCTAATTAAAAGAATTTGATATAAATAATTCACATACTTACTGTAGAAGTATTATTTGACTGTGGGTAGGCTTCCCACCATGGTTTTTCTCTTTATCAGATTTTCCACGTACAAATCTTGGTGTCATGTGGATGGTATTTATTCTCTGATTGTTGTTTATGCTTAATTGGTTTAACTGCTATTCCAGTATTTGGTTTAAGCATTCCGATATTAAATTTTTAATTGCTTAAGGTTCCAGTAATCTGTGACAACTGATTCACCGCCCCCCTCCCCCCCTCTCAGTGGTCTTCCAGTTATTTGAACTGTCTAACACATAAAACACTTCTCACTGTTTAAAGATAAATTATGATCCTCACACCTCTGTAGAGTCTTTTCTAAATTACTCAATGCTTCTTCAAAAGTACCACCATAGGTAGTGAATTCATCCATGCAGTTGTGAGAAATATCTGAGAACATGTTGATAACTTCCCTTTGGAAAGTTGTTGGGGCATTACATAAACCAAATGGAAGAACTGAGTAGGCATAGGTTCCCCATGGGCATGTGAAAGTTGTCTTGTCTTGGTCCTCAAGGGCTATTCTTATCTGGTTGTATCCACTAAAACCATCCAAAAAGGAAATATATTCCTTTCCTGCTAAAGAGTCTAATACTTGGTCAATAAAAGGAAGAGGGAAGTGATCCTTCTTGGTTGTAGCATTAAGCTCTGATAACTTAATGATGAATGAATAGTACCAAACCGGTACTGAGAGGGGGGGGGGGGTGAATTAGTACAGGCAAAAACTCAACCTTAAACCGGTTTGTCAACTAACACTTATACACTGACAAACAAACAACAACACTGGTCTTTCAACAGAGTTCAACCGACAAAACCCAGTGTAATTGAAACAAGCAAAGACCGATTGACACTTATCTTCTCATATAATCTAACTCTTCATTCCCATTTCACTCTAATGCATGAACAAGCAATCTACCATGAAAGATGTACATATTACAACAAGATCAACATGCATCACCACTTAATCAGAAAATAATCATAACATCACATGAAGAAAACATCACACATGACACACATATTTTTCACATGGAAACCCAACTGGGAAAAACCACGGTGGGGATGAATACCCACAAGCTTGTTTTTGAACTCTTTGGAAGTCCGCTCTGTTAGGAGCCTTGTCCGGTTAAAGACAGATACAATAGGTTCTATTAAGGATCACTCGGTTAAGGGATGGCTACAATACCTAGTTAAGGGTTAAACCCTGTTAAGGGTACCTTGTTAGAGGATTTCAAGAACTTAATAGCTAAAGGATATCAATGACTCAGTAGCTTCGAGTTACCCTGTTAGAGGATTTTCAACAAGCTGGTTAAGGCTACCCTGTTAGGGGATTTCACAACTGTTGAAGTAGTTAAAGATCAACAGGTATATCAATGACTTGATAATAGCACTCAATGCCAATGCAGATCTGCTTAAGCTCCTCTTCACCTTCTACACTTACACTCTGCAGATATGACTTCTCTCCTCTGGTCTGGCAAGAATCACGTATCTCTTCTCTTAGATACACACACACAACTTTGCCAACAACCTCTGAAAGAATCACAACATCGACCTTATAGGACAAGAGACAGGTCAGTAGCATAAACCCTAAACCCTAGACCTGTTAGGTTAAGGAATTCAAACAGTTCAATCCTGACCGTTGATCATACTGTATTGAATGCAACAGTCTTGATCCAATCTCAAAACATTCTCCATCGTTCGTTTTCCACCGATTTCATGGCGGCTGATAACCCATCGCAGGTTATCACCGTTTATAGACTTCGCACATTCTCGAGGTAGATAGGAACACTCTTCTTTATGCAAGATCCTTCATGCACACAAGGCTTACGTGGCAACACTATCTGTTATTCGTTATCATGCTAACTTCATCACATAAAGATCACCGATTGAGTCACACAGACTTGAGATACTCCAACCGGAAATCCTGAAGTGGAAACTACCTACCAATTGGTAGTCATACAATGCTTTCATGTGTCGGTTCACATTGACATGCCAGTTCACCTTGACATGCCGGTTCACCTTCAACAAATATACCGCTTTACTTTGGCATATATGCCGGTTCTCACATATGCCGGTTCTCTCCTCATATCACATATTGACATCAATGACAACATACAATATCATTATGTCCTCATACCGGTTCACATAATGCCAACAAACTCCCTATAATCTACACAAACTCTCCACTTTCCATTTTTATTAGGAACAATAACTAAAGGTGATATCCATTCACTGTCAGAAATAGACTATATAAATCTTGCATTGGGTATCTTTTGCAATTCTTTCTAAACTATTTACCTTAATGCAGGGTTGATTCTTCTTTGAGGCTTCCTTACTGGTTTACAATCTTCTCTGATGTAGATTTGGTGTGTGCATAACTTAGGATGTAAACCTTTCATATCTGTGTAGTCCCATGCAAATGCTTCTTTGTGGGGCTGCAATATTTTTGTTAAAGGCACAATTTGTTCTTGGGTAAGGCGACTATTGACATTCAACCATTTTTCTAGGGCCAATTTAACTTGCTTAACTAACTCCATTATAGATGCTGCAGGAAAATGTGGAACTGTTATTTCATGCGGCAACAATGTATGCAGTAAGTCTATGCCTGCAGGAAATTATATAGAAGCGACTAACAGTAAAGGTTGTAGAGGACATACATTTTGTGCATTACAGTTAACAGTTTGGTCAGGAATTCCATATTGATTTTGCAAAACATTAGATAGGAAATCCTCCTCTTCTTGAAGTTGCAAGAATAGGTCTCTCCTTATCATCATTAATTATTGTATGGAATTGACTTTATCAGATTCTACTTCTATGTCTGGCCAAACTAAATGCTCATCCTCAAGTTGAGGTTGGGTAGGTGAATATAATGCAAGTGTTTTAGTTTTTGTCCCATAAGAAACAGTCATGTCCCTTGATCTACATCCTATAAAAGCATCTGCTGTGGCTAATGAGGGTCTACCAAAAATAATAGGATAGCCTCCTAAAGTTGCTTTGGGTGAAAGAATGACAAAGTCAGCTGGATATTCCCAAGAATCTAGTGTTATTACAAGATCTTCCACCATACCATCTGGTGTAATAGTAGAACTGTCTGCAAGTTGTAGGACTGTAGTTGTAGTCCTTAGGTTAGTGATATTGAGTTTCTGCATCACATCCTTTGTCATAACATTGATATCTGCCTCAAGGTCAATAAGAGCATTCTTAACTTGAACTCCATTGACAACTACTGCCACAAGAGGACTTCTTGGGTCTAAATAGTTAGAGATAGAAACTTTCCCTAACATGATGTCTGCTAATTGGCGTACAACATGAACTATAGATGGATCTTTCTTCTTTCTTCTTGGCTTTTTCAAGCAAGCTTCTTTTATTGCCTTCCCATGTATTGGAACACCCTTTATTGCTTGAAACAAGGGAATCTTGACACATACATTCTTTAATTGCTCCACAATATCAAATATGGGTTCTTCTTTTTGTTTAGTTGGTTCTGCCTCTAATCTTTGAGAAAATAGAGGAGTATTGCTTGATTCTTGCTATTTTGGCCTTGATGGGATTGGTGAATTTTTGACACTTTTGTAGATGTCCTTCATTAGGCATTTTGGTGATAACTGTTTAGAACACAACATGCGACTGCGAGGGGGAGGGGGGGGGGGGTGAATCAGTGGTTTCCAAACTTAACCCTTTTAATCCTAAATGTGTGTACCGGTTAGCAATTACAAGATTGAGGAAGTATATTGGTGAGATAAAGGAGATGAACATAAAACAAGCACACACAAGGATGCATCACATAACAGCAGATATACGAGGAAAACCCAACATGAGAAAAACCTTGGTGAGAAATGCTGTTGGAGTCTACTGCTCCAATCCAGCCTCACAATAAACACTGTTACAAAGTTTAGGGCACCAACCCAAGGAGCACTGATCCCTGATTTAGGGCACCGCACCAAGGAGCAACAACCTCTGCACTGAGCACCAATTCCGTGATCACAATAACTGTAAACAATACATTAGTAATAACTCGGTTACAAATGAGTTATGTAACCTCTACAATCTCTCTTTCGATTCAGCTCTTCTCTTCCGGTTCACCTACTCTTTTCTCTGCTTTACCGGATGAACCTCTTTTCCTCTCTCTGCCTCTGCTCTACCGATTTTGTTCTCTTCTATCCTCTTCTATTGCAACCTTATCGGTGGAGTACTCTTTCTGTTATTTTGCCTCTTCTCTACCGGTTCACTTTTCTCTGATCTCTACCGGTCAAGCCCTGTTTTGTTCTTGCCTTGCTGGATCTTCACTAACACTCCCACTGCACTGCAATACCCTCTGTTGCCTTCCTGCAAGTTCTAGCACCACTAGTTCACTTGACTACGACACACTTTGTAGCTTACCAGTCACTCTCGCCTTACCAGTTAAACCTTTGCTAAACCCTCTTACCGGTTACTCCTTCCAACACTCAGTCACTATGATCTTCGATGAATTCTCTGACTGGTTGGCTCTTTGCTGCACTTTCACACTCTTCTCTTCAATATTCGACACCTAATCATCTGGCATCATCAATCCTTTGTGATCTATGGTCTGCATATTTATATGTGAGGTTTCCAGCCAAGGTGGACATTCAAACTTGGCACTTTAGGGTTTCTTCACCAACCACAAGGCGTGTTAGATCGGATTGGATCTAGTTCCAGAGATTGATCACCTGCAATAGATCACTCAACTCCATCGATCTTGTTGCTTCCAATATATGTTTGCTATATTTAGCAAACACGACAAACTAATCATGGACTTGCTTCTGTCAGTCATATTAAATGATCTCTTGGTTGCCACTCTAGATCTGATCTGCAGTAGGACATCCTACATAGATCATTGCAACACAAACATCAACCTTGTGATCTGCTTTGAGCCGCATCCTTCTTCTCTCGACCTATGTTTTATGCAATCAACATTAATGTCGACCAATCACCAACTACCTCACCGACAATGCATGGTTCATTCGCCACTTCACGCATGTTTGCCACCTCGACACCACGTGGTGTCTCTGTCGGCATGCACATCAGCTCAGTCATCGGTTTCGGTTTAGACTCTGTCACCGACCACATCATACACTACCGGTGCTTACCTACCGGTTCTTTAACCCTGCCGGTTAACCTTCATGCCTGCACTTTACTATTCTGCTAGTGGAACATATTAACCCGGTCACCAACCTTGTCGATCCACAACATGCTCATCTTCATCAGATAGGAGCTTTTCACCTTTGCCTCTCTGGTCACTTACCGGTTGACTACACTTCTGTCTGCATATTGGTAAGATGCATGATAACATTATGCCAGTAGTCATCAACTGTCATTGCATCAATCTACATCTGCATTCTAGTTGACACCAACATCTCAGAGTGAGTCCATGTCTACAAATGCCAAACCTTCCTTCTCCTTCATTTGCTTGGACACCATCTCAACTAGTTTATCAAAGTGACAAATCCATCACTTCTTATTCTTTTTCTTCTATTCTAGTAGCTCATCATGCTGTCATATATTGAACCGATGCATATCTCTAATTTCATGCACCTGAGGCATCCTTGTGTTTCACTTGTTCATCCGGTGTGAGCTCACAATCACCTGCCTTTAACTTCTCCGTCTTATCCTAGAAGGTTATGATGCATTCCATGCATGTTATGAGATAAGCTAAGTATTACTACTTATCGGTGGGAGTAGATGGACCAATGCACTAAACCTGCCAACACCCAGTGGGAGTGGATCCTTGTCACCTGCTCATTCTGCTTCTGACATAACACTGATATGAATTTGCTGTTTGAGTAGATACATCTTCAATCAACTCATAACTCGGTAGACATCTCTTTTGTCTACCTTACTATCTGCCAATCTTCTCTTCATCTGGTGACACCATCTTCATCTAGTGGGATTCCTTCTGATTGACATCCAACTGCATACTGGTTGTCTGCATATTCTCCATAAGTTCATCCTTTCTTGCATACCGGTCCCATGCTTATCGGTTGGCAATAACACACTGCCAACATATTACTCATCGGTTGGCATTGCCATAATGCCAAATGTCTCCAATGTCTACTCACCGGTCAACATCCCAACTTATGTCTCCAACGAAAGCCAACACTAACTTGTGTACTGATGACTCCAATGACCACAATGTCGGTTAACATCCTCTTCTTACCGGTGATAGGATATACCGGTAACATGCTATACTAGTTGACATCAATGACACCATTTTCGGTTGAAATCAATGACAACACAATGCCAATAAACTAGAGGTGATGGTGGAGGAAGAGTTGTTCCAGACCTTCAATGGATATCACTTATATTAACAACATAGGCAGGATATTGATTTGGATCAGTAGCATAAACCTGTTGTTGTTGTGGTTGTTTATTGTTAGGATTTGACATGGGCTGAGTTGGCAATTGAGTAGGTTTAGGCGGTGCATCAACATTAGGTGGGGGCATTAGGGTTTTCTATTGAGGTTGCTGAGGAGGTTGTTGGAAACAGAGGATTGATTTGACCATTGCTGTCCCCCTCTCCACTGCGGTGTTTGTTGCCAGTTTCCTTGAGGTGGCTGCCAATTTCCTTGATTTTGCTGCCAAGGAGGGGAGTTCTGATAATTGGTCCATGCATTCTAGGAATTGTTCCAATTTTGCTGAGGGAAGTTCCCATAATAGGGAGGATACTGATTTTTCCATTGACTACTAGAATTATATGAATTGGAATAAGGACCATTAAAGGATAAAGGATCAGGTGGCATACCTTGTCGTGGAACCCATGGTCTTATTTGTGCTACATAAAAGATTTTATCTTTTTCTCTTTCAACAAGTTTAAATTCCAGTGAGGCAAGATGGTTTTCAGTATTTTCTACTATCTTGCATTTGCAGTCTCTTTTCTTCTGTTCGCAGTGAGGGCAATATTCAGTTAAGACTACTTCTGCTTCGTCATGCTTCTTTTTTGCTTGAAGTGTGTTCAACTGTGTGGCCATATTATTTATAATATCTTGCTTGAAGTCAAACAATAAGTGAGTAATCTCCATCCTTGAAACTCCATTGGAGGATTTTCCTTTGGTAACTTGGTATCCTCTTCCCTTCTTCACAACTACTCGAGAATGGTTCTAACATATTTTTGTAAGATCTGCCCAAGTCACTTGAGAGATATCTCCCCCTCCTATCAGGTCCAGAGCTTCAATACTGTCATCACTTATTCCTCTCAGCAAAAGAAGCTTTTGATATTCTTCGTTAAGAGTATAATCTGAATTTTTCTTTAGACAAAACAAGAATCTTGAAATATAGTCTTCCAAATTTTCATCATCTTTTTGCTGCATCCTAAAGATGTCATCCCCCCTACTACCACTTCTGTAATATTCTTTATATTTCTCAAGAAATTTTGTTTTCATAGCTTCTTAGCTATCAACAACATCTCTCCCAAGACTCATGAACCATCTGAGGGCTCCTTCTTTCAGAGTAGCAGGAAACAGTTTTAGTCTATGAGCATCAATAGTGTAATCATAGCTCCAACATAGGATATCAAATTGAAACAAAAAGGTGTCTGGATCCTCTGTTACAAGCCCATATAAATTAGGGAGAACTAAAGCAGGGATATTCTTGAGGTTATTACCATCATGTTGATTAATGATAGGGAATTCAAAGGTAGGTTGATTTTGGGCTGCCATCCTTTCTTGATAAAGTATCAGAGCAAATGGGTTCTCAACAAGTTCTTGGTTTGCAGGCTCGTCAATATTGACAAACAACTTAACAAATGGGTTTATCTCTTAGTCTCCTTCTTCAAATAGATTATGAGTTTGCTCAAAATCTTCACCAGGATAGGGGTCGTTAGGAAGAAACCTCCCTAAAGTCTCTTCTCCTTGGCATATAGTAGTGTAACACCATAAAATGGTTTAGTTTGGGGGTTAGTCAAATCAACATAAAACTAAACCATTAAAAAACATTATCAAGAAAGATTAAGCATAGAAGCATATTAGAGATAAAAACGAATAAACATTAAGACTTGACTCATGATGCTCCCTATGTCATTAGCTCTCCCTTGTTTCTCTCCTCTCCAAGTTCCCAAATGAGTGTAGCTCCCAGTAGCTTTTTGCACTATTTTTAGATGTCTTATGGGGATTCAAGAGTATGAAGTAAATGCTCATGAAAATGCAAATATGAACAAGCTAAGAAATGAGATATTATGTAACTAACTAAGATTAATTTTAGACCAAAGTGAATTATGCTAAATACTCTCTAGATTTTACTATAAGCTAGATGGATGCAAGTTTTCAGGATCTGGATTATGAAGAAATGGGCTCTATTTATAGGAAAAATGGAGCAATGGATGGTTGAGATTGAGTAATCTCAACAAGGGTCAAGATTGAATGGTTCATGATCCATGTGAGGGCTTTCAACCCAATCCTAGGATGACAAGTGTCAACATGAGAGAGGTTGAGAGGAGAGGGAAGAAGCATTAAATGCTTGACATGACCTGAGGGTTAACCTGGGAGGTAAGGTTAAGGTTAGGTTAGAGTTATCCATTGGATAAAGCTTTTATCCAAGGGGTAAACTCTTGTGCAAGGGTTAAAGGGATAACCATGGTCAAAGCAATAAATGCTTGAGGAGACACATGGGTTACATGAGGGTTAGGTTAGGGGTCAAAGTCCTTAACCATGGGTGCAAGTGGAATTAACCATTAATGGTCATGTAAGAGCCATAAGTGGTTTGGAAGACTTTAGAGGTTAATTTGTTGAACACACAAAGCATTAATTGCTTTTCAAAGACTTTGAAGTCTTTGAGAAGTGACTCCAAGTTTCTTAGGAATGTGACAATAATTAAGGGATGGATTAGGCTAATTAGGAAGGGGTTAAAAGAATCTAGAAGGGGGTTAGGATTGCAAGTGGGTTTGGTGGGTGAGAGAAAATAAGATTTTAATTAAAATAAAATTAATTTATTTCAACTTGTGGTTGCAACTTGCATTTGTAGGAAAATGCAAGTGGGGGGGATTTATGATTTAAATAAATGTTTCATTTAATTTATTTAAAAGAAGAAAGAGGATTAAATTGAATAAATAAGATTTATTCATTTAATTGGGTGTGAATTTGGTTGAATGAATGAATTAAAATAAATTGAATAATTTATTTAATTAATAGGAGAATGTTTGAAGATGAATTAATTAAATATTAATTTAATTAACTGATGGCTTAGTGGATTTTTAATCAAATAAATAGAAAATATTCATTTAATTAAAATGGATAGATTTATGTGACTACATTTGCCCCTCTTTGAGACGGTGTGGTTTATTGCGTCGTTTCAAAGAAAGAAAAATAGGTGTGAAGAAATATGCCCCATAAATGTTAATTTAGTGGGTGGTATGCCCCTTCGAGAGATGGGCCGAATTTTTTTGAAAAATCGGGTGATCTCTTGAAAAAGAATGAAAAGTGGAGGGGAGGTAGAATAGAAGAAATTAGAACTAATGATGAAAGAATGGGAGAAAATGGAGTGAATACGAAGAAACAACAAGCCAGCGAGTACCCTGAGGTCAGGAACGAGATACATAGCAGATCTAGTGTGTGGTTTGGAGTGATGCTATACAATTGATCAAAATTGGTTGGACAATCTGGTGCAATCGGTTTAATTGCCCCGGTCAAGTCAAAGCATGATAGTTGATGTCAGTTGGTCGCTTAGACAGGATAAATTCTAAGTGAATCAAAGCCTGATGTGACTTAGACAATTGATGTAATTGCCCGATGAAGTCAAGGGATATGAAACAAAATACTTGTTGAGACTTAGACAATTGAAGTAATTGTCTGTTAGATGGTGTTTGGATTGGTTGATCAATTGATAGTGTGGGCATGGGATGGATGGTTGTGGTGAATCAAGGCAGCCCCATTGAGACTGGGTCATTATGATAAATGCCTGATGTAGTTTAGGATTATCATGATCGATTACCTGTTGAGACCCAAAGATACTTGATCAGAGTATTTTTTGATAGTCTAGGTGTGTGGGAGTTGATGTATCTGTGTAGACAGAGTAACTGGCTTGATTTTGTGGATGACTGAGGATGGGAAGTGCAACCCCTCCTGTTAGAGATGGATGGTGATGAACGTATCTTGATTGAGTTGATGGGAAACGATGAAGGGATTATGTGATGTTTGATTATTGAGATGGGAAGGGTGAGGGGGGGATTCAATGTTAGATAGAAGATATGGAGGACGTATGGCTCATTCCTATGGAAGAAGATGAAAATAGAGTATCCATTGTCATTACTATGTATGCATGATATGCATCTATTATGAATGTATGGATGGATGGAATGCATCAGAATGCAATATATACAGATGAGATGAAATGACGATCCATAGTGCTTTATTTTTCATCATTGAGCATTAAAATGTTGTAAGAAAATACAAGCAACTTGACATAATGATTCAAAATGACCCGAGTATTCCTTACATGGATTTTGATATAGCAAGTTAATACAAGCAACTTGATATAATGGATCAAGTTGACCCGAGTATTGCTTGCAGAACAGACAAGGATTATCTCCTTTCATGCATGATTTGGATCGTCCTCCTTGATCTTGGGTTGATCATGTCTTGAGACAAGTTCATACCGTAATAAGAGACAAAAACCTTTATCCAAATTTGGATGAGGTAGGAGGAATCAAAGAAGGAGCATTGTTCGTGCAAACAAAATAGTATGTAGATAAAGAATAAAGAATATGGATCCTTGGTAATGGTTCATGCTTATATGGTCGAGGTATACGCTGTAGTCAGCAAGCCATAGTGATCTATGATTGTATTTTTCATAAGATCACGTAGCTTAGTGAACTTCCCATGTAGACACCTATAGTACACGCCCCAGTACTTCATCAGAATAATGTGCTGAAGATACACAAACAATGCTATAAGATCCTGATATAGATAACCCACAAATCAACCAAGTATTTGATAGCTTAACATAGAATTTTCTTGTCAAAGAAAACATCATTTGTCTTTGTTTTGGTAAGGAAGGATGCATCCTTGTTGAAGACAGTTTGAGTGTTGATGTTGATTGTTTGGTCGATTTGGAGAAGTGATCATCGTGCGAGTATTTTGTCAATGCTTGCTTTGTATCTGCTTGGATGAGTATGCACAAGGTGTTGCCATGTTTTTGTTTGATTTTCGATGTTTTCTGATGTTTTTGGATTTTATGATTTTTGAATGTTTTTGGATTTTGATGATTGTTTTCCAATGTTTTTGGATTTTGTGAGATGATTTTGAATGAAGAACTTAATGAATCACAAAACAATGTAGAATCCACCTCTATCAATAGGTTAAGGGCATTGCCCCCAGTTTAGACATAACTATGAAAAAGCAGGATGCAAGACACATGAAGTACTTTCTTGATTGGAGATTAATAACAAGCCATGGTTTGGACAAATGGACGAATGGATGTAGTGAATGTGATTGCAACAAGTCTGAAAGATAATGGAGCCATAGGATTTACGAGTGGCACTTGTTTGCCAGGTTTTCACCATCGCACTTACCCAAGGTGCCACCAGAATGGTTGTTCACTATTTGGATGCATGATTTTTTTTTACTATTTTGATGTTTTTTTTTGTATTTTTCTTCAGGACCTTTATCTGGATGTTTTTGGTATTTTTGCCAATATATAGAGGAGCCTGATGCTCTGTGCAGCTCATGTATAAAACCATTTGAGGTGCATGCTGTTGATCGGATCTGCTAGCAGTTCTCCTTCTGAAGTAGCCAACTAATATGCCTCGGACCCAAATACATCAGTGATAACATATGGACCCAACCAATTTGATTCAAACTTTCCCTGATGTTCTCGGTTGGGTTGGTTACGAGGATTTTCTCGAAGAACAAGATCACCTACCTCGAATGTACGAGGTCTAACTCGATGATTAGAGCTTCTACTCATGCGTTGCTGATAGGCTTTAAGGTGATTGTATGCAGCTTGTCGTTTCTCATCAAATAGCTCTAAGTCCTGAAGACGTGATACTCGGTATGCTTCATCATCTATGAGATTGTGTAAGGAAACTCGTAGTGATGGTATCTCGACCTCAATAGGTAAAATAGCTTTTGCACCATAGACCAATGAGTAGGGAGTTGCGCCTGTAGGGGTTTGAATGCTAGTTCGATATGCCCATAGTGCTGGATTCAATTGAACATGCCAATCACGACCGACATCATTGAATGTCTTTTTGAGGATTCTCAATATGTTTTTATTCGATGCTTCAGCCTGACCATTGCCTTGTGGGTAATAGGGAGTGGAAAAGCAGTGTTGGATGTGAAATTTCGCATAGAGTTCATGGACATCCTGATTTTTGAAAGGAAGACCGTTATCTGTGATGATGGACATGGGTACACCATACCAGCAGATGATGTAATTAAGGATGAATGAGGCGATCTGCTTGCCAGTAACTTGGGTAAGTGGAACAACTTCGATCCACTTTGTGAAATATTCAGTGGCGGTAATAATGAATTTGTGGCTGTTGGCTGAAGATGGATGGATTTTACCCACAAGGTCAAGACCCCATTGACAAAAAGGCCATGGTGTCGTGATTGGTTGCAATTCTTGTGCTGGTGCATGTATCAGGTCTCCATGAACTTGGCATTTCTTGCACTTTCTGACAAAGTAGTAGGAGTCTTTTTCCATAGATGGCCAATAGTATCCAGTGCGCAGGAGTTTCTTGGCTAGTGACAGACCGCTTGCATGCGTTCCACAAATTCCTTCATGTACCTCTTCCAAGGCCTTTGTTATCTCATCTTGTTCCAAACATCGAAGGAGAGTACCATCAAGACTGCGTCGGTATAGGGTTTTAGCAATAATGGTATATAGAGCGGATTGGTGAATGAAGGTTTTACATTGGTTATTTGATTGGTTAGGAGGAAGTGTGTGATCGCGGAGATAGGTGTAGAACTCACCGTACCATGGGGATTCGGAACCGACAATGCGACATATCATCTTGGATTCGGGGATATCATAAGCGGGAATCCAAAGCTGTTCGACCAAGAACTCATAGCGTGTTAAATTTTTCGGAAGATCTAGGAGAGATGCAATAGTAGCCATAGCGTCAGCAACTCGATTCTGATCTCTTGGTATTTTCTCAAAGGTGATAGTAGTAAATTCCGTCTTTAGACTGTCCACCATTTTCTTGTATGGCATGAGTTTGTCATCCTTAGTCTGATATTCATCAGTTGCTTGTCGAATGACCAGTTGGGAGTCGCCATATACCTGTATTTCTTGTAACTTCCATTGTATGGCGAGCCTAAGTCCTGTGATCAAGGCCTCATACTCTGCTATGTTGTTGGTGCATCGAAATGTGAGTCTATAAGACTTCGGGATGCTGTCACCTTGAGGTGTGATAAATAGAATGCCTGCCCTCGAGCCATGCCTAGTGTATGACCATCAAAGTATAGTTTCCATGGTTGTGCTGTAGTGATCATGAATATCTCTTCATCTGGAAAGTTGGAAATGAGAGGATGATTGCCATCGACCAACTGATCTGCAATAACTTGACCTTTGATAGCTTTACGGCCCACATACTCGATGTCAAATTCACTTAGAATCATCACCCATTTGGCCAAGTGGCCTGTTAATGCTACTTTACTGAGTAAGTATTTGAGTGGATCAATCTTCGCAATGAGCTGTACTTTATGGGTCAACAGATAGTGCCTTAGTTTAGTGGCTGCTAAGATTACTACTAGGCAAGCTCACTCAATAGGTGTGTAGTTGAGTTCATAGCCAACCAATTTGTGAGAGATGTAGTAAACAACACACTCTTTCCCTTCTGCATTGTGTTGTGCCAATTTGTACATCCAATGTCGTATTTGTTGCTGATATATAGAGTAACAGAGGTCTGCTTGGATCTGGTGGGATCAGCAATGGTGTATTCATGAGATAGTCTTTAAGCATCTGGAATGCTTGCTGGCATCTGGCATTCCATTGAAAGCAGATGTTTTTGTGTAACATGTGTGTAAAGGGGTGACACTTATCTGCCAGTTGTGCAATGAATCTTTGGATGGATTGTAGATGTCCTTGTAATGTCCTTAGTTGACTGATATTCTTTGGTGGTGGCATGTCCATGATTGCTTTTACCTTTGCTAGATCGACCTCAATGCCTTTGCTGGAGACAATGTATCCAAGAAGTTTCCCTAAGGTTACTCCAAAGACACATTTCTTTGGGTTGAGTCAAACATGATATTGTTTTAGTCTATCAAAGATCTTATCTAATATGTCTAGATGACCTTCTCTGGTGAGTGATTTTGCTAGTAAGTCATCAACATAATCTTCCATTATGGTATGCATCATGTCATGGAAGATGGTGGTCATTGCTCGTTGATAGGTCGCCCTTGCATTCTTGAGATCGAAAGACATTACATTCCAGTAGTATGTGCCCCATGGACATGTGAAAGCTGTCTTATGTTGATTCTCTGGTGCGATCTTTATCTGATTGTATCCTGAAAAGCCATCCATGAGTGAAAGCATGGCATGTCCTGTTATTAGGTCCACTATGATGTCGATGTTTGGTAGGGGGAAGTCATCCTTAGGACATGCCTTATTTAGATCTCTAAAGTCAGTACAAATACGAATGCCCCCATTTGGTTTGCCGACAGGCACAATATTGGATATCCAATCTGCATAATCAATTGGTCTAATGAAACCAACATCTAGGAGTTTCTTGAGTTCTGCTTTGACTAGTATTGCAATCTGAGGATGCATCTTACAAAGCTTTTACTTGATAGGTTTGGCTCCTTCTGCTACGATGAGGTAATGCATGACTAAATCAGGATCAAGCCTAGCCATGTCTGCATATGACCATGCAAAGTTGATTTGACGCTTTTGAAAGAATTCTACAAACTTAGGCTGTTCCTCTGGAGTTAGAAGAGATGCTAGATGTATGTGGTGAGGAGTTTCAGGAGTCTCCATATTGTATTCTTTTGTTTCCTCGATGAGAATCGTTGATTGTTCCCATTGTGTGCTGTAGGGAAGGATGTCAAACCTTTCATCCTCCGACACCTCAGAGAGGTTTTCACCATTTGATACGCTCTTTCTTTTTACTTTTGTTGGATCAAACAGTGCCATGGTGTGGTTTTCACTGGAAGATCCATGTTTTATTGTTATATTTTTGCAGCTGAAAAGTTTGGCATTCGCCCCGAAGTATGCTATGCTATTAAGTTCAATGGTGAATCCAACTTTGTGATCCCTGCTTGGTATGTTATCCCGTAGTTCCAAATAGTTAATGATCGCCTCATCGTTTTGGAAATGATCAAGACATGGGGGATTAGGTTGGTTCCATTCGATGAGTTCTAGATGGATAATGGGCATTACTTCATCGATTAAGTTAAGTTCATTAGAGGTGTCAGTGAGGGTTAAGACGATGTGGTGAAGGTCATTGATGGTACTCTCCTTGTCAAAATCAGGCGTAGGATGTGATGTAGGGTCCGTGGAAGAAGTTTCCAACTAAGGAACCCAAGAGGTCTTTATCTGTGCTTCTCCGTAAATAGGGATGTCTTTGTGAGGTGGAGGTAGTGATGTGTCTTCCTCATTTGAAGTATTAAGCTGGATGGAATCAAATTCCCATTCATGTGAGTCGGTCTCTGAGTCACTTTCTAGTATCCGATTACTATACCATACTGGGATGTCCTTGGAGTTAAACACTGCACGTGTGATCGGTTGATGTGCCTTTGTAGATGAAGTGATCGGTGCTGCAGGAAGGATGATGGGGATCAATGAATCCGATACAGGGAGTATTGGTAGTGTTGACTTTGCTGCTTCTGCTGGAACTGCTGGTGTCGTAGAAATTGTTGTGGGTTCTGATACAGTTGCCGCTGCTAATGGTGCTATTGATGTTATTGCTGCTGCTGATGGGATCACTGTTTTGATTAGTTGTATGATGGGCGTTGTAGGCGGCTGTGTTGGGATTTTTAGCCTCAGTGGGGCAGTTATGATGGTGTTTGATGCTGCTTTTATAATAAAAGGTGTCCTCTTTGCAATAGGCTGATATAGTGGTTTGCTGGGTTTTCCTTTGAATCGGAGCTTAGGAAAGATCTCCTTTTGAAAGCCTAGGCCTGCATTATCCTTGGGCTTTAATTCCGATAGTAGTGGTTCATGTCTTCCTTGTTTGCAAGGTCCCAAAGCACTCTGACCATTGTAACCCATTCTTTGCATAATGAGGAGGCCTTTGCCATACTGATCTGTGGGAAGCTTAGCTTGTGGAATATCTGCGGTGATGGGAGCTTTATAGATCCATTCTGCTAAGTCCTCATCTCTGGTTTCTTCTTCTTGACTCTTTCCAAGGATGAAAGGCGTCAAAGTACATGCTGGCTTGATCAGTGGTTGTTGAAGTAACTGCTGAGGTTTGCCATGTGTTCTAGGAGAGGTGGGCATTTGTCCTACACAAAAGAGTTGACTCAAATTATATTCCCATGGACCTTCCTCTGCTATTTTCATCTTGAGCTTTTCTTGCTTAGGTATAGTGGTGTTTGAACTGGCAAGAGAGGCTGGACTTATGTATGATGTGGAGGAGATGGCTTCTCTATTGTTAGGAATGGTAATCTCTGGTTGATGACTTATATTATGACAATATGCAAAGGGGTTTGCATCGCCTAGGATTGTGATCTCTACACTGTTATGTGGGAACTTGATACATTGATGATAGGTGGATGGAACGGCTTGCATGGCATGTATCCAAGGTCTTCCTAACAATAGATTGTATGGCAGAGGAAGGTCCAGAACTTGACAGATGATGTGCTTCACCACAGGGCCCACTCGGATGGGTAGTACCACAGCTCCTTTGGATGAATGCTCTACATTGTCATAGGCTTTGATTGTGATCTTCTTACGGGGATCCACTGATTCTATTGCATATCCCAAAGCTGTGACCAACCACAGTGTACAAATATTCAGGCCGACTCTATTATCGATCAAGATTCGCTTGATCCTATGTTGGTTGATAAATCCTTCAATGTGTAGTGAAGCATTATGAGGTTGGTAGAGGAAGAGTTGTCACTTTCGAAAAAAGTGAGACAAGGTGATGACTTTAGATTTCCAACCATGGCTTGGAACTGATCTGTATTTAGGTTTGCAGGGACTGACGCCTCTTGGAGAGCTTGATCCAGGATGGTTTTATGAGATGGAGATAGGCGCAATATCTCTAAGATAGATATCAGTGCGGGCGTTTTGTCTAACTGTTCCACAAGGTTATACTGCTTTGGGATAGATGGGGTGCCTTGTGGAGCCGCTTTTATGGTAATCTTGCTGTGACGTGTAACAACATTGCAAGTGGAGCTGAGATTTTTTATGGTTATAGTTGTAATTTGTTCACTGGAATCGTATAGATGATTCACAGTATAATTATACGCGGCTTGCATATAATTGGTGGTATCTGTGTTTCTCCCGGAAGTAGAAGGACCCCTTTGATCTTGTGATGGAAGTGGATTTTTAAACATAAGATGATCATTGTTTGTTGTCTTTGGGTCATGTCCTTCGATTTCGATTTCACCTCGATCAATAAGATCCTGAATAAGATCTTTCAATCTGTGACAATTGCTTGTCTTGTGTCCTCTCCCTTGATGGAAATCACAATGTTCAGTATCCCTCCACCATGCAGGTTTGACTTGAGGTTCATAGTTTGATGTTTTGGGTAGGGTTACCAGATTTTGAGAAACCAATTGATGCAATACTATTTCGATGGGTTCCCCTAAGGGAGTGTATGTTCACTTTTGTTTTTGTTGACGTGGTCTGGGTTCATCGTGAGATGTGATGCGGCCTTGATTGGGAGGAACAACTGTGTTAGGCTGAGGTGGGGGATTCTGTCCTGCAAATCGAACTACAGGTTGTGCATTTTTAATAGTTCTTGGATCCACAATCCCGTCGTTGACAAAATTTTTGTTTTTGTTACAGAAGCTTGGTTTGTCACTATTGAAGCATGGCTGAGGACCATCCTTTGTCTCATTGTAGATTTTGATAAGTCCTTTCTTGATGAGAACCCGCTCACATTTTAATCCTTTTGTGATCATGTCATTGAAAGAGTCTGTGTCTGTGACATCCAGGTGAAATTCCATTTCTTCGTTTAAGTTGGAAATAAATATTTCCACTAGTTCTTGTTCAGGTAACTAAAGAGAACGTTCGCTAGACATTTGACGCCATCGTTGCAGGAATACTGAGAATAGTTCACCTGGTTTTTGTTTAGTGTTACATAGATCAACCATGATGATATCACGTTCAATGTTATGAGAGTAATGTGCTAAGAACTTCTGAACTAGCTCTTCAAAGGTCCTAATACCACCTGGTAGTCGGGAAAACCATGATGTGGTTGTTCCTCCCAAGCTTTGGGTATGTATCTTCGTATGCCACTTTGAGGCAAGCTGAATGGAATTCTTTGACATGATCGCAAGAATCTCCTTTTCCTCTATACTTTTCAAACTTGGGTCTTTCAAACCCTCGTGGAAAAGGTGGCATATAAATATTCCTATCAAAGGGATAGGGACAAATGTCATTGAGTGAAAATTGATTAGTCTTTACGCCACTGTGAAGTTGTTGGGCGAGATTTTCAACTTGTTGCCGCAACATCTCTATGTCATTTGGAGGAGGAGGAGGTGGGTTACCTCGAGGAATGTTATATCTGATGGGATCTCTACCTCTTTCTTCTTCATGGCGACTTTGTCGTTCTGATGCTTGTCTTAGTTGTGCAAGATCAAAGTCAGAGGGGAGTTTGGCTCCTTCTTGAGCAAGCTTTAAAAAGTGAACATCCACATTGCTCCTGAGTATTTCGTCAAAAAGTCTGTTAAAGAGAGGGTTGTGTTGAGCTCTTTCTATTGTTGCAGGAGTAGGAGTACTTGGATTTTCGTCATTCGCATTTCCTCCAAGTGCTTCTTGAAATTCATTGATATTTTCCTCCTCCTCTTCTTCAATTTCTATTTCTCGTTGCCTTGATTGTGATCGGGTATGAGCCATTTTGTTTATAAGTTTTTGTTGAAGTTGGGTGAAAATGATGATGAGTTGTTGATGAAATGAAAGATTGATGTTTGGTGAATATTTTTGCATGTGGATCTCTAGCACTTAAAGGTAGATGTGACCAAAATTATTTCTTTAATTGCTTGTTATGTTTGATAAGGTTTGATGTGATAAGGTGTAGAGAAATCTGAGATGTGTTACAGACTTAACTACCTAGTAATGAGAGGATTCACTCATAAACTAGTTTTAACCTACACAGAAATGTCTCTTAGGATGAGCTTATCCTAGATGTAGAAACAATCTAAAAGTGATTTGTTGTGTTTGATTCAAGCAATATATAAAAGAGAACTTAGGACAAGAACCTCTTAATGTTTTGAGAGTTGAAAATGAAGTGATGAAGTGAAGGTGAGAAATGGATGAAATGTTTAACTTCAATAAAAGCTTTGTGTCACCAATGGAAAAAGTTCTACCTCTTCTCTTTCGGGTGTTGGTGGCATTTCTCGAGCTACGTTGTATGTGATACAATTGTTTGGGAAGAAGTTTGGATTGATCTTGCCTCCTTTGTTTTTGTGATAACTCAAAGCTCTATATTGCATAAAAGCTCTGCGTTTAATGACTCTTGATCAAACTCATTTGATTTCCCTTGAAGGTATAGATGCATGTGACGTAGCAAAGCTCTATGAGAGACAAAGATTTGTCTATTTAGATAGAAGAATTTCCTCCTTTTGATTAAATCCTTGGATCTTAATGGTCTTTTCTTCAAGTTGATGTGTTGATGAGGATTCTTCTTTCTCAAGATGTGAAGAATGGTCATATATTTTGATACTTTTCTCTTTGTTTTTGATTTTTTTGTTTTGGTTTGTTTTGAAAAATGTTTGGTTGGATGAATACTTGTTCTGATTTTTGGATTTTATGATGTTTCTTTGATAGGAAAACAAAGCAAGCACACAAACACAAGAATGTTGCCTTAAAGGCACAAATGAGTATGGGTCTAGATCAACCCAATCCTTGGACTTTTTATGACCCTTTCCTTTGTTCTTCCAAAGCCTGAAGTTGGCTCAATTTGTACTTGGTCTTGACTCAAAAACGAAAACCTTCAAACACTTTTTATCCCTAAGGTCAAATGACCAGTTGTGATAAATTCAGCCCACATCTTGATATTTCTTCAACTTTGGTACTACACACCTTATGAATCCCGCCGTGACAGGTAAGGATGTGATATACGAAGTCTTGCGCGATCATAACAAATAGATGATCCCTATGATGGGGGAGTCACCACTTTTATCAAGCCACAAGTGACTTTTGAAAAAGTTATGTTTCTACTCAAGGAAATATGTATGGTGAGTATCTTGGGAGCAAAACCATCTATGCTCTTACACTGAATTGTATCACAAATATTCTCAATCAATGGAATGGGCGGGCTTCTACTTAAAGGTGTTTAGTAATTTTTGATGTTTTTGGATATAAGTTCATTCTATAGTGACTCACTTAAGAGCCTTATAACTTGTGGTGGGGCCCATTTGTCCTTTCGGCAAGTTACACTGTAGGAACAACTTTCGCTCTCACCTGATTTCTATAGCGGCTCGAAGGATTTACCACACGAGGTCGTTCCCAAGAGTGATGTGTCTCTTGGCAGGCCTCTCTTAAAAATAGAAACTTTGTGTGTTACTAACACTTTTCTCTTGCACCTAGGACCACGAAAGCCAAGGGAGAGGATAGTGTGTGTTAGAAGTAGGACCACTTGACAAACTTTCTGCACAAGTGTGCCAAACACAAAAGACACTTGTTCTTTTTAACCCATCATCGCAATGTGATCTATTTGCTACTTGGAGATGTTGCTCCAACAACCATGGTGTTCTTTTTAGCCAAGATAGCAAAATGAAGTGTTCGTTTTATCCAAGATTGCAAAATGAAGTGTTCGTTTTATCCAAGATTGCAAAATGATTGTTCTTTTTAAACTCAAAAAAAAAAGCAAGTTGATCGTTGTTTTTAGCCCATATTGCAAGATGTGAATGCTCGTTTTAGCCAAGATTGCAAAAATGATAGTTCGTTTTAATCCAAGATAGCAAAATGAAGTGTTCGTTTTATACCGTTTGTTGTGCAAAATAAGACAATGTGAACGTTCGTTTTAACCCAAGATAGCAATGTGATTGTTCGTTTTAAACCATTTGTTGAAAAAAAAGAAATTGCCTATCCAAGAATTGATCAATTTTGCCTCATTAAATGATTTAAAGAAAATATTGCAATTTCAACATCTTCAAACCCTGCAAGACAATTTGTTAGAAATATGCTCCTTCATATCCTGCACAAATTGTAAACCCAAAATTAGTTTCCAAACTTAAAAAAAAGATTATCATAACCAAATAAAATAACACACTAAAAAAAGAAAGAAGCTAATCACACAAATAAAAATAGAATCTAATTAATAAACAAAGTTAAATCTAATCTAAAACTAAATTAACAAAACTAATTTAAAATTAAGCTAAAATTAAATGACAACCCCTTCAAAATCTAAATTAAAACTTAATAAAAACTAACTTAAAAATTCAAATTTAAAAAAAACTAAAAAAAAACTAAAAAAATCTAATCTAATTTATAAATAAAATTAATAAAAAAATAGCTATTCTAAAAAAAACTAATGCAAAAGAGAAATCTCTTACTCTGTAAAAGAGAAATCCCTGAAACAAGTCTCTCTCTCTCTCTTTTTTCTAAAGAAAACTTTTAAAAACTGCTTAAGAGCGTTGATTGCAAGATATATATGATATGGTTTTTTTTTTTTGTTGAAAAGCTTTAGAAATTTTAAGGCAAATGCATCTGGTAAGCGTAAGACAAATTCAACAACTTCATGCAATATGCTAATGATAGAGCATAGAAATTGTGGAGATCATAGAAAGCGTGGGCCTGCATACAAAATGTGGAGATCATACAAGAATCACCACTGGCAAAATGCCTCAGGGAGATGTCAACTCATGAAATGCAAAGATTGTAGGATCTGTTGCCAAACGCCTCCCTTCCTAGGGAATATATCCAACGTGATTTGGACAAAAATAATAATGCAAAACAGTATGAGAAAAGCACATTACATGTTGGGCAAAACATCTAAACCTGCAAGCATAACCAAGATATAATTAAGATGAAACAACTAGAAACATAGGGCATTCATAAGAACCCACATCTTCATTGCCTCACAAAGATGTCGCACTCACTTTGACAATGTAAAAGCTTAATGGTCATGCTTCAAAGAGGTGTATAAGAATGGCTAAAATAAAAGCTATCTCTTTGAATACAAACAATAAAATAACAACAACATGATTAACATAATCAATCAAGTTTAACATGGATAACATTAGCAATGCTTATCAAACATACAGATGCACATTAATCATGAGTTCATGAGAAAAACACATGTATATTGTGGAGACACCGGGAGTGCCAAAATGTTAGCCATCAAAATGGTTAGTAGATTAATCCATAAACAAACCAAACCAATTGAAAGTATCATCCAAGAAGAGCATTAGTATAAATTGTTGATAAATAGAAAATATAAACTTTTCACCATACTTATGCCATCCATTTCATGTCGGGTTCACCAAATTTAATGCCATAAAACGGTTTAGTCTGGGGGCTAGTCAAATCAACATAAAACTAAACCATTAAAAAGCATTATCAAGAAAGATTAAGCATAGAAGCATATTAGAGATAAAAACGAATAAACATTAAGACTTGACTCATGATGCTCCCTACGCCATTAGCTCTCCCTTGTTCCTCTCCTCTCCAAGTTCCCAAATGAGTGTAGCGCTCAGTAGCTTTTTGCACTATTTTTGGATGTCTTATGGGGATTCAAGAGTATGAAGTAAATGCTCATGAAAATGCAAACATGAACAAGCTAAGAAATGAGATATTATGTAACTAACTAAGATTAATTTTAGACCAAAGTGAATTATGCTAAATACTCTCTAGATTTTACTATAAGCTAGATGCATGCAAGTTTTCAGGATCTGGATTATGAAGAAATAGGCTCTTTTTATAGGAAAAATGGAGCAATGGATGGTTGAGATTGAGTAATCTCAACAAGGGTCAGGATTGAATGGTTCATGATCCATGTGAGGGCTTTCAACCCAATCCCAAGATGACAAGTGTCAACATGAGAGAGGTTGAGAGGAGAGCGAAGAAGCATTAAATGCTTGACATGACTTGAGGGTTAACCTGGGAGGTAAGGCTAAGGTTAGGTTAGAGTTATCCATTGGATAAAGCTTTTATCCAAGGGGTAAACTCTTGTGCAAGGGTTAAAGGGATAACCATGGTCAAAGCAATAAATGCTTGAGGAGACACATGGGTTACATGTGGGTTAAGTAAGGGGTCAAAGTCCTTAACTATGGGGTCAAAGTCCTTAACTATGGGTGCAAGTGGAATTAACCATTACTGGTCATGTAAGAGCCATAAGGTTTGGAAGACTTTAGAGGTTAATTTATTGAACACACAAAACATTAATTGCTTTTCAAAGACTTTGAAGTCTTTGAGAAGTGACTCCAAGTTCATTAGGAATGTGACAATAATTAGGGGATGGATTAGGCTAATTAGGAAGGGGTTAGAAGAATCTAGAAGGGGGTTAGGATTGCAAGTGGGTTTGGTGGGTGAGGGAAAATAGGATTTTAATTAAAATAAAATTAATTTATTTCAACTTGTGGTTGCAACTTGCATTTGTAGGAAAATGCAAGTGGGGGGGATTTATGATTTAAATAAATGTTTTATTTAATTTATTTAAAAGAAGAAAGAAGATTAAATTGAATAAATAAGATTTATTCATTTAATTGGGTGTGAATTTGGTTGAATGAATTAATTGAAATAAATTGAATAATTTATTTAATTAATAGGAGAATGTTTGAAGATGAATTAATTAAATATTAATTTAATTGACTGATGGCTTAGTGGATTTTTAATCAAATAAAAAGCAAATATTCATTTAATTAAAATGGAAAGATTTATGTGACTACAAGTAGTATTATAGGTCATCACTTGGATAGGTAAATGAAAACAAACTTCTTTTTAAACTAGAGAAAACAAAGCACAACTATCAATGTCTGGAAAGGTTTCTAGTTTGACACCATCCTCGACAACGACGCCAAAAATGACTGCTCTTCTTAACGGCTCAATAATTTAGACCTTGAAATCATACCTTGGGGATTGGACATCCTGCCAAGTAATTATCTTTTACCATGAAGGTTCACTTAATTGTCAACCCGAGGCATGTACTTGAAATGGGTCTGCAAGGTATATGCACTAGAAAGACTGAACAACCACTTTTCCTATTGCTGGAATTAGAATGCTGGAAATAAATAACTAAAATACTTGTAAAGAAAACTACCTACCTTCTAGGAATCAACTAAGGAAAACTAAATTTATCCATGATCAACAAACAAGATTTTACCCGGTTCATAGTGGCTCTAGGATCAGTCATAGGAAATGTTCCAGTGGCTGCAGGAGCAGTTTGTGATCAAAATAATACTAAGTACATAACATAAAATAACTAATAAAAGAAAACAAATGAGTACTCACTAAGTGGGCCCCCTTAGCATGCATCTAGATATCTAAACCAAACGACTGAAGATTAAAACACCGACTTTATTGATTCCAAAATACTTGACAACATAACAATTTGCTAAGAGCCTGATTCTTCTTAATTCAGAACTGTATTACTATAACTGAAACTATATTTTTCTGTCCACACCACAAGAGAAGGTGGGAGGTTTATTTAAAGCATAAAATATAACTAGCTAGCATACCACTCCCATATCTTAAGGAGGATGCATTTATTGAACAAGGAGAAAGAAAAAGGCGAGATGACAGATGCTAAGAACCAGTCAAAGTTCATTAGAACAATAGAGAGAATCTAGCATCATTTCAATCCTAAATCTACTCCTTCAACAAAGGGAACCATTAAGTCTTCAACAAGTCATAATGTACCACTTCCAACCGCCAACGATCCTTGTTGTCCGTTCCTTTGCCAACGTTTCCATCATCTTTATTGCTGAGCATCCTGGACCAGTTCAACATCCTTTTTCAATCCTGCATGAAGTTGTTAACGTGCACAAATATAGGCCTAATTATTCATATCAGAATAACATTCAAAATCTACATGCGTTATTGCCATGGATATTCCTTAGGACACATTTATCTATCATATTGAATAAAAAAGGAACATATATCAGATAAGTTTATGCCATATGAACATATTACCAAGACATATAAAATGATATCACTTTAACAAAGGGTTCTAAACTCAAAGACAAACAAACTCTTTATATCCCATAAAAGACACATGCACAGAGACAAAATAGAGCCATTATTTTTTGGGTCATCATATGTTATAGGGGAGATCAAGGTCAAATACTTAACAGGTAGTCTGAAACACAATTGGACCGACTTGGAGTGGTAATGTGATAGTTCCTTTGGAATCTTTTTCAGTATCATCATAAGCCGTTATTGTAATATTTTTCTGTGGATCAATGATATCACTGGGGTATCCCAATTCTTTTATTAATCTCAATGTACATAAGTTTAATCCTGATCCAACATCTATAAGGTCTCATTTGATTTTATGTTTGTGAATGAGGGCTTAGATATATAAATGCTTATTATGAGATGAATCAGTGGTTTGAAGATCTTTATTGTTGAAGACAAGGTGATGTTGTGTGGAAAGATTCCCTATTAGGGCTTGGAATTGGGAAGAATTAATGTTATTGGGAACACGAGACTCAAGTAAATATTTTTCAAGGATTTATTTATGGACAGGGATTCTCTAAGTAGCTCGGTGATGGATATTTGTACACGAGTCTTACCAAGGTTATCAAGGAGGTTGTATTGGGATGTTGGTCTTTGGTGTAGCTGCACCAAGGTCACCTTTTGCAATTAGGGGGGCCTAGTGTTAGAGTTTAGGTGTTTTGAGTATTTTGAGTTTAATAAGGTCTATTGAGACCATTTATAATGTTTTTGAGTCAAGTAGGTTCCTTTAATGATGTTTTGTAAAAATTTATCAAAGGATGTAAAAGTTGCTAGGCAACTTTGGCAATTTTGGCTTTGTAAAGAATATGAACGGTCATATGTTTGAAATGGAGTTATAGGCCATTGGGATTTAGTTGAATTATGTTTAAATAGCCTCATAAACCATGAGGCAAGGGTGGTGGAAGAAGATTTGATTGAAATTAATAAAGTACTCCATGTTTCCTATCATTTTTCTGTATTTTTCTAAGTTGCAACGATTTGTATGGGCATGTAAGGCCTGATAATGACATGAAACCAATTGGAAGTGATAGAGATTCAAGTCATCTTTAATTTTCAACTAGTTTGGTAAGATTTCATGGAGTTTAGACCAAGTTATGACCATTTTTGTGAAGGCAGCTTGTTAAACTAAGAGTTTGAAGGGTTTGTAGACCCATTTGACTGTTTGAGGCATAAGACACCATTGAAAAAAATCTAAAAATTAGGGTATTGAATGGTTTTAGGATCCTCTAAATTTTTTTGGTGGTTTCAAAGTGATACAATAGTGTTTTGATCACGTTTGAGGAAGCCCTAGGTGAAGTTTTACTAGTTTTGAAGCAAACAAAGGTGTGAATGGTTGGTTTTGAACAAATATTAGTGGGAATGGTTATATAATGGTTTGGGAAGCATGTGTAGGCCTAATAGAAGATTTCTGAGCTATTGGTAGAGTTTGGGAAGGTGTGGATATAGTATTTCCAATAAACCCTCATTGTATGCAAATCTAGAAGGACAAAAAGGTGAGATTGGTGTGTTGGGCGAATTTGTGAGAGTAACTATTGATAAAAGTTGTGGGTTTTGTTTGTTTGAACCCTGCCTAGGATATTGGAGTAAAGAATTTGGTTTGGGAGAGTTTTTAGAGGGTAGGTGCTTTGTAAAAGTGGCCTAATTGGGCCTAGTCTCAAAATGGGACAATCAATTTTAGACCCACACTTTCCAAAAAAACCTACCTCACTTTAACATTTGTTGATGAATGGCCAAATCAATATCCTAATATGCTTTTATATTTGGTATATGAAGTCTATGGTGAAAGTTATGCCCTAATAGTCCTATTTAGAGGGCTACTAGGAAAGAGGGCTAATTGTGAATAATCTATCATTGAATCATGACCAAGGTCTATGGTGAGTGCTTGATTTGGTACTTGGAGATGTTTTAATCCCTGCTCTGCATCAAAGTGGTATCAGAGCATAGCTATCGGATCTTTTGATAAAGATTGGTTGCAATTTGCATAGAGGGAGGTTGGAAGTTGTAAAGTCAAGATGCCACCTAAGAATAATCCCATTGCTAGAGAGTTGCAAGAGTTAAAAGGAGAAACATGCCAAGTTGATGGAGTCCCATAATGCTGTGTTAAGAAGGCTTGCTACCCTTGAGTCTAATCAAAGAAGAAATGTGGGAGAAGAAGAAGAAGAGTTTGCAAATGTGGTAGAGGAGTTAGATCCTAAAGATCAGAGGATGGATAAATTGTTGAGGGTAGTTAAGGGTGATGGACACAAGATGGAGATTGACGTGCCATAGTACGAAGGTAATCTAAATGATGAAGAATTGTTAGATTGGGTTGCAACCTTAGATAGCTACTTTGAGTGTGAAGATGTTCCGGAAGAGCAGAAGGTGAAGATAGAAAAAACAAAGTTGAAAGGTCATGCACTTTTGTGGTGGGATTATCAGCAATCAGAGAGGAGAAAGAAAGGTAAGTCCAAGATTGTTTCATGGGACAAAATGGTAGCAAAAATGAAAGGTAATTCTTTCCAAAACACTATGAAATTCAAATGTTTAAAAAGCTTCAAGGTTTAAGACAAAAGGAATGTTGACTTGGTGGTGAGCACCTCCTTTGGGGTTCGTGACATGGCTTAACTGCCTCTCATGGATCTGGGCAAGTCTAGTGTTTGGAGTGGGCATTAATAGCTCAAGCTTTTGGCACAACGACAAATATACCAACAATTGGTATCAGAGCCTTGCATCATGAGTTTGAATCCTGAGAGGTCTCCTTCATTCCATTGGTGTGGAACCCTCAATCGGTGATGAGGGGGATAATGTTGACTTGGTGGTCAACACCTCCTTCGAGGTTCATGACATGGCTTAAGCGCTTCCCATGGATCTAGGTAAGTCTGGTGTTTGTAGTGGGCATTGATAGCTCGAGCTTTTGGTGCAACGACATATATACCAACAAGGAAATGGATGTTAAGTCATTTACTGAAGAATTTTATAAATTGAACTGGATGAGAATGAAGTTGAGAAAGTTGCTAGGTACCTTGGTGGTTTAAGATATAATATTCAAGATGAATTAGTTTTGGCAAATCTTAGATTTGTTGAAGAATGTTATCAAATGGTAATAAGAGTGGAAGAAAAGATGAAAAAAAGGCAAGATAAATCAAGTAGAGGTAGAGGCAACACCTCTAGGGGCAAAGCACCATTCCCTATTACAAGATAGATCAATGAAGCCAAGAAGATGCAAACAAAAGCCAAGAGCAAGGTGCAGATTTTAGAGGTAGAGGCACAAGAGGTAGATTTGGTGGTGGAAGAAATGCAAATACATTTATAGGTAGGTGTTATAATTGTCAAGAGTTTGGACATCCAACATTCAAGTGTCCTGAGAAAGAAGGATCTACATCAAGTGGTGGTGAAAGAAGAGGTGAAAAGAGAGTCCAATTTGTGCAAGAAGATGAAGGTGAAAGTGTCAATTCTCCAAGTCATGTTGCTTCTCCAGGAGTAGGAGAATCATTGATGCTGAGAAGAACACATTTGAAGGAATCTAAGGAGAAGGAGATGACTCAAAGAAGGAGCTTGTTCAGGACCACATGCAAATGTAAAGGTAAAGTATGGAAGGTAGTGATAGATTCTAGTTCCATTGACAATATGGTGTCTCTAGAGATGGTAGATAAACTGAAAGGAGAAATAATTCCTCACGAAGCACCATATAGAGCATCTTGGGTGAATGATAATCAGTCATTTTTGGTAAATGAACAAGCTTATGTTGAGTTTCAGATTGGAGGATATAAGGATAGGGTTCTTTGTGACATTTTACCCATGGATTGTTGCCATCTATTGCATGGAAGACCATGGCAATTTGATAAGCAACCACTTTATGATGGTAGATATAATACTTAGACCATTAAGAAGGATGGTATTACTTTCAAACTAACACCACTGTTGGAGGATGTCAAAGAGTAGACCAGGGCAGCAAAAGTGATCGTAATTGGCAAGAAAGAGGTTGTGAAGCTTGAGGATGAGAAGGGGATGGAGTTTGTAGCCACTCCTACATTTGAATACATAGAAACAGTAAGTTTGAAGGATGCTTCAGAGTTGAAGGGTAGAGGCAATGTGTTGACACAAAGGGTAGACCAAGAGAAGACTGAGAATCAATTGTGTGAGCAGATGCAAGTTGGGTTAAGGAAACATAATGCAATCATGGTAGGAGCAATAGATTGTCCTTTTCTTCCATAGGAGGTTAGCGGACAATTGGAATTTGTAAATACAATGGTTAATGAACCTTTCAAGATAGTAGCACTGAGGGCAGAGAAACTAAAACTTTGAGTGGAGATGAGAGAGCAAGAGGACAATTGTCTTTGGCCAAAACAAAAGCATTGGCATTATTGGCATTATGTTGTCATTGATATCAACTTGTTTGGCAAAGTCACCGGTAAGTAAGAAGTGGTGACCGGTATGATGGCAATACACATGAGAGTGAGCAGACATAAGGAAGGTTACTGGTACATATGACTTTTGTAAAGCAGGCTTACCGGTAAGGCATAAACCAGAGTGAAGGTTGTTTGTTTGTTATGAAGGCACAACAACCAACGAGCAAAAAAAAGAGCATGTTTGATGGTCATTGTAGACACCTAAAATTGTCATGTCTAATTAAATAAATATTTTATTTATTTAATTATCTAAGCCTAATTCTTCTATTAATTAAATAAATCTTTATTTATTTAATTAATTCATTTATCCTCTTCTACCCTTATTTCTCATTTAAATAAATACATTTATTTATTTAAAGTATCATTTTCCTAAATTAAATAATTTATTTAATTGATCCCACTTCTTCTATAAATTAAATAAATCTTTATTTATTTAATTAATTCATTAGCTTTTTCTACACATGACACATGTCATTCATCTCTTAATTCCTACACTACCTACCTCTTTCATTATTTTATTATTTCTTCTACCTACCCTCTAATCGTAGCCGACCTCCTTTTTTCACCTCTCAATCTTATCCCTCCATTTCATATTGTGTCTTCTATTTAAGAAGATGTCTCCTTCATTATCAAACCCTAATCGACAATCTTGAGGACTTGGCTACAATACGATCCTACTTGCAACCACATTCCATTCTTTGTTGAGCTCTTGTGCACATAAAATCTGAGAGCAAATATATCAAGCAAGATCAATGGAGATAGGAAGAATGGAGATCAAAACCCTATTGGACATGTGATGGTATAATCTTTGTGATTTCATTTGATTTGCATTGTCTTAGGTAATCTTCATATGTTATGGTGGATCTTTGTTGTTGTTAGGTTAGGGTTTGGTGGTTGAATTCATTTAGCCTTTCAATCTTGTTATTATTGTTATCCATTTTCACCATAAACATTTTGGCATGCCCGGTGGGACTCTTGTCCCTTTGCATTTAACCTCCTTGTTGCAGATCTTGTGTTTTTGAAGTTGCAGATCGGACATTTTCGACAACATTTTAGGTATTTCCGCGTCTGCGCACTTTTGGATCGCGTTTTTGATTTTTTGGCGCATCTGCGGAATCTGGAATCACGTCTATGTTCTCGACAAATTTTATTTTGCAAGTTTCAGAAAAGAGCGTCTGTGTTACATAAACGCGTCTGTGTCATTTCTATTCGCGTCTGTGGATGGAAGGCGCGTCTGTGAATCACAGAACCGCATCTGTGTTATCCAGACACGTCTGCGTTAAGGGTAACCACGCCCGTGTATCTCCTGTTTCAGAATTTTGAAGTTTTCATTGATTCAGTTTTTTGGATTTTACACTTAGTGTTTCAGATCTGGTTTATTTTGCACTAACACTTTCAGATCTAGCTAACAAAATTGGTGCAGCTTGTCTTGGAAGCAAAACATTTTGTTGAAGGCCCCTATTTCACAAAGTCTTTTGGGTTCTAAAATTTACCTAACATGTGTGTTTGCAGGAAGGGGTGATTATTTCAAACAACTTACCTAACATGTGTGTTTGCAGGAAGGGGTGATTATTTCAAACAACCCAAACTACTAACAACTTTTTGTTGCAGGTTCTTGGCAAGGGTTTTGAATTTTTATTGTGTGCCTTGTTTTCATAGACTAGCAAACACTTCCATTGGTGCACTAAAATTGAATCATTGTCTTTTGTGTCTTGAGCAATAGGCTCTTTTTGTTTAATCTTTAGAGGGTCTGTCTTCCCGTGTGGTCATTAGGACTACTAGTGAGAAGAGAACGACCCAAGTGGTAGCGAGGAAAACCCACCTCTTCCGAACCGCTATAATCAAATGTATTCATGGTGAAAACTATGAATAACGTGTGCAGATTAGTTCATACCGACACTATGTCTCCCCATAAACCCGTTTGATCAAATTTATTTGATCATTTGTAGGGCGTAAACCCTACTGGCTAGGAGCCTTCTATATTTACAGAGCTGAAAGTGCCGCATGTATGGCCACACAAGCGGATGCACTTACTAGAACCTTTTTGTTTTAGAAGCCCAAATCCTTCTAGTTGTTGGGGCAGGAGGTCGGACCTCTGGTAGTGGCCCACACACATACGGTTCTTAGTAGAGATACAAAGTTCGCCATGGGGAGTTTTCATAGGGATTGATTCTTGGCTGACCCGAGAAGTGAGTGCTGAGGGTGGAGCCAGTGAGGTCAAGCATCTAAGTATCCGCTCTGAATAGCGTAGCCTCGGGGGTAAAACCCTATGTGGGATCAACAACTATTGTCTTGGCCAACCATAAGAATTGTGCTTGACTTATGTTAAACATTCAAACATTCAAGACCAAACAACAAAACATTGTGTCTTTTGTGTCTTCAAGTGTATGCAAAACATTTTTACATCAAACAACACACTTTTCTTGGAGTCATTTTGGAGTCCAGACACTTGCAAACATTGAGTCCTCATCAACATTGTGTCCTCTTGTCACGAAAAATAGTCAAACAGTCAGATTTGATCACAACAAAAATGACTTCACAGATTGGAAAAAATTGCACAAATTTTACAGAAACGCGTCCGTGTCTGTTTTAACCGCGTCTGAGTCGTCTAAACGCGTCTGTGAAGGGCAGAATAGTGTCTGTGTTTCTAACAGCATCTGTGTTAAACAGAGCCGCGTCTGTGTCAAGGAATAGCGTCTGTGAAGTATACAGGCGCGCCTGTGTCCAGAATTGAATTTTTTTTTACAGTCTAGCAAACAAAAGAAATCAATTTTGGAATTCTTGAGCTTCCTAGGTCATTTCTCCAGGTTTCATTTAGCATTCAACTTGTTTTTGGGTCTCACACAGTCCATCATTGCTTCACATCTTGCTTTACATTCACAATTGTCTAAACTTGAGTCAAAAGGTCACTTGCTTGTCCTCATCATACTTTGTCAACACACTACATACAACAACACTTTGCTAAGTGGTCCCTCATCAAGGTTTGTTACCTTTGGGTCTCATTTGGTTTTACTTAGAGTCAAGGTCAACTTACCTAATCAAGAGAAACTATCCTCTCTTTGGAAGTCACACCTACTCTACTACATACATACTTGGTCTTACACTTTGGACATTGCAAGTACACTTCAGACTCATTTACATTCCATTCAACTCTTGGTCTTCCATACTCTTTCCATTTTTCATCTAGTCTCTCACATCTTGATCAATACCTAGTTCATGGTTGAAACTCGTCTTCAAAAATCTAGGAGAAAAACTAAAGAGGCTCAAGAGTCCGCAAACATGAGTTCTTATGAGTATGACAACGATTTATTTTTCAATACTGATCACACTACATTGCCGGACATGGATGTCTATAGAAACATTCCAAATGTGGAGAACACAGACACTACAAACAACAATGTTATACACAATGACAATATGGACAATTTTTCAATACATTCAGCAGATGTGGAAGAATCCATTATGAATCCCCATTTCAATCGGTTGGTTGAGGAAATAATGAGAAGGGATAGACAATACTTCTTACAAATGATGGCACAAAGTGGAGCCAAGATACCTCATGATTTTGACATGTCTCAAATAATGGAAAATCGACCTTTGCAACAAAATCACTCCAACATGGATCAAAGGAGGCCTAATAGTGGAGGAAATAGAGGACCATATATGGTACCTGAATCACCATTGTCTTTGCTTCAAAAACCAGAGGTCCCACATACACATGGTCAAGCATATGATACTCACCTTCGCAGACCAACATGGAAGTCTTATGTAGATAGATATGCTCAAGCTATGGATCAACCAAAACAATTGGATATTCAAAGGCATGCTCAAAATTTGGACACAAGGAAACCCCGTGTCAAATTTGGGGGCAACACAATAGAACATGACATGCCTGTAGAATATGGCATACATGCACAAAATAAATATGGTGTTCCTCAACATGAATCTATACCAAGTGCTCCATATATGCCGCATCAATATAGACCTCCTCCATATGAACATGCGTATGATCAATATCATCCATATATGCAACAAGATCCTCCTCAAATTGGTGCCTCAAACATGGGGTATGGTCTAAGAAGTCGATCTCCACCTAAGAGCAATTTGGAGCAACAAATCAGGGACTTACAAAAGAAAATGGAGGACATAAATACACCGAAGCCAACATACACAATGAGAGACATATGTCCTTATCCATTCGACAAGAGCATTCCAATGCCTCCATTTCCTACACACTTTGTGACGCCTAAATTTGATAAGTATAGAGGAAAAGGGGATCCTAAGGCACACATAAGACAGTTTTTCACAGCTTGCATTGAAGTAGCAGCAGAAGAGACATATTTGATGAGATTGTTCCCACAAAGCTTAGGTGATCAAGCTATGGAATGGTTCTCCCAACTCCCACCTGGTATTAAGTCATGGGGTGACTTAGCAGAGGCATTTATTCAACATTTCTCCTACAATATAGAGACAGACATATCAGTTACTACTTTATGCAACACCAAGCAAAAAGAGGGAGAGTCTTTTGCATCATTTTTACAAAGATGGAGAAATCTAGCCATTAGATGCTCTTGTGAAATTCTACAGAAACAAATGGTAGAAATGTTCACCCAGAACGTTAACAAAGACATTGGCTATGATCTAAGAAAAGCTTGTTTGTCCACCTTCAAGGATGTCATTGAAAAAGGCTTAGCAACAGAAAAGGTTCTAATTGAACAAGGAGTCATTAAGATATTCAAGGAAAACAAAGATGACTTTAAAGGAAAAGACAAGCCAAGATTTTGGAATAAAAACAAGAACACAATCAATGATGGTGTTGTTGATGCCAATACAGTGCGACCCAAGTTCATCTTTTCGGGATCAAATTCTACAAACAATCAAGTGAATACTCAAATAACTTCTAGATCACGAAGGAAGTACACTCCATTGGGAGAACCACTTGAGTCAGTCTTCAAGAAGCTTGTGGCAAACAAAATGATCACAGTTCCAGATTTTCCTCCATATGAACCAAAGGTCAAACCAAATTGGTGGAATGATGATGAGTATTGTGAATTTCATAAAAGCAAGGGTCATAAAACAGGAAATTGTCATCGACTGAAGAACATCGTACAAGATCTAATTGATAGAGGTGACATTGAGATTGAGGGACACTCATCCAACCAAGAACATGAGATGTTTAAGGAACCATTCCAAAGCACGACAAGGGAAAAGCTAAAGTCACAGATGATCAAGCCAACTATACTAGAGCACCTTACAACTATGATTCAACTATCAATCATATCTTGATGGACAATCATATCTCTACTATTACCATCAAGAACAAAAACCCTGAGAATCTTCCTCAGCGACCCAAGATTGTCCTAAGAGGTGTTGGATCTTCTTCCGAACCTACCTCTGAATGTCACGTTACAACTCGTCGAGGTAAAATTACTTTGCCAGGTGCTTCAACTAAAAACACCACTTCTTCATCTACCAAACCTGAGTATGACCTTGTAGAATAGTTAGGGAAGACACCCGCGCTCATCTCCATCCCTGAGCTCCTACGTATATCCCCCGCTCATAAAGCTATTCTTGAAAAAATCTTGAGAGACACTGCCATTCCTACTGATCTGAACGTGGACCAGTTTCAAGCCATGGTGGGATACCTTTCCGTTCCACACTCCCTTACATTCATAGAAGCTGATGACGCCTCCGTAAGTCAGCCACATAATTCACCATTACACATTGAAGCCTTCATACACAAACATCGAATAAAGCGAGTCCTGATAGATGGAGGAGCTGGTCTAAACATTTGTACATTGAGCACCATTAAACAATTGGGATATTCTGATAAAGCTATGAATTCAACAAATCAAATCACCATCAAGGCATATGATGATGAAGAGCGCTCATCTAAGGGCACGGTCACCTTACCTCTAAGAATTGGACCAGTCACAAAGGATGTGGTTTGCCAAGTCCTAGATCTGGATCTCACTTATAATATATTTCTAGGACGTCCTTGGATTCATGAAATGAGGGAAGTCCCATCGACATGTCACCAATGCATTAAGTTTCCTCACAACGGAGTCGAGGTAACAGTTAACGGTGATCCTAATCCATTCATATATTGCAATAACTTGAGATCACATACTGAGGCCATCATTCCCAGTAATCATGAAGCTGTTCCTTCTTCGGCATACATTGACCCTGAGTCATTGAAACCTTCGACATCAAAACAAGGTGAACTTAAAGGCAAATTTCAGGACAAAGGCATGGGAGAATACACTTTAAATCAGACCATGTATTTACGACAAGTCATGAGCTCTCCAAAAGAATATGGAAGGCCACATCCTAACAAGCAAATATCCATCATAGTATTCAAATGGGATCCTACTACCTTTCAAAGATGGGGTGAACTGGAAGAGGAAGGTTTATACAAAATGCTCTACAAAGACATTGAAGATGACACACAAGATCAGATCAATATACCCTATGAGAAATATGGCAAAGGCTTCAAGATTCTACAAAAATTCGGGTATGATGGAAAAAGCCCTCTTGGGTTACGAAAAGAAGGTGTTATGGAGCCCTTACAACCTAAATTGACTGTAAAAAGGGAATGCTCGAAGGGACTTGGTTTTCTGACTTCCAAGATCCACACTAAAAGGACATAAAAGGCATCACAAATCAAAGTTGCCAAAATTCAACAAGAGGATTGCTATTCCACAGATTCCAACGAATGGGAATGGGGTTCAGACAAATCCTCTAGTGACTATGAGCTCACCGAGACATTCAGAGAGCCAGATGAACCCACAGAAGAAGAGGAATTTTATAAAAAGTTTAGAGTTGGTCAAGAAACAACCCATAAGGAGGCCACACAGTCTTTGTCTCAAGGTTCTAGGTTGAAATCACATAGGATGAGAACACCTGTCCCAGAATGCGCTACTAGTCACGACAATTTGGATTCGTTCGTGATTGAAACTAATGAGGAAAGTGCCATCGATGACCTCGACAATTACATTGATATACTTGAATATAACCACATCTTCACTCTTAGCCCCGCAAACTCCAAAGACATTAAAGGCCTTCCCCTTGTTCATCACCAACTCATTGACTGGGATCATGAAGGACCAACACAGTTTGACACATTCCAAAATGATGAAGCTGTTATTGACTATCTTGGCATATGAGATGATCTTCCCCTTGGGAACCATAAAGCAGGATACATTATAGAACTCAACAACATGGCATATTTTGGTGAGGGTGTCGGACCTTCCAGTCGCAAAAATGTGAAAATAAGAACAAATCAAGGGTCTTATGGCGAAAACCACACTGTGGTGCTATCCGATCTCAAAAAAGTAAAACGAAAGGATGTATCTGAGGGCGAAAACTTCTCTGAGGCACCCGAAGATGGAAGGCTCGACATTCTCCTAGCCTCGTATGAGGAAAAGTCATCCATGTTGGTAGAGGAGACTATCAAAACAAACATTGGTACGGAAGAGGTTCCACACAACATATTCCTAGCTAAATCATTGATAGAGTTCGAAAGGTCAAAATTCATAACTTTCTTCAAGGAACGACAAATCAACTTTGCATGGTCATACGCTGATATGCCTGGACTAGATCCGGATTTGGTAATGCATCATTTGACAGTCAAACCGGATGCAAAGCCAGTGAAACAGAAATTAAGAAAAATGCATCCACAAGTGGCATTACTAGTCAAAGCAGAGCTGGAGAAGTTATTGGATGTCGGATTCATATGCCCAATTGATTATCCTAAATGGATATCCAATTTGGTACCTGTCAGTAAACCGGATCGCAGCATCAGAATATGTACAGATTTCAGAGACATCAACAAAGCTTGTCCAAAGGATGACTTCCCATTACCAAATATTGACTTGATTGTTGATCTCACAGCAGGTCACGAAATGTTATCATTAATGGATGGATTTTCTAGTTCTAATCAAATAAGGATCGCACATGAGGATCAACACAAAACATCGTTCACTTGTCCTTGGGGAACTTTTTGCTGGAATGTCATGCCCTTTGGGCTAAAAAATGCAGGTGCTACATATCAAAGAGCCATGACTACTATCTTTCATGATCTCATGCACATAACCGTGGAAGATTATGTTGACAATCTCTTGGGTAAATCAGTAGACAGAGATACACATTTGGACATACTTTCAGTCGTCTTTGATCGGTTGGAAAAATACAAAGTAAGATTAAATCCCAAGAAATATGTCTTTGGAGTAACCTTCGGGAAACTCCTAGGATTCATTATGTCCAAAAGAGGAATCGAAGCTGATCCAGCAAAAGTCAAGGCCATCTTGGAGATGCAACCACCGAGAAATATCAGTCAACTTCGATCCTTACAAGGTAGACTTCAGTCCATACGAAGATTCATAGCGCAACTTGCAGATAAGTGTAATCCTTTCCAGCACCTGCTACATAAAAACATCAAATTCAAATGGGATGATAACTGTCAACAGGCTTTTCAGACGCTCAAAGATTATCTTTTGAATCCGCCAGTTTTGATGCCACCAGTTCCAGATCAGCCTTTGCTACTATACATATCAGCTACTCCAACAGTGCTGGGGGCACTCCTAGCACGACAAATTGCTGAGGGCAAGGAAGAGGTAGTATACTATATCAGCCGTACATTGGTGGGATATGAGCTAAACTACACACCAATTGAACGTGCATGTCTCGCCGTGGTCTTTGCTTCACATAAATTACGACATTACATGCTCACTCACAAGACTAAGTTGATTGCAAGAATCGATCCGTTGAAATACCTCCTCAATAAAGCAACACTTATTGGGTGGCTAGCCAAGTGGGTAATGATCCTGAGTGAATTTGACATCAAGTATGTGGATAGAAAAGTAATAAAAGGACAAGCCATTGCGGATCAATTAGCAGATGCCCCCATGATTGATGATGTTCCTCTAAATTCAGAATTTCCAGATGAATCCATTTTAACAATATCACATGCAAAGCCATGGCAACTATACTTTGACGGTTCATACACACAGCATGGGGCAGGAGCTGGTATTCTCTTTATAACTCCTCAAGGGGATTCTATACCAAAATCATACCGCTTATCATTTCCTTGCACTAACAATATAGCGGAATATGAGGCATTAACAACAGGACTATGGATTGCAGTTCAGTGGAAGATCCAGGAACTTCGTGTTTTTGGAGATTCTCAACTTGTCATCCGTCAAACAACTGATGATTACAGAACAAAAGATGAAAAATTAATGCCTTACAAACAAATGGTGGATGATCTGAAACAACACTTCACAATGATAGATTTTGAGCAGATACCAAGAGAGCAGAATAGCGCCGCAGATGCCATGGCTACAATTGCTTCATTGATCGATCTACCTCCAAATGAGACCTACTATGAATTCTTGGTGGATAACCTTTTGGTTCCTTCATATGAGATCACTCCTACTAAAATGATATGTGTTGTTGGTCCCGAGTCCCAGTTTTATGGTTCCATTTTCACATATCTTCGTGACAATACTTTACCCCCCGATCTATCAAATAACCAACGTCGCACTTTCATTCGCCAATCCTCTCGATATGTCATTTTAGCTGATATCCTATACTGGCGAGGTCTAGATGGCACTCTTCTTAGATGTTTAGAAAGCGACGAAGCTCAGATTGCGTTACGTGAAGTGCATGAAGGGATATGTGGTCCACATGCTAGTGGTCCTATCTTGGCCAAGAAACTCATTAGGACTGGATATTACTGGCCCAATATGGAAAAAGACTCATATCAGTTTGTCAAAAAATGTAAGCAATGTCAAATTTATGGAGACCTCATACATGCGCCAACACAAGAACTACAACCACTTGCGTCTCCTTGGCCCTTTTGTCAGTGGGGACTTGATCTCATAGGCAAGATTCACCCTCCTTCTTCCAATGGTCATAAATTCATTATCATAGCCACAGAATATTTCACAAAATGGATTGAAGCCGTGCCTCTCACACAAGTCACTGGAAAACAGATTGCTACCTTCATCCTTAATTATATCATTTGCCGATATGGTATCCCTATTTCCATTATCACTGATAACGAGCGTCCCTTCAAAAATTAGGATGTTCGTGAACTCTGTGACCGCTTCCATATTTTCCATCATTTCTCCACACCATATTACCCCCAAGGTAATGGCCAAGCTGAGGCGTCTAATAAAACAATCCTTAAAATCCTCAAGAAGACAGTCGACAACGTTGGCTGTAATTGGCATATCCAACTCAATCCTGTACTTTGGGCCTACCGCACAAGTGTCCGCACACCTACAGGAGCTACATCCTATTCATTTGTTTATGGTGCCGAAGCCACCTTGCCTATTGAGGTCGAGTTACCCTCTTTACGGGTCTCTTTGCAAAACATCATCACTGATGAAGATTACAGGGTCTCTCGCTTACAAGAACTAGAACTGCTGGATGAATGGAGACAAACTGCTTTTAATCATCTCAAGGATTACCAACAATGAATGAGTCGCAGCTACAATCACAAGGTCAAGCCTCACACATTTGAGGTAGGTGACTTGGTTCTCAGAGAAAACCCCAAGAATTAGCAAGACAGAGAGAAGAAGGGCAAGTTCGAACCAAATTGGCTTGGTCCTTACATCATCACAACAACATATGGATCTGGGGCATATCAGCTCTCAACTATAGAAGGTGAGCCTTTGGAGGATCCTATCAACAACATGCGCCTTCGCAGGTTCTACACATAGCTCTTCGGAATATCCTAATGCAAAAATACAAAAAAAATTTCAAAAATTCAAAACTACAAAAAAAAAATAAAAAAATTATAAAAACAAAAAAATCGTTACTTGGTGAAAACCTGGCAAACAGGCGCCTTGTGACACAAAAAACATTGAAAAAATAAAAAAAGTAAAGAGAAATAATTTCGTCCAACAGTGAAAACCACTTCAGTGGTGCCCTGGGCAAGTACCATGGTGAAAACTGGGTCACCAGCGCCATGCGTAGAGACATTGCTCAACCCTCCTTCAGGATTCACTTTCATCCTTTCACTTTGCACACACTCACAACCTATTCGTCCATAATAAACTTACCCATTCCCATCATGGCTTGTTATTGATCTACCCAAGATTGGTTAGCCATTCATAATAAACCTCCCTTTCCATCCATAATAAATCAGATCCTATCTGTGGCTACGACAAATCCTATGTCTAGTGATGGGTGTGGAACTAAGAACATCACATGTTTCAAGGAGTACAGTTTCTTCCAGCTTCCTTCAGTCTATCCGTGCACAATCCACAATAAAGTAGCATTTGCATCACAGCTCCGCAATAAAGTTTCATCTTCTCCACAATAAAGCATCAGTTTCATGGATTCAGTCAGTTTCAGATGAGACACAGCAGCAACAATGGGCTTCAACAAATCAAATCTTTCAACAGACTCAGACAACATTATGGTTCAGTGCTATCTATCCTTTTTGTGAAAGTACACATTGTGACCATAATCAAATAAGACTTATACAAGTGACAAGAGACACTAAACTTGAGGACTACAGTGGATGTTGGTGTCGAGTCTTGGTTTTCTTTTGATTTCATCTTTTTGGTGACATGTCTTTTAGCTTTTCCAGGATGTCTCTGACTAGAGATGCTATCTCCAGGATGTCTTTGACTAAAAAGGCGAGGATGGGGTATCATCACCTATTTGTATTTGTTGTTTGTGGATTGTCTTTTAGTAATGCTATGACTTGTCCAAGGATATGAGGACACTATGAGTCTAGTATAAACTGGGGCATTCCTTGTTTGTGACTGTCTTATCTCCATGCAAACAGGTACAATGACTTTCTGGATCGAACATATGCCTCAATTGTTATAACCTACTTGCCATAATAAAGCTCAATGATGATAACGCATAAGAAGTTCTTTCATGTTCATATCTTCTATCTTTCATCCCCCTTTCTTGATTGACTTCCATCATCCTTCTCAAGTCCGTGTAGCCTGCTATCACATGACTGAGTATAATGACACACCAAAAACATTTGCATTTCATGTAGTTTGCATCGGTATTACCACATATAAGCATTTCATACATACATATAGATATCACAATAACATTACATCCTGCACACAACACCTGTTAGCACAATTTACATTTACATTATCATATTCATCTGCATTACATACATTCACATTTGCATCATGTATACACATATAAAACATAAAAGAACAAAAATATTGCATTGCATCATATACATATTTGCATCCATATCATAAGCATCACATAAAACATACATCATAAGAACTTCTCATCACATAGGTACACATACATATAGCTGCCACAAAAAATGAATCATCTCATATATATAATCAAAAAATGTCATGATACAATGATGTAAAAATCATATGGCTACAATCACTCGCAGGTGTCTACATCATCATACAAAATGGTACAAAACTGATACAAAGGGGAGCCCTCTATGGCTATGATGAACTCCCTCCCTCGGAGCCACCTGGCCTCGGTAGAATCTGAGCCCCTGAGGGACCTGCCCCAGGATCATCCCACCTGTCTCCTCTATCTGGTGGTAGTGGAGGACCCATGACCCCACCACTAGATGCCTGCCTCCTCCGACTCCCTCCTGTAGCTGTCACTGTACGCGATGGTCTATGGAAGCTCCTCGCCCGCTGATCTGCTGGTACTGCACCATAGTAGAGGTCCCTCCAGTAGCCTATCTCTTCTCCTACCCGTAGGACATATGCATATCCTACCCCTATGTCCTCCGCCGCCTGTCTCCCTGCCCTTAGTGCTGTCTTAGCCTCTGTATAGCACTGGATAGCCTGATCTCTCTCCCGCTCAGTATCTCTGAGCCTCATCCTGAGCCGATCCCTCTCCCTCTCCAGCTCCTGAATCTCATCTACCTATCCCTGACAGATCTCCCTGAGCTCAATCAGCTCATCCTCCTCTAGGTCAGCCCCCTCTACCTCTGCCTGTGGCTCCCCCTCTATGGGTGCCTGCCTTTGTACCTGTACCTGTATGGGTACTTGTCTCTATACATGCCTCTGTGCCTGTACCTGTCTTCATCCCTGCTCCTGTGCCTGTACTGACACCTATCCCTGTACCTGTCCCTATCTCTGTACCTGTGCTCTGGGACCCTACGCTGTTGGCACCTGTAAGGGCAATCCACCATGACCCCTCACCACCTGAGCCTGTCTCTCCTCCCCACCCTCTCTCCGAGGTGCAACCCTCCTCTCCCCAACTACTCCCATCCGCCTCCGTCGGCCTCTGCCCCTATCACCTCCACCATCATCATCATCATCCTCTCCTCCCCCATCTCCCTCCAGTGCCTCTCTTGGATCTGTCAATCGTGGGAATGGATGCTCTGCCCAATATGCTGAATACTCAGCATCCATCCCTACATCCTCAATATCAGGTCACATGTCCTAGGGTAGGGGCACCATCTCTGCCAACTGTGTAAGCGCCTGATCATATGACAGTAGCGACCCAAACTGCGCCTGATCTCTGACTGTGCGGGCATACATGCCCGAACCCCGTGGCATCCTCTAGATCCTGCCATACTGCTTGCACACCCTGTCCACCAGCTGTCTCTCTAGCACATAGGGCATTCGCCTAATCAGGTATCTGCTCCGGAAGGTGTAGTGTAGCTCCGCTGCGTCATCCTCCCACTCCTCGCAGCCTAGATATGGTCTCCATATGACCACATTGATATCATCTAGCACTCACCGCCAATGCTCCAACCTGCCAATCCGTGGCTGCGAGGTGATCATATCGTACAGATGCACAAAACTGCGTCCATGTCCTCTGCCTCTGAAGTGTATCAGCCTCGTCACTGGCAGATGCTCGTAAGCCCACACCTGCAGCAATGTCACTCCACAGCCCAATCCCACTGATCCATGATACACAAACTGGTGAAGCTCGTAATACAAATGGGCCAGCACACATGGTCCCCAGGCATATTTGGTGTGCTGCGTCACCAGTGTCTCCAGTGCTCCCCCCCAGCCCACAGCCAATCTCCGTGTCACTCTGTCTGGACACAGGAACCCACTGATAGCTCCTCTGATCACTATCGACAATGCTAACCCTGTGGCTGTCATGGTGTCCCATGCCACGTGTCCTGCCCTTATCTCTAATCCAAGGTCCTGAAATACCCATCTCAATGCCTCCCGGTCTCCATCTCGATTGTATGGGATCAAATCTCCATCGATCGGTACCCGCAATATCCTATATACATCCTCAAGGGTGACAGTCATCTCACCCATTGGTAAATGGAATGTGCACGTCTTAGAGTGCCATCTCTTAGCAAGCGCAGTCAGCAAACCCATGTTTGCCCGAAACTCAGGCACATACAACACATGTCTCAAACCCATCTCCTCGATGGCAGCTCTGTCCCCAGGTGTCAACTCCGGCCACAATCTCTGTGTTGACGGGAATCACTCCCGTGACTCTAGTATAGGCAAATACTCCTGCAGTCAAGCAAATCAATCATGTCAGTCATAGTGGCATTCACTGTTTATCACAAAATGCTACTCGCTATCTAAATGCATATGTCTATCTACCGTAGTGACACTCACTGTTCATCACAAAGTGTTGCTTCTATCCTAGTAGTACTCTCTGTTCATCATAAAGTACTACGTGTGTCACACTCACTGTTCATCACAAAGTGTTGCTCACATTTGCACTCCCTGTTCATCACAAAGTGCTGCTCATACTTTGGGTACTCCCTATTCATCACAAAGTACTCTATCTTGGTACTCCCTATTCATCACAAAGTGCCTTGATCTATCCTAGTCTTTCCTAGAGGACCTGCTTGAGTGTATCCTCTCAGCAGCTTATCCAATCGACAGCGTATGTTCATCACAAAACTGCCGATTTGACCTAGAAGACAAAAATTTATATTTTTTGGACATAAACGCGCCTACAGACTGCACAAGCACGCCTGTACAACACAGACGTGCCTGTATAACACAAACGCGCCTATGCCCTGCATAAATGCGTTTGGGAGACATAAACGCCCCTTCCTGATGCAGACACGCCCGCATTCTACACAGACGCGGTTCTAGATGCAAACGCGCCTGGAACCTACACAGACGCGCCTGGCACCGACACAGATGCGTTTAACCATTTTTTGACACTTTTTGGACCCTAGTCTAAGCGCATTTATTGCTCTATTCGACATGCATTAATGACAAAATTAAATGCGTCAAAGTACAAGGAGGTTTGGTGGTACTTACCGGCTCTCCTGCCTCTGCTGGCCTTTGAAATCAGCGAACACAGTCAAATCTATGCACAAAAGCCATCACTGCTGACTGCTCCTGCTCTTTTCTTTCTCTGCATTTGGATCTTGTGAAGGTGTAGATGACAATGAGGATGTTTTCCCCTCGTGGTCTATCTTATACCATACCCTAGCCTTAGCCTTCATTTCCCGAGTAAGTCTTCTTTATCCTGTGACTTTGTCACTTTATCCGATCAGTCCATTCTATCCTGTCTTTCTTATCGAGAGATTGTCTGCAATCTTTTTAGACATTTTCATCCAATCTCTCGAGGGGGCATATCATTCCCATCCTGGGGCAGCTCTGTATCAGTTCATCTTATCTTCTTTGAAACAACGCGACAAGCCGCATTGTCTCAAAGAGGGGCAAAATGTAGACACCTAAAATTGTCATATCTAATTAAATAAATATTTTATTTATTTAATTATCTAAGCCTAATTCTTCTATTAATTAAATAAATCTTTATTTATTTAATTAATTCATTTATCCTCTTCTAGCCTTATTTCTCATTTAAATAAATACATTTATTTATTTAAATTATCCTTTTCCTAAATTAAATAAATATTTTATTTATTTAATTGATCCCACTTCTTCTATAAATTAAATAAATCTTTATTTATTTAATTAATTCATTAGCTTTTTCTACACATGACACATGTTATTCATCTCTTAATTCCTACACTACCTACCTCTTTCATTATTTTATTATTTCTTCTACCTACCCTCTAATCCTAGCCGACCTCCTTTTTTCACCTCTCAATCTTATCCCTCCATTTCATATTGTGTCTTCTATTTAAGATGATGTCTCCTTCATTATCAAACCCTAATCGACAATCTTGAGGACTTGGCTACACTACGATCCTACTTGCAACCACATTCCGTTCTTTGTTGAGCTCTTGTGCACATAAAATCTGAGAGCAAATATATCAAGCAAGATCAATGGAGATAGGAAGAATGGAGATCAAAACCCTATTGGACATGTGATGGTATAATCTTTGTGATTTCATTTGATTTGCATTGTCTTAGGTAATCTTCATATGTTATGGTGGATCTTTGTTGTTGTTAGGCTAGGGTTTGGTGGTTGAATTCATTTAGCCTTTCAATCTTGTTATTATTGTTATCCATTTTCACCATAAACAGTCATAACCGGTAAGATGAACTAAACCGGTAGTTTACCCTGGTCGACAAAGAATGTCAAACCGACATATGAATCCAAGTAGAGTGGTTGTTGACAAGCATGACAGCTGGATGTCAAGTGGAGGTATTGCACAGGTCAGTGGAGTGGGCATCAACGTAACAAATCTACAAGTAGGTCGACTTTAATGAGGAACCCACAAGTCAAGGAGGATGCCAGAGGATTGCGGCTCGAGGAAGGCAAGCTGGCAAAGTGGTTGGAGTGATCCTGCAAGAAGATTTGATCTTCATAATTGTTTGGTGAAGGAAACAACAAAGCCATTAATGGCGAATGACAAAGAAAAGCAGAAAAGCGTGTTGTAGACCTTCAGATTTAGAAAATGTACATTGGAATGTGAAGCTTGGCTGGTATTGATCGTTGTCATGAAGATCATATCCCTGAAAGGCAGAAAGCAGATCGAATCAAATCTGATTGGGTACGAGTTGGAGAAAGAAAAACCTAACATGACATTGTTGAATGCGGTTTTAGGTGGGAATCTAAGATAATAAATAGAGGAGCTCGAGACAGAAAAATATTGATACTTAAGGAGAAGAGGAAGAGTGAAGAGAGCTTGAGTGCAGAGAAGGATCATCTCCCTTAGAATTTATTCTAAGGAAGTTGTAGAGTGAGTGTGCAAGTGAACCAGTGTGAGGGTTTAACTGGTTGTGATAGAGTACTGGTAAACTATAGCAGGACTAACAATTGAACTAACTGGTGAGGTGTGATTGATCAAGAAGATATCCCAGTGTGACACAGTGTGTTGTGAGGCTATGAGAAAGAGAGAAGATAGGGTAAGAAGTAGAGAGAGAAATCTGTTAACTGGTATTGTGAGATCCAGTAAAGAAGATGAAGACTGTTAACCAATAGAGACCTATTTGGTCAAGAGTTGCATAACTCATTTGCAACAAGAAGCTATAACTGTATCAAAATTGTATTTCAATATACATCACCAAGTTAGATCTTGTTTCTCCTTGGGTTGGTGCCCCAAATCTTTGTAATTTAGTGTTTCATTTGTGACGTTGGATTGGAGCAGTAGTTTCCAGCAACATTTCTCACTGAGGTTTTTCCCATATTGGGTTTTCCTCGTATATCTGGTGTTGTGGGTTGCATTTGTGTGACTGTCCGTTTTGATATTCTCTTTTGTCTTACTGGTTTGATTGTTTAGAGCTTAGGATAACAATCAACATTCTGAGGTTGTTTTGAAAAGGGAAAAGATTAGGAACCACTGATTCACCCCCCTCTCAGTGGTACATTGTGTTCAACAAAAAGAGCCAATTCAAACATGTAGCCGAGGTAATAGGGAACCTAGTTAATGACACATATGGTAAGTGTTTATTTGCAGGTACATCTTCAGGTTATGATGAAGGAATGGGTAGAAGACAACCATCAGGTCTGATTGCAAAGATGGAGCCATATCAAGGTGCAAACAAGGTTAAAGTTGCAAGGTATAATGCCAAAACACAATATTTGATTCCATGGATGAGATCTCTAGTATAGAGGATGTGTGGGCAAAAAGGAGAAGTTGAGAAGGAACATGGAGCAAGATAGTACCAAGTTTCATGGGACATGAGTCCTTTTTCTAGGTCGGGTGTATGGTGCAAGAGAACCAAGGTCACCTTTTGCAATTAGGGGGGGTCTAGTGTTAGAGTTTAGGTGTTTTGATTCTTTTGAGTTTAATAAGGTCTATTGAGACTATTTATAATGTTTGTAATCAAGTAGGGTCCTTTAATGTTTTTTTGTAAAAAGTTATCAAAGAATGTAAAAGTTGCTATGCAACTTTGGCAATTTTGGCTTTGTAAAGAATACGAATGGTCATATGTTTGAAAAGGAGTTATAGGTCATTGGGATTCAGTTGTATTATGTTTAAATATTTAGTTGTATTATGTTTAAATAGCCTCACAAACCATAAGGTAAGGGTGTTGGAAGAAGATTTGATTGAAATTAATAAAGTAGTCCATGTTTCCTATCATTTTTCTGTATTTTTATGAGTTGTAGTGATTTGTATGGCCATGTACATTCTGATAATGGCATGAAACCAATTAGAACTGATAGAGATTCAAGTCTTCTTTCATTTTCAACCAGTTTGGTAAGATTTCTTGTAGTTTAGACCAAGTTATGGCTTTTTTTGTGAAGGCAACTTGTTAAACTAAGGGTTTGTAGATCCATGACATTTGAGGAGTAAGCCACCGTTGAAAAAAATCCAAAAATTAGGGTATTTAAGGGTCTTAGGATTATCTAAAATATTTTGGTGGTTTCAAAGCGATGCAGTGGTGTTTTGGTCACGTTTGAGGAAGTCCTAGGTGGAGTTTTACTAGTTTTCAAGCAAACAAAGAAGGTGTGAATGGTTGGTTTTGAACAAATATTATTGGGACTAGTTATATAATGGTTTGAGAAGCATGTGTACGCCTAATAGTATATGTTTGAGGTATTGGTAGAGTTTGGAAAGGTGTGGATATAGTATTTCCAGTAAACCCTCATTGTATGCAAATCTAGAAGGACAAAAAGGCGAGATTGGTGTGTTGGGTGAATTTGTCAGAGTGCCTATTGATAAAAGTTATGGATTTTGTTTATTTTAACCTTTCCTAGGCTATTGGTCTAAATGATTTGTTTTGGGAGAGTGTTTCGAGGGTAGGTGCTTTGTAAAAGTGGCCTAATTGGACCTAGTCTCAAAACGGGACAATCAATTTTAGACCCACACTTTCCAAAACAACCCTACCTCATTTTAACATATGTTGATGAATGGCCAAATTGGTGTCCTAATATACTTTTATATTTGGTGTATGAAATCCGTGGTGAACGTTATTCCCTAACAATCCTATTTGGAGGGCTAATAGGAAAAAGGGCTAATTGTGAATAATCTATCATTGAATCATGACCAAGGTCTATGGTGAGTGATTGAATTGGTACTTGGAGATGTTTTGATCCTTGCTCTGCATTAGTCTTATGGAGTAAGAGGAGGAAGAATCTTGGATAGTTACTTTTCCTCTATGGGTGGTGATATTGTAGTCAACTCTTTTCATGGTGTGTTAGTTAATAGATTTGTCCTTCTAAAATAACTATATAAATAAACTCAAAATGCCCAGAATGAAGGACAAAAAGAACTAACCGTTGGATAGATTATCATTGAAGTGATAATCTTCCTCTGAATTGAGAGGTACAACTCCCTCTTAGAAGATTTACAAGGAATTAAATTGTTGATATGCTTTTAACCAGATAGCAATAAAGGAAAATAACATTCATCCATAGCCATGAAAATGAATGCCAAAGATTTACAAAATAGATATAAATGAAGACCATTAAATCAAAGTTTAATTGTTTGCACTTATGGATAACATTTGGACTAAAAGCTAACAGAGAATGTTGTTGCTCCAATATGGCTTACTTTCAAGCACACAGTCTTGTAATAAATCCACATACACAATCGATTATAGCAGAAAAGACATTAATAAACAACTGCAATGGCTCAAAGTCCAACTACAGTCATGAGAAGAATGTCAACAACACAAAGATTGAAGACATCATCTGCATTCTATTCATGTCTGAAAATCAACTCAAAGATTGATATTTTCTGTACAAAACATTTCTTAGAAAAGCTTCAATTCCTCCCTTACAAATAAAAATCTACTCCCCCTCACCCACATGGTACTGGAAGAAAAGAAAAGAAGAAGAACCCCGCCTCCTTCAATCCTTTCACAATAAATAGCTACATGAGATCTTTATTCAGTTTTATAATTGAATCTTGAAAAACCTTTTAACTTATGCTTTTTACTTTCCCCATTACTCTTATTTATAGCATCACATATTTATAAACATTAGAAATTTAATTCTCTAAAGTTTATAAGAATATTTGGACAAGTGGCACTTGAATATTTTATCCCAAAATGAAAATATTCTTTATGCTGGGCGGACTGAAAATATTTGTGACAGTCAAAATATGTCTTGGTGCGGGGGAAGTAACGTTTGTTTGCACCGTTGGATCTTTCTCGATATGTTGGTTGTAACCTAGTTTTCGGTCTTATGACCGGAGCGATTTCAAAAATAATGTCTGAGTAAAAAGATATGTGCTACTGTGTGTGGGTATATATGTGCTACTGTGTGCGGGTCGAACATTTTGAACATCACTGAACTATTTGAACTAGGTTCAAACGGTTCACAGTCTAGAGAAAGAGTATATGAAACATCATCCGTGACCGTGAAATAGAGCTGCTGTAAAACACTTGATATGAATGTTAGCCTGAAAATGTCTTAGACACAACTTAGAACCTACGGTACCTAAATGAACACTATGAACTCTTGTTCAGGATGGTTCGAGGGGTTCATGAGGTTCAAACCGACCATTGAAACGTAATGCTAAGGATTTAGAAATGATTTACAGGAGGATTAGGGATTGAACCAACAAACTTTTAACAAGATTCCAGAAAAAGAGGGAGAAAAGGACTCAACTAAAATTTTTGCAAGGCAACTCACTCTTGTTACGAGAGATGAATGACAAGGTAACATGGTGATAGTGGCTATGTGATTATCAGTTTCTTCAATGTGACCTACAAGGGAATTAAAGGATGGAATGGTGTTGGCATAATCATAAGGTATGGTTGATTTAGACGATGAAGCTCTTTTTACTATGCTTAGGAAGTGGGTCATTATAAAGATTAAGTTGAGAATTAGATGTATCTAATGCGTGTTCCTCAACTTCAATTTCACCTTTATAAATAAGGTCTTGAATGCAATTTTTGAGTTTCATGCATTTCTTTGTATCATGACCTTTGATGCAATGGTATTCACAATATTCTTTTTCTTTGTACCATGCATGTTTCAATTGGTTTTTGTCATTACGTTTTGTGATTAGATATTGGACTAGGTTTGCTTGGACTAGTTTTTCAGAAAATAACCTCAATTGGTTTGACAAGGGGAGTGTATTCACATTTTGGTTTGTTATTTTTATGAGGTTTTTCGCGTGGGATGGTGATATCATTTTTTTTTGATGGTTTGGTTGAGTGGAGCTGCATTGTTGATTGGATTTATTTGATGATTTAGATGGTATGTGTATGGTTTGGACATGTTTGACATTAGTCACACCATCAAAAATGATATTTTAATTTGTATCACAAAACTGAGGTTTGTCATTGGATGAGGATCCATTGTTGTCTTTGTGATAAGTTTTGATTAAAACTTTGGCAATGAGCGCTCTTTCCATATGTACCCCCTTTTTGATGAATTCGTCAAAATTTTTGAGACATTACATTTGTAATTGAAAGGATAATTCTGAGGTTAGATTTTGGATAAATATAGTCACCAAGTGTTGTTCGAGAATAAGACAACGGAACCTAGTAACAAGATGTCTTCATTGTTGTAAGAAATTGGCAAAGGTTTCCCCATTTCGTTGTTTTGTGTTGCACAAGTCAATCATGGATATTTCGTGTTCAATATTGTATGAAAAGTGTGCAATAATTTTTTCGACCAAGTCTTTGAATGGGGATATTGAGCCATGTGGGAGGTTGGTGAATCATTCTAGTGCTTGTCCTCCTAAATTTTTTGGGAAAAGTCTCTTTAAGTATATGCCACTATAGGCGACTTCTTGGCATGCTATGTAAAATTATTTGACATGTTCTTTGGGATCACCTTTTCCTTTGTATTTATCAAATTTGGGAATTTCAAGGTTTGGGGGAAAAGGGACCATGGTGATTCATTTATCAAAAGGATAAGGACATATTTATTCAAATGAATAACTCTTCATTGAATATCCTTCTTGTAGGTTGTAAATCATTCTTTTCATGTCTTTTAATTCTTGGGCAAGGCTTGGTTTTGGGATGTTATTATGTTGTTGGTGATGAAGGGGTATGTATGTGTTATAGGTGTTTTGTGATTGGACATGTTGTGGATATCACTTGAAGTTGGTTGCGAGTATGATGCATGTATGCATTGATAGGAAGTTGTGTTGATGTGAGTGTTAGTATTTGTGTGCGAGGGTTGAGATGTAGTGCTTTTGGGTGGGAGACTAGTATGGATGAAGTTGGTTGTGTTGTTTTTGGGTGTAGAAGGTATGGTTGGATGAGTACTTGTATGTATGGTGTTATAAGGTATGCTGTTATGTAAAGGTGGGTTAAGGATGTTACATATTGTGTTGTGAGGTAATGGGTGGGGGTTTTTGGATGTAAATTCTATGTTGGAGGTATGGGATGTGTTGGTGAGTTGTGACAAGTCAAAACCTTGTGGAAGTCTAGCCCTATTTTGGACAAGTTCTAAGAGGAGTGCATCTTGGTTGATCTTTATGGTCTTTTCCATCATTTCTTGGTTATACTCATCTTATAGGAATGTGGTTGACCTAGGGGAGACTTCAAGTTGATCTACAAATTTTGGTTCCCATGTGACGATTGTGGTAGACTCAAAAGGTTGGGCATCCAAAAGGGTAGTTCATTTGTGCTGGATTCCATGTGCCTTTTTAATTGACCCCTTGTGTATACTATACAATGATGACCCTAGTGTGTTATGGGTTGAATGGTGTGTTTGGTTAAGGATGTTTAGTTTATGGTTGTTTAGATGTTGAGATATGTGAGAGGTTTGACTTGGTTGGATATGGATTGTGATGTAAGGCTGGGTTGGTCTAAGGTTGACATTGGGTTACTTTGCAAGTCAAGTTGGGTTGATTATGGGTTGGATGATGGACTAGGTTGGTTTGGTGGGAATTAGTTGTTGGTTGACAACCTAAATTCTTGGACTAGGAATATGACTTGGGGATTTGAGACCTTGATTTTTGGGATTGTTTGATAAATGTTTGGTTTTGCATTGGATTTTTAGATTAAGGTCAAAATAAGTGTTGTAATATTTAGATCCTTAGTAAAGGGAGTTGTTTTAGGATTTTATCTTCTTCTACTTGTGATAAGAAAGTTCTGAAGCAAAATAAGATAGGGATATTTGAATGTCACTAACTTAGGAGAGCCAAATTCTTAAGCCAAATAATTCAAATGATTAGAGATAACTAAATACAATACTTAAGATAAGCAATTTGGAAGATGGATTGATGAAAGGATTGATTTTGGTTTGATTTGAATTTCTAAGTCCAAAATGAATGCTGAGAAAATAGGTTTTGGTGGGAATGGGGTTATGGGTTCTTAAGGATTTTCTAAGGAGATGAAGGGATTATGGAGGTTAAGGATGGAGGATGATTTCAGGGATTTGGTTAATGAAGGCTTATTCTAAGGTTTTGGGTGATTGTAGTTCTAACAAGTCTTCTTATGGTCACCGATGGTCATGATTGGTATAAGGGACTGTAACTTTTTGAAAATGTGGACAAACAATATTTGATAGGTTTGATAGAGTGCAGGTGTCAAAAATCATACGCACGAGTATCAAATCCCAGTCGCTTGCACTAAAAAGTGCAAAAGAGATTTTGCAGGTGTAGGCACTGACTCACATGTGCATGCACCAAAATACAAACTTAGGATTGTGGACTATTTTGGAGGAAAAAATTGCCTTCTCATGGCAAGAGATATCAAATAATAGACACAATGGTTGAGTCTTGAATATTTGAAAGGGTAAGGCTAGTTGGCTTATACTAGTTTTGCACATGAAGACACACCAAACACTTTGTGCATTTACTAAGCTTAAGTGGGTATGTATATTCTTGCAGACTCACAAGGTTGATTACCATGTGAAGGAAGTTAGAGAATGTATGGTCATGGACCACCATACAACTCTTACCTTGGAGGCCAAGACTTGCCCAAAGTAGACTATCTTGATTACATGGAGACATAATTTGAGCACTTTCCTTCCCCAACAACGGTGCACTACGAGAATAATAGGCGAAGTCTCTAGGCTTTTACAAGTTCTCTAGGGAGTCCTTTATATACTTAAGGTACATGAGGTACAAACCATGAAAACTAGTCCATCACAAGCGTGGGTTGATAATGTTAGTTAAGCCACTTGGACCAGCCCTGCGCCCCTATCTTGGTATCACACAAGCTTCAGGATTAAGCTAAACATGATGTGGCATAGACTGGCCTACAAATTTTGTTCTCACCCCTTTTTATACCCTGTTAGTACATGTGGTTGAGGTTGTCCTTTGGGGGATTAAATCCCCAAGAAATCCCCCGAGTTCAAAAAATAAGAAGGTTTTGGTGTAATGGTGCAAAAGTGGCCCTATAAAGCAAAGGACTATGTTCCTTTGATAGACAATTTCACAACATACGTTCATATAGCTCCAACTAATGAAACTGGTGAAGATATATAATTAGAGAAATTGAAAGAGAACAGAGAGTATTTGGTCCAAGTTTGAGTGTCTTGGTCAAGGACGCCAACGCGGTGTGCAAACGTCTGTGCGACACGCTACATTCTCGTACAAACCGCAAACATAAAATACTTAGAAACTCAACTCTGTGTTTTGATTAACCTAAAAAATCCAGAAGTTAGAAACGTAGCAACACATACTAGATGATAAATAAAAATAGAAATGAATATAATTGAAATAAATAAAGCACAAGCAAAATCTTGTGCATTCGAATTCTTCTACTAAACTTGCACAAATGAAGAAGAGGAAAACTGTTTGGGGCTATTTGGAGACTTGCCTCAGTCAAGTCCCTGTTTTGGTATTTCTACCTACACAACTAGATAGATAGATAGATAAATAAAAATGTAAATAGAAAAGATAAATGATTTGATAGATAAGGGATGTGATAAATCCCAAGATGCTCAAATATGTAGGAGAGATAGAAAGATATTACTAGCAAGGCTTGAAAAAGCCAAGAGGGATGCAAAGAATATTGTGAGAGCTTGAGAATGTTGTAGCAAACTAGAGACTATTGTAGCAAGAGCAATGAGAAAGTTGTGAGAGACCAGAGAATGAGAGTTTTTTTCTTGAGAGAACCAAGATCCAAGAGAGATTGAATGGAGAGAAAATATAGATTTAAAAGAGAGAAGATGAGGAGAAAAGAGGGATGTTGAGCTGTTTTAGAAGATTTTGAGCTGTTTCCATCGACTAAAGTAAGTGACAAGTGTTGAAAGACACAAAAATGACATTTGAACGTTAAGATGTCATAGGATGAATGCGTGATGCATGAGTGTCTACATGGAACACTAGTGTCCAAATGAATCATGCTAAAAAATGATAAGTGGCAAGAGAAACATGTGGCTAACATAAAACAAAAGTTGAAGGATGGCTGCTGAGAAAGGGGATTCTGAGCATCCTGAGAGGGAAAAGGCTGATGCAAGGGCTGAAATGAATTTACTCAAATTCTTTTTAGGATTGCAGATATTTTTACTAAGCCTTTGCCTAAGGAAACTTTTGAATATCTCAGAGATCAGCTTGGAGTTATACCCTCACCGGTAGAGACTTAGATAGTTGATGCTTGGCATCAAACTGAAAGAATTAACAATGAAATCTTTTTCCGGCTTTGATGAGGAGAGCTACTTCTCAGGGTGAGTAGTTGGATAAGTTGGATAAATTAATTAGTTGGTATTTTGTAATGAGTTCTATGAACATTTTATCTAATTTTTGTATTTCTTTGGCATTTGATATCAAAGTGGGAGAGATATCTATGCAAAAACACATTATTCTTTGGGGAGAGATTATTCCTAGGGGGAGAGATATTATGTATTTTGATTTCTGGTTAATGATCTCTTTGAGAGATTGTTGGTTTTTGGTTTTTGGCATTTATGCTTTGGCACTTAGATGGTTTTTCCATCTTGTGTTGCCATCAATGCCAAAGGGGGAGATTGTTGGTATTTTTGATGTACTGCATTGGTTTTGTCATTGATGTCAACACTTGTCAACACTTGAGAACACCTATTAGCACTTGGAGATATTTGGTTATGTTCACCGACATGTTCAGTGACTTATGCACAGTCACCGGTATCTAGTTCACCGACAGGTTATATTGTTCACCGACACTAAGGATGATCTATTATCATCTGGATATTACTTGGTTATGTCGAAGACATTGTTTGGACACTTTGTTTTGGTGATTTGGTCATTGATCTAATCGGGTTTTCATATTTGTTGTTACCGACAAAAAGGGGTAGGATATGGATCGGCAAGTGTTATCTATTCTAGATTAGCATGACACGTTATGGAGATGATTGGTTATTGTTGTAAATGCATTGAGCCAACATGATGCATCACATATTGATTCATTTATAATTGATTTAATTGTAATATTATTTGTATGCCGACCTGCACATTTGGTCTTAGTTTTTGGTATATATGTAAGATCTCATTTGTGAGATTGAATGAGGATGTAAGGAATTGGAAAAAGGATTGTAATAAGGTATATGCGAATATAAGCAGAGCTATACATGCATACATCATTTGAAGATTCAAGGAAGGTATGAAGAAGTCTAGCAGAGCTTAACTAGTACTGAATCCAACATATGGAGATGCTATTTTGAGCAGTACATTATCATTGGATTTAATCATCCAATTGTAGTCAGTGTGACTCCCATCTTGTGATTGAGCAGTGAGATCTAGGCAGTTGGCCTTTCTGCATGTGCAGACCCCATATTGTACACACATACGATCTGCAGTAGTATCATCTGATTGTGGGTAAGGTTTCCCACCATGGTTTTTCCCCTTACAAGGTTTCCATGTACAAATAACCGTGTTATGTGTTGTGTATGTTATTTTTCTTTCTATTTCATGCATTAAACTTTACTGGTATTGCAATTAACTGTTAAACTATCAATCGACATAAAGTTTTGTTTATCGATATTAAGCATTAAGTTTGGTTAAGTTATATTTGGGTTGAAATTAATAGACATCTAATTCACCCCCCCTGCCCCCCTCCCCCCCCCTTTCAGTTGCCTTTGGGTCCTAACAGACACCAAAGTGTCTACAAAAGTGTAGGTGGAATTGTAAAGGGGTATGCAATTTTTGACTCTAAATTTTGCCTCCACTCTAGCGGGCTTATGAATCAACATGAATATGCACACTAAAGGAAATCTACTGAACATAATATAACATCATGATGCCAAAAGGATACTGTAGAGGAAGCAGACAAATATTTAAGCTAAGGAAGCATGCCCCCAAGATGAAGACCTACAAAACAAATGCATTGGATAGAAAAATCTGCACAAGACAAGGTTAGAAAGTGAAAATTACCAAGGTGATGGTGTTAGATCATGATAAAATAATAGATATACAGATAAGAACATGGATAACACACATGAAAGTACATAACAAGAAAACTAAAAGTTTTGGGTCAACAAAGCGAAAGAGACCTCGATGTAAAGGATTGTCTCAGTACTACGTGTCGTCCCCAAAATACAAGAGACCACACATATAGGAATTCTAAAAAGGAGAGAAGAATGGATGCAAAAGTCAGAGAAGAAATCAATGTTGAAGAGATAGTACATGACCCAGACACTAGCTTGCTTTGTAGCTAGTGATCATGTAGATGGAAATGATTAAAATCACATTCTAGCAGGTTGTGTTATGTTAGGTGATCAAATATTAGTAGCACCAACCTCGCTGTGAAGGAAAGCCGCTACCAAAAGATAAGTAGAACCAAATTCACTATGAAAAAAATCCACTACCAAAAGATAAGTAGAACCAAGCTTTCTATGAAGAAAATACACTACCAAAATGATAAGTAGAACCAACCTTTCTATGAAGGAAAGACACTACCAAAAGATAAGTAGAACCAACCCTGCTATGATGGAAAGCCACTACTGATAGAGATAAATAGATTCTATAGAAGATCTCCTCACTACGGAGGGAGACCACTATAGATAAGATCAATTTTGATAAGAGCCGCAAAGGGTTGAAGATATATACTCGCCACATTGGGTGACAAAAAGATAGTCATCGCAGGGGGTGAGAGATAGACATGCACTAGTTCGGGTGAGAAAGAGATAGGTGCACCATGGGTAAGTCAGAATGCACAAATGAATGTAAACGGACAGGATAGAGGTAAACCTTGATATCACTTGTTGTGCAAAGAAGAAGAAGATGCATAAATCGATGAAGAATTAATGACACTGATTGATGAAGTTGTTGTATCTTGTCCATCAAGGCCTTGCATTCACTAGTGGAATGACCAAGCACTTGATGATATGTATAGAAAGAATGTTTTTCTTTATCATCCTTATGAAACTTCTTATGTGTAGGAGGAGGAAGAGTAATAAAGTGGTCTTTAAGAAGCTACAAAAAAAAAAGCTCTTGATAAGATAAAGGATGAGTAGGAAGAAATCCTTTCTCTTTTAGAGAAAACTTTGACTTCTCACAAGAACAAGAATACATAGAAACATTAGACAATGGAGGGGATGAAGAAAAAGGAGAAGCTTTGTAACCTAAACCCACTATAAAATAGCATAGTTTCGATTCCAAAGGGACTTCAACTCCTTGACCCATGTGCCCAAGACCATTTCCTTTGTATCCATACTTGGAAGCAATTTTGAATCCTGGACCATAATGTGTTTGCAACTCCTCCAAAGGGGGAGGATCACCTTTAATGGTATAGCCAATGGTGTTCGCATGATCCCACGATAAATAAGAATAATCATCTTTGATAGTGGGTGTGAATGATAATTTTTGAATGTTAAGGTAGATAGGGTTGACTTTATATTCTCCAATGAAGGAGCTTGTAAAGTCTAAGGAACCCCAATCATCACCAAGAAATGCATTTGATTGAGAAGAAGGAGATGGAGTAGGAGTAGACTTAGGAATTTCTACTTTAGGAGGATCTTCTTTAGGGACAAACTTCTCATTGGTTTCCACTTTAGGAGGATCCATGGAAATAGCTATTAGCATATAAGAAGTTAAAGATGGAATATAATTCTTAAAGGTAGGTGTAACTGAGGCATGACCAACTGTTGTGATTTGACATAAGTGCATATCGTCAAGATCAACCTTGATTGTAACTAATTGATTGTTAGCAACAAACTCAATAGAACCGTGGAGGGTAGAACTAACCGCTCATAAAGAATGAATCGAAGGTCTACCCAAGAGAATATTGTATGATAAAGGTCCTGGCATAACATGCACCAAGGTTGGAATAGTAACTGGTCCAATCTTTATAGGCAAAATAATAGTGCCCAAAGTGGTTTTACCAGTATTATCAAAACCACTGATGAACATAGAAGATGTAGCAAGAGATTAGAATCCACTTTGATTTTGGGCAATAGGCCTATACTATAAACATTGAGTGTTGAGCTAGTATCAAAATGAGTCCATCTAATGCTGACACCATTAACATAAACAATTATCATTAATGGATCTTCTTGATTTCTTACTTCTGGAGGTGAGAGTTCATGTGGATAGAATGTAATATTTGATGATTCTACATGAATTTGATCCATCAACACATTTACATCCAAAGGCCTAGTAAAAGAAGGCAATAAGATCTTCTAAAGAGCTTCCTGAAGCATACCTTGATAAACTGGAGTAGTCAGAAGAAAATTTCAAAGTGAGATCTTAGTGGGAGTAATGCGAAGTTGCTCAATAAGATCATAATCACTAGGTCGCTTAATTGAGAAGGTGGTCAAGAAGTATTTGAGTGATCAACATTTTGCTTATTTCCACGAGTGTTATAATTATGGGCTACCATTTTATAAGGAGGCTTAGACTGTGTGTATCTTGTAAAAAGATCCGACGATTCATTTTTAAAAGGAACACCATGAATATAAATTATCTTCTTTGGAGAAGGACTAGTTGCAGTCACATAAGTGATTGATCTCTTAGGCCTTCTAGGGGAAATAGAGGCTTCAATGACATTAAAAGAATCATTAAAAATTCTCAAATAATTGGTTGAAGGAGCTTGCTCAAAATTAACATGTGGCAGATCAAATGTGAGATGAGAGTCCTTATTCACTAATGCATCATCTCTAAAAGAGAGTGCATTGGAATGAAAATAAGGTAGAGTAATGTTAAGAAAAGTATCAATGATTTCACCCTCTTGCACCAAAATATCCTCACAAGTAAAAGGAATCTCAACAGAGGGATCAACAAAGAATAATAAGAAAGGAGAAAAAAACTCACTTTCACATGCTTGTACAAGAGCTTCTTGAAGCTTCTTAACAAAGTTGGAAAGGGATTAAAGAAAAGAAAACACAAAGTTTAGTTTGAAAGAGAGATATAGACAAGTTGGCCAAAGGCCGACATATATCCTTTTTGAGGGCATGGAATGGGCTTTGGGGTGTTGCCTCGATTTTTTTTCTTGGAAAAGGGGAAAGATTTGAATTGTCTTTTTAAAGTATATTTAATGTTTGAAAGAATGATTTAAAAATAATTTAGAAGTAGTGTTCATGTTGGGTTCACCAAAATGTAATAGTGCAAAAGTGGCCCTACAAAGGGAAGAACTATGTTCCCTTGAGAGCCAATTTCACAACATACATTCAGATATCTCGAACTAGTGAAACTGGTGAAGATATCTAAGTAGAGAAATTGAAAGAGTAGATACAGAGAGTATTTGGTCCAAATCTGAGCGTCTCGGTCAAGGACACCAATGTGATGTGTAGATGTCGACACGACATGCTATAGTCTCATACGGACCGTGAACATAAAAGACTTCGAAGCATGAAAACTCAACTTTGTGTTTTGATTAACCTACAAAATCCAGAAGTTAGAAACGTAACAACAAATACTAGATGATAAACACAAATAGAAATGAATATAATTAAAATAAATAAAGCACAAGCAAACCCTCGTGCGTTCAAATTCTTCTAATAAACCTGGACACATGAAGAAGAGGAAAAATGTTTGGGGCTGTTTGGAGACTTGCCTCAGTCAAGTCTCTGTTTTGGTGTTTCCACCTCCACAACTTCCAAATAGATAAATAGATAAATAAAAATTTAAATAGAAAAGATAAATGATTTGACAGATAAGGGATGTGATAAATCCCAAGATGCTCAAAGACATAGGAGAGATAGAAAGATATTACCAACAAGGCTTGAAAAAGCCAAGATAGATGCAAAGAATATTGTGAGAGCTTGAGAATGCTATAGCAAACAAGAGATTGTTGTAGCAAGACCAATGAGAAAGCTGTGAGAGCCCAAAGAATGAGAGATGTTTTCTTGAGAGAAACAAGAGCCAAGAGAGATTGAATGGAGAGAAACGATAGATTTAAAAGAGATAAGAGGAGTGAAAAATAGGGTTACTGAGCCATTTCAGAAGATTTTGAGCCGTTTCCACCAACTAAGGTAAGTGTCAAATGTTGAAATACGTAGAACCAACTTTTGAACGTTAAGATGTCATAGGAAAAATGCGTGGCATGCAGATGTTTGCATGGCATGTTATTGTCTAGATGAATGATGCTAAAAAATGACAAGTGGCAAGAGAAGCACATGGCTAACATAAAACAAAAGTTGAAGGATGGTTAATAAAAAAGGGGATCCTGAGCATCATGAGAGGGAAAAGGTTGATGTAAGGGCTGAAATGAGCCTACTCAAATTATAGGGGAGTGCACTCTAAAGTGGCTATAAAAGTGTAGGTGGAATTGAAAAGGGGTATGCAATTTTTGACTCTATAGTTGGTATCTCTCTTACACCCAAGATCCACGAAGGCGAGGGGAGAGGATATATACACAACACCTTAGGATTTGATCTAAATAAAAAATGAAAGTGAGTGAGGCTTTTGATCACCTGAGTTTGCACAAGGGGAGAACATACACTAATCACTACCCTCAAAATATGACAAACAAGTTTAATTAATCATTGCTCTAACTTTAGTGCAACTAAACTAGTGGAGAAAGAAATTCTTTGACAAACAAACTTGCAAAATCATAGGTCAGTAACTTTGTCAAATATACATTTGATAGGCATAAACAAGCTACACAAATCGTGAGTAATAAAAATAAAGAAATTTTATTAGTATAAATGCATGTGTTGATGTACAAATGTAGGCATAGAACAAAAAATGCACCAATTCACAGGCAGATGCATTGAAACAAGGTTAGCAGAAAACAACAGATTAAAAAAAATGATAAAATGGGTAACTTATTGCTTTTTTAATAAATAAAATAGAAAATAAAATAAACCAAATTTAAAAGAGAACACAAAGTTAGTATAAACAACGATGGAGGCACCTAACCCTAGGCGCAGGCATGAAAAAGTGCAGATGTTGGTCTGCAGGTGTAGGCACCTAACTATAGATCTGCAACATACAGTTAGTAAAAAGAAAGCAACTAAATCAAACTAAAAATTGAGATGCATAAATAGTTAGAGAAAATATATTTGCAAGGAAAAACAAAAATATCAACAACAATAAGATGAAACATGTTAGAGTTAGAAAATCTAAGGAAAACTGCAAAACCAAACAATAAATCTTGCAAATCAAAAGAGCCAATTTAACCTAAGTGGCGACACCAAAATAGAAGCATGTGCATCAAATCATAGGTATAGATGCCAATTCACTACTTGGAACGTGAAAAGTTCACAAAAACTCAAAATATTAGATTCAAAGGGAAGTGAGTCCCATTGGGCATGCCAAAATGAAGAGGATGAACATATATAACTAGCTAACACATAAAACATGATTTTGAAACAAAAAAGAACAAGCTTATTCCCTAATTTATCCATGAGCTAAAGTGAAGGCATCCTACTCCACTAGATTTGCTCTTCTTAATTTTGGAATGTGGATTACTCTTCAAGCAACATAACAATATGGATTCTAAGATGAAAATTTGAGCATAATGATAGTATGATTGCAAGTGATGGATTTTGAAAGGAGAAGGCTCCAATTTATAAATTTGAGATAATGCAGATCAATGATTGATATTCAAATTTGAATGGATGGATGAGATTCAGATGAGAGTGTTGACATGGATGGAGGGTCCCTCAAGATTTGAGATGATGCCAAGTGTCATTATGGGATAGAGTTGACAAATTCAAGATATCTTTTCATCAAGGCAAGTCTTGTCTTAGTTGTAAGAGAAAGAATGAGAATGATTTGGACAAAAGGAATTTAAAATTTCTTTTGTACTTTTGGAGAAAGCATTTAAGGTTTGAGAAGACAAGAGAGGTGGCTTGTCCCTTAATCCAAAAAATTAAGGAATGTACAAATATTTAAGTGGAGATTGGGTGAGACTAAGAGTGTGATTAAGAATCAAGTGGAAAATATAGGAGGATATTTGGATAGAGAATGAGTGGGGGAGACTTTATTTGATTTAAATGCCACTTGGTGAATGGATTAAAAAATGCATTTCAATTCCACTTGGACAAGAAAATGGTTTATTAATTAAATTAAATAAACAGGGGGATTTATTTAGTTTAATAGATAAGTAAAGGTTATAGTTGACTAGGTATATAATTTAATTATTTATCTTTAGATTATTTAAACAAATGGAAGATAATTAATTAAATAATAAATTACTTAATTAACCAATACAAAGAGGGAAATTGACCAAATGTCAACATGGTGAATTTTAGGCATCTACACCATCCAACATGATTCTCACATCCAAAATGATCTCCTATATTTTTAGCTTATATAATTTCCAGAGAATCTATTATAACATCCTTAAAAATAGTCTTTTTAAGTTAGACCACGAAATGGGAATCTTTTGACAACTAGCAACTTATTTTTCAAGGCACCCACATGTGGAAAAATACCAACTCAAAATCTCATGCCCGTTTTTATGCTGCTCAAGATGACGACAGGTGGAAAAGAAACTCTAGCACAAAGTGGGACACCTACCTCATCATATGAGGATAAAACATCCTTGCTACCTCCCATATCACTTTCTAGTGTGATGATTACATATTGTGTCATGTCAGATAAGATGATAATATAAGATGTGCAAGAAAATATAAAATAGGCATTAAATAAATGCTAGAAAATACTAAGGTTAAGACACCTTAATTCCCAACAATAAGCATAAATCAACCTAGGTGAATAAATGATAGCTAGATATTGATAATTTGTAATAATTAAGTGTGATAAATATAAATAGAAAATATATGTACTTAACTTAGTGGTTGATGAATATGCAAAAAATGAAGAGAACTTAGATCTAGCGAGTCTTAAGATCATGAAAAATTAATATCAAACTAGTGATTACCTTGGAAGCAACAATTTTTACCAACGTTGTATGGGGGCGAGTATTATTATTCAAGGATAAATCTACAAGTACAAACATGTCTTGTACCTTGTGATTTAGAATATCTTTTTCTCTACTTTTTCTAAAGGTTCCTTGTGTTTGACACAGATATACTGAGAGAGCGGTGAATTAAAAAATGCAAAATCTCAACTCCAAATCTAAATTTACATTAGCAACATTTTTGGATCTTACTTTAATATCAAAACAACTATCCAAATGATAAACATAAACATATCCACATAAGAGAACCCCATATGTATGTGGAAACCTAGAAGGGAAAAACTATAGTGAGAACAGCTGCTTGGATCTCTATCCAAATCCAACCTCATAAATGTATATGAAACTTACAAATGTTAATGGGCACCAACCCATTGGAGACACCAATCCCTTTACAATGAATTTGCAGGCACCAACCTACAAGTGACACCAATCCCTTAACTCAATAATTGAGCACCGACCTTAAGTACAACAAGATATGAATAATGCAAACCTTCCAAACTCAAATTGCACCATAAACTAGATTTTATTTTCTATATAACACCATCTTAATGTGTATAGGATCTACAACATGATTCACACATCTTAATTCATCTATGCTACTTGAATATGCATCTTGCACAACTCTTCTGCCACTATTTCTCAACACACACACTAGGAATGAACCTACTATCAGTGTATACATATGAATTACAATGATAATCCAATTCACATATTGACCTAAAACATAATTACAATATTCGCAAGTTAGCCATAAAAAAAATCCTTAATAAAAAATGTAATAGGCTAGGTCCAAAAGCCCACATGTTAATGTAGAAGAAGGGACACACCATGTGTTATTCAATGTAGATTCATTTGGTCTAAAAGTACATTTACACACTATATCCAATTGGTGCACATTACAATTCTTTGGCACATCAAATTGAAGCATCAACCGAGTCAGTCGACAAGTACAATGACCACTTCATCACTTATAACTTTCAGTCTTCTGAATCTCAACCCTTGAAACTTTGGAATCTGATACATCATGAAAAACTTTATTTTAGTTCCAAACTTTACAGTAGAATGCAAAGCATAAAAAGTTATGAGTGTAAACACTAGGTCTAAGAGATAGACCTTAGTAGAATTCTACAAAACATTTTGGATCACCTTAAACAACAATAATAGATGGAATATGATGTTATAAATATTTTGCAATATATCTCATCAACATAACTTATCATTGTCCTTCTAGAACTCAAATGGATAGACATTAGGCATGATAGTAAATGTACTCTTTTGGATAGCTTGACATTAATGACAAAACAAATCTATAGCTTTGACATCAATATTAACCTTTTTCCAAGAATCTTGCCCTTTGACATTGATGGAAAACCAACAAAATGCCCTCCTAAAAATAACTCTCCTTGAACAAGTTCTATCATCTAGGCATTTTGTCTTTCTCTCCCCCCGCTTTGACACCAATGGCAAAGGACCGCTTTGATTCTTCCTTTGAGACATTTTATTCCCTATCCGAGATACTCAATGTATTGATCTATATTGTTTGTCACCACAAGATCACCACAACTTCTTTCGAAAAGGAGTCACACTCCCCCTCAACGTGTAGTTTCTCTTGAACATCAAATAGGAGATCTCTCTCTCTCTCTCTCATCTTATTCTTGAAGAACTCAAATGTATTATCATATTCTTCCCTTTTATACTAAGGCTATTTTTCATTCTTCTTTCCCAATAGGCCTTTTATTTCCTTGATATCAATGAGGTCATCACCTTTTGTGTTGCAACTGTCCATAATAGGCTCATTGGAACTTCCTTCTATGGTTTGACATTCTACCATGTACCAAATGCAGCAATGTAACTTTTATCTTTGGATCCAACACATATCTCAGATCGATCATGAAATGCAGTATGACCTGAACTATTGATTTTTCTAAATTTTATTTCTCTTTCTTTCTATTCTAAACCTTCTTAGCCTTATTCTTCTGATTAGTAGAGGTGTTCTCCCTTTTATTTTCTTTAGAATTATTCACAAAATTACTTCTATAATGTCTAGAATGTGTCCAAAGCTATTGCATTTGTAACATGCATGATACTAAAATTAGCCAAAAGAGTAAACACATTCTTACTCACAAAATCATTTTTGACTTTAGGAAACCTTCTGCAATCCGCTACCTTACACCCATAATGATTACAAATTAAGAAAATAACAAAAGAAAGAATGATGTAACCTAGTATTGTATGCTTATCTTTCTATATTTTGTCTTCTGAACCTTCTCTTTTGTCTTTGAACATGGATAAACCCTTCATTTTCTTCCTTGTTGTCCTCAATCTCTTTGTATTGATAAGATCTTGGACTTCTAGAACCATGCTTGTTCGGATCTTCTACACTTTTCTTCATGAAGTTCTCATTAACTATTTTTTTTCTTTAAATCCAATACCAATTTTGATATGTGGTGCCCTATGACTACAAATAATCTCATCTAATATCTCAGTACTCTTTTCAAACTTTTTGTTTTTGCTCAAATGACTATTTTCTTACTCTAAATTCTTCCTCAGGGATACCACATCCACTTCAATATTTTTACAATCCTTTTCTCTTGTCTTTATTTTGTCAGTCAAGACATCTTGTATCCTTCTTCCTTCTTCTATTTCAACTTTTAGACCTACAAACATATTTTCTAGTTTTTTAAGTATGCCACAATTCCTTTTTATCTTTATTTTCCTTCATGATTCTCTTCTTAAGATTATCAATTACTTTGCAAGCACATTGAAGTTATTCTTCAAGATCCATTTCAACATCTTCTTCTTCATTTTCAAAAACTATAATTTTTGCACTACCATTTGGAGTTTCTAATACCATAAATAAAGCCTTTTCATTTCTAGAGGTATGTTTCTTATACTCAACTGATGGACAACCTTCTTCCTTAGCATACAAATCACTCTTCTTCTTGATGTCATTTCTTAGTTTGCACATTGAGGCAATGTGCCCAACTTTACCACAATTGAAATATTTAATCTCCTCACAAAGTTTTCATTTTTTGAATCAAAATTTTCACTATAATCTAAATCCTTATTCTCCATTGATGCCTTGAAGGCTATTTTCATTCTTGACAAATTGTCATCAAAATTATCATCTTATATGTAGTTAATGTCCCATGTAATTCATTCACGGTTGAGCTATTCTAATATTTTGCTTTCTCTATTGTAGAATCTTTCGAATCAAACTTAGGGAGAAGGGATCTGGGCACCTTTTTAACAATCATTAGTTCTTTCACTTCTTCACCAAGACTTATGATGGTATTGATAACTCAATCAACTTGGAGTAGGTATGCAATGATATCTGTTTCCTCCTTCATGTTTAGGCCTTCAAATGATCCTTGGTAGGTCTGACTTTATCATCACCTTCATAGATATTGTAGAGCTTATCCCAAACTTATTTTGCAATCTTGTAATGCATTATTTTCACAACTGAGAGTTATCTAGGCCACATAAAATAACATTTCTTGCCTTTGCATTAGTTTCATATTCTCTCTTCGCAGCTTGATATCTCAGAGAATTTTTTGGAATCTCATATCTATCAACAACAAATTTCCAAACATCATACCTTAGAGCCATCAAATAGGCTTCCATCTTTACTCTCCAAGATGCATAATTGGATCCATGAAACAATGATGTCATGTCTGAAGACAAACCTTCTTAAGCAATTAAGTGTGCCATCCCAAATCTACCTCAAGTTGTTAAGCATCTTCCAAGGAAAATAGCCTTGATACCAAGTGTTTGACACATAGATATAATAAGAGGGGGGAGTGAATAAGTATATGCAAAATATCAACTTCAAAACTAAATTTACATTAGAAACATTTTCAAATCTTACTTTAACATTAAAATAACTATCCAAATAATAAATATAAACACATCCACATAAGAGAACATCGGATGTATGTGGAAACCCAGAAAGGAAAAACCACGATGAGAACAATTGCTTGGATCTACTATCAAACCCAACCTAATAAAGAAATATGAAACTTACAAATATTTATGGGCATCAACCCACTAGAGAAACTGATCCCCTTACAATGAATTTGTAGACGCTAACTTATAGGAGACACCAATCCCTAACTCAAGAACTAAGCACCAACTCAAGTTATGATGCATCAAGTTCAAGTACAACAAGATATGAATAATTTGGACCTTCCAAACTTAGATTGCACAACAACCAGATTTGATCTGCTATAGAACACCCTCTCAGTGTGTAGGATCTTCACACAACTTAATTCATCTCTACTACATAAGTAGCTTGCACAACTCTTTTGCCACTCTTTCTCAACACCTACACTAGGAATGAACCTATATCAACTATATATATGACTTACAATGATAATTACATTCACATGTCAACCCAAAACATAATTACAATATCTACAAATTGGCCACAAACAAACTCCTTAATGAAATGTGTAATAGGCCAGGTTGAAAATCCCAACGTTACACCAGAAGAAGGGACACTATGCATTACCCAAAGTATACTTATCTAGTCGCAAAGTACATTTACACACTATATATGGCTAGTGCACCTTACAATCTTCTGGCAGCCAACAAGCATAATGACCACTTTGTCACTTCTAAATTTCAATATGTTGAAGCTCAAGTCTTGAAAATCTAGAGTCTGATACATCATGATCAACTTTACTTTGGTTCCAAACTATATGCCATAACTCTCAACTACGACAAAATGTGGAGCATAACAAATTACCAATGTAAACACTAGGTTTGAGAGACAAACCTCAGTAGCATTTTGCAAACCATTCCAAATCACCTTAAATAGTAGTAATAGATGCAAGATAAATTCTACCATTCCAAATCACCTTAAATATCAGTAATAGATGCAAGATAAATGCCACCATTCCAATTCACCTTAAATAGCAGTAATAGATGCAAGATGTAATATACAATCTGCAACAAACCTCATCAACATAACTTGTCACTGTCCTTCTAAAAATCAAATGGTTAGACATTAGGCTTGCTAGTAAATGCACTCTTTCAGATACCTTGACATTAACATTAATGACATAACATGACCAAATACCTTTGACATCAATGATAATCTTTGTCCAACACCTTGATTTATTTTGTATCTCTTTGCGTTAACAAGGATTGGTAGCATTGATAAAAATATTTTTTAGGTTGTTATATGATTCAATCAAAAAGAATTTGTGCCTTAATCAATACATTTAATTTGAACAATATTACAAATAACACTCATCAATCATGCAAATTCTTCTAGAATGATTATGTAGCATTGGATTCCTTTAGAAAACCAATTTAAGTGTTTAGATGTGAATAATTTCTCTTTCTTCAATGAATTTTAAATGATCAAAATTAATGCATTGAACTTCTTTTAACATACAAGGATGTAGCAATATATCATGTAAACTTTTGACTATTAGTTCTAGATGGGAAATGAAAAGTTGGGAAGTTAGTCATAATTAGATTTAAAAATTAATGGTAGTATTCATTTGTGAATATGAACTAGTCTTAAGATAGAAAAGTGGTTATATTGCACTTATTGTGTAAATGGGAATAAATGTATTCACGGGAGTGATAAATAAGTTTATTTAAGTTAACTATATAAGGTTGCTTGAACATGGGAAAGGGGGTTAATAATAGGTTCATAGATGTGTGTGTAATGGAGTAGGTGAACAATATAGGGCAACAAACCCAACTTTGCATAAAATCATTTTTTTTTCAATATCTATGTACATCAAACTAATCCCCTAAAACACTGAATTTAATGGTAAATGGTATGGTAAACTTTAGCATGAATAAATTTTGGCATGATAAATAGAATGAATGAATTTATTTGCCTTAAAATTAAAGGACATGGCAATGTGTCATACCATCTTGGCTTTACATAGCCCTAGGTAGGAAGGAGGGAAGTAAGTTAGAATTGAATTAAGATGAGTCTATGATCATGAGGATGACTCAATAAGTAATGAGTACCATGTTAATATAAGAATATACACAAGCACTAAAACAATGAATAAGTGGATATGATGAATGCATAAGTGTACATTAACATGAGAAAGAGCATAAATGGAAGGTACATAAAAAAGTGTGTAATGAAGTGAACCAATTTTATAAAAGATTATACTAATTGTCAATATATGTCAAATCACTTCAAAATAAAATTCAGAAAAAAAAACAAAGTAATATAAAATATAAATTTCATCATCACAATTATATTTATTTAATTGTCACCCAAATTACTTGTCCTAGAAATTTTACTTATTATTTAATTAAAAAATATTAAATGTTTAAATAAAAGTACTATATTCTATTTAAAAACAATCAAATTTATTTTAATACAGGAAAAACACACCTTAACAACTATTTGGGTCTTAAAGTCAAGAACGTGCTTTATCCACTTCTAGACATGTTAATAAAAGATTGGATTTTGTTGAAATTATTGGAGATAATTAATTCATATAATTAATAATAAATCTGTAAAATGCTATCCATAAAAAACCACATAAATCTTTAAAAAAATTATAATTTATATAATTATTATAAAAAATCTATAAAAAGCTATCCATAAAAAATATTAAAAATCTCTATAAAATTTGAGATTTATCTATATACAATATTAGATCTTGAATGGTTTCTAATTGTGATTACATAATTTTTTTCATCAAATTCATAATTTGTTAAGTTATATTATACAAATTTATAATATTTATATTATTTAAATAAAATTGATTTAACTATATACATTTGATATCATGAGACCCAATGAGCTTGAATCTTGGATCTAGATGGGAAGAACCCAAAACCTTGGCACAACCTTACCTTTGAGCTATAGACCAAAGCTGTATTCATCTTTAGAAAAACGAAAATTGATTTATTATGTAATGTTTTTCCATTAAATTCCTTAAAATATTTTTACCATTTATTAAAACATCAATTAAAAGATCATCAAAATAAAGCTATTCAATTATAACACCATATTTAGTACATCCTGTTCAATTAGAACACCATATTTTTCTCATCCATTTTGTAAATACATAATCTTTTGAATTCACCATATTTACTTACAGTTCATTTCTTTCCAACTTTATTTAAACTGAAGTCATAATTACAACTTACTTACAAAGATCAGAAAACAATATAACAAAACAGCATATATACTTTAGTGCTGGTACACATCAGCAGGAAGATAAATTTAGCAGGCATGAGAATGGCGACGGGCAGTTTGTGCAAAAAGAAGCACCCTTCTAAATAGCTCTTCTGTGTTGGCTCCCACTATTTTGTCCACCACCTGATTTTCTTCCCTGATAAACAAAAAGGTGGGCATAGCCTTCACATTCAATTTCTCTGCAACATTCTGCAAATAACACAAAAATATAGAAATATAAAAGTCGACCGATTTAAAAAACACATTCTAAGCGTTGATTCTTTTGACTTTACAGTTACGTATTAAATAAGATTCATCTATTAATATGATTTAAGATAAACCACAATGTTAACCAAAAAGCTCTACCATGCACTAGACTATAAAGATATACCTTGGCATCATCCATGTCAACTGAGAGAAACAGAATGTCTGGGTACTTGAGTGCCAGATCTTCAAAGAAACCTGCCATGAACTTGGAGGGCACACACCAGTCTGCTGTGAAATGGGCTACCATCTGCAACCATGAAAATCCATAAGTAGCAGTATGATTCCTCTATAACAATTGAAAATCAAAGACATCATTGATATATGGAAAGCTAAAGAAAGTCTGATGATTGAGATCCTCCTCCTTTCTAGTTATCTAAAATGAAGATCCTCTTCCTCTCTCTACTATTGTTTTAGTCATCTAATGATAACAAGCCTCTCTCTTCCTCTCTTTACTGTTGTTTTAGTCATCTAACGATTTGTCTGATGATCAAAATCCTCTTCCTCTCCGTACTATTGTTTTATTCATCTAACGATTTGTCTGATGAAGCTTCTCTCCTCCTCTCTCTACTGTTGTTTTAGTCATCTAACGATTTGTCTGATGATCAAGATCTGTACTATTGTTTTATTCATCTAACGATTTGTCTGATGAAGCCTCTCTCCTCCTCTCTCTACTCTTGTTTTAGCCATCTAACAATTCGTCTGATGATCAAGATCTTCCTCCTCTCTCTACTATTGTTTTAATCATCTAACGATTTGTCTGATGAACAAGCCTCTCTCCCCCTCTTTCTAATGTTGTTTTAGCCATCTAACGATAATGATTTGTCTGATGATCAAGATCCTCCTCTTTCTACTATTGTTTTCGCCATCTGATGACTCTTTATAAACTATCAAGATGTGAATATAAATGATAATTTAAACACTTATTCATAACAAGCGATAACAAGCGATGATAAAGTATAAAAAAAATTAGGGATAGATTTTATAGAGACCGGGCATGGTTGGATCTGGGCTTGGGCCATTATTTGCTCCCATGATTTGACTGAATCGACCACCAAGACCCTTGAACTCTTCACCTGTTTGCTTTCCATAGTTTGAAGCAAATCAATCAATCAATCAATCCGGATTTAATATTTGTAGTGCAATTATGCAGTGGTTATAGAATTATGGATGAGTGTGATATAGATTTTGTTTTGTTCATTTGTGGCCTGTGGATTTGGTGAAACTGGAGAGATTTCAGATCATACTGACTCATGTTTATCCAAATCCACATGGGACGGCTTGCAGTACGAATCAGTTTTAGATACGTGGGTTTTTCCAATATGCTATACGTTGCACCTTCTATTCTGAAAGCTTTTGCCAACTCGCAGAATTTATGGTAAGCACCATTGCATGTAATAAAGTTGTTGTCTATTGTGGGGTTCCTTCCCTTGCAGTTATCATTAGCTTAATTATGCGATAAGGTTGAACTGAAAAAGCTTTTGGAATCTTGTGGGTCCAATTGCTCTATAGAATTGATTTGGATATTTGTTGTATTCCTCAAGATAAGAGCATGATAGGTATTTTAGTTTTTTCCAGAAGTAGGTGGTTTATCAATTGGAGGTTGGGAAGTTTCTTAGGTATTGTATTGTTTTTAATTTATTTTATATATAAAAAATTGGTAAGGTATTGGAGTATGGTTCTTAGTCAAAATTGATGTTTTTTTGGTTTATGGTATTTGGAAGGTATTTGAGATGGTGGAGATGGGCTCATAATGTCATGGATTATAATATTGGGTAGTTTTCAATTATCAATAGTTTTAGTTTATCATTGTTTGAAAGGTATTTGAGGCGGCAGAGATGGGTTCATATTTGTTCTATCTATCAAGGACTATAATATTTGGTAGTTTCAATTATCAATGGTTCTAGTTTCTCATTGGTTGAAATGTTGTTGCCAAATCTCCTCAACTCTATCATAAGAGTATTTATACTAATAAAGATCTAGTCTCTTCCAGAAAGTAGACTTTGTGGTTAGTGTTACAAGAAAAAATTCAATTATGTTATAATGTTGACTTGCATTCATGAGCTTGTGCCTAATGTTATGCTTCATTAACTAGGGTTTTAACTACCTCTAGCTTGGTAAAAGGACTTACAACATAATTTCAATACCAATTTTAAGAGTGATATCTTTCTTTAAAGGTCATTAAACCTTGTTTCCTACCCTTTTGCAATTATTGACAAATGAGATGAAACTATTATAATAAAATCTCTTATAAGAGTAAGTCTAAAATATAATCGTTCATCCAAGGATTACCATATGATGATTATGTGATTACATAAAATTGGCAACAAGAATAAAATTAACACACTATATGAACACGATTTACATGAAAAAACCTCCTTAGGAAAAAAACTTCACACAAGAAAGAGGATATGTATGTGTTAATCTTCAATAATTTAGAGATACATCCAACATACTAATACTCTTTTTAATTTGTTAGTACTTGTGTACCTATAAAATAAAACTTATGAAACTACTATCTTATGCCTTCAATTTATAGAGAAACATGAGGCAAGTACCATGAATAATTTCTCAAAATAATGTACTATTAAAACATCATAAAATATAAAACCTGCAAAACCTAAATAAAGAGGCTCTTCTAATAATAATAAAAGTAACTTCAAATGAGGCACAGTTAGCAAAAATAACCTCCATACTAACAATAGGTAACATTTTAAACTTGTAACACTTGTTGCCATTGTAGTTAGCGATGGAAAGTTTGAAACAGCCCGCACATGACTCTCTCGCCCATTCCCCTGCAAGCCCCCCACCCGCGCTTGTCTCTCCCGCCCGTTCCCCTACTGGTGATTGCCCCCTAGTTCAGATAGGGATGCTTGTCCCTCATGGGCATCTATGGCCGTTGGGGGCCCTCACCATGAAGCTGAACGCTGTTCTGCTAGGGTTCCTTCTTCACGCAGAGGGGTTGGGAGAGGGTTTATCCCTGTCTCATGTGTGGCTTTTGTTAATGCAAATAAGGAGTTTGAACAAGAAATTGTGAACAACGTAAAGGTCTTCATGAAGCATAGTTCTATCTGTAGATTCAAGGGTATTAGGACAAGCCCCCCAGAGCTGCACAAGTGGATTTCCCCGCACTAGGATCCCCTCATTTCTGGTACAGTTCACATTTTCCCTATGGCTAAAGGTTTCTTTGTCGCTAAATTTGAGGATGCTAATGACATAATAAAAATCCTGTGTGAAAGTTTTTTCTATGAGAAAGATAATATGCCGCTGTTGGCCAAACCTTGGTACTCTGATTTAACCCCCTTTCAGAGACATTCAACAAAATTCCAATCTGGGTTAGGCTTCCTTACCTTCCTCTACACTTGTGGGTTGATTCTCTCTTTGAGGATATTGGTGATGTTATCGGGAGCTTCATTATGGTGGATAATGAATCCTATGGGTTTTATCATACTACGTTTGCTCACATTCTGGTTGAGCTAGATGTTTCTAAGGGTCTGCCAGCATAAATTGTTATTAACTCCTCTTTTGGTAGTTGGGTCCAGACCTTGGATTATGAGGGTATTTTGTTTCAGTGTCGTAGATGTTTCAAAAATGGTCATGCGGCAGGGAATTGTGGGATTGAGAAAAACAATTCTTCGACTTCTTGGTGGTCTGTGGCCTCTCACCAACATTATATGGCTAGGAAATCTCCTATTGATGCTGGGGTTTCTACTTTGGCTGGATCAGACTTTTTAGTGACTATGAAAGATTCTTTGATTGCCACTAATGTTGTTGTGATACCTAATGCTGTTGTCTCCTCTACTGAAAATAGATTGCTGCCTCTTACCTTGCCAGTTTCTTTGTGTGTTGATACAAATTTTATCCCCCCTGTTAGTGGTGATCCGATGTCCGCGATGGTGGTACCTCTTACCTTGCCGACTACTTCTAAGGGTGCTGGCACAAATTCTGCTGGTTGTGACTCTATGCCCGTGACGGTTGTTGCTCCCTCTTCTGGCACCCTTTTTTCCACTCTAGAAAGATCGGTGCTAGACCCTTCGGATTGGTCTGTTGCGGTAGCTAAAGTTGAAGATGGTTGGATTACTATTAGGGGGAAAGCATTCAAAGACATCCAAGCCCTCTTTTGATATGACTCTTCGTTCTCACAAGGCCAAATGAGGGCCTTTGTAGTTGGTTGGTTGGGCTGGTTTTACTGGCTTGACTATCTTTTGGGGTAGTCCCTATCTTTGTTTTAGGTTGATCTATCTAGCCGGGCTTTCAAGCTTTATCTTTCTTTTAATATGATGTAAAGGGTTTTGGGGCCCCTTCAAAACATGTTTTCATTTAATCAACAACATTTTAAACTTGTTACTCCTCCAAAATATCTCATATCCTAAGGTAGACATCCACATTCATCATCCAACTCATATGGGACACACCAACAACATGTAATATTCTCACCACTCAATTCTTATGTCCAAGTCAATATTTTTTTTAAAAATAGCTTCATAACCATCAATTCCAACTCCAACCCCTTCATGAATTCATATAATAACTAATACCAAGATTCCATGTAACATATAAAATTTTATGCCTTACAATTTCATGCTATATTTTGCAGTCATTTTGGTGTCTATCCTTTTAGAATCTTTTTAGGTTGATGTAGTCCTTATCTTAGCATTTATCCTCCCCATGGTTCCAAGGCCTTTCCTTCCATGGTCCTTTTTGTTCAAACTCATATTACAACTATCTTGGTGTCACCCCTTTAAAATTTTCATTCTTTATAGAGCTCAAACATTCTGAAAAGTAGTGAAACATGTGGATTTCTGTGTCATGTGGTAATGTCCTATGATAGTTTCTTACTCAACATTGTTTCTAAGCACATTGCCACCTACTACCTATCCAAGGCAACAGTAACTTCTCAAGACAAATTTTATGGCTCCTTGACCCCATTATCTCCTATTCCTCATTTTGAATAGAATATTTCATTCATACACGATTTCTCTTCCATTCATTCAATCTCATAATATTACATACTCTTTATAGCTTCATACAAGCACTTGTTTGGCATCGGTTCTTCCCATGTGAGCACATCATGACTAATATAGTAAATATATTATTAAACCTGTCTTGTGGCATTTGACAACATATCTATCCCCTTTGGAATCAAAATGTAGGAGTTGAGTGTGAACTCCCAAAACCCCAAGATCATCCACAAAAGAAAAATATCCTTCCACAAGAGAGAATGACAAGAAAAGATTGCTTGATTATGGGTGCAAAATGTAGTGTCCTAAATTGTACTCCCTTACAATTTTGTCTTCACTTGGGCCCTCACTTTGGCATTTGTCCTCTAAGGCTTGATTTCAAAGCTCTGATTCTTCTCACACAATGTATCAAACTCAAATTTTCATTATCTACACTTTTCTCCCCAAGATCCTAATGTCTAGGAGAAGGACCAAGGTGCCCAATGCCATGGTCCTCCCAAATAGGGCCCATTTTGGGTCCTCATAATGGTAATATGATTTGAGTGGGAACCTAGATCTTGTGTCAGCTTGTGTTGGAAAATTAATTTGTTTTTCGACTAGCATGTATAAAAGGAGGCCTACTCTCATTTAAAACCTAATCCAAATAATTCAAGTCCTAAATTACACTAGCGAATTCAAGTGAGCAAGTAATCAATCTTCTTTCAAGCATTGGAGCAGAAGTAAAGTCAAGATTCAAGCATTGGAGATGATATTCATATTCTATGTTTTATGAAGACTATCTACATGAAACCCTAATTCCTTGTGAAGACAAACAAAACTTCATTAAAGGTATAATATTATTGTTTCAGATATTTTTAGCCTTTCCCTCAAAAGGAAAGCATTTCCATTATAGTACTTCATTTACATTTCAATTCTATTTCATGGTTAATTCCAAAACTGAGGTTTGACCTAAGGGAAACCCCTATTCCCAACCAATTTCCCCTTTCTCCTGTGTGCAGGAAAAAGTATAGAGTTGTGTTTCAAAGGAACGACAAGATTTGCAAAGATGAACATGTTCCCTTTTAGATGGAAAAAAATTCGTAGGACCATGGCAACCACCACCACGGTCCCTACAATTTAGGTCAAATTTCTAGGAACAGATCAAAACCTTCATCTACTGCTCATATCCAAGTTTGTAGCTTCATTTGATGACTATATCTCATTGTTCATGCATAATTACTTCAAAATCCATACATTTAACCTAGTTTCAACATCTTTAATTAATTCAATTCAATTTAAAGGGAAATAAGAGTTCCATTTAAGAAACTAGGAATTTGATCAAAATCTAGATCTATGATTGCTAGATCTATCAAATTCCATCTTTCCCTAATGTGATGGTATCCAAGCAAAAATTAGCAGTTTTACTGCACTTAATAGTGGAAACCCTAATTTTTCACCTCCACACAAGGTTGAATTGATTTTAATATTAAATGTACAATGAGATAACTAATTTAACAACATTAAAAGACCTAGGACTCAATTGTTAAATGCCAAAAGGTAAGATAAGATCTAATTGAAAACTAAGACTTCTAAAAATATTCCCTAAGATCTTAATAAACTTAACATATGAATAGGAACCACCAATAAACTATTTAGGTAACCCTATTCACATTAGCACACCCCCCTCAAGTGAAATTTAGGGAGGAGACATTTGAAAATGATGCATGATGACATTATGCTTATGATTATGGGTCACGACTACTAGGCCATGTTATGTACCCATTTAGAAACGATCTCACATAACCAAAGAAAAGGAAAAAATCTAGTGGGACAAAACTCCTCTCCAAAAGATAAAAATAAAAACAAATATGAACAAGTGATATAAGAGTAATGAATGGAGGATTCAATGATACCCCCAAGGACTACATCCATCAGATATATGCAATTAATTTTTCTTCCATAGGAAGAAAAGAGTGATACTATGTAGCCCCCCATAATGTGTAATGTCCAACAAAAATGGTGAATGCGTGCAGAAAAAATATTATTCAATGTTGACAAACAAAATGTATCCATTTGGGAAGAAGATAAACCAAGTAAAAATGTAGGAATTATTCTTATTACTTAAGGATAGGAATTGATAGGAAGAAAAATCCAAACTATGATGATTGTGTCTTTGAAATTTGCTCATGTGTTGTCATGTCCTTGGTAGATGATAATGCCATAACCCAGTCAAGTACATTTCTAATCAACGGTGAAGGTGAAAAACCAAGATCAAGAGCTAACTAATTGTGAACTAGATCTAAAGATAAATATGATGTGACAATAGTTGTACCATGAATGTCATCAAAGATGAGAGATGACCCTCAATTCGATCCTCAAAATTTGAAAAGTGAGACTCCACAAATATGCTTGAAATAGTTATCAAGTAATCATCCCAAAAGATTGAATTTGAAAGACTACAATTTATCTATAGTGAAGAATTAGTAGAAGCTATTAATGAATCAACAATAGAAGATTAATCTTTGATCTCAATTGGAGAAGTGGGAGGTGCAAGAGAGGTTTATTCATCATCAAGACAATCAAGTGCCACATCATATTCAATATCCTCTAAGGTATCATCATCAAATGGTAGATTATCAACATAATCAATTGGAATAATTAAATTTGGTGTAGAATCATCTAAGAATGGAGGATTATGTTAATCTCCATACATATCCCAAGTCTTGGTCGAATTTGTGTGTGGGCACCTCGTTCCTAATATTTGATTATAGGTCTCTCTGAATATGCTTGCATTGATACTTGTATAAATCAATCTTATGATATTATTATTTTTATTACCCCAAATTAATTTCTTCCATTTTGTCTCTAGCATAGGGATGAGTCCATAAAGATGAGGCAAAATATTGAGCCACCTACAATGCGTCAAGATTTCTTTTTTCCATGAGTCAAAATTATCCTTAGAATGATTACAAAAAGGATTGACATGGTAAGTGCATGATTAATTGATGAAGTAGAACAAATTACATATAGGCAATTACATTATGATGATTCTAAACAAAATAGTCATGAACAAAAACCTAAAATAGAAACTATCTAATCAAACTAAACTAACAACTAACTAATGACCATTAAAATAATGAATCTTTAATACCCTCCCTGAATGGTCATCCTAGCAAATAGACTGAGTTGCCCCTTAAATTTAACAAACTTGTTCGGGCTTAGAGACTTGGTGAGAATGTCTACAGTTTGGTCCACAACTAGAACATACTACAAGACCATAGTTCCATCTTCAACAAGTTGGAAAATGAAGTGATAATGAAGCTCAACATGTTTGGTTCACTCGTGGAAGACTATATTCTTGGCAAGTTTTAGCACCCCTTGATTGTCACAATACAAGGATGAAGGCCTTTCTTGAGACATTTTCATCTTAGAAAGCATCCTTTGAAGCCAAACTACCTCACATGCCACCTTAATAGTTCACCGATACTCTAATTTTGTTGAGGAAAGAGCTACTACTTGCTGCTTCTTATTGGTCCATTTGTCTGCACCCATGCCAGGACTAAAGACATACCCAGAAGTAGACTTACTATCATCAACAAAACTTGCCCAATCCAGAGTCTGTAAAACCAATCGACTGACAATATTTTCTTTTGTTATACAAAATTCCAAATTCAAGTGTCCCTTTAACATATCTTAGTACATGCTTCGTTACAACCCAATATTTTTCTTTAGGGGTTGTCATGAAACAAGATATGTAGCTCACAACATAACTAAGATCAGGTCTAGTGGTTGTAAGGTAGATAAGGCTACCAACTAATTGCTTGAATGTTGACTCATTCATCACAAGTGAATTTGATTTGGCTGATAGTATTAGCACTTTCTCCATAGGTGTAGACAAAGGTTTGCAATCTTGCATTTAGAACTTATCCAAAAAAATCCTAGCATACTTCAACCGAGAGATGAAAATATTTCCACTTGTTTGCCAAACCTCTACATCGAGACAATAATGTAGAAGTCCCAAATCTGTCATATCATGTCTGACACAAGTTCTATTTGATTTGCTCAAGCAAGTGTTCTTCACTACCAATAATGATGATATAATCAACATAGATGACAAGAAAAATGGTACCATTACCATCACACTCGACATACAAATTGGGATTTTAAGGACTTCTCTAAAAGCCCTGTTCAACCAATTATTGATCAATTTTAATGGACCATGCCCTAGGGGCATGTTTTAGGCCATAAAGAGCCTTTACTAGTTTGCATACCTAGTTCTCTTTGCCTACAACCTTGAAACCTCGAGGCTGCATCATGTAGACCTCTTCCTCCAAACCACTATTAAGGAATGGAATATTTACATCCATTTGATGGACTTTCCAACCAAACTGAGCTGCAATGACTAAAACTAGTTGAATGGTGTTCATATTTGCTACGGGAGAAAATATTTCATCATGATCAACTCCTTTCTATGAGAAGCCTTTAGCCACCAACCGAGACTTGTATTTATCAAGTGTCCCGTCAACTTTGTATTTTACTTTGTAAACCCATTTGCAGCCAATGGGTTTCTTCCCAGGTGGCAGATCTGACAAAACCCAAGTATTATTCTTCAGAAGACTATGATGTTAAATTTCCATATCCTTCTCCCATTTAGGTATTCCTTTTGCCTCTAAATAAGTTTGGGACTCAAAAACACTTGGAATATTCGCCATACGAGAAAAATTGACCATGTTCTTTCTGCTCTTGGCTCTAAGAAAAATTGACCGTGTTCTTTCTGCTCTTGGCTCTAGAAGATGTACCCTTAACAAGCTCATTATCTCATAGAACACTGATAAGCTTTTCCCACCACTTAGGCTAGAGAGAAAACCATTTACTTCTAAATCGGGTGTAGAAACCTTACTTGGGTTGTTTGGAATAAAATCATCTGGATGTTGAACCATGTTTTCCTAAGGGAACTTTGGTGGTACAATATCGTGTCACATTGATTCCACAACTTTAGGTTTAGGAATCATCAGAATCCCTCCCTTTAGGTGAAGCTAATGGAATCCTAACACTTATATCTGTTGTCTATAGAGGCTGATCTTACGTCGCTAGATGAGAGAAGTGAGATGAAAGGGCCCATTATCTTCATCAAAAACTACATCTCTATCGAATGTGATATGGTCAATGTCCACATCAATCAGCCTATAGGCCTTATGATTGTCACTATAGCTTGTAGGTATCAACTTAGAACTCTTGGAATCAAATTTTGTTTCTTTGTATCGTAAATCCAAGTATATGTAGTCAAACAAAAAACCCTGAGGTAGTTGATTTTTGGTTTCATCTTAGACTAAGCTTGTTTGGGAGTCATCTTCTTAATGACCTATGTGGGAGACCAATTCAGAAGGTATACTACAATGTATAATGGTCTAGCCCAAATTTTTTTAGGCACATTCTTGTTTTCAATCATACATCAAGCCATCTCTATTACGGTTCAGTTCCTTCACTCAACAACACCATTTTTCTAAGGGGTATAGGGTGTGGTGAAGTGACACTTGATACTAGCATAGAAATTTGTGAATTCAGTGGAACATAAATCACCACCATAATTTGACCTAAGAGTTATGATCTAATGACCTGACTCTTTTTCAACTAATACCTTAAAGTTCTGAAATTCATTAGACATCTGATTTTTCTTTTAGAAAAAATACCCACATTTTCTACTGAAATCATCTACAAAGATAAAACAATACTGGCATCGATGATTGATTCATATTCATTTGTCCACAAACATTTGCATGAACTAGCTACAATACCTTAGATTCTCTCCAAGCTTGTCCATCAAAGATGGAGTGTGATACTGCTTCCTTGCTTGGCAAGCTCTGCACACACCATGTGTCTGCTGATGAATCTCAGGTTTTCCATCTACCAAATTTCCCCGATCCAACTAAGAGATATATGATATGTTAAGGTGCCCATACTCTTGATGCCAAAGAGTGTTTATGGAAGAAATATTTGCAACCATTGCAACCTCTTGAGACTCACCAGTATCAATCAACATGTACAATCCATGATCCTTGAGGCCAACAACAATTGTCTTTGTGGACTCATTATTAATAATGTGGCACTTGTGTGCATTGAAGATGAAATCCAACTTTAGATAATGTTGCATAATATAACTAACTATAGTGTCATAAATTATCACCAATCCAATTTACACCTCATGTTTGTGCCCCTAATTTAGCGTGTTCTTTCCTCATCTCCTATCTAGGTCTGTTTTGTGCCCAATATCCAGTTTTGATGCCATGTACACCCACTAATTGATTTCCTGGAGGGGTTCCCTTTTGCATGGGGATTAATGATGGACCTTAATGGAGAAGGACCAAGGTACGTACGCATTGGTCCTAGGATGAGAGCACCCTCACCCTAATCCCTCTTAGCTAGGCCCTATTTTGAAATGGGTCAAGGATCCTATCTCTCTAGCCGGAATTCAATTTTGTGGCTCCGCATACCTGTTAGAGGTCGACTTAATTAGAAAGTGACCTAGATTCCCTTACATAAGGATATTTGATCAACCTAATTTCATCTATCTGATCTATCTATCCTCAATCATTCTTGCATTCATGAAGTATTCATCATCAAGCATTTTTAAAATCTTCAAGGCTGGATATTCTACATTCCACCATTGTGGAGAAAAATTACATCATTCATATGAAAACATGTGTGTGTGATTAGGATTTTTTCATGTCCATGCCATTTCATACAACATATTTGAATATATTAAAGAATCAAATCATCATCATAAATAATTGCAGATTTGAGGTATACCCTTCAATTATTTATTTTAGTATTTGTAGTTATTCATTCAAGGTTAATTCCTAAATGGAGGTTTGAATTAGGCAAACCTCTATTTCCAACCATTTTACCTTCTCCACTGTGTGTAGGAATGAGTACATAGCTATAACTTTCAGGATTGACATTATTCACAAAGATGAATAGTGTGGATGACCAGAGCAATGGGCATTTTGGTCCTAACAATTTAGGTCGACCTTCTAGGAATAGATCTAAACATTCACATATTGCTCAAATCTAGGTTCATGGCTCCATTTGATGAATATAGCTCATAGTTTATGCACAATCTCTTCAATATTAGCTTATTTACCCTAATTTTAACATTTTCACAATTCAAATTAAAAACAAGGTATAAAATTCCAACTAGTTAATCTAATAAGAATCCTTAGCCCTATCTTTGTTGGATTGAGGCTAGATCTATTGTATTCACCCCTCTTTGATGTAATGGGTCCCTAAGTAAAATATTAGTGGTTTTACTACAATTTTTGGGTGAAACCCTAATATTTTCACCTATTACATTTTGGTGAACCCATCATCTTAGACCCTTATTTCTAATTTATGATTCTCGGTCCTGATTGTTTATGCACTTTCAAATTCAAATTTACATTCACAATTTTACTTTTCAATTGAATTTTATAAATTTAGAGGTTAAATTCACACAAGCCATAATTTATAATTCTAAAATTCAGTGTTTAGGTTGCCTAATTTGGATTAATTATCTCATATATGATTTGGGAACATTTTCATTTAGAGGTCAAATTTGCACAAACCCTAATTTATAATTCTAAAATTCACCTTGTAGGTTGCCTAATTTGGATTAATTATCTCAGATCTGATTTTCGAACATTTTCATTTTCAATTTTGCATTCATAGATCTTATTTTAATCAAATTACATAACTATGGAGGTTCAATTTATGAAAACCCTAATTTATTTTGGTTAATTTGATTTGTGGATTGCATATTAATTTTTCAAATCTATTTTTAGATCTGATTTTAAACATTCATACTGGAACTTAATAGATCTAATTTATTTTCCATTACATATATGATTACATTACTTTTCACTTATATTTATCATAATCATGTGTTGGATAATGGTTTCTTTCAATTCACATTGCTTCTTTTCGTTCATAACACTTTGGCATATTGCATTTTTAGAAATTCCAACTTGCTTCCTATTGATCAATTAAATCTCAAAGCTTTTATCCATAGTGCATGTTGTTTTATGGTGATATTTTTAGGAAAATGCATTACACATGTAGACCACATAAAAGCTTTTGTAGATCCTAATCCTAGAGATGGTAATGGAAAACCTAATACTTGTAACTCTCCTAGGGTATCTAATGTGAATGAAGATAGAGTTAATACTCCTAGTAGTTATCTCTCTAATGGAGAGAAAACATTGAAGAGCAACATGACACCATATTATTCTCATACACATACCCTAGTGCAAGGGGGGCAAGACCGAAATATTGGTGTTTTAATCTCTCTAGGTCCCCCTTATTTTCCTAGAGCCTATTGTAATCATCAAAACATTGTAGAGAGGATGATGTTTCTCCTTATTCTCAATTAAAAATTTCTTATAGGAGTGGCTATAACATAATATAAAAACAAGGTTTTAGAGGACAAGGACTTGGAATATTTGAACAATGAATCAGAGTCCCTATAAACCCTCCTACATAAATTACTACCGAAGGAATAGGACATTATCATGATTCACCTATGGATGATCTCTTTAGAATTAAAAAATTTAAGGATTATCTTTCAAGACATAAGACCTATCATCCATCTAAAGGTTCTTCTTCTTCAAACACTCATTTTTGTTCATATCATCAAACTCATGACCATCATGCTAATGATTGTATGGAATTCCATAAAAGTATGCAAGAACAAGTTGATAATAGAACTATTAAAACCACAAAGGACAATCCATCCTCTTCTAACAACCCTTGTCCTAAATCACAAGAGACATGACCTAATCCCATTAATGCTAAGAGAAATTAGCAACTAGAACCTTTTGGAGATTGAAGTATGATAAGAATGTTGTCTTTTCCTTCATTAAAATTAATCACAACTCTAAGAATAAGAAAGGTGATGAACATTGTCTTCTTCATCATAGTTATTCTCATTCCCTTGTTAAATGTAAAGAATTTAAAAAAATTGTTCAAGACCAATATGATGGGGCTCGTCTAGCTCTTACAACCATTCTTGCACTCTTTCTTGGTGAAGAGGCAATGCCTTAGAAATCCATTCACCCTTCATGTTGCTCCTCATTCTCTATGACACTATTAGTTAAATTAATTGGGGACTCTATATCATAAGGGGTGATGCTATTTTAATTACAATAATCTTGAGGAGGAAACATAGTTCATTCTTGCCTCTATTCTTGGGAGGAAAGAATATCATCTTATCCATTCTCTAATCTAAAGATTTCACTATTCCCTTTAGGGATTACATTTTCCATGCTATGATATCCTTTCTTGCATAGAATGGTATGTCTCTTATGATTAATCTCTCCTTAGGGGAGTTTGTGTTCCTTCATTTTAATTATTCCTCTTTCTATTTTAAGGTTACCTCTTCTTTAGAGTCACATTTTGCATATATTGATGTCATTTCTTGCATTGAATATTCCTTCATGTGAGTACATTGTGCATTTTCTAATTTATAATCTCTCCTTAGAGGTTGTGTAATTCATCTCATTGTTCCTATGCTTGGGGGGCATTGATTTATCTCCTATCGTTTCTAAGGATCCACTTTTCCTTTGTTGAGTGGTGTTTACTTATGATTTGATATCATTCCTTGTGTGAAGTTTTTGTTTTCTCAAGGATTAAATTTTATGCAAGAGGTGTGTATCCTTGTCTACAACCTCTTTTACACTTGGAAATGTATATAAATTACAATCTTACCCCTCACATTGGGTTAGAAGTGTGTCATCCTTCATTAAGAATCCCTTTCACCTAACTATAGGGGGAACATAGGCATTCTTGTTCTCCTTCCCTTCTTTTGGAAGAAGATTCTATATTTGTTCAAGAGCTCCTCTTAGAGGTAGATGTCTTTTGAAAAAAGATATATTCTCCTCCAAGGATCCTCTTTGCACTTGTTGCAAGATATCTCTTTTTCAACTATCTTATCCTTTCTTTTAAGATTATTGCCTCTTTCACTTAGATTTATGCACATTGTTGCCTAAAGGATATCTCCTTGGTGTTGAAGGTGGGTATCCTTGTTTCTAGCTTCCTTAAGACATCAACATAGGGCTTTGTTGACATATTAAGAGGGGGGCATACTGTTGGCCATTTGGAGGAATTGATTATGTGTTGCATTGATGTTTTGTCATTGATGTCAACACTAGCTGTTTTGGCTGCTTTACCGGTATCCTTCTAGTCCCAGTAGGTTGTTTGGTTTTTGGTTGGATTAGATCATGATGATCCGATATGATTTGATATGTTTGAGTTACAAAATTGGCTTATTCATGCTACTCAGATTTATGTTCAGTTAATTGTGTAGACACCTAAAATTGTCATGTCTAATTAAATAAATATTTTATTTATTTAATTACTTTAGCTTAATTCTTCTATTAATTAAATAAATCTTTATTTATTTAATTAATTCATTTATCCCCTTCTAGCCTTATTTCTCATTTAAATAAATACATTTATTTATTTAAATTATCCCTTTCCTAAATTAAATAAATATTTTATTTATTTAATTACCCTACTTCTTCTATTAATTAAATAAATCTTTATTTATTTAATTAATTCATTAACCTTTTCTACACATGACACATGTCATTCATCTCTTATTTCCTACACTACCTACCCCTTTCATTATTTTGGTATTTCTTATACCTACCCTCTAATCCTAGCCGACCTCTCTTTTTACACCTCTCAATCTTAACCCTCCATTTTCTATTGTGTCTTCTATTTAAGGAGATGCTTTCTTCATTACCAAAGAACCCTAATGACTAATTTTGGAGGACTTGGCTACACTACGATCCTACTTGCAACCACATTCCGTTCTTTGTTGAGCTCTTGTGCATACAAAAATCTGAGAGCAAGCATAGCAAACAAGATCAATGGAGATAGGAAGAATGGAGATCAAAAACCCTAGTGGACATGTGATGGTATAATCTTTGTGATTTATTGAGTTATTTTGCATTGTCTTAGGTTATCTTCATATGTTATGGTGGATCTTTGTTCATTGTTAGGCTAGGGTTTGGTGGTTGAATCCATTTTAGTCTTTCAATATTGTTGTTTATTGCTATCCATTTTCACCATATACATTTTGGCACGCCCGGTGGGACTCTTGTCCCTTTGCATTTAACATTTTGTTGCAGATTTTGCATTTTTGAAGTTGCAGATCGGACGATTTCGACGACATTTTAGGTTTTTTTCGCGTCTGCGAGTGTTCGGATCGCGTTTTTGTATTTCAGAGGCGTCTGTGACATCTTTTATCGCGTCTGTGTTTCTGTCATTTTCTATTTTTGCAGGTTTCCGAAAGTCGCGTCTGTGATCCCGAATCGCGTCTGTGAACCCTCTGATCGCGTCTGAAGAATATAGAGGCGTCTGTGTTCTGAAATCACGTCTGCAAATCACAGAATCGCGTCTGTGTCGGACAGACGCGTCTGTGTCTGGTATAACAGCGTCTGTGCATTCTGTTTTTGCAAATTTTTTTCAAGTTTTTCGATTCGGCTTTTCGGATTTTGTACTTAGGGTTTTCAGATCTGGTTTATTTTTGGCTAACCTTTGCAGATCTAGCTAACCTGGTTTGTGCAGCTTGCTTTGGAGGCAAATACGTTTTTGTTGAAGGCCCCTTTTCACAAAGTCTTTTTGGGTTTTTCTTAAAATTTACCTAACTTGTGTGTTTGCAGGAAGGGGTTATCATTTGAAACAACCCAAACTACTAACAATTTTGTTGCAGGGCCTTAGCTAGGGTCTTGTAATTTTATTTGTGTGCCTTGTCTTCATAGCTTAGCAAACACTTCAATTGGTGCACTAAAATTGAACCATTGTCTTTTGTGTCTTGAGCAATAGGCTCTTTGTGTTTATTCTTTAGAGGGCCTGTCTTCCCATGTGGTCATTAGGACTACTAGTGAGAAGAGAACGACCCAAGTGGTAGCAAAAGAAAAGCCATCTTCTTCCAAGCCACTATAATCAAATGTATTCATGGTGAAAACTATGAATAACGTGTGCTGATTAGTTCATACCGACACTATGTCTCCCCATAAACCCGTTTGATCAAATTTATTTGATCATTTGTAGGGCGTAACCCCTACCGGCTGGGAGCCTTCTGTATTTACAGAGCTGAAAGTGCCGCATGTATGGCCACACGAGCGGATGCCCTTACTAGCACCTCATTGTTTTAGATGCCCAAATCCTTCTAGTTGTTGAGGCAGGAGGTCGGACCTCTGGTAGCGGCCCACACACATACGGTTCTTAGTAGAGATACAAAGTTCGCCATGGGGAGTTTTCATGGGGACTGATGCTTGGCTGACCCGAGAAGTGAGTGCCGAGGGTGGAGCCAGTGAGGTCAAGCATCTAAGTATCCGCTCTGAATAGCGTAGCCTCGGGGGTAAAACCCCATGTGGGATCAACAATTATTGTCCTGGCCAGCCATAAGAATTGTGCTTGACTTATGATAAACATTCAAACAATCAAGACAAAACAGCAAAACATTGTGTCTTTTGTGTCTTCAAGTGTATGCAAAAAACTTTTTACATCAAACAACACACTTTTTGGAGTCTAAACAGTCTGCAAACATTGGGTCATCAACACTGTGTCCTCTTGTCACGAAAAACAGTCGAAAAATCAGATTTGGTCACAGCAAAACAAATTCACAGATAGGAAAGATTGCACTAAGGTTACAGAAACGCGTCTGTGTCTGTTAAAACCGCGTCTGTGTCTGATAAACGCGTCTGTGAAGTACAGAATAGCGTCTGTGTTTTTATCAGCGTCTGTGTCGAACAGAGACACGTCTGTGTCTGGAAATAGCGTCTGTGAAGTATACAGGCGCGTCTGTGTCCACAATTGCAAAAATTGTCAGTCTTAGCAAACATCAACAGGAAATCTCAGAATCACGTTTGTGTCAAACAGAATAGCGTCTGTGTCTTAAAACCGCGTCTGTGAAGTATACAGAGGCGTCTGTGTCAGGATTTGAAAAAAGTTTAACAGTCAAGCAAACAAAGAAATCAGTTTCGGCACACTTGAGCTTCCTAGGTTATCTCTTCAGGTTCATCTAGCATTCAGCCTGTTCTAAGGTCTTACACAGTCCATCATTGCTTCATACCTCATTTTACAGTCATACTTGTCTAAACTTGAGTCAAAGAGTCACTTGCTTGTCCTCACTATACTTTGTCAACACACTACATACTACAACACTTTGCTAAGTGATCCCTCATCAAGGTTTCTTACCTTTGGGTCTCATTTGGTCTTACTTAGAGTCAAGGTCAGCTTACCTCATCAAGAGAAACTATCCTCTCTTTGGAAGTCACACCTACTCTACAACATACATACTTGGTCTTACACTTTGGACATTGCAAGTACACCTCAAGATTCATTTACACTCCATACAACTCTTGGTCTTACATACCCTTGTCATTTTCGTCTAAGTCTCTCACATATTGGTCTAACACCTAGTTCATGGTTGAAACCCGTCTTCAAAAATCTAGGAGAAAAGCTAAAGAAGCTCAAGGACCCGTAAACATGAGTTCTTATGAGTATGACAATGATGTCTTCTACAATCCTGAGCACACTACATTACCAGACATGAATGTTTATAGACACAATCCAAATATGGAAAGCGCAAACGCTATACACAACGCTACACACAATGATAATGTGGACAATTCTTCAATACTATCAGCAGACATACAAGAATCTATAATGGATCCTCAATTCAATAGATTGGTTGAAGAGATAATGAGGAGGGATCGTCAATACTTTCTAAACATGATGGCACAAAGTGGAGCTAAGATACCACATGATTTTGACTTATCTCAACTTATGGAAAGTAGACCTTCACAACAAACTCAACCAAATAGTGGAGGACCAAATAATATGATGCCGGAGTCACCATCAGTTTTGCTTCAGAAACCAGCAATCCCACATACACAAGCTCAAATGCACGATACTTACACTCAAAGACCATCATGGAGGCCTTATGTTCAAACACATGCTCAAGATATAGGTCAACCAAGACAAATGGATACTCAAGGACTTCCTCAAAATTTTGACACAAGAAGACCTCATGCCAAAATTGGGGGCAACACAATGGAAAATGAAAGGCCCATTGAATATGGTTTATACACACAAAACAGATATGGGGTTCCTCAACAAGAAATTATGCCAAGTGCTCCATACATGTCGCAACAATATAGACCTCCATATGGACATGTCTACGATCAGTATCATCCATACATGCAACAGGCTCCTCCTCAAATGGGTGTTTCAAACATGGGATATGCTACAAGAAATCCATCTCCTCCCAAAAATAATTTGGAGCAACAAATTAGAGATCTACAAAAGAAAGTGGAAGACATGGGCACATCAAAACCCACATATACTATGAGAGATATATGCCCTTATCCCTTTGATAAGAGCATTCCCATGCCTCCGTTTCCTCCGCACTTTGCAACACCGAAATTTGACAAATATAGAGGGAGAGGAGATCCCAAGGCACACATAAGACAATTCTTCACAGCTTGCATTGAGGTAGCGGCAGAAGAAACATACTTAATGAGGTTGTTCCCACAGAGCTTAGGAGATCAAGCGATGGAATGGTTTTCTCAATTACCTCCTGGTATTAAGTCATGGGGTGACTTGGCAGAGGCATTCATTCAACATTTCTCTTACAACATTGAAACAGATGTCTCAGTTACTACCTTGTGCAATACGAAACAAAAAGAAGGAGAATCTTTTGCGTCATTTTTGCAAAGATGGAGGAACTTAGCTAGCAGATGCTCTTGTGAAATCCCGCAAAAACAAATGGTGGAAATGTTCACACAAAATGTTAACAAGGCTATTGGTTATGATCTCAGAAAAGCTTGTTTGTCTACATTCAAGGATGTCATTGAAAAGGGCCTAGCAACAGAAAGAGTCTTAATTGAACAAGGAGTTATCAAACTATTCAGAGAAAACAAAGAGGACTTTAAGGGAAAAGACAAACCAAAGTTTTGGAACAAGAACAAGAACACAGTTAATGATGGTGTTGTGGATGCTAACACAGTGAGACCAAAGTTCATCTTTTCTGGATCAAATTCTACCAACAATCAAGTGAACAATCAAACAGCTTCCAAACCACGAAGGAAGTACACTCCATTGGGAGAACCACTTGAATCAGTATTCAAAAAGCTTATAGCAAACAAAGTGATCACGGTCCCAGATTTTCCTCCATATGAACCAAAGGTAAAACCGAATTGGTGGAATGATGATGAATATTGTGAATTTCATAAGAGCAAGGGTCACAAGACAAGTAATTGCCATCGATTGAAAAACATTGTACAAGATCTCATTGACAGAGGAGATATTGAGATTGAGGGACATTCATCTAACCAAGAGCATGAGGTGTTTAAGGAACCATTCCCAAAACATGACAAGGGAAAAGGCAAAGTCACAGATGATCAAGCCAATTACACCAGAACATCTTACAATTATGATTCCACTATTAACCACATCTCAATGGACAATCATATTTCTACCATTACTATCAAAAATAAAAATCCTGAGAATCCTCCTCAGCGACCTAAAATTGTCCTAAAAGGTGTGGGATCTTCATCCGAAGCTACCTCTGAATGTCATGTTACAACTCGTCGAGGTAAGATCACATTGCCAGGAACCTCTTCTAAGAATACCAATCTTCCGTCAACTAAGCCTGAGTACGATCTTGTAGAGCAATTAGGGAAAACACCCGCACTCATCTCTATTCTTGAGCTCTTACGTATATCTCCTGCACATAAAGCTGTCCTTGACAAAACCTTGAGAGATACTGCTGTCCCTACGGATCTAAACGTGGATCAGTTTCAAGCCATGGTGGGATACCTATCCGTTCCACACTCCCTCACATTTACAGAAGCCGATGACGCCTCCATAAGTCAGCCTCACAATGCACCTCTACATATTGAAGCTTTCATACATAAACACCGAATAAAACGAGTCCTGATAGATGGAGGAGCAGGTCTTAATATTTGTATATTGAGCACCATCAGACAATTGGGATATTCTGACAAAGCTGTGAATGCTACAAACCAAATCACTATTAAGGCTTATGATGATGAAGAGCGCTCGTCCAAGGGCACGGTCATCTTACCACTCAGAATAGGGCCAGTAACAAAGGACGTGATTTGTCAAGTCCTGGATCTAGACCTCACGTATAACATATTGCTAGGACGTCCATGGATTCATGAAATGAGAGCGGTCCCATCAACATACCATCAGTGCATAAAATTTCCTCATAATGGAGTCGAGGTAACGATCAATGGTGATCCAAATCCATTCATATATTGCAATAACTTGAGATCACATACTGAGATTATCATTCCCAGCAATCGTGAGGCTACTCCTTCTTCAGCATATATTGATCCTGAGTCATTAAAGCCCTCGACATCCAAACAAGGTGAACTTAGAGCCAAGTTTCAAGACAAAGGCATGGGAGAATACACTCTGAATCAAACAATGTTCTTACGACAAGTCATGAACTCCCCCAAGGAATATGGGCGACCACATCCAAATAAGCAAATCTCCATCATGCTCCTCAAATGGGATCCTACCGTCTTTCAAAAATGGGGCGAACTAGAGGAAGAAAGTTTATATAAAATGCTATATAAGGACGCTGAAGATGATACACATGATCAAATTATAATACCCTGTGAAAACTATGGCAAAGGTTTCAAAATTCTACAAAGATTTGGGTATGATGGAAAGAGTCCTCTCGGACTACGCAAAGAAGGTGTCATGGAGCCTCTACAACCTGAGCTAGCTACAAGAAGGGAACGCTCTAAGGGGCTTGGTTTTCTAAACCCCAAGATTCAACACAAGAAAACAAAACAGATATGGCAAGTCAAAGTGGCTGAAGTTCAACAAGAGGATAATTATTCCACAGACTCCAATGAGTGGGAATGGGGTTCAGACAAATCCTCCAGCGATTATGAACTTAATGAGACATTTAGAGAGCCAGATGAACCTACAGAGGAGGAGGAGTTTTACAAGAAATTCAGAGTTGGTCAAGAACCGACCCATAAGGATCCCGCACAAGCTTCGTTTCAGGGCCCTAGGTCAGGATCACATAGGATGAGGACACCTGTCCCTGAGGGTGCTACTAGTGATGATAATTTGGACTCACTCACGATCGACACTGATGAGGAGAGTGCCATTGACGACCTCGATGACTACCTTGACATACCTGAATATAACCACATCTTCACTATTAGCCTTGCGGATTCTAAAAACACTAAAGACCTTCCCCTCGTTCACCCCCAACTCATTGACTGGGATCAGGATGGACCACCACAGATTGATACATTTCAAAATGACGAAGCTATTATTGATTATCTTGGCATTCGCGATGATCTTCCTCTTGGAGACCATAAAGCAGGATACGCCATAGAGCTAAATAACATGGCATACTTTGGTGAGGGTGTCGGGCCTTCTAGTCGCAAAAATGTGAAAATAAAGACAAAACAAGGGTCTTATGGCGAAAACCACACTGTGGCGCTCTCTGACTCTAAAAAAGTAAAAAGAAAGGACGTATCTGAGGGTGAAAACCTCTCTGAGGCGCCCGAAGATGGAAGGCTTGACATTCTCCCAGCATCATACGAGGAAAAATCATCCATGTTGGTAGAGGAGACTATAAAGACAAACATTGGTACAGCCGAGGTTCCACACAACATATTTTTGGCTCAATCATTGACAGAGGCCGAGAAAGCAAGGTTCATAAGCTTCTTTAAGGCACGACAAGTCAACTTCGCCTGGTCTTATGCTGATATGCCTGGACTAGACCCCGACTTAGTAATGCATCATTTAACAGTCAAACCGGGGGCAAAACCAGTAAAACAGAAATTGAGAAAAATGCATCCACAGGTGGCATTATTAGTCAAGGCAGAGCTGGAGAAATTACTAGATGTCGGATTCATACGCCCAATTGATTATCCTGAATGGATTTCCAACTTAGTGCCTGTTAGCAAACCAGATCGCAGCATCCGAATATGTACAGATTTCAGGGATATCAACAAGGCTTGTCCGAAGGATGATTTCCCATTACCAAACATTGATTTAATTGTTGATCTCACAGCAGGCCATGAGATGTTATCTTTAATGGACGGATTCTCTGGATATAATCAGATCAGGATTGCACCTGAAGATCAACATAAAACATCATTCACTTGTCCATGGGGAACCTTCTGCTGGAATGTCATGCCCTTTGGGCTGAAAAATGCAGGTGCCACGTATCAACGAGCCATGACTACTATCTTCCATGATCTCATGCATGTAAAGGTGGAAGATTATGTCGACGACCTTTTGGTTAAATCAATAGACAGAAATACACACTTGGACATACTTTCAGTTGCTTTTGATAGGCTGGAAAAATACAAGGTAAGATTAAATCCAAAGAAATGTGTCTTTGGAGTAACCTCTGGGAAGCTCCTAGGATTCATTGTGTCTAAAAGAGGAATAGAAGCGGATCCAGCAAAAGTCAAGGCTATCTTGGACATGCCGCCACCCAAGAATATCAGTCAACTTCGGTCTTTACAAGGGAGACTCCAGTCCATACGAAGATTCATAGCACAACTTGCAGATAAGTGTAATCCTTTCCAGCACCTGCTACACAAAAACATTAAGTTCAAATGGGACGAGAACTGTCAACAGGCTTTTCAGGCACTTAAAGACTATCTTTTGAACCCGCCAGTTTTGATGCCACCAATTCCGAATCAACCATTGCTACTTTACATATCAGCTACTCCAACAGCACTGGGGGCACTACTAGCACAGCAAATACCTGACGGCAAGGAAAAAGCAGTCTACTATATCAGTCGCACATTGGTGGGATATGAGCTCAACTACACACCAATTGAGCGTGCATGTCTCGCTGTGGTCTTCGCTTCACAAAAATTACGACATTATATGCTCACTCACAAGACCAAGTTGATTGCCAGAATTGATCCACTAAAATATCTGCTCAACAAAGCTACACTTACTGGGCGACTGGCCAAGTGGGTAATGATTTTGAGTGAATTCGACATAGAATACGTGGACAGAAAAGCAATCAAAGGACAAGCCATTGCAGATCAACTGGCAGATGCTCCCATGATAGATGATGTTCCTCTACAGTCAGAATTTCCAGATGAGTCCATTCTAACAATATCACCTGCAAAGCCATGGCAACTATACTTTGATGGCTCATACACACAGCACGGGGCAGGAGCGGGTATACTCTTTATAACTCCCCAAGGCGATTCTATACCAAAGTCATACCGCTTATCATTTCCTTGCACCAACAATATAGCGGAATACGAGGCATTAACAACGGGGTTAAGAATTGCAGTTCAGTGGAAGATCCAGGAACTTCGTGTTTTTGGCGATTCTCAACTTGTCATCCGTCAAGCAACTGATGATTATCAAACAAAAGATGAAAAGCTAATGCCTTACAAACAACTGGTAGATGATCTGAAACAACACTTTGCAAAGATAGAGTTTGAGCAGATACCAAGAGAACAGAATCGCGCTGCTGATGCCATGGCTACAATTGCTTCACTCATTGACCTACCACAAAATGAGACCTATTATGAGTTCCTGGTTGACAACCTGCTGATTCCATCATATGAGATCACTCTCACGGAAATGATATGTGTTGTTGGTCCTGAATCCCAGTTATATGGTTCCATATTCACATACCTTCGCGACAACATCTTACCTCCCGATTTATCGAACAACCAACGCCACACTTTCATCCGCCAATCCTCCCGATACGTTATCCTAGCTGATATCCTATACCGACGAGGTCTAGATGGCACCCTCCTTAGATGTTTAGAGAGTGACGAAGCTCAGATTGCGTTACGAGAAGTGCACGAAGGGATATGTGGTCCGCATACTAGTGGTCCTACCTTGGCCAAGAAACTCATCAGGACTGGATACTACTGGCCTACTATGGAAAAAGATGCATATCAGTTTGTCAAGAAGTGTAAGCAGTGTCAAATTCATGGAGACCTCATACACGCACCAGCACAAGAACTACAGCCACTTGCATCTCCTTGGCCCTTTTGTCAGTGGGGACTCGATCTCATAGGCAAGATTCACCCTCCTTCTTCCAACGGACATAAATTCATTATCACAGCCACAGAGTATTTCACAAAGTGGATTGAAGCCGTGCCTCTCACACAAGTTACTGGGAAACAAATCGCTACTTTCATCCTGAACTACATCATTTGCCGATACGGGATTCCTACTTCCATTATTACCGACAACGGGCGTCCTTTCAAGAATCAGGATGTTCATGAACTCTGTGAGCGATTCCATATCTCTCATCGTTTCTCCACACCATATTACCCCCAAGGTAATGGCCAAGCTGAGGCGTCTAACAAAACAATCCTCAAAATACTTAAAAAGACAGTCGACGACGCTGGCCGTAACTGGCATGTCCAACTCAATCCCGCACTTTGGGCATATCGTACCAGTGTCCGCACACCTACAGGAGCTACACCTTACTCACTTGTCTATGGTGCTGAAGCCATCTTGCCTATTGAGGTCGAGTTACCTTCTTTACGGGTCTCCTTGAGAAACATAATCAACGATGAAGACTACAGGGTCTCTCGCTTACAAGAACTAGAACTGTTGGAGGAACGACGACACACTGCTTTTAATCATCTCAAGGCTTACCAACAACGAATGAGTCGCAGTTACAATCACAAGGTCAAGCCTCGCACATTTGAGGTAGGTGACTTAGTCCTCAGAGAGAACCCCAAGAATCAGCAAGATAGAGAAAAGAAGGGCAAATTTGAACCCAACTGGCTTGGTCCTTACATCATCACAGCAGCATATGGATCTGGGGCATATCAGCTCTCAACTACAGAAGGTGAATCTTTGGAGGACCCTATCAATAGCATGCACCTTCGCAGGTTCTACACATAAGCTCTTTTTAAGTATCCTAATGCAAAAATACAAAAAAATCAAAAAAATTCAAAAATACAAAAAAAAATTATAAAAACAAAAAAATTGTTACTTGGTGAAAACCTGGCAAACAGGCGCCTTGTGACAACAAAAAAATTGCAAAATCCAAGAAAGTAAAGAGAAATAATTTCGTCCAACGGTGAAAACCACTTCGGTGGCGCCCTGGGCAAGTACCATGGTGAAAACTGGGTCACCAGCGCCATGCGTAGGGACTTTGCTCCTCCCTCTTTCAGGATTCCCTTTCATTCTTTCACTTCGCACACAATCACGACCAATTCACTCACAATAAACTTACCCATTCCCATCATGGCTTGTTATTGATCTACCCGAGATTGGTTAGCCATTCATAATAAATCAGATCCTATCTGTGACTACGGCCAATTCCTGCGTCTAGTAATGGGTGTGGAACTGAGAACATCACATGTTTCGAGGAATACAGTTTCTTTCAGCTCTCTTCAGTCTATCCGCGCACAATTCGCAATAAAGCAACATTTTGCATCGCAGATCCGCAATAAAGTTCCATCTTCTCCACAATAAGGTATCAGTTTCATGGATTCAGTCAGTTTCCAAGGAGACACAGCAGCAACAATGGGCTTCAACAAAATCAAATCTTTTAACAGACTCAGACAACATATGGTTCAGTGCTATCTATCCTTTTTGTGAAAGTGAACATTGTGACCACAATCAAAATTTGACTTAAACAAGTGACAAGAGACACAAACTTGAAGACTACAGTGGATGTGGGTGTCGAGTCTTGGTTTTCTTTTGGTTTTATCTTTTTGGTGACATGTCTTTTAGCTTTTCCGGGATGTCTTTGACTAGAGATTCTATCTCCAGGATGTCTTTGACTAGAAAGGCGAGGATGGGGTATCGTCACTTATTTGCATTTGCTGTCTGTGGATTGTCTTTTAGTAATACTATGACTTGTCCAAGGATATGAGGACACTGTGAGTCTAGTGTGAACTGGGGCATTCCTTGTTTGTGACTGTCTTATCTCCATGCAAACAGGTACAATGACTTTCTGGGCCGAACATATGCCTCGATTGTCATAACCTATTCTGCCATAATAAAGCTCAATGATGATAACGCACAAGAAGCTCTTTCACGTTCATATCTTCTGTCTTCCATCCCCCTTTCTTGATTGACTTCCATTGTCCTTCTCGAGTCCGCGTAGCCCGCTATCACATGACTGAGTATAATGACACACCAAAAACATGTGCATTTCATATAGTTGCACCTGCATCACCACATATAAGCATTTCATACATATAGATATTATAATGGCATCACATCCTGCATACAACACATGTTAGCACATCTCACATTTTCATTATATAAATAATCATTTGCATCACATACATTTTCATTTGCATCATGCATCACATATACAACATAAAAGAACAAAAATATATGGCCTTGCATCATATAAGCATCCATATCATAAAACATGCATCACATAAGAACATCTCATCACACAAGGTACACATGCATATAGCTGCCGCAAAAGATGAATCATCTCATATATATAATCAATCAAATGTGTCATAATACAATGATGTCAAAAGAATCATATGGCTACAAAAGAATCACCCGCAGGTGTCTACAATACAACAATGATACATCTACTGATACAATGGGAGCCCACTATAGCTATGAGGAACTCCCTCCCTCGGAGCCACCTCGCCTCGACGGAGTCTGAGCTGTAGATGGCCCTGCCCCTGGATCCCCCTGTCCCTCTGGTGGTGGTGGAGGCCCCATAACCCCACCGCTGGATGCCTGTCTCCTGCGGCTCCCTCCCGTAGCCGTCGCTGTGCGCGACGACCTCTGGAAGCTCCTAGCCCGCTGCTCCGCTGGCACGGCTGCATAATATAGATCCCTCCAGTAGGCGATCTCCTCTCCCGCTCGCAAAACATAGGCGTAGCCTGCCCCTGCATCCTCTGCTGCCCGCCTACCTGCCCTCAGAGCTGTCTCGGCCTCGGTATATCTCTGGATGGCCTGATCCCTCTCCCGCTCTGTGTCTCGGACCCTGATCCTGAGGTGGTTCCTCTCTCGAACCAAATCCTCAATCTCATCTGCCTGGCCCTGGCAGATCTCCCGCAGCCTCACCACCTCATCCTCCTCGGAGTCTCCGCTCTCCGCCCCTGCCTGTGGCTCCTCCTCTACAGGTGCCTGTCCCTGTGCCTCTGCCTGCACCTGTCCCTGTGCCTGTATAGGTACCTGTGGCTGTACCTGTCTCTGTCCCTCTGGCTGCACCTGTCTCTGTCCCTCTCTGGGACCCTGTGCTGCTGGCACCTGTAGGGGCAGTCCACCCCGTCCTCTCACCACTGGAGCTGCTCTCTCCTGACCTCCCTCCCTCCGAGGTGCTACCCGTCTCTCTCCCACCACTCCCCTCCGCCTCCGCCGGCCCCTACCTGCATCCCCTCCTCCCTCCTCATCATCTCCTCCACCCTCTCCATCCACTGGCTCTGCCGGATCTGTCAACCTCGGAAATGGATGCTCTGCCCAGTACGCAGAGTACTCTGCGTCCATCCCTGCATCATCTACCTCTGGCCACATGTCCCATGGCATCGGCATCATCTCTGCTAGCTGCATCACTGCCTGATCATAAGATAGCAGTGGGCCAAACTGCACCTGATCTCTAACAGTACGGGCATACATACCCGAGCCTCGGGGCATCCTCTGAATCCGGCCATACTGCCTGCATACCCTATCCACCAGCTGTCTCTCTAATATATAGGGCGTCCGCCCAATCAGGTACCTGCTCCGGAAGGTGTAGGGTAGCTCCAGTGCATCATCACCCCACTCCTCGCACCCCAGGTACGGCCTCCAGATCACCATATCAATGTCATCAATGACTCTCCTCCAGTGCTCCAATCTCCCAATCCGAGGCTGGGATGTGATCATGGCATACAAATGAACAAAACTTTGTCCCTGTCCTCTGCCTCTGAAATGAATCGGCCTCGTCACTGGAAGGTGCTCATAGGCCCACACCTGCAATAGAGTCACACCGCAGCCCAGCCCCACTGATCCGTGGTATACAAACTGATGCAGCTCATAGTACAAATGTGCTAGGACACATGGCCCCCATGCATACCTAGTGTGCTCTGCCATCAGCGTCTCCAAGGCCCCTCCCCAGCCCACTGCCAATCCTCGTGTGGCCCTGTCTGGACACAGGTATCCACTGATAACTCCCCCAATAACTGCCGGCAATGCCAATCCTGTGGCAGTCATGGTGTCCCAGGCTACATGCCCTGCTCTCATCTCCAACTCAGGATCCTGAAAAACCCGTCTCAAGGCCTCCCTGTCACCGTCACGGTCGTAGGGGATCAACTCTCCATCAATGGGGATATGCAGTATCCTGTAGACATCCTCCAGTGTCACTGTCATCTCACCCATCGGCAGGTGAAACGTGCATGTCTCTGAGTGCCATCTCTCGGCCAATGCAGTCAGCAACCCCATGTTTGCCCGAAACTCAGGCACATAGAGCATATATGTGAGACCCATCTCCTCCATGGAAATCATGTCCTGGATGGACAACTCTGGACGCAGTCTCTGAGTCGATGGGAATCTCTCCCGTGACTCCAACATCGGCAAATACTCCTGCAGTCAAGCAAATCAATCTTGTCAGTTATTGTGGCATTCACTGTTTATCACAAAATGCTACTCGCTACCCAAATGCATATGGCTATCTACCCTAGTGACACTCACTGTTCATCACAAAGTGTTGCTATTTATCCTAGTAGTGCTCACTGTTCATCACAAAGTACTACGTGTGTGACATTCCCTGTTCATCACAAAGTGTCACTCACATTCGCACTCCCTGTTCATCACAAAGTGCTGCTTATCCTGGTGCTCCCTGTTCATCACAAAGTGCCTTGATCTATCCTAGTATTCCTAGAGGACCTGCTTGAGTGTATCCTCTCAGCAGCTTATCCAATCGACAGCGTATGTTCATCACAGAACTGCCGATTTGACCTAAAGGACTAAAACCATGCATTTAAACACATAAACGCACTTTTTCAACACACACGCGCTTTTAACTCATAAACGCGCTTATAGACTGCACAAACGCGCCTCTGCAACACAGACGCGCTTTCTAAACACAAACGTGCCTATGCCAGACATAAACGCGACCAGGGAACACAGACGTCCCTGCATGACATAAACGCTATTCAAAAGCACAGACGCTACTACATTTCACAAACGCGTCCGCATTCAACACAAACGCGGTTCCAGGCACAGACGCGCCTGGACCCGACACAGACGCGCCTGTTGGACACAGACGCGCCTGGCGCTGACACAGACGCGGTTGCGCGTTTTTGCACTTTTAAACTACCCTATTTCTAGCGCATTTATTGCTCCTAAACATGCATTAATGACAAAACTTGAAATGCGTGAAAGTACGAGGAGGTTTTCGGGTACTTACCGGCTCTCCTGCATCGGCTGGTCGCTGGAATCGGCGGACACGATCGAATCTATGAACGAATGCCATCGCTGCTGACTGCTGCTGCTCTTTTCTCGCTCTGCACTGTGATCTTCTATGGGTGTGGATGACAATGAGGATGTCTTTTGCCCGTGGTTTATCTTATAGCCTACCCTAGCCCTCGCCTTCATTTTCCCGAGTCAGTATTCCTCATCCCGTGACCTTGTCACTTTATCCAATCAGTCCATTCTTTCCCATCTTTCTTATCGCGAGATTGTCTGCAATCTTTCCAGACTTTTTCATCCAATCTCTCGAGGGGGCATATCATTCCCATCCTGGGGCAACTCTGTATCAGTTCATCTTATCTTCTTTGAAACAACGCGACAAGCCGCATTGTCTCAAAGAGGGGCAAAATGTAGACACCTAAAATTGTCATGTCTAATTAAATAAATATTTTATTTATTTAATTACTTTAGCTTAATTCTTCTATTAATTAAATAAATCTTTATTTATTTAATTAATTCATTTATCCCCTTCTAGCCTTATTTCTCATTTAAATAAATACATTTATTTATTTAAATTATCCCTTTCCTAAATTAAATAAATATTTTATTTATTTAATTACCCTACTTCTTCTATTAATTAAATAAATCTTTATTTATTTAATTAATTCATTAACCTTTTCTACACATGACACATGTCATTCATCTCTTATTTCCTACACTACCTACCCCTTTCATTATTTTGGTATTTCTTATACCTACCCTCTAATCCTAGCCGACCTCTCTTTTTACACCTCTCAATCTTAACCCTCCATTTTCTATTGTGTCTTCTATTTAAGGAGATGCTTTCTTCATTACCAAAGAACCCTAATGACTAATTTTGGAGGACTTGGCTACACTACGATCCTACTTGCAACCACATTCCGTTCTTTGTTGAGCTCTTGTGCATACAAAAATCTGAGAGCAAGCATAGCAAACAAGATCAATGGAGATAGGAAGAATGGAGATCAAAAACCCTAGTGGACATGTGATGGTATAATCTTTGTGATTTATTGAGTTATTTTGCATTGTCTTAGGTTATCTTCATATGTTATGGTGGATCTTTGTTCATTGTTAGGCTAGGGTTTGGTGGTTGAATCCATTTTAGTCTTTCAATATTGTTGTTTATTGCTATCCATTTTCACCATATACAAATTGGTTTTGATCTGGTGATCAGATGCTATCCTGTATGCTGGTAAGCTTGGTTTGTTGTTCCGACGAGGGTTTCATCGATAAAAAATTATTGAAGATATTTGATGTTATGCATAAGTGGTTTTGTTGCAGCTTCTAGTAGAGATTCAGGATGCTGATTATGATCATGTTCGAGACTTAGTTGATTGGGATCATTGCTTTAGTGTGTGTGGACCTAAATTGGGTCCTAGTATTATCTAGGTTATAGACTGATTTAATGTAACGTGTGGATTGGACTTCTCGATGTGTTTTCGAGATTTATTATGGGTTGGATATTATTTGTTTGGTCTCAGGCCAAAATGTTTTGTAATTATGTAATTGTTTTATTTTTTGGTGGCCGACATTGTTTGTGGTCGAGAGTTTGTAAATATATGATGTAAGATCTCATTGTAGATCATATATGATCATGGAATGTAATAGGAGCGAATAATGTAATAATATTTCATGTAGAGGATTTGGTCAATCATTGGTGATCGAGTTGGGTTTATGTAAGAGGATTTAGTCCTCTGGTATTGAGCTTAACCTGAACTGTATTCAGGCATAGGAGATGCTATCTTTGCAGTTCATTCATTCCTCTGTATTGTAGTATGGATTTCTACGTAGTCAATGAGACTCCTTTTGTGATGAGCAATGTGCTCTAGGCTATTGGCCTTCCTACAAGTGCATGCCCCTCAATTGTAATCACATACTTACTTCAGAAGTATTATCTAACTGTGGGTAGGCTTCCCACTGTGGTTTTTCCTTTTACTTAGTTTTCCACATACAAATCTTGGTGTCATGTGGATGGTATTTATTCTCTAATTGTTTTTTATGCTTAATTGGTATATCTGCTATTTCAGTATTTGGTTTATGCATTCCGGTATTGATCTGTTGGGTTTCGATATTAAAGTTTTAATTGCTTAAGGTTCTGGTAATCTGGTGACAACTGAATCACCCCCCCTCTCAGTTGTCTTCCAGTTATTTGAACTGTCTAACACACACATATATATACCCCTCTTTGTACTATATATTACTATATTTTTCATGTCTTAAACATGGTGTTCATTCAAGAAACTAGAGAAAACAAACTCTTACATGATATGATTCATGCTTATAACTAGACACAATATTGATATATGTCTTAGATGGGGTGCACATTCTTGAAACCAGAGAAAACAAACTCTTACATGGGATGTCCTTAAAAGTAGGCATATATTTGTCTTACATGAGGTTACACATTCTCTAAACCAGAGCAAAAAAACTCTTATACGAGATGCTCTCTAAACTAGACACATTTGCATTTTCATTTCATGTCTTACATAGGTTGTTGCATGCTAAAAAATAGAGAAAATAAACTCTTATATGAGATTCTTAACACCTGAAACGAGACATCACTTGCACACATGCATGAGGATGAGTGGAACTAGCAAAACACAACTAAACTATTCCTACTCTCCTTCCCAACATGGATCACCTAGAAAAACACATCTAAAATGTGTATCCATGTATTCTCTTATTCTTCTTCTCATGGATCACCTAGAAAAACACATCTAGAATGTGTATCCATGGTTTCTCTCTTTCTTATCATGAGCTCATAGATTTGCTATTTATAGTTCATGGATGATGCACGATATTGCTCTTTATGTGATCACTTTTGTTCTTGAGATGGCATTTTAAATAATGATATTAGTGTTTAAGACATTTTGATATCGAGGCCTCTTCAGCTAGTTGACTTGAGGTCTAGTTTTGGTTTTAGCTTTTTGTGTGTGTCTTTTTCCTTTTAGGCTTTTAGCCTTCGTTTGTCTTTGTTTGCCTTTTTTTTTTGTCTTGTTTTGTGTGCCCTTGCACGCGTTTGAGTGAGTTAAGATCCAAATATTTGGGGCTTGGTTCCTCAAAATTGGTGATGTTTTATAGTCCTTATGATTATGCTCCTAATTGCTCCTCTCTTTCATCTCTTCATCTACTTTACTGTGAGTATTTACATAGGCTCATATTCCCATTAAAGTGGGGGCCAAATGCAGCATCATAAATTATCACCAGGACAATTTAAACCTCATGTTTGTGCTCCTACTTTACTGTCTTCCATCCTCATCTCCTATCTAGGTTCATTTTGTGCCCAATCTCTAGTTCTGATGCCATATACACCCACTAATTGATTTCCTAGAGGGGTGTCCTTCTCCATGGGGCTTAATTATGGTCCCTAATTGAGAAGGACTAGGGTGCCCATGCCATGGTCCTAAGATCAAAGAGACCTCACCTTGGTCCCTCTTAGTTGGGCCCTATTTGAAATGGAGCAAGGGTCTTATCTCTCGGGTATGAATTCAATTTTGTGGCTTGACATGACTGTTGGAGGTCGGCCTAATCAGTAAGTGACCTAGATACCCCTATATAAAGACATTTGATTAACCTAATTTCATCTATCTGATCTATCTATCCTCAAGCATTCTTACATCCATGAAGTATTCATCATCAAGAATTTTTAAAAATCTTCAAGGTTGCATATTCTTCATTCAACAATTATGGAGAAAAATAACATCATATGCAAGCATGTGTGTGTGATTAGGGATTTTTCATGTTCATGCCATTTCATACAACATATGTGAATACATTCAAGAAGAAAAGTATCATCATCAACAATTTTAGATTTGAGGTATACCTTTCCATTATTTATTTTAATGTTTGCAGTTATTCATTCAAGGTTAATTCCTAAATCGAGGTTTGAATTAGGAAAACCCCTATTCCAAACCATTTTCCCTTCTCCACTATGTGCAAGTACAGGTAAAGAGCTGTAACTTTCAGGATCGAGATTATTCATAGAGATGAATAGGTTCCCCTTTGGATGACAAAAAGTGCGGAGGAACAGAGCAACAAACATTCTAGTCTCAATAATTCAAGTTGACCTTCTAGGAATAGATCCGAACATTCGCATATTGCTCAGATCTAGGTTCGTGGCTCCGTTTGATGACTATAGCTCACTGTTTATGCATAATCTCTTCAATATCAACTCATTTACCCTAATTTCAATATTTTCACATTTTAACTTAAAAAGAGGGTATTAAATTCCAACCAGTGAATCTAATCAAAATTCTCAGCCCTATATTTTTTGGATTGAGGATAGATCTATTGGATTCACCCCTCTTTAATGTAATGGGTCCCTAAGAAAAATATTAGTGGTAAAACTACATTTTGGGTGAAACCCTAATGTTTTTCATCATTACACTTACATAAAACAGATTAAGATCCATGCTCGGAACATAGTATACATTGAGGAATATGAGATTCCTCCCACTAGATATTATTTGAATGTTTCCCTTGTCAAAAACCATATACTCTTAACCTCCTCCAAAGATCATTGAATTGTAACAAGCCATGTACTCTGTGAACCAATTCTTTTGTGCGTGAAATATCCAAAAGCTCTAGAATCAATGTACCAAGTAGAGGATTTAACTTGGTCTACTGGTCTTTTGGCCTTAAAAGTGTAAAAATTAGCCTCCTTCGACTCATTGTGCTCTGCAACATGGGCCTTTTGTTGAGACCCTCCCTAGTTGGATTGCTCATTAGCTAACTGTTTGCAATACTTCTTCATATGGCCAAGCTTACTAAAATAGTGACATGTGGTAACCTTCTTGGAGCTTCTCTTAGGTTTCTCTATCCTTTTGGCTAAAGGGACTTGCCTTTACCTTTTCTTTTGTCCTTGGATTTGGTAGTGAAGGCTTGTTTTGTAGTAGATGGTTCACTATTGGTCGCAAACTGTTGTTTCCATCTATCTTGCTACAAAAGTTTGTTACATAGTTCAAGAAAATTGAGGTCAACATTTGTGGATGTAATGTTGAGCATCTCAATTAAATGTTCATATGAGCATGATAAACTCTTGAGAGTGATCACCACCATATCTTCATCCTCCATCTTACAACCAATAACTTCTAGTTGTTCGTGTATATCCTTGATATTCATAAGATGCTCATCCAGAGACATATAATTGTCCATCATTATTAAAAACAACATATTCTTCAGAAAAAAAAAATAAAAAAAATGCTTGACTCTTGTTTAACATCTCATGGAGATCCTTCAAATGCTTCCAAATCTCTGAAGCTGAGTTGCCAGATGACACTTGTGGAAGCATGTCATCTGTGACTGACAATTTTATGAGCATAACTACTTCTCGATTGCGCTCATCAAACTTGTCCTAGTCCTTTCACCAAGGCATAAGTAGACTTACCCAGAACAAGTTGGCTTAGACATTAATATTCAAAGATTATGAAGATGTATTGTTTCCATGTATTGTAATTTTTGTTGTTGAAGTGCTAATTATTTTCCAACATTATGTTGGTCAAAGACGACATCCCTCTGATTTTTCAATGCACGAAAAATGAGGTAAAACTACAACAATAATGAATAGCCTATTTTTGTGGTCATAAAATTTGTCAAAACCCTAGCATGAACTTCAAGGCATAGATCCCAAGGTACAGATCTCAAAGTGCTCAATAGAAAAAAAAAACCTTGATTATTATTTAAAAATATCAATTTAAAAAATATGGAAACCGTGGGCACTATAAAGAAACATTTAGCTCACAAAAACATGAAACCCTAGGTCACACAAAACACATTCAAATTAGGTGTCATAAAAGGAATAGGTGTGAAAAAAAAATTAGACCACATTAGATTTGAAGAGAACAAGAACTCACATCCAGAAAAAAATCATGATTGCATGCAGAAAAATGTGTGGTTTTGTCACAGTTGCATGGCCCAAAAAAATAAAGAAATGAGCTGTAGCACATGAACCAAATCTTGTTGTAGAGAAAAAATGTTAGAAAAGATTGGGCCATCACAGAAGAAAAAACCTCATTTCTGTGTGCAAAAGAACCCTATGAAAAATCCTTTCATTGCCAAAAAATCACAGTCGTCATGTGAAAAAGAAGAAAAAAGACCCACAAAACTAACATGAACCCTCACTCTTAGGTTGCAAAAAATGTTTTGTGATTTTAAAAAACCACCTTAAGCTTGCTCGTGATTTGTAGGAGAGGTCATGATTTTAACAGAGAAAACCACACGAACATACGCAAATCCTTTGCAATTTATTCGACAAATAAATCCACGTGATTGTCTGCTAAAAGAACCCAAGATTATGAACTGAAAGCCCTCAATTTTTTTGTTCTTAAAAAAATAAAAATAAAACTTCTAAAAATTTCTGAATTTTTCTTAGGATTAACTATGATTTTTATTGATAAAAAAATTGCCAAAAGATTTATGCCGCTTTGATACCATGAAATGGTAAATGCATGATTAATTAACTGTTAATATTCTTTCAAAGTTGTTCGTGGGTGGCATTTTGGTAAAGTATCAGGCCTTCGTTTGTCTTTTGGCCCCATCTCCCATTTGCTTGTGCACTTGCCAAGTGGTGTCTCGTCGTTTCTCTAAGCGGCTCACTTTTATCGTCCTATATTGAGAGAACGTGAAGCTTACGTGTGGTGCAGGTCTTTTCCTTGGCGTATGTATTTTGGCCCCACCATCTTCCGTATGCTACTAGTGACACTTGGCACCTCCGTGTTGTATGTTTCGGTTCCCTTTTTGTGTTCGACTTTGGGTCTCCATCGACTTGCCACATGTCTTCTTTGGTGATTCATGAACCAGAATGCTGTTTGCACCACAATTTTCTTGTTTTAGCAGGTGCAAGGGTTGCCATGATGTAGTTAGAATAACAACATCAAAGGCTGTTTTTGCTTGCATGCATCTCTGTGAGTGCCACGCGGGAAGATTCCTGATTGGGAGCGGTTGTTGAGATTTTTTTGATGCTTTCCTGCTGTTTGTTGAGGGTCGAAGGCTAATTATAGGCCTTCTTTCTGCTTTTTGGGGGGATTCAGACTTTTGAGAATTTATTAGACTTTGGCTCATTGAAGAAGCCTTTATGTTAATTAAATTTTGTGAAGGACAGACATATTAGATTGTGCCTACGACCTTTATAGTTGTTTTGTTTGAAGCTTAATAGACTAACTTCTGTGTTATATTCAAATTGAACAACTTCTATGATATATGCTATGAGACTCCACGGATTAAACTTTGTAGAACTTGTTATCTATTGGATGAATGGTGAATGTCATATTATGTTGAATGAGTCATGTTTAATTATCTTCTCATATGGTGTTGGGCTTGTAGATTGTTGAATGGGCCTTAAAACTGTGTATTTGGGTTTTATGTACTAGAAATATCCTAAAAATATTTTGGCGTATCACCTAAGTAGTGTAGCTTTAAAGTTTTCTTCTTCCCCTTTTCTCCCCTCGATTGTATGAAGAGCCAGCTTCCCAAACCTAGAGGTTATTCAATAAATCTTGCACAAAGGTCCCCCATCACTGAATTTCTCATAAGGTTGTTAGCATTTAATGTCAAACTAGAAGTCAACAATTCTTTTTCTGGCACGCCCGGTGGGACCTAATTTTGAACAAGCCTAAGAAAGTTTATAAGCCATAGAGATGTTACTAGGAGTCAAACAACTTCAAATCCTAATTTTCTTCTACCACCCCAGGTAAGCATCCATTCGTCCGCATCTAATTCTTCTCAAAATTCACTTGTTATCCTTGCAGTACCTATTCCTGTAGTAATGGCTCAAGTTCCTCCTAGAAATTTTATGACTTGGAATAGCGGTAGTCCTCTCATTCCTCTCGTTCCACCTACAGTATGGGGGCCAATTCCCACCTTCATGCTAAAATTTGTCCCTAAATTCACCGGAGAATGTTCCAAGACGTTGGGGGAATACCTACAAGATGTGGCCGATGTTTGCACCATCAGTAACATTATAGAGAAAAATATAGCTCTGAGATTGCTTGCAACTTCATTTAAAGAAAGAGCTTAATATTGGTATAGATCTCTTTCTCCAAACTCTATAACTGATTGGGACTAGTTAGGTGGCCACTTCTTTGAGATATTTTCCAAGAACGCTGATAGATCATCTCTGATGCAGAAACTGATTACCATCAAAAGGGCTCCTTAGGAAGAGGTGATAAAATTCAATATGAGGTTTCAGAGTACTTGGTAGGGGATACCATTGTCTGCTCATCCTCCCATGGATATGGCATTTGTTTTCTATCTGAAATTTTTCAATTCAGATATGTCTATGATGATCCAATCTCTTGGAGGAAATAATCTCCTGGATGCGTATGACTTGGCGGTTCGAGTAGAAAATAATCTAATCGATGCTGGAAAGCTTGTACCATGACTGCTCACATCGGTGTTCCCTAAAATATCAAATCATGTTCTTGAGCTAGTTGCACCTAGCATGACTGCACCCCAATCAATGTATGTGTACCCTAGATACCAACAAGTGAGTACGTCCTCTTCATCTGTGGCCGCAGAAGTAAATGATATGAAAAATTTGTTGAGATCTTTCTCAAATGAAATCATTAATTTGAAAAGATCTCAAATCCCCTTTGCTAGACCTCCCTTCCAACAAAATTTCCAAGGGAATAGGCCCCCATATTAGCAAAACCAATATGCGAATAACCAAGCTTCCTCAAGTCAGTCAAATGGCCTGATAGTTTCAGTGCCCAATCCTTTGCGAACTGTCTATCATAGCACTAATAAAGAGTTGACTATAGGACATAATAATCTAGCAAATGACACCAATTCTTGGTGTTTCCCATGTAACAATGCCCACACCCCAAGAAACTATCCGAAAGGCAATTTGCAAAAAAAAATTACAGATTCATGAAGTCAAGATGCTACCTCAGATGATTCAGTTTATGCTTCCCCTGGCATGGGCAATGCAACTCTCATCACTCAAATGTAAGGTATGCTAATAGAGAAAGAAATAGAGATAGCTCCAGACCATGCTTTATTCTCTTGGATGGAGGACGAAGATTCTGTACTCACAAATGACCCAATTGCATCAATATCAGGAGCTCCCCAAGTGTAGTCAGACTACAACCTTCAGTCAAAGAGACGTTTCACGGGGGAGAATGTAGGCACACAAGGAAGGTTCATCTCAGAAAAAAATCCTAAACAACTCGCAGTTGTTACCACATATTAGAGGAAGGAGTTTATCCCCTATAAGCCAAGAGAAGCAAAAATATCCATGCCATCAGTATTGGATGTGGTGGAGCAGCTAAAGAAATCCTCGACTAACATCTCTTTATGGGATCTCCTTAGCATTCCATAATAGAAGAATCAGTTAAAAGAAGCTCTGAAGGAGGTGGATAGACCTGCCAACAAGAATGCTTCCAGTTCTTCGTGGGCTAATGAGGAAATATCTACGACCCCTGGAATGCAATCGCGCTTGCCAACAATGTTGATAAATGAGGCCGCAACACCTAGATCCCTAGTGGAAGGTAAGCCTAAACCAATCCCGTTCTGTTTGACCCTCATTGTAGGAGACAAACTGCTGCATAATTCTATGATAGATTCTGGTGCTAGCACTACTTTCATGCCAAAACAAATTGTTGAGGTTTTGAACATAAGATACGAGCCTCTAAGTAGGGGTGTTATGCAACTAGATGGAAATAAAGTTTGGATCGTAGGACATAATAATCTAGAAGATGACACCAATTCTTGGTGTTTCCCATGTAACAATTCCCACACCTCAAGAAACTATCTAAAAGGCAATTTGCAACAAAAAATTGCAGATCAGTGAAGTCAAGGTGCTACCTTAGATGATTCGGTTTATGCTTCCCTTGGCATGGACAATGCAACTCTCATCACTTAGATGCAAGGTATGTCAATAGAACAATAAACAAAGATAGCTCTGGACCATGCTTTATTCTCTTGGATGGAGGACAAGGATACTGTACTCACAAATGATGCAATTGCATCAAGCTCGGGAGTTCCCCAAGTGTAATCAGACTACAACCTTCGATCCAAGAGACGTTTCACGAGGGAGCATGTAGGCACACAAGGAAGGTTCATCTCAGAAAAAAATCCTGAACAACTCGCGGTTGTTACCACATATCAGAGGAAGGAGTTTATCCCCTATAAGCCGAGAGAAGCAAAAATATCCATGCCATTAGTATTGGACATGCTGGAGTAGCTAAAGAAAGCCCCAGCTAACGTCTCTTTATGGGATCTCCTTAGCATCCCAGAATAGAAGAATCAGTTAAAAGAAGCTCTGGTGGAGGTGGACAGACTTGCCAACAAGAATGCTGCCAGTTCTTCATGGGCTAATGAGGAAATATCTATGACTCCTGAAATGTAATCGTTCTTGCCAACAATGTTGATAAATGAGGCTGCACTACCTAGATCCCTAGTGGAAGGTAAGCCTAAACCAAACCCATTCTATTTGACCCTCATTGTAGGAGACAAACTATTGCATAATTCTATGATAGATTCCGGTGCTAGCACTACTTTCATGCCGAAATAAATTGTTGAGGTTTTGAACATAAGATACAAGCATCTAAGTAGGGGCGTTATGCAACTAGATGGAAATAAAGTTCAGACCGTAGGACATAATAATCTAGTAGATGACACCAATTCTTGGTGTTTCCCATGTAACAATGCCCACATCCCAAGAAACTATCTGAAAGGCAATTTGCAGCAAAAAATTGCAGATCAGCAAAGTCAAGGTGCTACCTCAGATGATTTGGTTTATGCTTCCCCTGGCATGGACAATACAACTCTCATGACTTAGATGCAAGGTATGTCAATAGAGAAAGAAACATAGATAGCTCCAGACCATGCTTTATTCTCTTGGATGGAGGACGAGGATGTTGTACTCACAAATGACGCAATTGCATCAAGCTCAGGAGGTCCCCAAGTGCAGTCAGACTACAACCTTTGGTCAAAGAGACATTTCACGGGGGAGCATGTAGGCACACAAGGAAGGTTCATCTCAGAAAAAAATCCCGAACAACTCATTGTTGTTACCACATATTAGAGGAAGGAGTTTATCCCCTATAAGTCAAGAGAAGCAAAAATATCCATGCCATCAGTATTGGACATGGTGGAGCAGCTAAAGAAAGCCTCGACTAACATCTCTTTATGGGATCTCCTTAGCATCCCAGAACAGAAGAATCAGTTAAAAGAAGCTCTGGTGGAGGTGGACAAACGTGCCAACAAGAATGTTGCCATTTCTTTGTGGGCTAATGAGGAAATATCTACGACCCCCAAAACACAATCATGCTTGCCAACAATGTTGATAAATGAGGCTGCACCACCTAGATGCTTAGTGGAAGGTAAACCTAAACCAAACCCTTTCTATTTGACCCTCATTGTAGGAGACAAACTGCTGCATAATTCTATGATAGATTCCGGTGCGAACACTTCTTTCATGCCAAAACAAATTGTTGAGGTTTTGAACATAAGATACAAGCCTCTAAGTAGGGGCATTATGCAACTAGATGGAAATAAAGTTCAGACCGTAGGACATAATAATCTAGTAGATGACACCAATTCTTGGTGTTTCCCATAACAATGCCCACACCCCAAGCAACTGTCCGGAAGACAATTTGCAACAAAAAATTGCAGATCAACAAAGTCAAGGTGCTACCTTAGATGATTCAGTCTATGCTTTCCCTGGCATGGACAATGCAACTCTCATCACTTAGATGCAAGGTATGTCAATAGAGAAAGAAACAGAGATAGCTCCAGACCATGCTTTTTCCTCTTGGATGGAGGAAGAGGATGTTGTACTCACAAATGATGCAATTGTATCAAGCTCAGGAGATCCCCAAGTGCATTTAAACTACATCCTTCAGTCAAAGAGATGTTTCACGGGGGAGCATGTAGGCACACAAGGAAGGTTCATCTCAGAAAAAAATCCTGAACAACTCGTGGTTGTTACCACATATTAGAGGAAGGAGTTTATCCCCTCTAAGCCGAGAGAAGCAAAAATATCTATGCCATTAGTATTGGACGTGGTGGAGTAGCTAAAGAAAGCCCCAACTAACATCTCTTTGTGGGATCTCCTTGGCATCCCAGAATAGAAGAATCAGTTAAAAGAAGCTCTGGTGGAGGTGGACAGACCTGCCAACAAGAATGCTGCCAGTTCTTCGCGGGCTAATGAGGAAATATCTACAACCCTCGGAATGCAATTGCACTTCCTAATAGTGTTGACAAATGAGGCCGCACCACCTACATCCCTAGTGGAAGGTAAGCCTAAACCAAACCCGTTCTATTTGACCCTCATTGTAGGAGACAAACTACTGCATAATTTTATGATAGATTCCAGTGCTAGCACTACTTTCATGCCGAAACAAATTGTTGAGGTTTTGAGCATAAGATACAAGCCTCTAAGTAGGGGCATTATGCAACTAGATGGAAATAAAGTTCAGACCATAGGACATAATAATCTAGCAGATGACACCAATTCTTGGTGTTCTCATGTAACAATGCCCACACCCAAAGAAACTGTCTGGAGGACAATTTGCAACAAAAAATTGCAGATTAGCGAAGTCAAGGTGCTACCTCAAATGATTCGGTTTATGCTTCCCCTGGCATGGACAATGCAACTCTCATGACTTAGATGCAAGGTATGTCAATAGAGTGAGAAATAGAGATAACTCTGGACCATGCTTTGTTCTCTTGGATGGAGGATGAGGATGCTATACTCACAAATGACGCAATTGCATCAAACTCGGGAGCTCCCCAAGTGCAGTCAGACTACAACCTTCAGTCAAAGAGATGTTTCACAAGGGAGAATGTAGGCACACAAGGACGGTTCATCTAAAAAAAAAATCCTAAACAACTCGTGGTTGTTACCACATATCAGAGGAAGGAGTTTATCCCCTATAAGCTGAGAGAAGCAAAAATATCTATGCCATCAGTATTGGATGTGGGGGAGCAGCTAAAGAAAGCCCCGAGTAACATCTCTTTATGGGATCTCCTTGGCATCCCAGAATAGAAGAATCATTTAAAAGAAGCTTTGGTGGAGGTGGATAGACCTACCAACAAGAATGCTGCCAATTCTTCACGGGATAATGAGGAAATATCTTTGACCCCCAGGATGCAATCGCACTTGCCAACAATGTTGATAAATGAGGCCACACCACCTAGATCCCTAGTGGAAGGTAAGCCTAAACCAAACCCATTCTATTTGACCCTCATTGTAGGAGACAAACTGCTGCATAATTCTATGATAGATTCTGGTGCTAGCACTACTTTCATGCTGAAACAAATTTTTGAGGTTTTGAACATAAGATACGAGCCTCTAAGTAGGGGCGTTATGCAACTAGATGGAAATAAAGTTTAGACCATGGGTCTTATTAAAAGTCTTCCGCTAACACTATTCACATGTCCTAGTGTCACCGTGTCCCAAGAGGTAGTAGCTATTGATATCTCCCCTATTTTTGGCTTCTGCCTCTCTTGTGACTTTACTGCCAAGATAGGAGGCTACTTATCTTTAGACTGGTTCCACCTCATTCTCTGGACCCAACACAATGCTAAGCTCAAAATTCATTTAGAGCTCCTACACACCGAGCATGTAGCTGATCAAGCTATGCTCAACTTTGAGCCTACCCATACCTCCATCTCTAACAAGGAGAAAAGAACTATATAAATTCTAGAGGATGGAGAGGTGACCAGGGATATTACACTAGAGCAAGAAGTTTTACTCAATGAACTCATAAATTTTGATCCATATTCCAATTACCATGCTACGGGTCTTGGTACCTACTATATTTTTGAGGAGGATCAGATTATCCCAAAATTGACCAAGGAGACACTAACCAAGGAGGAGTTGTCTTCCATGCTCTGGACCTTGCACTTTGATGGTGCAAGATGCAAGGTAGGTTCAGGTGCTGGAATTTGTCTTACTTTTCCTTCCAATGAACAAGTCCTAAGGTCTTTCCACCTACAGTTTTCTTGCTCCAACAATGAAGCAGAATATGAGGGGCTAATCCAAGGCCTAGGTTTAGTAGAATGGATGGGAATAAAACAACTGAAAGTTTTGGGAGATTTTGAACTAATAGTGCACCAGGTCTGAGGAATATCAAGTGCCAAGCACATTCGCATGAATTCCTATCGCCATAGGATATGGTATTTGATCAAAATCTTTGATGCTTTCAACATCCAGGGGATTTGTCAAAAGGCAAATGCAACCGTTGATCTGATGGCCACTAATAGGTCACAATTCGACCCTGCTGCAGATTTGCTTACCAAACCTCAGGCAGTCCACATGGTCATTTGACCAACTATTCCAAACAATGACACCCATGGGCAAGTTTTTGAGAGTGATGAGCAAATTGCTATGTTCATTCAAAAGTCTAGAGAGTTTGCTGATCAAATGCAGTCTAAAGTAAAGGAGGCTTACAGGGATCAAATCATTGAATTGAACTCCAATAAGCTCCCAAATAGATTGATCACCCTAGAGAATTTATTTGATCACGATGATGCTAAAAATTTCAAACAAAAAGTCACATCTAATAAGGGTGACTACACTGAAATGTTAGTAGAAAATGGGAGAACACTTAAGGTTGGAAAGGGACTTTCCCCAGAAGTTCAAGAAAGAATGGCTTGATATTGTGATGAATACATGGGCATGATAGCATGGTCATATGAGGATGTGAAGGGATACAACTCTAGCATCATCCAACACACCATCGAGCTTGCCAATGGGGACAAGCCGGTTTGACAGAAGAAAAGACCTATCTATCCAAAGATTGAGGTTCTCATGGCATAAGAGTTGAATAAATTAATAGAGTCCAAGATTGTCTACCCCATAAAGAATATTACATGGGTATCAAATTTGGTACCAGTCAGAAAAAAGAATGGGGATATCCGGCTTTATGTGGATTTTCGTGATTTAAATGAAGCTTCTCTAAAAGACCACTACCCTTTACCACCAATGGAATAGTTGTTAAGCACCGTAGCTAGGTCTATGATGTTTTTAATGCTGAATGGATTCTCGGGTTATAACCAAGTGTTGGTAAAGCCAGAAGACCAACATAAGATCACTTTCACAACCAAATGGGGAACATTTGCTTACCAGAAAATACCATTTGGATTGTCAAATGCAGGTGCGACTTTTTAGAGGGCTATGTATCTAGCTTTTAAGGAGATGATCAATAAAATTATCCTCAATTAATTGGATAAATTGATGGTGTTTTCAAAACATTAAGAAGATCATTTTGATCATCTCGAGCTAGTCTTCCAAAAGCGTTTGGAATTTGGCATTTCATTGAACCCAAAGAAATGCATCTTTGGGGTCCTGCAAGGGAAATTACTGGGACACGTAGTGTCTAAAGAAGGAGTCTCTATTGATCCAGATCATGTAAAGGAAATAAAAGAGCCCCCCCTCCCTATCAACAAGTAGGGTGTTCAGTCCTTCCTAGGCAAGGTCAACTTTGTTAGCTGTTTCATCTCTGACTTTGCCGTAATGGTAATACCTATCATGCTAATTATTAAAAGGGAAATACATTTTAAATGGACTCCTGAAGAAAAATAGGTCTTTGAGAAAATCAAAGATACCATCTCTTCTGCTCCAGTACTCTCAAATCTTGATATGTCTAGAGATTTCATAATGTATGTTATCTCTAGAAATTATAGCACTTCTGTGGTGTTAACCCAGAAGGATGCAAACCAAAAGGGTGAGCATCCAATAGCCTTCCATTCCAAAAATCTAAAGGAGTATGAAGCCAAATACAAATTTGTTGAAAAGCAATAACTGGCAATTGTCAAAGGCCTCAAAAAAATTTGGCATTTCATTGCTTGCAATAAGACTACTGTGTATGTTGCTCATCCTTTAGTCAAGGAGTATAAAATGAAAGGTGACATTATAGAGAAAATGGAAAACTAGATTACTAAGATCTTAGAATATGACATTGATGTTAGACTTGTTGGCATTTGCATGAAGATTGCATTAATGATAAGTTATATTGTCATTGATGTCAATTAAACCGGTAATGATATTGTTGTAATACTGTTACTGTAACCGGTAGGAAGAATTTGTGGAGTGAACTAGTAACCAATGTAAACCTTATCTATTGTTGTAATTGATAAACCCTACCTGTTGTTTTTGATAAACCCTAACCGATTAAGTTTGGTGAATTGGTTATATTGGTTTATGATCTCATGATGAGTGGTAATGATTATGACATGTATGATTATTGTATGAAGACAATTCCAAGAGATTTTGGTGAGTTGTTGTAACGATTTTTGTCTAGGAATGAGCAAATGTATTGCATCTGTATACACATAAAAATTGGCTATGAGAAATTAAATAAATATTTTATATTTATTTAATAATTATTCTTCTATTAAATAATTAATTTGAAAAGATTAATTTATTTAATTCATTTTCATGTCTTTCTATTAATTAATATTTTATTAATTAATTCATCTATCCTATTCTTCTAATTAATTAAATATCTAATATTTAATTAATCCTCTAACCAAGCTAATTAAATATCTAATATTTAATTATTTTCTCCAAGCAATTAAATATCTAATATTTAATAGTTATTCTCCTATCCTATAGTCTCAAATATTAAATAATTTCTTAAATTATTTAATTTCTTTTCCAACTCATCCTCCATCTCCACTTCATCTTCCCTTTGCCAACTCATCAAACATGCGGCTAAAAAAATTAATATTTATTGAATATTAATTCATCATTTATCTCCAACTTCCAAAATTAATGAAAATTGTGTACATAAACATATTTCATAACCATTTCCTATATTCTCTCCAACACCATCTACATCATAGGAAGGACTTGAGTCCACTTGTCCTCTCATGCCTAAATTTCCTCCAACCATTCCTAGATTCTCTCAGTCAGCAACCCAGTCAAGGTGAGATGAGTGACACTTGTCTTTTCCTTCCCCCTTTATTTCAACCTTCACCTTTGCTCACAACCATCCAAATCTATAGATCTGATCATGATCGTTGATCTAAGCCACATCATCTAATCCTCTCAAAGTCTATAAAATCCAGAGCTTCAGTTGAGAGAGTTAATCTTCAAGTTAGACTTCAAGTGCATTTTGCAAGCTAATCATATGAGTTTTTAGTTTTGAAGCAAATATGATATAACATTATAGCATAATCATTTAGCATAATCATGTAGCACTACATATCATAGTATCGGTTAACTACAAGTTATTAGTCCATTCTTCATATGCCATCTTGGAAGCCAACAGTGCATTGTCTAAGAGCACACCATCTACAACCAGGAACAGTGAGCTAGGACACAATGAGACATAAACCATGAAGGTAAAAATAGCATTTTTATTTCATATGTACTTCATGTAGTTTCATTGGTTGAATTTGGATTTCCTGTATGCATTTCCATTTGTATTTTGTGAAACTAACTTATTGCAGGCAACATTCTGAGGATGAAATTCAAGTTCACACATTTTGGCACCCACCATGGAGCTCATGGACCTCACATATACCTTTAAAAATCTCGCAAAAAGTGAAATTAATGCATTTTTAATGTAGATTCATGCATGTGTGAATTCTGACAGCACTTTTATTCAACAGGTTAGCACATTTGCATCATAGCTTTGCACATATGTCATGTATGTTAGCGCTTTTATTTGAAAAACTGCGCATTTGCATTATAGGTTAGCGCATATGTCATGTAGGTTAGCGTTTCTATCTTAAATTCTGTGTAGTTGCATTACAGGTTTGCGCATTTGTGTCTTAGGTTAGCGCATATGTCAAGGAAATCACACTTTGTATCCACAGAGCAATGCTTTTGTAGTCTAGGTTAGCGCTTTTGAGTAAAAAGATAGCGCATATGTTAGATTAGTGCTTCTATTTATAAAACTCACAAAAGTTTCTTGCAGGTCTGAATGTCTAAGAAATCAGATTTTTTAGATTACTAACATGCATGTGCAGGATGTCATTTAAGGCAAATTTTATGCATTTTATCATCTAGCTAATTAAAAGTCTTCATTTGGGAAGTAATATATCATATCTTGTTCATCTACTTTAACTAAGAGGATGAATTGATAGCATGCAACTTGCATTTTTGGTATTTTCTCTAAAATAGTTGCACATAGACTTTTAAAAAGGCTAAAATAAACACCATGCTTGTTGGAGCAACATCTCCAAATATGACTTAGCCAACAATTGCTTTGAAAAGGTTAAAAAGAACACTTGTATTCCATGTCTTGAAAGTGGTAGGTATATGCTCTCCCCTTAATTGGATGACCAAAAAGCCAAACCCACTCTTTTACACTTTCTTTACTTTCAAACAATTAAATCCTTCGGAGGGCCTGCCTTCCCGAGCTACCTTAAGGGGGCTAGTGAGAGGGGAATGACCTAAAGTGGAAATGGGCTAATACCGAGTCCTTCCAATCCACTATAAATAAATCGTGTTTGTGACGAAAGTCACAAGCAACATGTGTTGATAAGTTCATAACGACACTATGTTTTCCCATAAACCCTATGGAGTGTAACCTCTATAGGCTGGGAACCTTTTGTATTTACAGAGCCAAAAGTGTTGCATGTATGGCCACATGAGTAGAAGCCTTTACTAAAAACCACTTGTACTAGTTGCCAAAATCCTTCTAGTTGTTGGTGCAGGAGGTCGGACCTCTGAAGTGGCTCACATACATACAGTTCCTATTGGAGATATAAAGTTTGCCATGGGGATATTTCATGGAAATTGGTTCTTGGCATCCCTAAAGAAGTGAGTGCCGAGGGTGGAGCTAGTGGGGTCAAGCATCTAAATATCTGCTTTGAATAGCGTAGCCTCAGGGGAAACCCCACGTGAGATTCAACAACTATTGTCTTAGCCTACCATAGGGATTGTACTTGCTTGTGCATTTTGTTTATTAAACATTGTGTCTTCTATGTCTATAACATGTTCCAAATGGTCAAAAATTGAAGAAAATTATCATCTACGAGTGAGCAAAAATCCAACAAATTGCTAAAAAGGTTTGATCAAAAGAGTAATACAAAAGCTTTCCAACACTTGAAACACTGGATCAAAATCAAAGTGTCAAAACATCAATATCAAAATAATTCTTGAAGTAGATTTGTCTCTAAACCATCACGTATTTTCAAACTAGCTCAAACAACTAGGATGCTAATCCAGCAAGTTATACTCAAAAGGTTCTGTAAACATCAACATTCAACAAGCTATCGATTCAACCATCTTAAGTGCAAAAATCAACATCTTTGTCAAGTTTCTCATCAGGATAATCAAATCCTCTATCATGAAGCTTGATGAAATCTATACTGGGTTCCTAATCTTGGATATATCTTTCCTATTTTGAACCTAGGTTATATCAAAACCAAAATTGCACCAATATTGGAATAAAAAAAAAACTTGTGAATTGTCAAATGCTTATATGACTTTTAAGTATCAGCTTAAGAAAAGAAAACCCAGTTATAAAGCTACTCAGAAAAGGATAAGATTCTTGTATATCAATCGCAAGATCTTATTGAAACATAAGACATTCCTACACCATTTTCAACACTACTTACGTGGCTGCGGTACAAAATTTGATGGTGAAACTTTACAAAGACATGCCTTTCAACAAAGAGATGCTTTATCCCAATGAACAAACAATAGTGGTAAGATCAACAAAGCATATCTTCCTAAACCAATAATAACCTATTGACTTTGTCCTTTGGAACTTTCAACAACTTTGAAATAAACACATGCCAGTTTGGACTAGAGCCCAACACGAACAACTTAGAAAACAACAACAAATGGAGAAAGAAGATACTTCTGTATTCCACACTTTTGGATTTACCCCTGTTGACGAAGAAGCAGTCAATAGCACCATTAGAGACCTTGAGCAAGATTTCAAATTTGATAGGCTAATGGAAAAATTGTTAGCAAAACAAAAAGAAAAATATCTCTTGATGTTGGCAAAATCTGGAGCTAAACTACCACAAGACTTTAACATAGAAATCTTGAAACAAGATGTAGAGACAAGTAACACCCAAAACATAGATGGACAAAATAATGAAGATGTGAACAAAGAAAGTAACAAAGAAACAAGGAAAGAAAGGGATGATAAAAGAAAAGAACGTAGTGACAAAAAGACTCATGAAGAAACAAGGAGAAACTATGTAGATAATCCCTTATCAAACCTTACTCAACAAATACAAACTCTTCAACAATAGATACAAGACATGCAAAATGGGACAAGCTCCAAGAAATATTCATTAGAAGATATATGCCCATATTCTTTTGATAAAAATTTGAATATGATACCATTTCCGCAACATTGCGAGATTCCTAAATATGACAAATACGATGGAAAATCTAATCCTCAAGATCACATTAGGGAGTTTTGTACTATGAGCATGGAATTTGCTCATGACGAAACTTACCTTATGCATCTTTTTCCTAGGAGTTTAAATGGACAATCAATGGAGTGGTTTTCAAGATTACCATCCAGAATCAAATCCTTTGAAGAACTTGTGAATAGGTTTATTTCACAATATTCCTACAATATAAGGAATTAAATAACAATGCTGGATCTTTGCAATGTTAAACAAAAGAATGGTGAATCCTTTATGATTTTATTGCAACAATGGACACTCATGTTTAATAGATATCCCAGAGATGTACCTGATCAAGAAAAAATGGACATATTCATTTATAATCTTATCACTGAAATGAGTTATCGACTAAGGATGCAATGTCCTCCCTCTTTTGCCAAAATGATCAAGAATGGTCTAAAAATAGAGAACACAATGGTAAAGAAAGGAGAACTAAAACTTTACAATAATTCATACAACAACAACAACAACAACAACGACAAATCCAAGTTCTGGTCAAAGAATAGGAATGCCAGCAATGAAGGGAATGACGATAATAGTAATGCAAAACAAAAACAACCAATTTTCAATCTATCAAGTCAAAACCCAAGCAATAACAATCCAGAAAACAATAAAGCTAAGTCCTTTTTCTCCAATCCTTGAAGAAAATTCACTAGCATTGGAGAATCTTTAGAATCAGCTCTAAAAACTTTACTTGCTAATAAATAGATTGTTTTGCCAGAAACGAGAAATTATGGACCACCAGTCAAGCCCAATTGGTGGAATGACAATCATTTTTGCAACTATCATCGAAATAAAGGACACCTAACAAATGATTGTCAGAGATTGAAACACCTTATCCAAGATCTAATTGATAATGGAACCATTACAATGGATAGCCATAAAATGAACGAATCACACTTGGCTTTCAAAACTGCACTCCCAAATTATGACAAAGGCGAATCGTCCCAATTAAAAGATGACAAAGGAAAAACCAAAGTGAATTACACTTATACATATGATGATGTTGTAAATATAATCATTGTTAATGAAAATTCATCTTCAGAACCAATCGATGTTATCATGAGAAGCAAAGCAAAGGTTACCTTTCCAGGTGTAGCAAAAGATCCAACACCCAATCCACAACAATACAATTTAGTAGAGCAATTACAACGAATACCTGCTCAAATATCAATTCTGGATCTTCTCAAGATTTCACCTATGCATAAGGAAATTTTGGAAAAAAGCTTTAGTGGAAACAACAGTTTCAAAAGATTTGGATGTAGATCAGTTTCAAAACATGGTAGGATACCTTATAGCTCCTCATTGCTTGTCATTTTCAGAAAATGATGATGCATCCTTACAACATCCTCACAATGCTCCCTTACATGTTGAAGTCTCCATAAATAAAACTCATGTCAAACGTGTGCTCATAGATGGAGGAGCTGGATTAAACATTTGTGCGTTAAGTTTGATAAAAGCTTTGGGATATTCAAAGAATGTAGTAGATCCGAAAAAGAAAATAACTATCAAAGCTTATGATGAAGCAGAGCGTTCTTCTAAAGGAACTGTTGTGCTACCAATAAAGATAGGACCTATGGAAAAAGATACATTATGTGAGGTTTTAGATTTAAACCTCTCCTACAACATTCTTCTAGGAAGACCATGGATTCACAAAATGCAAGCAATTCCTTCTACATATCATCAATGTGTAAAATTTCCTCATGTAGGAAAAGAGATCACTATAATTGCAAATTCTAGTCAATATTGCAATAATTTGAAGCCAACACAAGATACAAGGGTTCCACATAATAGAGAATCAGTATATCCTACCAAAGAAATTCAAGCAAAGTTATGGGAAACTTTTGAAGAAAAGCTCAAGTTAAATGATGAAGGAATGGGAAAGTATTCTTTGCAAAATTTTCCACTTTCCCCTAAGTCATATGGGAAACCTACATATATTCAATCAAAGGCATCAGAAAAATTAAAACATATGTTTAAAGGAACCTTTGTTAGTGTTGGAACTCCTGAAGAAGAAAATGAAGACAAAGACATTCTTGGTTGGTTATACAAGGATGAAGATAAAACTATAGCAATAGTAGTAGAAGTCAATATTCCCATAAAACAATATGGCAAAGGATATGAAATTATGCAAAAGATGGGATATGAAGGAAAAGGACCAATTGGTAAGCAACATCAAGGTATTTCAGAACCCATTTGTCCACACTCACAATCCATAGAAGATAAATCCGGGCTAGGATATCTGAAGTCTAATCAAAAGCAACATAATCATCAACAACAAAAATGGAGAAAGAAATTAGTTTCTAAAGAAGGAAATTGGTGAGAAAAGCTACATCAAGCAGCCAAAATAGTAGCCAATAAGCAAAAGAAGCAAGAAGAACCTGAAAAGAAAGAAGAAGAGACTACCATCAAAGGTGAGGAAAAATCTTGTCAACAAGTTCTGAAGATACAAACAAAGGCAAAATCCGAACAAGATATTCTAGAAGCAATAAAAATAGAGATGGCAGAAATCAGGGAACTTTTTGCACCACATGGAATTCCAATATGGTATAGTGGAGTAATCTTAGATCAGGATTTAGAGATAGATTCTAATGAATATGAATGGAGTCCAGATACCTTATCCACTACATCAAGTAAAGAACACAATGAAGATCAAACAACTATCATGAAAGAAGACTTGTCTATTGCAAAGCAAAAGATGAAGTTAGAAAGAAGACAAGAGAAACTCAAAATTTAGAGAAAAGAGGCGTATGCAAAAAGAAAAGAGAATGACAAAAACAAAGAAGCAATGTCACAAGAAGTGCAAACAAAGACCAGATATGAAAGAACCATAGAAGAACTAAGAGATAGTCAAGCTAGACTAACTATTAGTCCAGAAGCAGTTGAGTTTGAAAGGAGACAAAATCTATTAAAAGAATCCACTTTACCATGTGCACAAATATGTCAACTTCTAAATGCAAATGAGGTCAATCAAGAAGGAATTTGCAGTATCAAAGATGTGCGTGTGGATAGAATCCATTCATTTAAGGGACAAACGTCAATTGAAGAACCACTTGAGTGTGAACTACAAAATGCTAATATTAATTTTGTTAAGACTAAATTGGAAACGCTTGAGACAAACAATTCTCAAAAACATTTAATCTATGATAGTATGTATTCCATGCCAATTTATGATCATTATGTCATGAATGTTGAAACACCTTATGATGACAGTGATTATGATTTACCCCTTCTACATCCTGAACTAATCAATTGGGATAATTTAGACAACTCCAAACTAAATGTCTTTTCCAATGATCATGACTTAGTTGTATACCTTAACATTGTTGAACCCATCCATCCTAAGATATCTTCCATTGTAGAATCAAGTGATGTTTCTCATAATCAGGAGAATACCAAACTTTCTAGTCGCAAAAATGAAATAAAACAAGGAAAGAGACCTATTGTTGAAAACCATTTCATGGCAACATTAGATCAATCATAAGAGAAAACAAAGGGCGTATCTAATGGTGAAAACCTCCTTGAGGCACCAGAAGATGGAAAGTTTGACATTCTTCCTGCATATTTTCAAGAGAGATCCGCTATCCTGATAGAACCAATAGAAGCAGTAAACATTGATACATCTAAAGATCCTAAAATACTTCATTTTGCTGCCTCATTATTAGAAAGAGAGAGGAAAGAATACATAGAATTCTTTAAGCAAAGACAAATAAATCTTGCTTGGTCTTGTATAGATATGCTAGGACTTAACCCATATCTTATCATACATCATCTTAATGTGGATTTAAAAGAAAAACTTGTTAAGCAGAAGATAAGAAAGATGCATCTGCATATTGCTTTTCTTGTCAAAACCAAGCTCAAGAAACTATTAGAAGTGGGTTTCATAAGACCAGTTGCTTATCCAGAATGGGTCTCAAGTATTGTACCAATATCAAAGCCAGATAAGAGCATAAGAGTTTGCACAGATTTCAAAGATTTGAATAAATCATGTCCAAAAGATGATTTCCTGCTACCAAACATTAATATCATGGTGGACTTATCAGCAAGCCATGAGATGTTTTCATTAATGGATGACTTCTCAGGATATAATCAAATAAGAATTGCACCTGAAGATCAAAAGAAGACAACTTTCACCTGTACATGGGGAACATATTGCTAGAATGTTATGCCATTTAGGTTTAAGAATGTAAAAGCAACTTATCAAAGGGCTATGATGACAATTTTCCATGATATGATGCATACATTCGTGGAAGACTATGTCAATGACATACTTGCAAAATATCACACAAGAAAAGAACATTTGAACATTTTAAGTAAGATTTTTGACAAGATGGAAAGATATCAATTGAGATTAAATCCAAATAAATGTGCATTTGGAGTAACCTTTGGAAAGCTCCTTGGGTACATTATATCAACTTGTGGCATTGAAGTAGATCCTGGAAAAGTTAAAGCTATCATGAAGATGGAGTCACCTAAGAACATAAGTCAATTGTGATCTTTACAAGGTAGGTTGCAATCAATTAGGAGATTTATTTCTCAATCGTTCGATAGATGTTTTCCATTTACCCATCTTTTAAATAAAAATGTTCCATTCAAATGGGATACAAAATGTGAAGAAGCTTTCTTGCAAATAAAATAATATCTTATGAGTCCTCCTGTATTGATATCACCAACCAAGGGGAAACCATTGTTACTCTATGTCTCAACAACAAGTGTATCATTAGGTGCTTTCCTAGCTCAACACAATGATGAAGGAAAAGAAAGAGCAGTTTATTATATGAGCAAAACACTTGTTGGCTATGAATTAAATTACTCCTCAATTGAAAAGATATGTCTAGCAGTTGTATTTGCAACTCAGAAGCTGCAATATTTTATGTTGATTCATTCTGTAAAACTAATAGCAAAGATAGATCCTCTCAAATATCTATTGAGAAAGTCAACATTGACAAGGAGATTAGCCAAATGGGTTATGATACTGAGTGAATTTGACATAGAATATGTTGACCGGAAAGCTATCAAGGGACAAGTCATCGTTGATGAATTGGCTGATGCACCTTTACAAAATAACATGCCTTTGCACATCGAATTTCCTGATGCAGATATCTTGATAGTAAGTACAAAATTTTGGGAATTGTACTTCAATGGTTCTTATACCCAATATGGTTCAGGCACAGGAATATTTTTCATCACACCTCAAGGACACACAATTCCAAAATCGTATAGACTGTGATTTCCGTGCACAAATAATATTGCAGAGTATGAAGCATTGGCTATAGGGCTTAAAATGGCCATTGAATGGAATGTAAAAGAACTACATGTCTATGGTGATTCACAACTTGTCATCAATCAAATAAATGATGAATATCAAACAAAGGATGATAAGCTTATGCCATACAAATAGCTGATAGAGGAATTTAAAGGACATTTTAAAGAAATAACTTTCACATGGATTCCTGGAAATGAGAATAAAGCAACAGATGCAATGGCTACAATAGCATCTCTCTTGCAAAATAAAGAGAATCAACAACGTTATGAATTTCTCATGGAAGATATCTTAACCCCTACCATCCAATCCCAACATACCTTTTGAATTTGTCATATATCAGGAACCAGTCAATCCTTGTACGGTCAAACCTACCAATACTTGAAAGATCATATCCTTCCTCTTGAATTATCTTGTAATCAATGAAGAAACTTTATCCATTAGTCCTCTTGCTATACCATTATTGCTGACATCCTATATAGGCGTGGTCTAGATGGTACTTTGTTGAGATGTCTTGAAAAAGATGAATCTGAGAGAGTTCTTAATGACATTCATGTGGGTATTTGCGGTACACACTCAAGTGGTTTAACATTGGCTAAGAGACTTATTCGTATGGGTTACTTTTGGCCTACTATAGAAAGAGATTCATTCACCTATGCTAGAAAATGTAAACAATGTTAGATCCATGGAAATCTAATCCATGCACTAGCACAAGAGTTATATCCTATGACGGGATCATGGCCATTTTCATAGTGGGGCCTTGATTTGGTAGGAAAGATCAATCCCTCATCTTCTAATGGACATAAGTTCATTATGATAGCTACTGAATATTTTACTAAGTGGATTGAAGCAGTCCCTTTAACAACAGTGACAAGAAAACAAATATTATCATTCATCTTGAATTATATAATCTGTCACTATGACGTTCCTATGACCATTATCACTGACAATGGAAGACCATTCAAAAATCAAGATGTGAAAGAGCTATGTGAACAGTTTCATATCCAACATAGGTTCTCTACTCCATATTATCCATAAGGTAATGGTGAAGCTGAGGCATCAAACAAAACTATCTTGAAAATCTTGAAGAAAACAGTCAATGAAGCTGGAAAAGATTGGCACATTCAGCTAAATCCTTCTCTTTGGGCATATCGAACTAGCATCCACACTCCAATAGGGGCAAATCCATATTGTTTAGTCTATGGATCAGAAGCTATATTACCTATAGAAGTAGAGATACCTTCTCTACATGTATCCTTGCATGGTCATATACTTGAAGAAGAACAACGAGTCTCTTGACTCCAAGAACTAGAACTGATTCAGGAACAATGTCAAAATACAATAGAACATTTGAAAGTATAACAACAAAGAATGGAAAGAAGCTATAATCACAGAGTCAAGCCTCGTATTTTCCAGATTGGGGATATAGTTCTAAGGGAGAATCCAAGAAATCAACAAGACTGAGAAAAGAAGGGAAAATTTGAACCAAATTGGCTAGGACCTTTCGTCATAGTAGCAACATATGGTTCAGGAGCATACAAGTTATCTACCCCTAAAGGTGATTGGTTTGATGAACCTATCAATTCTATCCATCTCAAGAAATTCTATGCTTGAGATATAAAGTCCTGAAAAAAAAAAATCAATAAAAAGCATATAAAGTCCGGAAAAAAAAATCAATAAAAAGCATATAAAATCTAAAAAAAATGTGATAAATTTAGATGGTGAAACCCTGGTAAACAGGCGCTATCTAAAACATGAGTTCCTCCATCTATGAGATCTCTTTGCGCACCTATCCATTCCATCTTATCACATCTATCATTGCTATCTATCGCTAGCTTATCCATTCCATCTTTCGCATCCATTGCTCTGAACTATTTAGAAAGAAATATGCAGCTTAGCAATAGTTAACCAGTCTTTGACATACTTGTCATAGTCACTATCTTAAATCTTATCAAAATCAATCAATCTACATTTATATTCCTGTCATGGTTTGGATCTTGATCAATTCATACATCCATAATAAATTTTTGTTTCCACTAGGGGAAAAATCCTAATTCCTTTTTGCTAAGGTGATCTTTTGAATCTTTAAAAATCCCAAAACATTTGAAAAACTTAGAAAATCCAAAAACACCTAGGATTTTGAAACAGATAACGAGCAACAAAGCAATGAAAATCAAGGCATTTCATAAAAACTGAATCGTGAAACTTAGAAAATGAAGAATCAACCAACAAGATATAAAGGATTATCAAAGATCATTCATTAAGATGATTATATCAGTTAATGACCATTAGAACATGTGAATGACATACACGATTCAATGTTTATATCTTGATTTTATTGCTAATCATGTACTCTATGCGACTAAAGGATGTCCATGACTAGAGAAGCTATGATGGGGCATGATTATTTTCTTTGATTGCTATCTGTGGTTTATCTCCTACTACGGTATGAACCTGTCTCAGGATATGATCAACAAAAGATCAAGGAGGATGTTCCAAGTCATGCATGAAAGGAGATACTCCTTGCCTATTCTGCAAGCAATACTCAGGTCAACTTGATCCATTATATCATGTTGCTTGTATTAACTTGCTATATCAAAATCCATGTAAGGAATACTCAGGTCTTTTTGAATCATTATGTCAAGTTGCTTGTATTTTCTTACAACATTTTAAAGCTCAATGATGAAATCAAGCACTGTTACAAAGATAGCATATGAAGAATGGCAGTGCAATTTTTAGTTAGATGATTTTGGATTAGCTCATTAATCATCTACATTATAAGCATTCATGGTTAGTTGCATTATAATCATATCATTTCATTAACATATCAATGATCATAAATAAAGATTGAGTATACTTGGACAAACAAAAACAATTTGCATTTGATCATTATAGGTACATTCATTTTTTAAGAATCATTTTAATCATATCCATTTCATTTAGTTGCATTTTATCATTACATTAATTTGCATTCAATTAAGTGCATTTCATTTATCATGTAGTGTATCATTATTATTATTTGCATTATCATTTTATAATGATCATTTAGTTGCATCTTTGCACTTAGATTCATAATCATCATAAACATTACATATAAAATAAAAAACATTCCATATAGATCATTGCATCCATATCATTTAAGTTAGAAATCATTTCCATTTGCATTCAAGATCATTCAAAATCAACAAAAGCATTTATCATTGCATCATCATATAAATTATCATCATAATAAAAAGAAAAGATCATATCATCATCCATATAATCACTGCATCCATATAATCAAAGCATATAGATCATCACCATATAAAGCATCATCATCAAATAAAGTAACATATAAGCATAATAATAAAGATCATCATCATTTACAATCCATGTTTGCATATAGATAATCATAAAACAATAAAAGTCTAAGTATACAATGATATTAGATAAACAATACAAATGCCTCATCAAATACAAATCAAGTCAAGGTTGTCCTGTACCACTACCACTTGACTTTGTCTGTCTCTGTGGTTGTGGGTGAGAAGATCCTCCAGATGCCTATCTCCCATGATCACCACTCCTTTGAGGAGGTCCCATGACCCCACCACTGCTAGTATCCATCAACATGGTGGTATGATAACTACCCGCTCTCTAGCTCTCTACAACTGCCTCCTCATATCACCATCGCCAGTAGGAAGTCTCCTTCCCAGCCTGAAATATTTCTCTAATAGTGTCCGCCAAGAAAGTCCCTGATCCAACTTGGTGAATGTGATCAAGAAGGATCTGAGTAGCTTGAATGTGAATGGTGAGCATGATGAGTTACTAAGTTTGATGAAGCAATGATCAAGGAGCGATCACAGTTTTCTTGATTGATGTGCAGCGATTGCTATGTAATCCAGCAGTCATACTTGAACCCATTTGTTTTTAATCTCAATGAGAATTAGGTTTTTGTTGTGTTACCGACCTGATTGATTTGTATTTAAGGTCGATGAAGTTGTTTAGTTTAATGAGTTGGCAAATAGATAGACACAGTTCAGTTGAGTGTGTAGTTTCCAAACTGGATGATGTATTTGCAGTTTGAGTAAAGGCATATAGGAGCATGAAATGGATCTGATCAAGCAAGCGTAGTGCTATTCAGACAGATCAACAAACTCCTATTGTTTTCTAACAATTACAACAGAATTGAAATCCTCTAACCAGGTAAGCTCTAAAAAGCTTGGTGCTATTCAAATCCTCTAACAAGGTGGTCCATTAGATTGGATTTTCAAATCCTCTAGCGAGGTTACTCTTTATAGGGTATTGCTTCTAACAAGGTATTTGTAGTCAATCCCTTAACCAGGTGATTCCTAACAAGATCTGTTCTTAACATGAATTTTTGTAAAGCTTTAATAGGCTAGGCTCCTAACAGGGCAAACTTCAGAAGAGTTCAGATAGCTATCTTGTGAGTCTCATCTCATTGTGGTTTTTACCTATTTTGATTTCCACATCAAAAATATTTGTGTCAAGTGGTGAATGTTTCTGTGGTTATGTTTTCACGGTTGATTTACTTAACTACTTAACTATTTTTGATAAGTCATGATAATCGGAAGTATTGAGATATGAAGAAGTTGTTTACTGTTAATTTGTTGTAATAGTCAACCGTTTATCTTATGAGTTTTTATCTTGACAGAGGTATTATTCTAAATTTACTCTGAGAGATTGAGTTTTGAGATTGGTGTAGTTTGTATTAGTTTTTCTATCTACTGATTCACCCCCCCTCTCAGTAGTTGCCTGGATACTTATTCTTTCATCATACCATCAATTGGTATCAGAGCATATCACGTCCTCTAAGGTCTAAGCCTAATAGCTTGAGGTAAAGATCTGCAAATCATGATGAAGAAGGAAGGTCTGAAGTTTAATAGAGAGAACTAAAGGATATGGAGTGACAAAATGAAAATTTACATCAAGAGTCTGGGAAGCCAGTATTGGGAACATGTCAATACTAAGTATGTTGCACCTACTGGGATGTGGACTGATGATTAGAAGAAAGAGCAACAAGAAAATCATCAAGCATTGGAGGCTATTATTAGTTCTTTGTCTAATACAGAGTATGTAGATGTTTATGGTCTTGAAACTGCATATGAGGTATGAAAAAAACTTGAAGAGATTTATAGCGGTGATGAACATGTTAAGATTTCTAAAGAACAGAGTCTAAGAGGAAATTTTGATGACATGCAAATGGCTGAAGGTGAGAATATCCAACAGTATGGTCAAAAGATAAAAGAGATAGTCAGTGAAATTAAGAGTGTAGGAGGTAAAGTGGAAGATTTCACAATGATTAGTAAGGTACTGAGAACCCTACTACCGGTCTATGCTATCCAAGTTGCAGCTCTTTAGGAGTTGAAGTCCATTGACAAAACTAAGGTAACTCTTGACTCCATCATTGGCAAGCTTACTGCTTTTGAATTAAATGTTTATGATGGTAGTGTACAGAAATCTGAGTCTACATTTAAAGCTTCTGTTTCTAACCCATCATGAGGAAAAGTAGAGATGCTAGTCACAGTTATGAATCCAGAGCCAGCAAAGAAGCTGATGCTGAAGATAGTTTAGTTGAGCTTGAAGCATTGTTGGCCAAGTGGTTGCCTAGAGGTATCGGTAAATATAGAGGCAAATTACCTTTGAAATGTTTTTCATGCAACAAGATTGGATACATTGCTTCTATCCTAATGGTGGTAATAACCACAAACAAGAGAAATTCAAGAAGTACAAGGGAAAAGGGAAAAGAGATTATCTTATTATTGTTGATGGTGGTATCACTGATGAGGAATCTGATGGTGATGCTAATGAAGACATTGTGTTTGTAGCTATTAAAGAAGAGATGTCAGACTAGAAGGCATTAGTATCCAGGATGGATAACTCTTATGATTGGATCATTGATAGTGGTTGTTCACATCACATGACCAGTGATTGGAGCAAATTTATTTCTCTGAAGGAATTTGATGGTAGAGTTGTAAGATTTGGTAATGACTCACCTTGCATGGTTAAAGGTAAGGGAACTATTTCTCTTAATGAAAAGAGTAGTATAGATGATGTCTACTGGGTTGAAGGTTTAAAGCATAATCTTTTGACTATGGCACAACTCAATGACAAAGGATACCCATTGGAATTTAAAAATGGTATGTTCAAAATATATGAAAACAAAGGTGAATTGATTGCAACCGAGAAGCAAACTAAAGGTAACCTATTTCACCTTAATCCTAAAGTCAACAAATGTTTAATTGCAAAGATAGATGATATTTGGCTTTGGCATAGGAGATTTTGTCATATAAACTTTGATAACATTGTTAAAGTGAGTAAGTCTAAGAAAATGAGAGGTTTGCCTCAGTTAGACAAACCAGTTAATTCTTTGTGCAAAGAATGTCAGTTGGGAAAGATGACATCCTCAACTTTCAAGAGCAAATATTTTTCAGCAAAACATTTGTTAGATTTGGTTCATACAGATCTTTGTGGACCAATAAGAACAAAAAGTATTCAAGGTGACATATATTTTATGATCTTCACTGATGATTGCTCAAGGATGATGTGGGTCACATTCTTGAAGGATAAGACTGAAGCTATTGGTAAGTTCAAGGCATTTAGGTCCTTAGCTGAGAAAGAGAGCTGTAAGAAGATAAAGTGTCTAAGGACAGATCAAGGCAGTGAATTTACTTCTGAGGAATTCACTAGGTATTGTGAAGAAAATGGTATCAAACGACAACTTTATGCACTAAGAACACCACATCATAATGGTATCACAGAGAGAAACAACCAGTCAGTTGTTGAAGCTGCTAGGATGATGTTGATACAAGGAGGTGTAGCAAAAAATTTCTGGAGAGAAGCTATCAGCACAACTGTCTGTTGGCATTTTTGATGATGTTGTTGTGATTGTCATTGATGGACACACACTTTCTTTGAGATCACTTTTTGTATGTATGAGTTATGCTCAACCGATATTTGTTCCAAACTGGTATTGTGTATTATAGCCTTTAGACTATCGGTGTTTTGTAGAAAGTGTTTACCGATCCCAAGCGGTATGAAGACCTCAAGCAGTTCGAGGATCTCAAGCGGATCGAAGGAACTAAAGCGATAGTTATCATTTTTCCCAGTCTTCATTTTTGACAACCGGTAATCGGTTTAATATTTGAACTAGTATTACTTTGTGATGAGTTACCAACCGGTAATCAGTAAAGTTGTATGAACTGGTATTACTTTGTGATGAGTTACCAACTGGTATTATTTTTATGATGAGTTACCATCCACTGACACTTTTGTGGTGATTTTGTGTCATACTACCAAATGTGTCTAGATGTAATGAACCTAGAAACTTGCAATGTAATCCTATTGGACCAACATGAAATTAGATTCCTTTTTAAGGACATCATGTTTAGGGTTTTAGAGGTGGTAGCTGTTAGGGTTTTTGGTGGTTGATGAGTTTTTGTATGTGTGATCTTAGAAGAGAAGATCAAGTCTATGTGCTATAATAGAGTGTGGATTTACTGAAGACTGAAGTAATTCTAAAATGCATTAGAAATGAGCTATCATGGATCTAACCAACCAGATTGTGCTATTTGCTAGATCATTCACTTGTTGATCACTCACATCTTCGACAAGTCTGAAACCCTTAATCAGGTAGGCCCAGAAAAGCCTTTGTAAATCCTCTAATAAGGTGGTTCACAACTGTAGATGTAAAATCCTCTCACAAGGTAGTCTTTAATTGGACTTATCTCCTATTAGAGATTGAGATTCCTAACAAGATCTGTTTTGGTGAAGAACATTGTATGACCTTAACCAGTCTGGTTACTATTCTGCAGATAGTTACTTGTGAGTTTCATCTCACTGTGGTTTTTCCCATTTGGGTTTCCACGTCAAAATCTATTATGTTATGGTGATTGTGCTTATGTGGGTGAATGCCTTATTTGCTGTTTGGTTTGCATTTGTGTTAACCGGTTTGTTAGTAAAACTGTCGTATCAGTTTACTGCTAAACTGTTTAAGTGTTTAAGTTAAGTATTTTTTGGTATACTAATTCACCCCCCCTCTTAGTATTCATCACTGTCTACACTATGAACTCGATTCTAGTAAAGAGAGGTAAGGACAAGACTTCTTATGAATATTGGTATGGTAGATCACCTGATGTTAGTTATTTCAAAATATTTGGAAGCAAATTTTTTATTAGGAGAGGTGATTATATCAACAAAGTTGAGGCTAAAAGCGATGAAGGTATATTTCTTGGCTATTCCACCAAGAGTAAGGCCTACAAGTGTTTTAACAACTGGACACAAAGAATTGTTGAGAGTGTTGATGTTTGAGTGGATGAAAATCCTGAAGTCTTAGAGAAAACTAGTTTAGAAAAAAGGATGAAGATCCTTGCATTTTGTTTTTGGAACCAAAAACTATGAAATCTGAAATCGGCAAAGCAAATATTGATGTACCAGTTCAACCAGAATAGATAAATTCAGAAGAAGATGATGATAATGAAGAAGCTGAACCTGAAGATAATGATCATGTTATTCCAAGATATGTGAGACTGAATTACAATCCTGAATAGATTATTGGGGATAAGGATGCTGGAGTACTAACCAGAAGAAGAATCAGAGAGAATTCTTGCATGATCTCCACTATTGAACCAATAACTACTAAGGAAGAATTTGGTGATGATCATTGGGTTAAAGCTATGGAGGAGGAATTGGATCAAATTGAGAAGAACAACACATGGACCCTAGTACCCTGACCGGTAAATAAAAATGTGATAGGTACTAAGTGGGTTTTCAGGAACAAGTTGAATGAAGATGGTGTTGTAGTTCACAAAAAAGCTAGGTTGGTTTGCAAAGGGTATGCACAAGAGGAAGGAGAAGACTATGGTGAGACTTTTACACTAGTGGCAAGACTGGAAGGTGTCAGAACTTTACTTGCATTTGCAACACACAAGAAATTCAAGGTATATTAGATGGATGTTAAGTCTGCATTTTTGAATGGGATACTAGAAGAAGAAGTATATATTGAGCAGCCAGATGGTTATGCTCTGACTGATAAGAAAGACATGGTATATAGATTGCATAAAGCTTTATATGGATTAAAGAAGACACTGAGAACATGGTATGAAAGGATTCATACACATCTAATGAATATAGGCTTTCTGAGAACCAATGATGATAGTAACATATATCTCAAATCTGAAGGAGATAAAATACTAGTTAGTAAAGTATTTGTTGATGATATCATATTTGGAGGTAATGATGACATGAGAAACAATTTTGTAGATGAAATGAAAAATGAGTTTGAAATGTCTTTAGTGGGAGAAATAAAATTTTTCATAGGATTGTAAATACAACAAATAAAGAATGGTATTTTTGTTACACAGTCTAAGTATGTGAAAGAGGTCTTGAAGAAATTTGGCATGAGTGGCTGTAAACTAGTTGGGACACCTATGGTTATAGGTTGTAAGTTGTCTAAGGAGGATGAGTCCAAATCTATTGATAAGAAGGAATACAGGTCAATGATTGGAAAATTGCACTATGTTGTTCACAGTAGATCAGGCATAGCTCATGTAGTTGGCATAGTTGCTAGATTCCAAAAGAATCCTAAGGAAACACATCTGATAGCAACCACTAATACATTTGGCCTAAAATTCTGACGGAGAAGGTATATTGTGAACAAATTTGATTTTTTTTTGAAAAATTACCCGCATTCGTCGGAATTCCAATGATAATTCAATATACATTTTCAACAGAGAAGGAATTGGCAATGAAATTTGTACTTTTTTACAAAAAGTGCCTACGTTCGTTGAAATTCTGATGACCACATGCATTACTTAAAAAAACAAACAAAAGACCAAGACATTTCAAATCATTTTTGCGGCCTCTTCCCATTCTCACGTTGCCGCCCCAATAGCGTACTCCCACCCAGAGTAAGCATACTCCAGGTTTTGGATGAGGCACTATAGTGTCATAAAATTGTGACACTTACAATTTTGACTGCATTTGGGTCTTCACGATGGCAGCACAATGTTGAACATGAATGGAGACCCCAAAACCTATTTATGACATCAAAAACTGCATCTTTCTGCACCTTGGCCTGATCCTCCTTGCACCCTACTATCCTGGGAGGTGGGACCATGGCGCCCAATTCCCTGGTCCTTCAAGACCATAGCACCTAGTGCCTAGGTCCCTCAGGACCATGGCACCTAGCGCCCTGGTCCCTGGCCCTATTTTGGGCCCAGTCTCTTGTTGGGCATCGGGTCTTCAAGTTTGCAATTTGGAAAATAATGCTCCTAGGTCGGCCTAAGGTTAGAAAAATCAATCTCCTCACCCTAATTGACAAGTATATTAACTACATTTCCCCTCACAGAAAAGGAGGAAAAACATATGTGTGCAAGAGGCGAAAGCGATAGGCAAACATTAAAACATTAAAACATTCAAACATTCAAGCATTCCTTCAAGCAATTGAGCATTCTAGGTCTCCATTCAAGGCTAGGTGTTGCATTCAAGACAAGGATTCAACCATTGAAGAGGAGATCACCTACAACCTACAACATACAACATCATTACACCTTCGCATGTAAGAATACAAACATTCTTACAACAAGGTATCAGTACTTGATTACATTACAAACATTTACATTTACAACATTCTCATTTCTTGGTTAATTCCAAAACTGGGGTTTGACCTAAAGGCAAACCCCTAATCCCTAACCCCCCAATCATCCTCTCTTTTCTATGTGTAGGTTGCAGGTACGCGACTGTAATTGAAGATCTGGAATCCTTGTGCAGAGACGAATAGATCCCCCTTCGTTTCGTGGATTTTTCAGAGGACCGTGTGCACTCCGGGCACCATCGTCCCATCAACTTTTGCTCAAACTTGCAGGATAGCATTGTCTCAACATTTTACTGCTAATTTCAGGTTCACAGCTTCATCCCGTGTCTCTATCTCCGTCTACAAGTGAATCTTTCCTACTTTTACATACACTCCTAGTTCAATCCTTCTATCTACATTCTTTACAAAAGAGGGTATCCTTGCTGTCTCAACCCTTGAAACTCATTTAGAATTCAATCTTGCATTGTGTGGGATTGGATCTTGTGAGTTTCAACCCCTCTTTTGAATGTAAAGTCTCTCCTAAGTGAAAACCATCAATCCTAGTGACCTCCTTTCTCTCTCCTTGGAGTGGGGGAACATCTAGGGTTCGATTTTCCAATTTACATTTTGGTGAACCCGACGTGAACATCCTAATTCTGATTATTCATAGTTAGATCTAAAAAATTTTCTTCCTTAATTACATTTTCATGTTTGATCTTTTGCAAATTTTAGAGGTTAATTGCATAAAAACCCTAAATTTTCTTTTTAGTAATTGAGCTTGTGAAATGTTTAATTGTTAATGCTTGTTTCAGATCTACCCTTCTATTGCAAATTATCAATTCATATTTGTGTCTTAATTCTAGAAATTAAGTGGTTAAGTGTCAAAACCCTAATTTTTAACCCTCTTGATTCAACCTTTGACCGATGATTTCACTGATCAGAACACCTCCAAATCGGCTGTAACTTTGGATTCCGCAACAAAATCATAATATCTTTCATCCCTGAAAATTTTGAAAAAATTTGCGAGGACCATGTGCACCCCGAGAACCATTGTCCCCGACATTTTTTCTGAAATTTTGGGAGCTAGATCTTCCTGTATTTTTCTGCTAGAATCCAGAATCTTGGCTGATTTCATCAATTCTAACACTTTCAAAATTAAAGTCAAAGTTGGTCTAGTGATTGCTTGGATTAAGGCTTCTAATCATTCAAAAATTGTTGAAATTGAAATTTTGTGTCAAAATTGTGTTTCTTACTATCCTAAATCTGAAAAGTGTGTTGGCATTCATTCAAAGTTTCAGTGCTTTATTCAAATTTTTGCAATTTGTGACTTTTGAAATTAAGTGTTTGATTGCAACAACTTTGATTTCTGCTTTCAAAATTGAATTTTGCATGAAATTGAGTCAACTTTTAAATTTCAAAGCTTGCATTGCTTTTAGTATTCCCTCTAAAATCATAAAATTCAAAATTTTAGTTTCCCTCTCTTTTTCAAAATTCAAATTTTGCATTTTTTCAACAATCTTGGAAGGATTCAATTTTGAGATTGCAACTTTAATTTGGCCTATCTACAGATCGTAAAATCACTCAATTTTTTCAGATTAGCTTTAAAATCATCATAACCTTCATCCTTGAAAATTTCAAAAAAAGTTGCAAGGACCGTGTGCACTCCGTTCGCCATGGTCCTCGACATTTTTTTCAAAATTTTGGGAGATTGTCATGATTGCATTTAACAGCTTAAATATAGGAGATTGGCTGATTTTATTGAAATTTTCTACCTCTAAATTCATAAATAAATTCAAAATTCAAGATTTCAATTTTCAAGATAATAATTAAAATTAAGAGCTACCCCCCTTGGCCCTAATTTTTCAATTGTGCCTACCTTTCTTGGAAGTTGTGTTTCCCTCTTCTTTCACAAAGTTCAAATTGGATAATCATTATCTCATTGTTCAATTTTGCCAGCTTTATTTTCAAAATTCAAAATCTTCTCTCTCTCTCTAGTGCATGAGTTTTACAACAATAAGCCCTACTTACACTATTCCTATTAGACGAAGCCTTAGAATTAAGTCTTTCCAAGGTTTAATTACCGAGGAGATGGAACCTAATTTGAATGGCCTTTTTAACGAGGACATGGGTAATTCCTCTAATCCTCTTAATGATGAAGAAGCTCTCCATGAGGTTTCTGTAGAACAACTTTCAAAATTGGATAACCAATTTGATGATTTTCAGCAATGGATGTCTCAAGAATACCCCGATAGTCAAACCCTTTCATTAATTGAGGGTCTAAAATGTATGGTTCAAAGTGATAAGAATGGAATTGATATTTTGCATAGTATTGCACACATCATGGATTCGAATGTGATGCCTATGAAGATTTGTGCCAAAACTTTAGGTTATACACAACCTCCTACTCAAGTCAATCATCCTATCCCTTTGACAACTTCTATTGCTAATATACCTACTTTTACATCAAACATAATGACTACTTCAATACAAAACATTCCACCTATGATCACCAGTCATGGGGGCAGTCCTTCCTCTTCAATCAACCCTCTTCCTTCATTCAATCCGACTTCTTCATTCATTCCTTCAATGAGTGTCCCTATTACATCTCCACAAATGAACATGACGCAAGGGGGCAATTCATTCAACCATTCCATTCCTCCTTGTAGTGCTCCTTTTTTCCAATCATCTCCTATGACTAACTATCATAGTGTCCTGCCACCTTACTCTCAATCAATACCTTCTTTCAATAACATAATACCTCCATCACAATCTAACATGTCTAATATGAACTCTTCGACTGAAGCGACCATTAACAATCTTGCGCAAACTGTCTCTTCTTTACAACAACAAATTGCCTCTATGAATCAATCTAAGTTTAGTGTGCCCACATTTGATGTTGCGAGCCCACTTTCTCTTGACATTGTTCGAGCCATCCCCCCTAAGCATGTTGAAATCCCACAATTGGAGCTTTATAATGGTAAAGGTGATCCTCTAACACATGTTAAGACCTTTCAAACAATATGTACTGATTTTGCTCATGACCAAAGGTTGTTTGCAAAACTGTTTACTAGAACATTAAGAGATAAGGCTCTACAATGGTATTGCTTGTTGCCTTCCTATTCTATTACTTCTTTCCAGCAACTTGCAAATGCTTTTATTCAACAATTTCAAAACAATATAAGTCCTAAAGTTACTTTGATTGATTTAATGCATTGTAAACAAGGTGTTAAAGAAAAAGTGACTGATTTCATTGGTAGATATAAGCATTTGTGTGCTCAAATTTCTTTTCTAGTACCTGACAATGATATTCAAAGAATCTTTATTTCTAATTTGCAAAAAGATATTAGAGAAAAACTTCTATTTTCTGAGTTTACTTCTTTCCAACAGTTGTGTGCAACTCTTCACAATTATCAACTGACTGTGAGTCAAATGGAACAAGCAAATCCTATGGCTCTGAGTGATAAGGGTGATAGTAGTCAACAACCATTTGGGAAGTTTAAACCGAACAGAGGGTTCGTTAAGTTCAATGAAAACATCACCAACAACAATGTGAATGCAGCATCAGGTGTGCCTCCTATTTCTAAGTTTTTCAAGAAAGAAAGAGAGTTTACTCCTTTGAATGAATCATTGCATAGTATTATGAATAAGTTATTGGAACAAAATGTGCTTACTCTCCCTCCTATAAAGCAAATAGATCCTGCAAAGATTAATTCACCCTATTTTGATAACAAATCTTTTTGTCAATTTCATCGTCAACCTGGGCATGATATTGAAAAATGTTTTGCTTTAAAGGGTAAAATTCAAGATTTGATTGATAATAATACTATCTCTATTTCAGGTATGAATGATAAAGACAACACATCTATAGCTCTTCCCAACCAAAATCTTAAAATTTTTACTGATCCATTACCTTCTCATACCTCTAATGTGATTGAGACTAATGGTTCCTCTATCTCACCTGATGGTCTTGTGTCTATGACTCTGAATGTGATTAACTTTGTAGAGCAGCAAAAAATTCCTAAAGAACCTTCCATCACATTTGATTCCAGTGAAACTATCAGGGCACCTGATGGTCCTTTATATATAGTTGCAAAAGTCAAGAATACACCTTGCCGTGGAGTGCTTATTGATCCTTCTTGCATGGTTAATGTTATTACTGAAGAATTTCTTTTTACTTTGCAATTGAATCAAGTGATCTATGACAAAACAAATGTGGTTGTGAAATTATTTGATGCATTTTCTTCTCCTGCAATTGGTTCTATTACATTACCTATTGAGGTCCATAACAAATCCCTTGATGTGAGCTTTGCTATTATTCCATCATCCGAACAATTTCGTGTGAAGCTAGGCTATCCTTGGCTATCTTCCATGAAAGCTATTGCTTCTCCTATTCACAAGTGTTTGAAATTTCCCCATAATGGTGAAGTTGTTACTCTCAATCATAGTCTCTTTAAACCAGCTGAAAGAACTTCTAGCGTTCCTATTGATTATTTTTGGTCTAAACAATTCCAATCTCTTCCACCGCGAAGTGATCATCTTTTCACATCTTATCAAAAGTGGAAAAAAGATATGATCCTATCTCTAAGTGAACCTCAAACACCCAAACCTGATATTCCTATCGTTCTTGAGAAGGAAGTTCTTCCTTTGAAAGATAAAACTAATGTCTTTCCTCAAGAAGATTCCCAACCCATTCCTATGGATGTGACTATGTCTATGTCTAATAAACTTTCTAAAAGTAGACCTATACCTCCTTGTCATCATGGACTTGGTCTCCTTCCTAAACCAAATATTCCTCCTTTATATGGAGCAGTTCCTCCTCCTTCCTCGTATAAAGAGAAGAGACCTTCCTCTTCTCCTATTACCCAACCTAAGAGACCACAACCTAAACACCCAAGTGATAAGGATGAGAAAATTCCTCCTCCTCAAACTTCTCAACTTCCTACTAAGACTAGATGAAATTGTTCTGTGCGTGAACGCTGACAAAAGCGTCATCTTAGAGCTCGTGCAGTTGCTTCTCAAACTTTGCAATCCCCAAAAACACCTTCAGCTGGTATTATTCCATTTTCTCCTCAGCTGAAAATTGAGCCAAAATCTCCTAAGCATAAGATGCATGATGGTTTTGATCCTGCGTGAGTTAAAGATCCTATTTTTATAAATCTTGATGATGATATAGATGAAAATGTTTTTCATGATGAAAATGTTACTTCTCTTGCTTCTGATAGTGAATATGAATATGTTGATATTGATAACCATTTATCTAAAAAAATTTCTAAAGCACTTATCTTAGCTCCTAGACAAGAACAACGTGGCTTGGAACATGAACATAGCCCTTGTTTGGATCTTGTGATAGCTCCATCTGCTGTGTTGGATGTTCCTCCTCTAGCGTGTTTCTTGCCTTCCCGAAATATTGATCAGCAATATCGGGGGGTGGATGACGTGCTAGACTAGTTCATTAGCACAACAGATTCTCTCCTCCTCTCTTGATATCTTTTGTTACTTCTTCTATGTGTTATTCTCATTCTTCTATTTGTTGTCCTTAGTGTTGTCTACTTGAGGATGATGCAAAGCATTGAGATCTCTTTTGGTCTCTCTCATGTTGACTCAAAAGAAAAATGTGTTCCCTTATTCTAGGTGACCTTCCTTAATTGGGGAATGAAGAACAATTATGCATACATACATATGATATACATGAATTATCATACAACATACTGACCCCAAGGAAAGCAAATTCACCTCGTGATTTGTGTTTTGTGTCTATTATCCTTAGGTTTATCTCACACTTGGGGGCTAAATCTTTGTGATAACATGCTCCTTTCCCTTCTCATTTCTTATGTATATCACTACCTTAAAGCAATCACCCCTGCTGAGGCATGTGCAATCGCTTTAACGTAGGGGGCATACACTCCGTCCATATCTCTTCAAGATTCTTAAAAATTTCTTGGCGAACTTAGCTTTTCCTTGAAATTTTTTGGTATTATTCTTGCATGACTCATAGTGAGGGAACCCTACTACTGTCAGTCATGGTTCTCCCTCATGATCTTCCCTTTTACTTTGTCAATCGAAGTCGTAAGATCCTTAGTCCACTGGGGGCTTGGTGTATCTTGCCTCCTTGACGTGGTGAAAGTCTTTCAATGTTGTTTCCTTGTACTTTACCAGAAGTATGGGCATACGCTTATACTCCCTCTAAAGTGGGGGCTAAATGTAGCATTGTAAAATTGTGACACTTGCAATTTCGATTACATTTGGGTCTTCATGATGGCAACGCAATGTTGAACCTGAATGGAGACCCCGAAACCTGTTTACGACATCAAAAACTGCATCTTTCTGCACCTTGGTCTGATCCTCCTTGCACCCTACTATCTCGGGAGGTGGGACCATGGTGCCCAGTGCCCTAGTCCTTCAGGACCATAGCGCCTAGTGCCCTGGTCCCTTAGGACCATGGCGCCCAACGCCCTGGTCCCTTAGGACCATGGCACCCAACGCCCTGGTCCCTGGACCTATTTTGGGCCAGGTCTCTTGTTGGGCATCGGGTCTTCAAGTTTGCAATTTGGAAAATAATGCTCCTAGGTCGGCCTAAGGCTAGAAAAATTAGTCTCCTAACCCTAATTGACAAGTATATAAACTACATTTCCCCTCACAGAAAAGGAGGAAAAACATATGTGTGCAAGAGGCGGAAGCGATAGGCAAACATTAAAACATTAAAACATTCAAACATTCAAGCATTCCTTCAAGCAATTGAGCATTCTAGGTCTCCATTCAAGGCTAGGTGTTGCATTCAAGACAAGGATTCAACCATTGAAGAGGAGATCACCTACAACCTACAACATACAACATTATTACACCTTCGCATGTAAGAATACAAACATTCTTACAACAAGGTATCAGTACTTGATTACATTACAAACATTTACATTTATAGCATTCGCATTTCTTGGTTAATTCCAAAACCAGGGTTTGACCTGAAGGCAAACCCCTAATCCCTAACCCTGCAATCATCCTCTCTTTTCTGTGTGTAGGTTGCAGGTACACAGCTGTAATTGAAGATCTGGAATCCTTGTGTAGAGACGAACAGATCCCCCTTCATTTTGTGGATTTTTCGGAGAACCGTGTGCACTCCGGGCGCCATTGTCCCGTCAACTTTCGCTCAAACTTGCAAGATAGCATTGTCTCGACATTTTACTACTAATTTTAGGTTCACGGCTTCATCCCATGTCTCTATCTCCATCTACAAGTGAATCTTTCCTACTTTTACATACACTCCTAGTTCAATCCTTCTATCTACATTCTTTACAAAAGAGGGTATCCTTGCTATCTCAACCCTTGAAACTCATTTAGAATTCAATCTTGCATTGTGTGGGATTGGATCTTGTGAGTTTGAACCCCTCTTTTGAATGTAAAGTCTCTCCTAAGTGAAAACCGTCAATCCTAGTGACCTCCTTTCTCTCTCCTTGGAGTGGGGGAACACCTAGGGTTTGATTTTCCGCTTTACAAGAACATGAACCGTTTGACCAATTAATGCCAGCTCCAAGCATTCTTGGCTCATGGAATAGGGTTTGCAAAAATGGGAGCAATGTCGGCTCATGGAATAGGGCATGCTCCTGGGGGCTAAAGACCAATAGGCTTCATTCCCCTTCTTTCATTCATTAGTATCGGTCACCCATCTATTTTGCACCTGCAGATAGTGATGTTTCTAATTCTCTGTTGGCTTGGGCATAGGTGTAAAGATTTGTCAACATCCCCCAACCTGTGCAAAAATGGGAGCTTTGAAATGGCACACCGATTGTTTGACAGTCTGCCTCATAGAAATTGGAAGTTTTGGAACAAGGTATGAACATCTATCATAGGAGAAATAATAGAGGAATTTTGTCACATGTTGTAGCTGCAATTGCCAGGGTACATGTTTTAAAGATGTTTTATATCATAGAATCAACATTGCAATGGCTATTTATTTTTTAAAATTTGGATATCGTATTCCCAACTGATGTCTATTTTCATGAAACTATTCCTTTAGGCAAGAAAAAAAATCCTGAAAAAACTACACAAGGCTTAAACCATTATTCATAACCCCCTGAAAATCTCTTCATTACCAAAAAAACCTATTCATACTTGAAAACATTATTCACACCTAAAACATTGTCCACACCTAAGACATTAATCACAACATCAAATAAAATTCATAGTGTAAATAAACACTATTCATGTTTAAACTATTGTTCATAGATTCATTTAACCTCAAAAATTACTCTAGAAGCTCTTGAGTCCAAATTTGTTGTTCTCTATATGAATTATGGGGTTTGAAATCTATTTAGTATGATTTTGTAATATCTGTTGTCCAATGATGATTGAAAACAAGGAATATTCGCTGTCAAATCTACAAGAGTCCTAAAAAATGGGCGTATGATGATGCAACCTCAAATTCCTCTTATTTCATATCTAAATCAAACAAATGCCTCATTGACAGTCATAAATACATGTTATAGGCAACTAATGTAAAATTACATGGACTATCACAATAATGTATCAAAATCAGAGTTCACTATATTATTGACATTTCGTCAAACATGTCATGCAACCTCTGAAAATATATTATAGCTACAAGTCCATTCAAATCTTATTATAAACCTGTTCCAATGCAATCATAGGATCTTTACATAGGCTAACTACCAAGAGATATGCTACTGATTTTTCGAAGACATTAGACAGTCACTAACTGAAGCATATATCTCAAAATTACAATGAAAGAAGAGGTCTAAAGAACCTGATTAAGCTATGCCCAAGTCTGGCGATGGAAACAACAACATTACTCATCCAAAATAAAGCCATGTTAGAGTTACGATCTTCAATATTTTCTCTTAGAAAAGAGATAAAATTAAAAAACCACATGATTACTACAATAAATTTATTTTCTTATTAAAAATATAAATAATTACATTAGATATATATTCCACATAAAGAAAATAAATGATGAAAATCATTTGTGTCTTAAATAATGAGATCAACAACTAAAAATGAGAAAATAATATCCTAATTACGACTCCCTAATTAGTATAAGATACTATTTCCAATATTATTCTAAGGATAAATATTCAAAAAGTATAATAATAACACTAATACGTATATCACTCTCATGCCTTCCTTAATTTGATATAAGGTCCCTCTATCCAAATATGAAGTCTCAAGGGAGTTGTATGTGTCAATTATTCAAGCTTCTTCGTAATCTATTCCAACCTCTTCTTCCAACACATGTCTTGATGATGGTTGAGGATCTTTAAACTTTGAAAATATGAATGAACACACTCCTCTAGAAATGATTTAAATACCACATTAAATTATACACATGGATGCAATGGACATGATTTAGGATGTGTGCAATGAAGTGTGGAGGTTCATGAGAAATATACATTACATTTTTCTGAAGAAGATTTAGGTTTCTATCCTCCTCCTTTGTTGACATCCCCTCCCCCATTTTCTAATATATCTATGACTTTTCCAACAACTTTTAATCACAACAAGAGATAATTTTGTATGAGTTTCTTAAAGCCAACTTTATTACTCTCCCCTTGAAAAATTGAAGAAAAAGCCATAAACAAAATTAGGACAATCCTTTTTTCAAGCATCATCAACTATTCCACTAATGAATGTCATGATTTGGAGATTAAAATTCAACAACTTATTGTAGTTCTAGTAAAATTTAAATAATAGGTGACAATGAGTTATACACTCATGATATCCCTTATAAATGACATTTATAACCTATTATGTTTTTATCTTGCTATATGACATCAATAGCTTAATTACCTATTAGGGGCTCATTGTCATTCATGGTACTATGATTTCATGTACAATAATACTTGGGAGGCAACATAATAGCCTAGTTCTTCTTGTCTCTGATGAATACTAAGAGGGGGGGTGAATTAGTATACCAAAAAATATTGTAATCAATCTTTTAAACAGTTTAGTAGATAACCGGTGCAACAAATTCACTAATAAACGGGTTAAGATAAATGCAAACCAAATAGAAAACAAGGCACTCACCCACAAAAGCACAATCACCATAACATAAGATATTTGACATGGAAACCCAAATGGGAAAAACCACGGTGAGCAAAAACTCACAAGTAACTATTTGCATAATAGAAACCAGACCGGTTAGGGTCATACAATGTTCTTCACCAGAACAAATCCTGTTAGGAATCTAGATCTCTATTAGGAGATAAGTCCTATTAAAGACTACCTTGTTAGAGGATTTTAGATCCACAGATGTGAACCACCTTGTTAGAGGATTTACAAAGGCTTTGCTGGGCCTACCTGGTTAAGGGTTTCAGACTTGTCGAAGATATTAGTAATCAACAAGTGAATGATCTAGATACTAGCACAATATGCTTGGTTAGATCCTTGACAACTCATTGTTAATGCATTTCAACATTACTTCAGTCTTCAATATCTCCACACTCTGTCTCTTCACACAAACCTAATCTTCTCTATGATGATCGCACATAACCATTTCAATTCTATATCTTGCATATCACACATCTCACTTACACATGCAAACCCTAGATATGATGTCCTTATGAATGAAACTGATTTCATGTCGGTCCAATAGGATTAGACTACAAGTTCCTAGGTTCAGTGTATCTACACACATTTGGTAACATGACACAAAAACACTGCCAAAGTGTCCGCGGATGATAACTCATCACACATTACAGTAATACCGATTGGTAACTCATCATAGAGTAATACCAGTTAATACAATATACCGATTACCGGTTGTCAAAAATGAAGATTGGTAGATGATAGTATTTTGATCAAAAGTTAAATACCACTTGGGTCCTTTGTACTGCTTGAGATCCTTGAACCGATTGGGATCTTCAGTCTATCTATGATCGGTAAACCATTTTTTGCAAAACACCGATAGTCTAAAGACTATACATTCAATAATACACAATACCAGTTGGAACAATTACCAGTTGAGCATAATTCATACATCAAGAAAGTGTGTGTCCATCAATGACAATCAAAACATCATCAAAATACCAATAGTCTCTACATTGTGGAGCAAGAATAATAGCTGTCAATTGTTCCTCTTTTTTAAGGACCCACTTTACCTTTGTTGATTTTTATCTTTTATAACTTGATATCCTTTCTTGCATAGAATTGTCCTCAATCCAAATTCTCTCCTTGCTTGGACGTGTGTGTTCCTTTATTAGGACCTCTTTCATTGTTTTGTAGGCAAATAAACAAAGACATCAACCTCTCCTCTCTACTTATACACAAAATGGCTAATTGAAACCACTTCATATACACAAAATGTCTCCTTGCACTGATCGAGCCTAAAAAATGTGACACCCTTGTTCAACAAGGCTTGATACTCTACAACACCATGCCTATCATTCATGAGCTCAAGGTGGTTGCTTTCATGCTCAATAAAAATATGATCAAAACTTTTTTGTATTTTTGCCACCATCATAATATCATTTTTCTATTGTTAACATTAGACATCCTCATGCTACACTGGCAATTCATCGGGTTCTTCAATTTATTCACTCTTTATATGTTAATGACTACCTTTAACTTATTAAACTTCAAATAAATAATCATAATGAACTTCAAATAAATCATCATAATGACCTTTATTCACTCTTTATATGTTAGTGACTACCTTTAACTTATGAACCTTCAAATGAACCTTCAAATAAATCATCATAATGACCTCAAATAAATCATCATAATGACTACCTTTAATTTTTTATTGTTCCACCCTACAATTTTGTATTTGAGGTATGTAAAATAGTTGCTCTATAGAGTTTTTTTATCTCTCTACATTCTTTTGGTTGCCTTCATTTAAATTATATATTGTTTCCATGATTTCAAAAAATAAATATTTTAGGAACAAGGTTTGATATGCATATATTTGTTATATACCAACACAACAATTGAATGTTGGAGGTGTTATGGATATTTTAATACAGACATTTAAAATATAGAAACCCTTGTTATAAAATCTTAAAACTATTTCCAACACCAAGAAGTAGGGTTATTTTAGAGATTTTGGAAGTAACTACACATCAAATTTTGGGTGCCTTTGAAAAGAAAGTGGTATGATGAAATCTTTGGGCATAAAATAGATGAAATGCACTCCATACTACTGCTACACAATATTTTGGTCAATGATATTTTTAAAATATCAAAGGAAGGTGTATGGAACAACCAAATTCTTATCATTATAAATAATGAATATTTTAAGATCCTTTTATGATGTGTAAGTTGGGAATATTTTATGAAAGGTCCGTAAATGAACACTCTTTAAACTGATTTTAGCAATGACTATCAGATGTAGACAAAATGAATTCTTTTTGGAATAGGATACACAAAATCTACTATCAAAAGGTTCTAAAAAATTCTTGGGACTAGGAGGTGTGAACTGACCTACTCTTTTGCTTTTCATGCCATCAAAATTTGAGTTTGATTGTGATCATTTACTTTGCCAAATTCTTCACACGTAACTCCTGAATCAATTTCCTACACACAAAATGATGAAAATAGGTTTGTTGATGGGGGATTTCCTAGGTCAAATAGGTTTGAATATACCTTGAAGTGTGCAATATGGAAGGTTTTTATTCTTAATCTCCTACCCATTTCTTAATTTAAAAGATGATATCTTTATTAAATATCTCCTCTATTTTTGGAGGTAGACATCTTTAAGAAAAGATATCTTCTCCCCTCTTTAAAATGATCCCTTTACACTTGTTGAAAAATATCTCTTTTACAACTATCTCTTCCTTTCTTATAGCAATGAGGCACGCACAAGGATCTTTCTTCCTAGCTTGGAATGCATGTATGTTTATTAAGGGTATCTTCTTGGTGTTGAAGGTGCTTATCCTTGATCGCTATCTACCTTAAGATATCAACCTAGAGGTATGTTATATCCTCAAACTAGAAGTGTTGTGTTACATAGTGCCCCCTAGGGCATGGTTATTATTTTTTTGAGATTCGTTACTTGGAATAGCATGGATTAATGCTAGTGTAATCACTGATCATTGTTGTTGTTTACACCTTTTCAAGTGTTGGTTATTATTGTTGTTTGTGTTTTGTGTCACTACAACAACCATTTTGTAGTAGAGTTTTTGGATTGCCTTGTGATCAAATGGTTTTGTTTGTTAATCTTCTCTATCATGGATCACCTAGCATAACAACAGTTGCTAGCCAATGAAATCCATGATGTAGCATGAATCACCCAACATTACACAACTTGTTAGCTAGTAGTATTCACATTTCTTCTCTTTTCTCTTATAATATGACTAATAGTAAGCATCTCCTTAGTAGACCTAGAAGTCATATCTCTTCTCCTGTGACAAAGTGTTCAAGTAGAATTGTTGGGACTAGGAGGTGCGGATCGACCAGATCCTCCACTTGTCAGATGTAGACAAAATGAATTCTTTTTGGATTAGGATGGTACACAAAATCTACTATCAAAAGGTTGTCAAAAATTCTTGGGACTAGGAGGTGTGAACTGGCCTACTCTTTTTCTTTTCATGCCATTAAAATTTGAGTTTGATTGTCATCATTTACTTTGCCAAATTCTTCACACGTAACTCCTGAATCAATTTCCTACACACAAAATGATGAAAATAGGTTTGTTGATGGGGGCTTTCCTAGGTCAAACCTCGGGTTGTGAATTAACCTTGAAGTATAAGGTTTTCCTTTTGAGGGAAATGATAGATCTAATCTAAAAATGCTTAAAATTGACCATGATACCTTGATGAATCTTTCTTGAATCCTCACACAAGGTTTTAGGATGTCATGTAGACTGTTGATCATGAATGTTGTGCTTTAGCTTGAATTACCCTTCAATACTTGATGAATGCTTGATCGCTTGTTCACTTGGAATTGAATTGATTTTATAATTAAGAGATCACTTAAATTGTAGGTAGACCCCTTCAAATGATAGGGTAGGCTTCCTTTTATACCTAATCATACATAAAGTGTTTGGATTTTTTCTCACACACGAGGAAAGAAATGAGGGGTCATATTTTGGGTCCCAATCACAAGTACCAGGGAACCTAAAGCATCCTAGTCTTGTCAATGAGGACTTAAAATTGAACAGAGGTTGAGGAAGGAGTTGAAAATGCAGATTTCAAGACGATGTGAGTAGAATCAAAGTGGGCACGAAGAAAAACATGCCTAGGGGATATTTAGGATGGGACATACTAAAGTGGGCATCAATGTCTCAAGATCAGATGGACCTTAAGTGATTGTCTCCCTTGCATATGATTTGTTTGGGTGAAAAACTTCACCATTATACTCACAAGAATTTTATTAAGTCTCAAATATAGGGCTCATAACTTATTAATGATGTAGTGAAAGTCCTTCATGAAGGACTTCTAGAAGTATTTTTTTATGAGTCTTTGTGAAGTGTAGAGAAAATACAATTGATGCTTAATGGATTTAAGGAACGTGCTTTCAAATTGGAAGCCAAAGTTTTGAAGGATGTAGAGAAGAAGGTGAAAGAGAAAAGACTAGAAGTTTTGGTGATTAGATGTGTAACAACACATATCCAACTACAAGAAATCATAATTTTTTTTTTAGAAAAGTGTAAAGGATGTAGTGGTGGCATACATGTTTTAAAGGCAATTGCCTAAATATATTAAAGATATTAAGGGTCACATAGATATTATAGCATCACAAATTGTACAACTATCGAATACTATAGACATGAAGAATGATGCAGAAGGAAACATAAGGCTTCAAATAGAAAACTTGTACATGCAACTAAATCCATTGACTAATCAGAAGAACAAAATTAAGAAACAGTTCGATCATCTGAGAGATGTTGTAGACTTGCAACTCACCAGCTACTTAGTTTTTGTGGGTAAGAGTTTTTTTTGTTTTGGTTATGGTTGTGGTGTTTGTAGGGAGACATTTACAAATTTATATATATTTTCACTATTTAATGGTTTATGGGTTTGTAATGGTAATTTAATGTTCTTTCATATTTTTGTATAGATACTTTATAATAGCCTATTATAGTGATTTTTTCTATTATGGATAATGTTGTGGGTCAGATGGCTTTGCCATCGGTGTATGAAAGCATTGCATGAATTCTACTTTTAAAAATTACATGAAACAATTTTAATTTATTTGATTCAATGTTATTTGAAAAACAATTATCAATGATGTTTCCTTTCTCCAAGAATTGGATCTAGGATCTTTCTGTCAGATAATATGTAACATCCAATGACTAAATATTTTCTTTACAAATGCTTATTTTATTTAATTATCATCTAAGTGTGAATTATAATTTATATCTGTGCAGAAGCAGAAGATACAAGCTACAGACTCGTGTGCAAGTAAATTTCATACAAGAAAGCAAGTAGGCATTATCTTGAATGACATGGAAACAAGCTCATCAATTGACTAGAAGAGAGAAATTGGAGAAAAGAAGAGGTAAGTGTTAAAGGGTGATAAATACATAGAGAGTATGCAATACAAAAAAACAATGTTTGGAGTGTGTGATGTGACATCTCTAATTTATGTCTGGAGGGACTAACTAGTTTTGGAATTCCTAGGAAACATATTGGGCCACGCTTGGAGGAAATCAATGTGTTCATGCAAGGGCCACTTTTTCCTATTATGAGAATGATGCTTTTGAACCAAAGGATATTTGGAAGACAATATCCAAAAAATTTCTATAGCGTGGAACCAGAGTTGGTTGATTCGAAGTACTTTTCAGCTTCTAGAAGACCAAGAGGTTATGTACATAATCTCCCAATAGAAGGGAGATTTCAAGCATTACCTCTCCCCCTCATGAATATTGAGGAAGAACTTCCTCAGACAAAGGATGGCCTCCATGGGATCAAAGAAAATAATTGAATTACATAGACTGCAGATGATGTAGTGGTGTCCTTCGTGAAGAACTCTGTACTATAATTGAAAATTCACGATGGAAACTGCAAGATAGTGAACAAAAATACATTCTTGAAAAGTGCGAAGAATGGAACTTGGTTTGGGTGGGGCCAAGTCAGGTGGCTCCTCCATAAGTTGACGAGATGGAAATTATATTAGGATTTGAAAAAGATCACACTCGTGGAACTTCGTGTGTGACTGATCGATTGCGCTGTTTGGGTAATGCATTCCAAATAGATATAGTTGCATACCATTTATATGTCTTGATAGCATTTTATCCTGATGACATTAAATTAAAGTACTTTCTCTTCTATTTGGTATTGGTGGAGTAGAGGTTGCATTTCATCGACCTAGGATACATATTTCCGCAGATACAACACAAGTTAAATGTATCCCAGGTCGATGCAAAGCAACCTCTGCTCCAGAGATCAACAGAAAATAGAGAAAGAACTTTAATTTAATGCCATCAGGATAAAAGGATTTAATCAAGACAAATAAATGGTATGCAACTGTATCTATTTGGAATGCATTACCCAAATAGCGCAATTGATCAGTTGCACACGAAGTTCCACAAGTGTGATGTTTTTCAAATCCTAATATGATTTCTATCTCTTCAACCTCTAGAGGAGCCACTTGACTTGGCACCACCCAAACCAAGATCCATTCTTCCCACTTTTCAAGAATGTATTTATGTTCACTATCTTTCAGTTTTCCTCATGAATTTTTAATTATAGTGCAAAGTTCTTCTCGAAGGACACCACCACATCATCTAGAGTCTATGCTTCATTTTTTTTCTTTGATCCCATGGAGGCCAATAGCCTTTTTCTGAGGAAGTGCTTCTTGAATAGTCATTGGGGGGAGAGGGAATGCTTGAAATCCCCCTTCTATTGGTAGATTGTGTACATAACCTCTTGGTCTTCTGGAAGCTGAAAAGTACTTCGAGTCCACCAACTTTGGTTCCACACTATAGAAATTTTTGGATGTTTCCTTCAAATATCCTTTGGTGCAAAAACATTATTCTCATAATAGAAAAAAGGTGGTCCTTGCATGAACACATTGATTTCCTCCAAGCCTAGCCCAATAGGTTTCCTAGAAAATCCAAAACTAGTTAGTTCCTCCAGACATAAATTAGAGATGCCACATCACACACTCCAGACATTGTTTGTTTGCATTGCATACTCTCTATGTATTTATCACCCTTTAACACTTTCCTCTGCTTTTCTCCAATCACTCTCTTCTAGGCAACCGATGAGCTTGTTTCCATGTCATTCAAGATAATGTCTGCTTGCTTTCTTTTACAAAATTTACTTTCACATGAGTCTTCCACTTGTATCTTCTACTTCCGCACAAATATAAATTATAATTCATGCTCAGATGATAATTAAATGAAATAAGCATTTGTAAAGAAAATATTTAGTCATTGGATGTTACATATTATCTAACAGAAAGATCCTAGACAATTCTTAGAGAAAGGAAACATCATTGATAACCTTTTTTTGCAAATAACATTGAATCAAATAAATAAAAAATGTTTTATGCAATTTTTAAAAGTAGAACTTGTTTAATGCTTTCATGCACTAATGGCAAAGCCATCTGACCCATGACATCTGATGCCATCAGAATTTCGATGACAACTAAAGAAACATCTGACAAGGATGTTATATATCCAACGTCACTTCCTTGTCGGGCAATTGTCGAGGAGAAAACATAGCATTTGTTGGAATTTTGACCGTAATCTATAAAAAATTTTGGTTGGGGGAGAAAATACAGCCGTCGTCAGAAGAATGATGAACATCATTGAAATTCCGATGCAAATGGCATCATCAAGAAGACCGATGACTAGTTTTTGATGGTTAAATTGGTCGGAAGTCTACCATGGTGTCGTCGGACTTCCGACAATTAGCTGTCGGAAATTAGGCCCAAATGTACTAGTGAACCAAAAGAATTTTTAGATATCTAAAAGGTACTATTGATTATGGGTTATGGTATCCATATGGAGGACATTTTGACTTGAAGGTGTACACAGATGCAGATTGGGCAGGAAATGTTGATGACCGGAAAAGCACAACTGGTGGAGCATTTTTTCTTGGAGGAAGACTTGTTTCATGGAGCAGTAAGAAGTAGAGTTGTACTTCACAATCTACTACTGAAGTTAAGTATGTTGCAGCTTACATGAATTATACACAGGCTATATGGATGAGGCACATTTTGGAAGGTTTTAAGATGAAGATTTCAGAACCTATAAATATTTTATGTGATAATACAAGTGCCATAAATATTTCCAAGAACCCTATTTTGCATGCACGAACCAAGAATATTGAATTGAAGTATCATTTCTTGAGGGAAAAAGTACAGTGTAAAGATGTGATCTTGGAGCATGTTTCTACCAAGGAACAACTTGCAGATAGTTTTACTAAACCTCTGCCTAAGACTACTTTTGAGTATCTTAGAAGTTAGTTAGGGGTCCTCTTCATGAAGTTAGTTAAGTATGATGTAGATTACATCAGTCCCGGAGCTACTTGCAGAATTTAATAGAAGGATTGGTGTATAAGTGGATTTATTCCACAAGGGGAGCATCAAGTTGCAGAATATTGATGATGCATAGTGAAATTTGACATTACATGTTTTAATTTCAATTTGGCATTATTGTCAAAGGGGGAGAAGAATTATGTGATTATGGGAAGGAGAACCAACAACAAGCTAAAGGCATGGAGAGCATGGTGAATACCTGGTAATGTAAACCGAGATTCCTATTCACATTCACACAACAATCAATGGTATTGATATTTCTATTGCCATCAATGCCAAAGGGGGAGATTGTTGGTATTTGCATGAAGATTGCATTAATGATATGTTATGTTGTCATTGGTGTCAATTAAAATGGTAATGATATTGTTGATATTACTGTAATATTGTTACTATAACCGGTAGGAGGAATTTGTGGAGTGAATTGGTAACCGGTGTAAACCTTATCTATCATTTTAACCGGTAAACCCTACCTATTGTTTTTGATAAACCCTAACCAATTAAGTTTGGTGAATTGGTTATATTAGTTTATGATCTGATGATGAGTGGTAATGATTATGACACACATGATTATTATATGAAGACAATTCCAAGATATTTTGGCGAGTTATTGTAACGGTTTTTGTCTAGGGAATGAGAAAATGCATTGCATCTAATGCAAAGTGAATGATGAGTTACTAAGTTTGATGAAGTGGTGATCAAGGAGCGATAAGGTTTTCTTGATTGATGTGCAGATATTACTATGTAATCCAACAGTCATACTTGAATTGATTTGTTTGTAATCTTGATGAGAATTCAGTTTTTCTTGTGTTACTGACCTAATTGATTTATATTTAAGGTTGATGAATTTGTTGAGTTTAATGAGTTGGCAAAGAGATAGACACAGTTCAGTAGAGTGTGTATTTGCCGAACTGGATGATGTATCTATAGTTTGAGTAAAGGCAGATAGGAGCATGAAATAGATCTGATCAAGAAAGTGTAGTGCTATTTAGATAGATCAACAAAATCCTATTGTTTTCTAACAATTACACCAGAATTGAAATCCTCTAATCGGGTAATCTCTAACAGGCTTGGTGCTATTCAAATCCTCTAAAAAGGTGGTCCATTAGATTGGATTTTCAAATCCTCTATTGAGGTTACTCCCTACAGGGTATTGCTTCTAACAAGGCATTTTTAGTCAATCCCTAAACAGGGTGATTCCTAATAGGATTAGTTCTTAATAAGACTTTTTGTAAAGCTTTAACAAGCTAGGCTCCTAACAGGGTGAAGTTTAGAAGAGTTCAGATAGCTATCTTGTGAGTCTCATCTCACCGTGGTTTTTACCTATTTTGGTTTCCATGTCAAAAATATTTGTGTCAAGTAGTGAATGTTTTTGTGGTTGATTTACTTAACTACTTAACTATTTTTGATAAGTCATGATAACCAGAAGTATTGAGATATGAAGAAGTTGTTTATTGTTAATTTGTTGTAACAGTCAACCAGTTTATCTTATGAGTTTTTATCTTGACAGAGGTATTATTCTAATTTTACTTTGAGAGATTGATTTTTGATATTGGTGAAGTTTGTTTCAGTTTTTGTATCTACTAATTCACCCCCCCCATCTCAGTATTTGACTGGATACTTATTCTCTCATCATACCATCAAGACCCACTAAGGTAATCCATAGAAAAGGCCTTTGCGAATATATAGCCCAAGAGTCCAGCCCTCAAGAAACCAAGACTACTACGAAGGAAGTAATGATGGTCACCTTTGAGCAAACAAAAGCATGCTAGATCGAGAACCAAAAACATTTCATGGAGACTGGAATCTTCCTAGCTGACCTATCTCTTGAAAAGAAGAGATTCTACAGGATGCAGAATAGCAGGTTCCACCTTGTTGAAGGGGTTCTTTTAAAATAAATTTTGATGGGATCCTACTCCGTTGCATAGACCAAGACCAAACCCATAAGATCTTACATGAATTCCATCATGGGCTCTCAGGGGGCCACTATTCTGCGCAAACCACCATCATCAAGATTACCCATGTTGGGTATTTCTGACCCTCGATGTTTAAAGACACACATGCTCTAGTGAGAGAATGTAAGGAGTTCCAATACTACAGTGGTAGGCACTTGAAGGCAACAATGCCACTCAAGCCTATAATGGTGGAAGAGCCCTTTTCTTAATGGGGTCTGGATTTCATAGGGATGATTAATCTGCCAAGCTCAGCCAAACACAAGTGGTTCCTTATTGCCACTGACTACTTCACAGATGGTCTGAAGCTGTACCCCCAAGGAATTCATCAGAAACATAAATACTAGCATTCTTGGAGGAGCTAGTATGTCGGTATGGTCCACCAAAGACCATAATATCAGACAATGCACGAGCATTCATGGGATCCCGTGTAACCCAATTTTATCTCAGCCAAGGTATATATCTAAAGACTTCCTCAAATTATTATCCTCAAGGAAATGGCCTAACCAAGTCTACCAACAAGAACCTCATAAGACTCATTAAAAGGATTGGGTCTGAATACAAAAGGGAGTGGCATCACCACTTGAGAAGCGCATTATGGGTAGACTAGATCACACCTAAGAAATTTTTAAAGAACTCTCCATACAAGTTGGTCTATGAAAAGGACACCTTATTCCTTGTATCTTTGGAGATCCTCACCTTGGAGCTCCTCAAGTCCATTGAGGTGATGAAAAATGAGCCCATGGAGGTAAGGTTGGTGGAAATTATGGAGCTAGAAGAAGCAATGAAAGCTACATTTGAATCTCTTCAGAACCACCAACAAACCATCAAGAGGTGGTTTGATAATAAGAAGAGTTCTGACTCAGGGCTCAACTAGGGTGATCATGTTTTAAAATATAATGAAAGGGTGGCCAAGCCAGGTCAACACACAATGCTTGATGGTTTATGGGAAGGACCCTTCCTCATAAGGAATTGCAAGGGGTTTCATGCATTTGACCTTGAGAACATGCAAGGGGAGTCTCTTGAAATCCTGATTAACGGGTTTCATCTTAAACCTTTCTATTAAAGATTAGCATCCCCAATGTAAAATATATATTTTCAGTGTGCCTTATTTATTTAATTATGGTTTTTCATGCATTGCAAGGAGAAAGAAGTAAATCATAAGATACACCGTTAGTAATCAAAAGGGGTCATTATATTATATATAGCAGTATCTTTGTACAATGCATAAAAAGGCTTGTAGCCTACAAATTTTTAGTAGCAGGGTGACAGATCTTTGAAGTAGGGTGGTAGTCTTTTAGTTATCTTTCTCATCCTCATCCTAATCCATGAGAAATTCTGAGTCATCATCTTCTTCTCCCATCCACTCATGGCTAGAGTCACTATCAGATCCCTGAGATATTGACACAAGCACTAGGTTTGGAAGAATATACAGCATTAGGATCTATGAGAAGATGTAGTCTCCAAACTCGGTATACCATGTTGTGCTAGATAGAGTGGGCACTATTAGATGGACTCTAAGGAGGAACTCCAAAACATGCTCTACACGTAGGCAATGAGTGGACAATGACAGACTCTTTAAGCCTCCTATAAGAAAATACTAGGTCACTTCTTGTCCAAGGGTGATGAAGCGTTGTAAGTCCAAGGCCAAGGGAAGACCTCTGAAAGGGGCGAAGTATTCCATGACATCCTTAAGGTTGTCCAAATACTTTGATGGGAAGAGTGTCTTAGTCAACTCCATCGTCAGATAGTCGGTTGTCCCAGCATCTAGCAATGAAGCCATGAAGCAGGAGTAGATATCTGTGTTGACATAATATCTATCAACGTCATCGATAAAATCTTCCCCGAGCACCCATTTAATGGTAGCAGTGATCAAAAGATTTTTCTATCACATCATGCCTTGCAACCTCTAGTCTAAAATGTTGCCAAGGAAAGCAACTTGTGCTTTGCTACTGGTAAGCCTGATGGGAGTATCCATAACTCAAGAAACTCTACTGTTGAGCCAGCTTCTAGGCAAAGGATTTTCTAAAAAGATATATTTATAGTTGATTTCTAGCTCTGAGTAATAAATAAAATTAAGAGCCAATGCCCTAATCTTTGATGTGGCTGTCTTTTCTCATTACTCACGCAAGTGAATGGAGTCAATCCTTAAGGTTGCATATGTCTTGTCCAGAGCCTCAAAAAGAAAAACAACATACTCAGATGCCATGGATATCTTCAAGTATGTTGTTCCTTAACCCAGTAGTCCGCAGGTCTGTCTTGGCTCGTGTGAGCTTTGCTAGCTGCATATTTTCTGTTTAATAAGGAGATCTATCTAGACAAAGAGATCATCACTAGTGGATTGTAATGATGGCGTAGTGGGCTGACATCTTTTAAAATGCAAATGGCGGTGCTTCTTCCCATTCTAGCATTAACGTTGCTTGGAGAATGAGGTAACATACGTGCTGGCAGATACCTATCATAAATGCTCCCTTTTCGTGCACAAATCTAGGCATGTGATACATTTAAGGACGAAAGCTTCAAAAGTACATGTCATATTTTCAGTTTGCATTCCCAGTGCTAAAGCCTTTCAAAAGTGTCAGAAAAAGATCACCTACAAAAAAATGGAGATGGAAGCAACAACCTCAAATATTTTCTAGGGTGAAATATGGGTGGACGTATACAGGGAAATTTCATATGCATCCCATGCCATGCTCCCCAAGCCAAAATATCTCAGGACTAAACCCAAATCAAAGACGACCACCCATGATTCCATGGCAGTAATTGATTCATTAGAAGAGGTCATTGAGCCTGAGCTGCATAGGCAGTCAAGAGCCCTCAGGGAGGTTGCATGTGGGAGAATGATAAATCATAGAAATGAGCCACATTCTACGATGTTCAAATTTTGGAATAGCAGCACTCCTCAATTTATGGTCCCTATGGTTCCACATTGTCTAGAATTTGTGGCCGCATGTGCAAGCAAGTTTGTGCAACACTCTCTTTCGATACAGGGCTCCTCTCTACAACTCGTTATAACCCCAGAAACTATTCGGGACATGCTATGTTATCCTAGAATTGATAGCACAAAGGTGTTTAATAAAGATGTTATGGAAGACTATTGACACTCTAGGCGATACATTGTCCCATTTTGTCAAACTACTCTGAAATGAAATTTGGTGGTTGAGCCTCCAAAGTTCCCTGTCCCTTATAGTGATTTAAGGAAAGATGATCTCAATTATATCGCCTCTACCATTGTGTTCCTATGTGGTCATGGCAATGACCGAGAGATCACCGCTCCTAAGATGGGTTTCTTGTTCAAATATCGGAAGCAAAAGGAACCACTCCATTTTGAATTCTCTGTGTTGATAGCCAAAGAAATAGTGAGGAAGTTGGCCAAATTTGAGCAATCATGGTGGTTCAAATTTCCTCATTCCTAGTTCATTTATATGAGCACCAAAATGTCACTTTCTTTAGTCAATTCATGCAATTGGCTACTCATTATGAGTTAGTTAACAAAATGCCTGTGTCCACCTGGACTCCCATACTATTATCTACTTATGATGTATACCAGTTTTTAGATTGTTTCTCAGCTCCCATCCTTCACGATTTTGGTGTCATCCTGGAGGAGCCTCTTGCTCATTTTACTGAAATCCAAGTGAATTGGATGTGTAGTAAATGCCCCCGCTGCGACTGGTTCCTGGGTAAGGATTTTTCTTTTGTCTGAGTGCATGGCTTCTCTGAGGAGTCCTTCTGCCTTCTGCCTTCCTACCTATGTTACCAAGAGAACCCTAGCTCTCAAGATTTTCTGACATCTGGTGGAGGTTGAAAAAGCTATAGGGTCAAGAAAACATGATACCTCCATAACTGAGGACCATAAGGTGATTGGACCCATCATTCTCGAGTGAAGGAGCATTGCTGAGAGGGTCCTAACCTCCAAGCTGGTTCAACTCAGCTTGGTAGCAATTGATGATGTACAAAGCTATGACCTAGACGGATGCCTATCCAGCAGACACAAAAAATGTTATTAAACATGTGTCAGGGAGCTCGTGGGAGGGGGGTATCAGCCCCCTAGTGAATGACCCAAGCCTTTATGTGGGTCCTAGTGATTTTCCTATCATTAAGCGCCCCCCATAGTTGAGTTTTTACTCTCTCTCTCAAAGGCACAATACAACTAAGCCTATTCCCTAGAACATGTTGTAAGCCATGAAGGATAATTTTTGGTCTAGGAAGAAGAGGGAGAATTTCTAGATCTACCACAAAGAAACTAATCTACCTAGGGCTAATATGGGGAATGCTCCTTTAGATGATCATTTTGAGGCTGAATGGCAACAACACAATAATGATGAGGAAGAGACAAGTGATGAGTCCCCACGTGATGACTCATTCCCTGAGGAGGCTCAACCTCAGGAAGTAGAGGTTATAAATGTAGAAGAGCAAGGTTTTGAGGCTAACATTTCATTTCCTCTCACTAGCTCAACTCGAAAGTTGTATTCCCAATCTATAAAGAGACAAGCTAAAAAGTAGGTACCCTATTTCCCTTCCAAGAAGAAACAATACTTGGGTTCTGCAAAAAAGGGTTGATCTTCTTGATTCCCTATGGGTTCCTTCAACCTCTCAGCAACCGGTGACTTCCATGGTTCAGGTACACTCTACTCTTCCCTTACTCTCTGCTCTATCTATGGTTTCCTCAGCACCCCAAGTTGCATCTATGTCTGCTTAGGTCCCTACTGCTCTTACATTAGCACTCGCTAGAACATCCATCGACCCCCAAGTTGCATCATTGTAGGCTGCTTCTTTGCTCTCTGCCCCTGATGTCATATTACCTGCAACTTTCTTCCCATAGGTTTCTAGTTTAGCCTTTATTTCACATAGGCTTGGTTTCAGAGATTCCACTCCTCCCCCGAATGTCAGTGCAACATCTATTGATCCATCTTTTTCAGGAGCCTCTCCCTTTGTACCATTGTTCTCCCCAACCATGTTAGTGCAGCCCATTCAGACTAGTTTTTGCAACCCCATTTCCCAATTCCCCTATGCCATCCCTCTTGGTGCAGGATTTGCGGGTCAAGCTATTTTGGCCCCATATACTTATTTTCAACAAGTTACTCCAAAACTACGCGTATTAGCCGGGCTCACAAGAGGAAGGAGAAGGATGGTACCAAGCCAGCAAGGTCGCATGTGCAAACACATTTCAGCGAGAAAAATGATAGTCTCCTCTTTGCAATCGTGTTCATAAAGGTCAATAAGCCGGAGGCCCAATGATTATTCCCTACATGCTGTCAGGGTTAATCTCTCAAACACTATGACAATGGATAAAGTAGAAATGATGGAAGAAACTTCAAAGGCCGTGTCTTTGGATTTCATCAAGAAAATTTGTCATCTGGACAAGATGCAAGTAGAGCTCATCCACCTCAAAGAATATTTGGACCATTAGAAGAAGGAGGACAAAGCTAATAGTGTTGAAATAAACTGCTTGTAGGGCCTATTAACTCAAGCCAATTATGAAAAGGGGAAGTTGAAATCTGCCCTGAACAACATGAGTTCTTAGTTGAAAGGGAAAGAGGCGACAAGGAATGTGGCACTGAAAGAATTGTAGGAGAAGGAGCAAGAGATACAATAGCTAAAAGCAGCTTCTAGAGATGCTACTCAGATTCAAGCTCGACTGCAGTCAGAGGTTTGCCTAAAGGAGGAATACACTCGGTAGCTGAGGTGCAGGTCATGCTTTCTAAGGAGAGAAAACTTTGAAACAAAAGCACATGAGATGCAGAGTAACTTGGAATAGACTGAGAAGAAATTCTAGGATACAAAGCAATTATTACAACAAGAGTAGGATCACATAGCGCAAATTTAGGAAGCTTTTCAAGATAGAGGTACCAAGATACTCGCTTTGGAACATCAGGTTGCCCATGAATAGGACAAATGCAAGGATTTGGAAAATGAGATAAGATAAAAGGATGATGAAATCACGTGCTTATCTCATCTTCCTCCCCCTGTGGAAGTTCCTTAGGATCTCTCCTTGGTCATGGAAGAATTATATGTTTCTCATTGGGAGAAGATTAAGCAGTATTTCCTTTCATTGTAGCCAGTACTGAGGTTCCTAGGTTAAGCACAATTTCTCTATGCTAGAGTGAGTGCTCTTATCAAGAACATTATTCTTTTCATTGGTCCTAAGCTCCTCTTGGCGTAGAGTTCACTTTACTTGTTGTATGCTACTTCAGATGAAGAGCTGAGAGCAAAAGGAGTTACAGATCACAAATAATTGATTAGGAGGGCCAACATTTTCATTAATCATCACAAGGCAGGCATGCAAGAGTCAACAACACTTGAGTCCTTGAGGATTTTGGTTCCAGATATCAAGCGACGTGTAGAGAAGTTTGTGTTCCTGGGCCTGCCTTCACCTTTTCCCATAGATGGCTTCGTGCTAGGGTTTGAGTGATAACTCAATGATGAACGGATAGTACCAAACTGGTACTGAGAGGGGGCGGTGAATTAGTACAGACAAAACCACAATCCTAAACCATTTTGTTAGCAAACACTATGCTTTGATAGATAAATAGTAACATTGGTCTTAAATAGAGTACAACTAACAAAACCCAGAATAACTGAGACAAGCATAAACTGATTGACACTTATATTTTCATACAATCTAATACTTCATTTCCATTTCACCCTAGTGCATGAACAGGTAATCTATCATCAAAGATATATAAACAACTATATTAACATGATTTACATTAAGACACAAATCACTTAAACCATCACATGAATAACACCACACATGACATAGATTTTTCACGTGGAAACCCAACTGGGAAAAACCATGGTGGGGATGAATACCCACAAGCTATTTTTGAACTCTTTAGAAGTATGCTCTATTAGGAGCCTTGTTCGGTTAAAGACTAATACAATAGGTTCTGTTAGGAACCAATCCTGTTAGGGATCACCCAGTTAAGGGATGGCTAGAATACCCGATTAAGGGTTAAACCCTGTTAAAGGTTACCTTGTTAGAGGATTTAAAGAACTCAATGGTTTTGAGTCACCCTACTAAAGGATTTACACTAAGCCAGTTAAAGCTACCCTATTAAGGGATTTACCAACTGTTGAAGTGGTTAGAGATCAACAAGTATTACAATGATCTGGTAACAATACCTCAATGCCAATGCAGATCTGCTTTATCTCCTCTTCACCTTCTGCACTCACACTCTGCAGGTATCAATTCTCTCTTTTGGTCTGGCAAGAATCACGTATCTCTTTACTTGAATACTCACACAAAACTTTTTCCAACAACCTCAGAAAGAAACACAACATCAACCTTATAGGAAACAGATAGGTTGGTAGCATAAACCCTAAACCCTAACCTTGGTAGGTTGAGCAATTCAAATGGCTCAATCCTGACTATTGAGCACATTGCATTAAATGCAATAGTCTTGAACCAATCTTAAGACGTTCTCCATCGTTCGTTTTCCACTAATTTCATGGCGGCAAATAACCCATCATGTGTTATCACCATTTACAGACTTTGCACATTCCTGAGGTAGATAGGGACAATCTCCTTCATGCACACAAGGCTGTCATGGCAACATGATCTGTTCTTCGTTACAATGCTAACTCATCACACAAAGTCACCGATTGAGTCACACAGGCTTGAGGCACTTCAACTAGAAACCCTAAAGTTGAGACTACTAACCGGTAATCATACAAAGCTTCCATGTACCGGTTCCCATAACCACATGCCAGTTCACCTTGAACAAACACACCGCTTCACTTTGCAACATATACCGGTTCACAGTGTTATACCAGTTCTCACATATATTGGTTCTTGGTAACATACCAGTTCTCTCTTCTTCAACATATTGGCATCAATGACAATATACAATGTCATCATGTCCTCATACTGGTTCACATAATGCCAACAATCTCCCCCTTTGGCATTGATGACAATATACAAAGCTATCTCTCTGCTTCACATCTTCTCCCCCAATTTCTGCAGATATCTTCTCTGCCTTACATCTTCTCCCCCTTTGACAATAATGCCAAAGCGGAGGCACAAGCTTCCCTGTTCCATTATGTTGCTCCCCCTGAGGAGTAGCATCCTTCAACACATCAATCCTGAAGAAAAAATTGACTATGCAATACTTGACTGATGTGGAGCATATACCTTTAGTTTACCTCTTGAAGGGGCAGCACCCCTAATTCACCTCTTAAGTACATAAATGTAGCCTTTGAGAGGCTTGGTGAATATGTTTGCTAACTGCTCCTTACTGGAAACATGTTCTAGTGCAATCTCTTTGTTCTGAACCTTTTCCCTCAAGGAATGATACTTAAGCTCAAAGTGCTTGGTTCTAGAATGTAAAACCCGATTCTTGGAGATTTTAATTGCACTAGTATTGTCACAAAATATACTTACCGATTTAGATATAGGAACTTTGAAGCCATTTAATACATGCTTAATCCAAATTGTCTAAGTGCAATTCATGAAAACTGCAACATACTTTGCTTCCACTGTAGACTGAGAGATACAACTCTGCTTCTTACTCATCCATGAGACTAGTCTACCACCTAGAAAGAATGCAGCACCGGTTGTGCTCTTTCGGTCATCCACATTACTTGCCCAATTAGCATCTGTGAATACTTTTAGGTTGAAATCCTTGCTATATGGATACCACAATCCATAATCAATAGTTCCCTTCAGATACCTAATAATCCACTTGACTGCAACCAAATGGGATTCTCTTGGACTTTTCTGAAACCTTGTAGTAATACCAACTGCATGTGCAATATCTGGTTTGCTATGCACTACATAATGCAAGTTACCAATCATTGATCAGTATTCCTTCTCATCAACCAATGCTGAGTCATCTTATTTGGGTAGATTACAATCGGTCACCATTGGTGTACCAACCGGTTTGCTATCTTCCATGCCAAAGGTATTTCGCACCTCTTTGACATACTTGGACCAAGTGATAAAGATTCCATCTTTCATTTGCTGGATCTGCAGTCCAATGAAGAACTTAATCTCCCCTTTGAGTCACATCTCAAACTCTTTCTTCATCTCATCTGCAAACTCATGACTCATCTTGTCATCTCCACCAAAGATAATATCATCAACAAATACCTCATAGATCAGGATCTGATCTCCTTTAGACTTCAAGTAGATATTTCTATCTTTGCTTGTTCTCTCAAATCCAATCTTCACAAGATGGGAGTGCAGGCATTCATACCATGCTCTAGGTGCTTGCTTTAGACCATATAAGGCTTTACGTAGCCTACACACCATGTCACTATCTTCAGATAGGGCAAACCCATCTGGTTGCTCTATATACACCTCCTCTTCAAGTACACCATTTAGGAATGTAGATTTTACATCCATTTGATATGCTTTTAATCCTTTAAAAGCTGCATATGCAAGAATCATACGAACTCCTTCCAATCTGGCTACAGGAGCGAAGGTTTCTCCATAGCCTTCTCCTTCTTCTTGAGCATATCCTTTACATACCAGTCTGGCTTTGTTTCTAATCACTGTGCCATCCTCATTTAGCTTATTTATGAAAACCTACCAATGACATTTTTATGCTTTGGTCTGGGTACCAAAGACCATGTACCATTTCTCTCTATCTGGTCAAGTTCCTCTTCCTTTGCCTTGAACCAGTCTTCATCTTTATGTGCCTCTTTGAATGATTTAGGCTCAAATTCAGAGATCATACATGAGTTTTCTCTGACCTTTCTTCTTGTAAGGATTCCTGCATCCTTATCTCCTATGATCTGCTTAGGATCATGATTCAACTTGACATACTGAGGAATGGTCTTGATAGATTCCTCTTGTTTTTCTTCTTCATCCTCATCTCCATCAGTATCAGCATCTATATCTACCAGTGTAGGAACACTATTACTGGTACTTGGTTGACTGGCAACCAATTCCCAGAAGGTTAGAACCGGTTCATTTACTGCTTGCTTACTACCAGTTTCCACAATTTTCTCAGAGGTTTCATCGACTCTTACATTAATGCTTTCCATAATTCTCTGATTCCTATTATTGAAACACTTGAGAGTTTTGCTCTTGGTGGAATACCCTAGGAATATTCCCTCATCACATTTCACATCAAATTTTCTCTGGTGTTCGCTCCTCTTGATGTAACATTTGCTATCAAACACTCTTAACTAACTAACCACATGTGTCTTACCGGTCCAATACTCATAAGGAGTTTTATCCTTACCTTTTTTGATGAGTACCTGGTTCATTGTGTAGACTGTAGTGCTCACTGCTTCTCTCCAAAATTTGTGAGCGACCTTTCCTTGAATCAACATAGTTCTAGTTCCTCCAACCACAGTTCGGTTATTCCTCTCTGCTAGGCCATTCTACTGTGGAGTCCGGGGGGCAGACACTTGCCTCTTGATGCCATGTTCTTCACAGTACTTGTTGAATTCATTGGAAGTGAATTCCCCTCCTTGATTAGTTCTTAGGCACTTGATCCTTTTACCACTTTCCTTCTCCTCTAATGCTCTGAAAGCTTGAAAACTTTACAAAAGATTCAGACTTATCTTAACAGAATGTGACCCACATCATTCTTGAGTAGTCATCAGTGAGAATCATGAAGTACCTATCACCCTACACACTCCTAGTTTTCATAGGACCACACAAATTAGTATGCACAAGATCAAGCAAATTATCAGCAGTGAAAGGTTTACCTTTCAAGGTTGAGGAAGACATTTTCCTGAGTTGACACTCTCTGCACAAGGTGTTTTTCGGTTTACTCAGCACCGACAACCCTCTAACTACCTTGATCTTACTGACCTTCACAATGCTATCAAAGGTTACATGGCAGAGTCTCCTATGCCATATCCAACTATCATCAAATTTAGCCATAAGACATGTACTTATATTTGCATTCAGCTGAAATAGGTTACATTTGGTCTACATGCCGATGGCCATGAATTCACCATTCTTTCCTTTGATCCTTCACACTCCATTCTTGAATTCCAGAGTGAGACCACTATCATCCAGCTGGGCAACACTTAGAAGGTTGTGTCTTAGACCATCAACCCAATACACATTGTTAGCACTACTCTTTCCATTCAGAGAGATGGACTCTCTGCCTTTGGCCATACATGGTGCATCATTACCAAAGCGAACCAAACCACCATTATACTCTTTTAAGAATAGAAACTTGCTCTGGTCACTAGTCATATAGTGAGAACAACCACTGTTAATAATCCACTCATTGGAATTATCAAAGTGGGAGACAAGAGCCTTCTTGTTTGACACATCTTCCTTGATAGAAACAAACACAATATCTTCATTTTCTTCATCTTCTGACTCCTCATCTATGACACCTTCATCAACTGCCACAAAATCATTTCTCTAGTTTCCTCCTTTGAATGTCTTGAACCTTTCCGATTTGTCCTTATTGTCACCATTAGGACAGTTTACATCAATATGTCCTATCTGGTTACAAGAAAAGCATTTCAAAGGGTGATTACCTATGTATTTACCAGTTCCTTTAAGAAGTTTCCTGGCAAGAAGAGCTTAAAATGCCATCAAAATCTCCTCATCATCCATTTCTCTACTCTATCATGAATTTTACCTGTGTAAAGAACAAAAGAAATGAATTCCTTTCTCTGTGAATAAATTTTCCCCGTGTAAAGAAATGAATTCCTTTCTCTGTGAATGAATTTTCCCTGTGTAGGAAACAAAAGAAATGAAGAAAAGATATAAACTCCCTTTATCTGTGAATGGATTTCCCTGTATAGAAAACAAAGAAATGAAAAATCCCTCTGGTTACTGCTTCATTTTGTCCCTGAGACAAACCTGCAACATTGTTATTGCCTATTATTTACCCTGCTCTAAGTAATCTTCAATAAATTTTATAATACTCTTGTATAAGAAAAATGATAATAATAATATTATAACATATATATATTTATATATATATATATAAATAAATAATCAAAAAGGAAGAAATCATATCAATGTTAGAAAACTCTCCCACGCCCGTAACGCATGGCGTTTTCGCTGATTGGACGTCGGCAACAGTGCATGGACGGTTACGTAACCGTCGCAGAGTACGGGGGGCCCGCGGGTCCCCTCACCTCTGCGGTCCTGCGCATGCAGGGCCGCAGGGGTGATGGGACCCGTGGTCCCCACCCCGCAACCCTCCTTATTATCATAATAAAATGCAAGCCTTTTTCCCATTAAGTTTTAAAATTGATTTTTTTTAGTATTTCGAAATTTGAAGTTTTAATTTGTTTTTCTTTTAAAAAAAATAATAATCTAAGTTAATTACCATTTAGTTAATTTTTTTTAAGTTGATAATAATGACATTTAGGAAATGATGATTTTTTTTCCTTAGTGTAAATTTAAGGATATTGACTTTCAATTAAAAATGGGATTAATGTGTAGCAAGATTAATTCTTCTAAGAAGAATCGTTGGGACACTTGATTGGTCCTTAGAGATTAACTTACCTTATTACAAATACTTAGATTTAATCGTTATTTTGGATTCGTTAAGTCATCTTACATCAAAAATTAATTGCTTTCTTTAATGGTTCATAGCATGCGAATTATTTATAGGATAATTATATCTTTCATGCAATTACTATTATGCAAGTTTCATTTGTTATGCAAATTACACTTCAAGTAGTTACTTCAATTAATTACACTTTCATTTTCGTTATTCGTAGTTAGATAACTAAATAAAGGAAGTTGGAAAAACCAAAACTAGCAGCGTTCGGTATATATGGTGCCTCTGGGTCACGCTTACGGGTAATGCCGTCGTGTTGAACTACTGCACTTAACGCCTAATAAAGCTGCATTAACGACGTCTGTGGCATCGTCCCTATAAATCGTCGGGGAGTAATAAGGGACATTTGGAAGTTAAAAATCCAAGGGGCGGGTAATCCCTCTTGGATCGATAATTTAATAAGATAACTTTTAAATGAATTTCACATCCGTTGAGATAAACCATAGTAAACCCTTCTTAGGGATGGTCAAGTTAAAAGCTCTCGTGAAATTTACTTTATTTATTTATTTATTTATTCACCTCGAAGGGATATTGGTGATTTGCAATTGGGTGACGCTCATGATAAGTATTAGGTTCTAATTATTTTGTTTAGGCCACAAGCAATAGGCCATCTTGAGCCTTCGCTTAAGTGCTACCTTCGTGGGTAGCAACCGCAGAGAAACTGTCTGGGACACTGACCCTAGAAAGGGTTGCGTACCCACAAATCAGTTTACATCAAACCATAGATTAGAAAATAGAACTACATACTTTACGCCTTGATCCCGTGCCGAAGCGGGTATGTAGGCAGTCTTGGGACGGAGTTGTCCCTCGTACTCAGGCGTTCGTGGGTGGGGTCTAGGCTTGGTTGAGTAAGAATCCTAAATTGAAAGATAAGATAATCAAACTTAATTCAATGCATACTCGGAAGGAATCCCGTATGGATTCGCTTGACTTCCTGAGGCTTTAAGCCAAATTCCGAGGCGGAATTCAAGCTTGTATTATTTTCTTATTACTCCTAAGGACGGCGACCTCGGTGCATTCTTGTTAGAAGAATGTAGTACTTAGTGAGTGGCTCAGGACCCGAATGGTCCCAATGAGTCTAAGTCTCTGGCCAGAGCATCTCCTATCCCGTTTGGATGGATGCCTACCCCGTATGGGTAGATGCCTATCCCGTATTGGATAGATGGAAATTACGTCCCGTATGGACAATTGCCTAACCCGTATGGTTAGAAGCTCATCCCGAATGGATGAATGCCCAATCCTATTTGGATGGATGCCCAGAGTATGCAATTGAATAAAACATAATAAAGGAAAAAAAAAAAAATATACTCAAATTTTGTTGGATGAAAGTTGGTGGGTTATTACATGTGGTATCAGAGCAAAGGTTCAAATCTAGGCCTTGTGCTCACTTCAATTTATTCAACTAAGGGAATGTTTTACAATAATAGAAATTAAATTTTATTCTACCAAAAAAAAAAACAAAAAAAAACTAACTACCTAATTTAACTTTCAGGTAAAACCTAGAATGACAAGAGGAAGAGGAAGAGGAAGAGGAAGAGGAAGAGGAAGAGGAAGAGGAAGGGGTAATGGGAGACGTACCAGGAGTCAAATGGAGGAAAACCATGAGGAAAACCATGAAGGGAACCATGAGGAAGATCATGAAGAGGTTCGACACAACCTAGGGAATAACGGAGATGGGGTCCAAGCTATAATCGACCTTCTAACCGAACAAAGAGATAAAATCAACTTCCTGGAACAATCACTGCAGGACCTTAGGGAAAGGCAGAATGACTATGAGAATAGAAGTGGTACCGAGAATGGAAACCCTGGTAGCAATCAAGGAAATGTGATGGGTAATGGGAAGGAAAATAACATATTGGAACTCTCCAAGGATTTAAAGAAAATCACCCCTCCTAAGTTCGATGGGAGGCAGATTGGTGAAGGGGCTGAGAATTGGCTAAATGAAATGGAAAAATATTTTGAGTTAAGAGATTTTAGCGAGACAACTAAGGCTTTATGGGGCTCCTATCAACTCACAGGGGAGGCGGCTAGTTGGTGGACCAACACCAAGGAACAAAATGGGTATAACAGGGATACAATCACATGGGATCAATTTGTTCACCATTTTCGAGATAGGTGGCTCCCTCAATTGTTCTTTGATGAGAAAGTGACAGAATTCCATAATCTATGTCAAGGGTCCCTATCCGTTCAACAATATTGGGATAAGTTCGCCAAGTTGCTTAAGTACGTGCCTATGTACCAAAAGGATGAAGAAGGCCAAGCAAGGAAATTCATTTTGGGGCTGAATACCAACATAGGGGCAGAGGTTGATATGCATGGACGGTTCAATATGGGGACAAGGCAACTAGGGAAGTAACTAAGTGTTTACTGAGGGCAAGGGTACAATTCCCTGAGTTCAAAACAAGGGTAGATCTCTATGTGGCACCCTTAGGATTATATGATGTAATTATGGGAATGAGTTGGTTAGCAGACCATCAAGCTAATGTAGATTGTTATAGCAAAATTGTTGAATGTTTGGATGATGGGGGGAAAAGGGTCAAAATCCGAGGAAAGTTTAAACCCATTAATATAGAAACTATCTCAGCAATGCAATTAAAGAAGGAAAGGAGAAGAGGAGGACAAATCTTTATGGTCGAAATTGATGAAGGAAAGGAGGAAAATACCCCAACATTTGAAAATACCCCTTTCTTAAAGGAGTTTAAGGATGTTTTTCCAGAAGAACTACCCGGTTTACCCCCTAAGAGAAAGTTTGACTTTTCTATCGAAGTACTCCCAGGAGCTGAACCAGTATCAAAGGCACCTTACCGAATGAACACAACCGAATTACAAGAGCTCAAAATACAATTAGAGGAACTCTTAGCTAAGGGATTAATAAGGCCAAGTGTATCACCATGGGGAGCGCTAGTTTTATTTGTTAAGAAGAAGGATGGAACCCTAAGGCTATGCATCGACTATAGGATGTTGAACAAAGTCACCATAAAGAATAGGTATCCCTTACCTCGCATAGAGGACCTTTTTGACCAAATGAAAGGAGCGGCAGTTTTCTCAAAGATAGATCTTCGGTCAGGGTATCATCAACTCAGAATTAAGGAAGAAGACATTCCGAAGATAGCTTTCAGGATGAGATATGGACATTATGAATTCACAGTAGTTCCTTTTGGAGTAACTAATGCCCCAACTGCATTCATGAACCTGATGAACAGTGTATTCCATGACTACTTGGATAAGTTTGTTTTGGTATTTTTGGATGACATACTGATTTATTCTAGAAATGAAGAGGAACATTTAGCACACCTACAAATTGTTTTGCAAAGATTGAGAGAACATAAGTTATATGGAAAATTGTCCAAATTGGCCTTCTTTGAGGAAAAGATTCACTATCTTGGGCATATAATATCAAAGGAAGGAATAGCAGTCGACCCAGATAAAATAAAGGCGATAGTAGAATGGCCGATCCCTAAGAATGTTTCAGAGGTAAGAAGCTTTATGGGGCTAGCAGGTTACTATAGGAGGTTTGTGGAAGGATTCTCTAAGATAGCAAATCCCATCACCTCATTGCAAAGGAAGGGCAAAAGGTTTGTATGGACCGAGCAAAGTGATAAGGCATTTCAAATCTTGAAGGGAAAACTAACTTCAGCACCCATTCTAAAGGTACCAGACCCAAATGGACACTTCACAGTTGTAACAGATGCTTCTATTGAAGGGTTAGGAGGAGTACTTGTCCAAGATGAAGGGGTAGTGGCTTACGAATCTAGGAAGCTAAAGACTCATGAAGTCAATTATGCACCCCACGACTTAGAGCTGGCAGCAATTGTGCATGCCCTGCAAAAATGGAGACACTTCTTACTAGGGAAGCCCTTTGAGCTTAAGTCGGACAACCAGGGACTAAAATACATCTTTACCCAACCTCACTTAAATGCCAGACAAAGAAGGTGGTTAGAGTTTCTAAGTGAATATGACTTTGAGATTGAATATATTAAGGGGAAAGAAAATAGGGTGGCAGATGCCTTAAGTAGGAGGAGACACTTGATGACTATAGCAACCTTCAAAACCTCTTTCAAAAGGAAAATAATGGATGAACAAGGACATGACCCATGGTATGAGCAAGTCAAATTAACTATAAGACACAACCCGACTGACCCTAAGGTCGAAGGGTACACATTAGATGAAGATGGGTTGCTCAGATACAATAACAGAATCTATGTTCCTAATTCCGGGAATTTAAGGGAAGTAGTCTTATCGGAGGCTCACAATGCCCCTTATTCAGGCCACCCAGGAGTTAACAAACTTTATGCAGATCTAAAGAAGCTATACTTTTGGCAAGGGTTGAAGAGCGATATTGTCAAGTATGTAGCTAAATGTTTGGAGTGTCAAGAGTAAAGGCAGAACATAGGCATCCAGCTAGATTGTTACAATTGCACGATGTACCTCAACATAAGTGGCAAGTTATTAGTATGGATTTTGTACAAGGGTTACCCATGTCACCTTCTAGGCATGATGCAATAATGGTGGTAATTGACAAACTCACTAAGGTGGCACACTTTATACCAGGAAATCTGACGGATGATGCACCCACCTTGGCTAGACGCTTCATTAAGGAGATAGTTAGGTTGCATGGAATACCAGAGAAAATCATATCAGACAGAGATGCAAGATTCACTTCCAGGTTTTGGACCACTCTTCAATCAGCTCTAGGAACTCAACTAAATTTTAGCACCGCATACCATCCGGAAACCGACGGTCAGACAGAAAGGACAAATCTGATTATGGAAGACCTGCTTCGTATGTACTGCATGGACCAACAGAGGAAATGGGAAGAGTACCTACCTTTGGTAGAGTTTCCTACAATAATACATATCAAACATCTTTGGGAATGGCACCTTTTGAAGCTTTGTATTGTAGACCATGTCGAACACCTTTGAGTTGGGATAGCCTTGAAGATAGAGTGATTATTGGGCCAGATATGTTGAAAGAAATGGAAAGGAAAACTAAGGAAATTAGGCAAAGATTGAAGGAAGCCTCGGATAGGCAGAAAAGTTATGCAGATAAAAACAGAACACCAAGGGAGTTTGAGGTAGGAGAGAAAGTCTTCCTAAGGGTTAGGCCACACAAGAGTTCCATAAGATTTGGGAAAAAGACTAAGCTTGCACCTCGTTATGTCGGACCCTTTGAAATATTGGGAAGAATTAATCCAATTGCTTATCGATTGGCCTTACCTCCCCAATTGAGCCGAATCCATGATGTCTTCCATGTATCTCTTCTTAAGAAGTATGTACCTGATGAGAAACACATTTTGAATTGGGATGCTTTGCAGGTCCAAGAAATGGGGGGGATAATGATAGAGCCATTCAGAATCTTGGAGAGGCGCCAGTGCCAGTTGCGCAACAGAGAGGTTGATCAGTGCAAAGTGCAATGGGACCAGTATGACGAGAAGAATGCCACGTGGGAGGATACTAAGGAGATGCAACAACTATTTCCCTTTTTGTTTTGAACATGAACTATAAACTCTTTTGAATGCATTTAATAAGTGCATCGGGACGATGCACAGATTAAGGGGGGGAGGATGTCACAACCCTCCTTTATCACCTTTTTTTGATTTAAATACAAAACTCTATTTATATTCTTTGGATGAATTATTGAATGGATATTGTAAGGGAATAAAAATAATAAACCACACACACATGGAAAATGCATATATATTTTTAATTTGTTATTTAATTTCCCTCACCCCAAATTAAGGCACATGTTGTAGGAGGAATAAGAAGCTTCTAGAGGCTTCTCCACCTCCTTGCATGTAACTCCTCCCACTAAGCCTAATCAATTTGCATGGAGGCCAAATTGGGAGAGAATCTCTTTTTTTTCAATTAATAATTAGGTAGTGGGAATTTGAAATTTCTTTTATAAAATAGGTACAAGTTTCAAAAGAAAAGTTAGCTATTCCATAAGAAATTTCTGCAAGTTGAATTCTCCTTTGTAGTCCACATTCATTGGCAGCTAAGATTTTTGTTGGGAGGATTTCTCTTCAATTTGGAGGATCAAGGAAGACTCTACACCATCTTCAAGCATCCAGGTTCCTTCAACTTAGTTTATGCATCTCATGTTTATGGTAGATTAGATTTGATTAGATTAATTATGAGTATGAAATTCATTTGTGTTTTGTTAAAAGAATTAGTTTTAGATTTCGTAGAAAATGAGAGTCATGGTTTAAATAAGATTCATTGTTAAATTCTTGATATGGAATTAGTTTAGATTTTGTAAAGAACGAGATTTATGGCTTAAATGAGATTCATTGTTTGAAATTTTGATAAGGAATTAGTTTTTTTAGATTTGGTAGAGAATGAGATTTATTGTTAAATAAGATTCATTGTTTAAATTTTTGATAAGAAATTAGTTTCAGATTTTGTAGAGAATGAAATTCATTGTTTAAATTTTTGATAAGAAATTTGTTTCAGATTTTGTAGAATGAGATTCATTGTTTAAATTCTTAGTTTCGGATTTTGTAGAAAATAAGATTCATTGTTTTAATTCTGATAAGAGATTAGTTTCAGATTGAAAGAAGTAGAGTAAATGGAAATTAGATTCATTGTCTTCAGTTTATTTTGATAAAAATTAGATCTCCCTGTGTGTACAAACAATTTTCTCTGTAGACAATCTCCCTGTGTGCATAAATGAATTCCTTTCTCTGTGAATGAATTCTCCCTGTGTAAAGAACAAAAGAAATGAATTCCTTTATCTGTGAATGAATTTTCCCTGTGTAAAGAAATGAATTCCTCTCTCCGTGAATGAATTTTTCCTGTGTAAAGAAATGAATTCCTCTCTCTGTGAATGAGTTTTTCCTGTGTAAAGAAATGAATTCCTCTCTCTGTGAATGAATTTTACCTGTGTAAAGAACAAAAGAAATGAATTCCTTTCTCTGTGAATAAATTTTCCCTGTGTAAAGAAATGAATTCCTTTCTCTGTGAATGAATTTTCCCTGTGTAGGAAACAAAAGAAACGAAGAAAAGATATAAACTCCCTTTATCTGTGAATGGATTTCCCTGTATAGAAAACAAAGAAATGAAAAATCCCTCTGGTTACTGCTTCATTTTGTCCCTAAGACAAACCTGCAACATTGTTATTGCCTATTATTTACCCTGCTCTAAGTAATCTTCAATAAATTTTATAATACTCTTGTATAAGAAAAATGATGATAATAATATTATAACATATATATATTTATATATATATATATAAATAAATAATCAAAAAGGAAGAAATCATATCAATGTTAGAAAACTCTCCCACGCCCGTAACGCATGGCGTTTTCGCTGATTGGACGTCGGCAACAGTGCATGGATGGTTACGTAACCGTCGCAGAGTACGGGGGGCCCGCGGGTCCCCTCACCTCTGCGGTCCTGCGCATGCAGGGCCGCAGGGGTGATGGGACCCGTGGTCCCCACCCCGCAACCCTCCTTATTATCATAATAAAATGCAAGCCTTTTTCCCATTAAGTTTTAAAATTGATTTTTTTTAGTATTTCGAAATTTGAAGTTTTAATTTGTTTTTCTTTTAAAAAAAATAATAATCTAAGTTAATTACCATTTAGTTAATTTTTTTTAAGTTGATAATAATGACATTTAGGAAATGATGATTTTTTTTCCTTAGTGTAAATTTAAGGATATTGACTTTCAATTAAAAATGGGATTAATGTGTAGCAAGATTAATTCTTCTAAGAAGAATCGTTGGGACACTTGATTGGTCCTTAGAGATTAACTTACCTTATTACAAATACTTAGATTTAATCGTTATTTTGGATTCGTTAAGTCATCTTACATCAAAAATTAATTGCTTTCGTTAATGGTTCATAGCATGCGAATTATTTATAGGATAATTATATCTTTCATGCAATTACTATTATGCAAGTTTCATTTGTTATGCAAATTACACTTCAAGTAGTTACTTCAATTAATTACACTTTCATTTTCGTTATTCGTAGTTAGATAACTAAATAAAGGAAGTTGGAAAAACCAAAACTAGCAGCGTTCGGTATATATGGTGCCTCTGGGTCACGCTTACGGGTAATGCCGTCGTGTTGAACTACTGCACTTAACGCCTAATAAAGCTGCATTAACGACGTCTGTGGCATCGTCCCTATAAATCGTCGGGGAGTAATAAGGGACATTTGGAAGTTAAAAATCCAAGGGGCGGGTAATCCCTCTTGGATCGATAATTTAATAAGATAACTTTTAAATGAATTTCACATCCGTTGAGATAAACCATAGTAAACCCTTCTTAGGGATGGTCAAGTTAAAAGCTCTCGTGAAATTTACTTTATTTATTTATTTATTTATTCACCTCGAAGGGATATTGGTGATTTGCAATTGGGTGACGCTCATGATAAGTATTAGGTTCTAATTATTTTGTTTAGGCCACAAGCAATAGGCCATCTTGAGCCTTCGCTTAAGTGCTACCTTCGTGGGTAGCAACCGCAGAGAAACTGTCTGGGACACTGACCCTAGAAAGGGTTGCGTACCCACAAATCAGTTTACATCAAACCATAGATTAGAAAATAGAACTACATACTTTACGCCTTGATCCCGTGCCGAAGCGGGTATGTAGGCAGTCTTGGGACGGAGTTGTCCCTCGTACTCAGGCGTTCGTGGGTGGGGTCTAGGCTTGGTTGAGTAAGAATCCTAAATTGAAAGATAAGATAATCAAACTTAATTCAATGCATACTCGGAAGGAATCCCGTATGGATTCGCTTGACTTCCTGAGGCTTTAAGCCAAATTCCGAGGCGGAATTCAAGCTTGTATTATTTTCTTATTACTCCTAAGGACGGCGACCTCGGTGCATTCTTGTTAGAAGAATGTAGTACTTAGTGAGTGGCTCAGGACCCGAATGGTCCCAATGAGTCTAAGTCTCTGGCCAGAGCATCTCCTATCCCGTTTGGATGGATGCCTACCCCGTATGGGTAGATGCCTATCCCGTATTGGATAGATGGAAATTACGTCCCGTATGGACAATTGCCTAACCCGTATGGTTAGAAGCTCATCCCGAATGGATGAATGCCCAATCCTATTTGGATGGATGCCCAGAGTATGCAATTGAATAAAACATAATAAAGGAAAAAAAAAAAAATATACTCAAATTTTGTTGGATGAAAGTTGGTGGGTTATTACATGTGGTATCAGAGCAAAGGTTCAAATCTAGGCCTTGTGCTCACTTCAATTTATTCAACTAAGGGAATGTTTTACAATAATAGAAATTAAATTTTATTCTACCAAAAAAAAAAACAAAAAAAAACTAACTACCTAATTTAACTTTCAGGTAAAACCTAGAATGACAAGAGGAAGAGGAAGAGGAAGAGGAAGAGGAAGAGGAAGAGGAAGAGGAAGGGGTAATGGGAGACGTACCAGGAGTCAAATGGAGGAAAACCATGAGGAAAACCATGAAGGGAACCATGAGGAAGATCATGAAGAGGTTCGACACAACCTAGGGAATAACGGAGATGGGGTCCAAGCTATAATCGACCTTCTAACCGAACAAAGAGATAAAATCAACTTCCTGGAACAATCACTGCAGGACCTTAGGGAAAGGCAGAATGACTATGAGAATAGAAGTGGTACCGAGAATGGAAACCCTGGTAGCAATCAAGGAAATGTGATGGGTAATGGGAAGGAAAATAACATATTGGAACTCTCCAAGGATTTAAAGAAAATCACCCCTCCTAAGTTCGATGGGAGGCAGATTGGTGAAGGGGCTGAGAATTGGCTAAATGAAATGGAAAAATATTTTGAGTTAAGAGATTTTAGCGAGACAACTAAGGCTTTATGGGGCTCCTATCAACTCACAGGGGAGGCGGCTAGTTGGTGGACCAACACCAAGGAACAAAATGGGTATAACAGGGATACAATCACATGGGATCAATTTGTTCACCATTTTCGAGATAGGTGGCTCCCTCAATTGTTCTTTGATGAGAAAGTGACAGAATTCCATAATCTATGTCAAGGGTCCCTATCCGTTCAACAATATTGGGATAAGTTCGCCAAGTTGCTTAAGTACGTGCCTATGTACCAAAAGGATGAAGAAGGCCAAGCAAGGAAATTCATTTTGGGGCTGAATACCAACATAGGGGCAGAGGTTGATATGCATGGACGGTTCAATATGGGGACAAGGCAACTAGGGAAGTAACTAAGTGTTTACTGAGGGCAAGGGTACAATTCCCTGAGTTCAAAACAAGGGTAGATCTCTATGTGGCACCCTTAGGATTATATGATGTAATTATGGGAATGAGTTGGTTAGCAGACCATCAAGCTAATGTAGATTGTTATAGCAAAATTGTTGAATGTTTGGATGATGGGGGGAAAAGGGTCAAAATCCGAGGAAAGTTTAAACCCATTAATATAGAAACTATCTCAGCAATGCAATTAAAGAAGGAAAGGAGAAGAGGAGGACAAATCTTTATGGTCGAAATTGATGAAGGAAAGGAGGAAAATACCCCAACATTTGAAAATACCCCTTTCTTAAAGGAGTTTAAGGATGTTTTTCCAGAAGAACTACCCGGTTTACCCCCTAAGAGAAAGTTTGACTTTTCTATCGAAGTACTCCCAGGAGCTGAACCAGTATCAAAGGCACCTTACCGAATGAACACAACCGAATTACAAGAGCTCAAAATACAATTAGAGGAACTCTTAGCTAAGGGATTAATAAGGCCAAGTGTATCACCATGGGGAGCGCTAGTTTTATTTGTTAAGAAGAAGGATGGAACCCTAAGGCTATGCATCGACTATAGGATGTTGAACAAAGTCACCATAAAGAATAGGTATCCCTTACCTCGCATAGAGGACCTTTTTGACCAAATGAAAGGAGCGGCAGTTTTCTCAAAGATAGATCTTCGGTCAGGGTATCATCAACTCAGAATTAAGGAAGAAGACATTCCGAAGATAGCTTTCAGGATGAGATATGGACATTATGAATTCACAGTAGTTCCTTTTGGAGTAACTAATGCCCCAACTGCATTCATGAACCTGATGAACAGTGTATTCCATGACTACTTGGATAAGTTTGTTTTGGTATTTTTGGATGACATACTGATTTATTCTAGAAATGAAGAGGAACATTTAGCACACCTACAAATTGTTTTGCAAAGATTGAGAGAACATAAGTTATATGGAAAATTGTCCAAATTGGCCTTCTTTGAGGAAAAGATTCACTATCTTGGGCATATAATATCAAAGGAAGGAATAGCAGTCGACCCAGATAAAATAAAGGCGATAGTAGAATGGCCGATCCCTAAGAATGTTTCAGAGGTAAGAAGCTTTATGGGGCTAGCAGGTTACTATAGGAGGTTTGTGGAAGGATTCTCTAAGATAGCAAATCCCATCACCTCATTGCAAAGGAAGGGCAAAAGGTTTGTATGGACCGAGCAAAGTGATAAGGCATTTCAAATCTTGAAGGGAAAACTAACTTCAGCACCCATTCTAAAGGTACCAGACCCAAATGGACACTTCACAGTTGTAACAGATGCTTCTATTGAAGGGTTAGGAGGAGTACTTGTCCAAGATGAAGGGGTAGTGGCTTACGAATCTAGGAAGCTAAAGACTCATGAAGTCAATTATGCACCCCACGACTTAGAGCTGGCAGCAATTGTGCATGCCCTGCAAAAATGGAGACACTTCTTACTAGGGAAGCCCTTTGAGCTTAAGTCGGACAACCAGGGACTAAAATACATCTTTACCCAACCTCACTTAAATGCCAGACAAAGAAGGTGGTTAGAGTTTCTAAGTGAATATGACTTTGAGATTGAATATATTAAGGGGAAAGAAAATAGGGTGGCAGATGCCTTAAGTAGGAGGAGACACTTGATGACTATAGCAACCTTCAAAACCTCTTTCAAAAGGAAAATAATGGATGAACAAGGACATGACCCATGGTATGAGCAAGTCAAATTAACTATAAGACACAACCCGACTGACCCTAAGGTCGAAGGGTACACATTAGATGAAGATGGGTTGCTCAGATACAATAACAGAATCTATGTTCCTAATTCCGGGAATTTAAGGGAAGTAGTCTTATCGGAGGCTCACAATGCCCCTTATTCAGGCCACCCAGGAGTTAACAAACTTTATGCAGATCTAAAGAAGCTATACTTTTGGCAAGGGTTGAAGAGCGATATTGTCAAGTATGTAGCTAAATGTTTGGAGTGTCAAGAGTAAAGGCAGAACATAGGCATCCAGCTAGATTGTTACAATTGCACGATGTACCTCAACATAAGTGGCAAGTTATTAGTATGGATTTTGTACAAGGGTTACCCATGTCACCTTCTAGGCATGATGCAATAATGGTGGTAATTGACAAACTCACTAAGGTGGCACACTTTATACCAGGAAATCTGACGGATGATGCACCCACCTTGGCTAGACGCTTCATTAAGGAGATAGTTAGGTTGCATGGAATACCAGAGAAAATCATATCAGACAGAGATGCAAGATTCACTTCCAGGTTTTGGACCACTCTTCAATCAGCTCTAGGAACTCAACTAAATTTTAGCACCGCATACCATCCGGAAACCGACGGTCAGACAGAAAGGACAAATCTGATTATGGAAGACCTGCTTCGTATGTACTGCATGGACCAACAGAGGAAATGGGAAGAGTACCTACCTTTGGTAGAGTTTCCTACAATAATACATATCAAACATCTTTGGGAATGGCACCTTTTGAAGCTTTGTATTGTAGACCATGTCGAACACCTTTGAGTTGGGATAGCCTTGAAGATAGAGTGATTATTGGGCCAGATATGTTGAAAGAAATGGAAAGGAAAACTAAGGAAATTAGGCAAAGATTGAAGGAAGCCTCGGATAGGCAGAAAAGTTATGCAGATAAAAACAGAACACCAAGGGAGTTTGAGGTAGGAGAGAAAGTCTTCCTAAGGGTTAGGCCACACAAGAGTTCCATAAGATTTGGGAAAAAGACTAAGCTTGCACCTCGTTATGTCGGACCCTTTGAAATATTGGGAAGAATTAATCCAATTGCTTATCGATTGGCCTTACCTCCCCAATTGAGCCGAATCCATGATGTCTTCCATGTATCTCTTCTTAAGAAGTATGTACCTGATGAGAAACACATTTTGAATTGGGATGCTTTGCAGGTCCAAGAAATGGGGGGGATAATGATAGAGCCATTCAGAATCTTGGAGAGGCGCCAGTGCCAGTTGCGCAACAGAGAGGTTGATCAGTGCAAAGTGCAATGGGACCAGTATGACGAGAAGAATGCCACGTGGGAGGATACTAAGGAGATGCAACAACTATTTCCCTTTTTGTTTTGAACATGAACTATAAACTCTTTTGAATGCATTTAATAAGTGCATCGGGACGATGCACAGATTAAGGGGGGGAGGATGTCACAACCCTCCTTTATCACCTTTTTTTGATTTAAATACAAAACTCTATTTATATTCTTTGGATGAATTATTGAATGGATATTGTAAGGGAATAAAAATAATAAACCACACACACATGGAAAATGCATATATATTTTTAATTTGTTATTTAATTTCCCTCACCCCAAATTAAGGCACATGTTGTAGGAGGAATAAGAAGCTTCTAGAGGCTTCTCCACCTCCTTGCATGTAACTCCTCCCACTAAGCCTAATCAATTTGCATGGAGGCCAAATTGGGAGAGAATCTCTTTTTTTTCAATTAATAATTAGGTAGTGGGAATTTGAAATTTCTTTTATAAAATAGGTACAAGTTTCAAAAGAAAAGTTAGCTATTCCATAAGAAATTTCTGCAAGTTGAATTCTCCTTTGTAGTCCACATTCATTGGCAGCTAAGATTTTTGTTGGGAGGATTTCTCTTCAATTTGGAGGATCAAGGAAGACTCTACACCATCTTCAAGCATCCAGGTTCCTTCAACTTAGTTTATGCATCTCATGTTTATGGTAGATTAGATTTGATTAGATTAATTATGAGTATGAAATTCATTTGTGTTTTGTTAAAAGAATTAGTTTTAGATTTCGTAGAAAATGAGAGTCATGGTTTAAATAAGATTCATTGTTAAATTCTTGATATGGAATTAGTTTAGATTTTGTAAAGAACGAGATTTATGGCTTAAATGAGATTCATTGTTTGAAATTTTGATAAGGAATTAGTTTTTTTAGATTTGGTAGAGAATGAGATTTATTGTTAAATAAGATTCATTGTTTAAATTTTTGATAAGAAATTAGTTTCAGATTTTGTAGAGAATGAAATTCATTGTTTAAATTTTTGATAAGAAATTTGTTTCAGATTTTGTAGAATGAGATTCATTGTTTAAATTCTTAGTTTTGGATTTTGTAGAAAATAAGATTCATTGTTTTAATTCTGATAAGAGATTAGTTTCAGATTGAAAGAAGTAGAGTAAATGGAAATTAGATTCATTGTCTTCAGTTTATTTTGATAAAAATTAGATCTCCCTGTGTGTACAAACAATTTTCTCTGTAGACAATCTCCCTGTGTGCATAAATGAATTCCTTTCTCTGTGAATGAATTCTCCTTGTGTAAAGAACAAAAGAAATGAATTCCTTTATCTGTGAATGAATTTTCCCTGTGTAAAGAAATGAATTCCTCTCTCCGTGAATGAATTTTTCCTGTGTAAAGAAATGAATTCCTCTCTCTGTGAATGAGTTTTTCCTGTGTAAAGAAATGAATTCCTCTCTCTGTGAATGAATTTTACCTGTGTAAAGAACAAAAGAAATGAATTCCTTTCTCTGTGAATAAATTTTCCCTGTGTAAAGAAATGAATTCCTTTCTCTGTGAATGAATTTTCCCTGTGTAGGAAACAAAAGAAACGAAGAAAAGATATAAACTCCCTTTATCTGTGAATGGATTTCCCTGTATAGAAAACAAAGAAATGAAAAATCCCTCTGGTTACTGCTTCATTTTGTCCCTGAGACAAACCTGCAACATTGTTATTGCCTATTATTTACCCTGCTCTAAGTAATCTTCAATAAATTTTATAATACTCTTGTATAAGAAAAATGATGATAATAATATTATAACATATATATATTTATATATATATATATAAATAAATAATCAAAAAGGAAGAAATCATATCAATGTTAGAAAACTCTCCCACGCCCGTAACGCATGGCGTTTTCGCTGATTGGACGTCGGCAACAGTGCATGGACGGTTACGTAACCGTCGCAAAGTACGGGGGGCCCGCGGGTCCCCTCACCTCTGCGGTCCTGCGCATGCAGGGCCGCAGGGGTGATGGGACCCGTGGTCCCCACCCCGCAACCCTCCTTATTATCATAATAAAATGCAAGCCTTTTTCCCATTAAGTTTTAAAATTGATTTTTTTTAGTATTTCGAAATTTGAAGTTTTAATTTGTTTTTCTTTTAAAAAAAATAATAATCTAAGTTAATTACCATTTAGTTAATTTTTTTTAAGTTGATAATAATGACATTTAGGAAATGATGATTTTTTTTCCTTAGTGTAAATTTAAGGATATTGACTTTCAATTAAAAATGGGATTAATGTGTAGCAAGATTAATTCTTCTAAGAAGAATCGTTGGGACACTTGATTGGTCCTTAGAGATTAACTTACCTTATTACAAATACTTAGATTTAATCGTTATTTTGGATTCGTTAAGTCATCTTACATCAAAAATTAATTGCTTTCGTTAATGGTTCATAGCATGCGAATTATTTATAGGATAATTATATCTTTCATGCAATTACTATTATGCAAGTTTCATTTGTTATGCAAATTACACTTCAAGTAGTTACTTCAATTAATTACACTTTCATTTTCGTTATTCGTAGTTAGATAACTAAATAAAGGAAGTTGGAAAAACCAAAACTAGCAGCGTTCGGTATATATGGTGCCTCTGGGTCACGCTTACGGGTAATGCCGTCGTGTTGAACTACTGCACTTAACGCCTAATAAAGCTGCATTAACGACGTCTGTGGCATCGTCCCTATAAATCGTCGGGGAGTAATAAGGGACATTTGGAAGTTAAAAATCCAAGGGGCGGGTAATCCCTCTTGGATCGATAATTTAATAAGATAACTTTTAAATGAATTTCACATCCGTTGAGATAAACCATAGTAAACCCTTCTTAGGGATGGTCAAGTTAAAAGCTCTCGTGAAATTTACTTTATTTATTTATTTATTTATTCACCTCGAAGGGATATTGGTGATTTGCAATTGGGTGACGCTCATGATAAGTATTAGGTTCTAATTATTTTGTTTAGGCCACAAGCAATAGGCCATCTTGAGCCTTCGCTTAAGTGCTACCTTCGTGGGTAGCAACCACAGAGAAACTGTCTGGGACACTGACCCTAGAAAGGGTTGCGTACCCACAAATCAGTTTACATCAAACCATAGATTAGAAAATAGAACTACATACTTTATGCCTTGATCCCGTGCCAAAGCGGGTATGTAGGCAGTCTTGGGACGGAGTTGTCCCTCGTACTCAGGCGTTCATGGGTGGGGTCTAGGCTTGGTTGAGTAAGAATCCTAAATTGAAAGATAAGATAATCAAACTTAATTCAATGCATACTTGGAAGGAATCCCGTATGGATTCGCTTGACTTCCTGAGGCTTTAAGCCAAATTCCGAGGCGGAATTCAAGCTTGTATTATTTTCTTATTACTCCTAAGGACAGCGACCTCAGTGCATTCTTGTTAGAAGAATGTAGTACTTAGTGAGTGGCTCAGGACCCGAATGGTCCCGATGAGTCTAAGTCTCTGGCCAGAGCATCTCCTATCTCGTTTGGATGGATGCCTACCCCGTATGGGTAGATGCCTATCTCGTATTGGATAGATGGAAATTACGTCCCGTATGGACAATTGCCTAACCCGTATGGTTAGAAGCTCATCCTGAATGGATGAATGCCCAATCCTATTTGGATGGATGCCCAGAGTATGCAATTGAATAAAACATAATAAAGGAAAAAAAAAAAAATATACTCAAATTTTGTTGGATGAAAGTTGGTGGGTTATTACAGCTTTGACAGATAAATAGTAACACCGGTCTTAAACAGAGTACAACCGGCAAAACCCAAAATAAATGAGACAAGCATAAACCGGTTGACAGTTATCTTTTTATACAATCTAATACTTCATTTCTATTTCACCCTAGTGCATGAACAGATAATCTATCATCAAAGATATATAAACAACTAGATTAACATGATTTACCTTCAAACACAAATTACTTAAACCATCACATGAATAACACCAAACATGACACACAGATTTTTCACATGGAAACCCAACTGGGAAAAACCACATTGGGGATGAATACCCACAAGCTATTTTTGAACTCTTTAGAAGTCCGCTCTATTAGGAGCCTTGTCCGGTTAAAGACTGATACAATAGGTTCTGTTAGGAACCGATCCTGTTAGGGATCACCCGGTTAAGGGATGGCTAGAATACCCGGTTAAGGGTTAAACCCTGTTAAAGGTTACCTTGTTAGAGGATTTCAAGAACTCAATGGTTTTGAGTCACCCTATTAAAGGATTTACAGAAAGCCAATTAAAGCCACCCTGTTAAGGGATTTCCCAATTGTTGAAGTGGTTAGAGATCAATAGGTATTACAATGATCTGGTAACAATAATCAATGCCAATGGAGATCCACTTTAGCTCCTCTTCACCTTCTGCACTCACACTCTATAGGTATCACTTCTCTCTTTTGGTTTGGCAAGAATCATGTATCTCTTTACTTGGATACTCACACAAAACTTTTGCCAACAACCTTAGAAAGAAACACAACATCGACCTTATAGAAAACATATAGGTCAGTAGCATAAAACCTAAACCCTAAGCCTGTTAGGTTGAGAAATTCAAATAGTTTAATTTTGACCATTAAGCACATTGCATTAAATGCAATAGTCTTGAACCAATCTCAAAATATTCTCCATCATTCTTTTTCCACCGATTTCATGGTGGCTAATAACCCATCATGTGTTATCACCGTTTACAAAATTTGCACATTCCCGAGGTAGATAGGGACAATCTCCTTCATGTAAGATCCTTCACGCACACAAGGTTGACATGATCTATTCTTTATTACAATGCTAACTCATCACACAAAGTCACTAATTGAGTCACACAAGCTTGAGGCACTTCAACTAGAAACCCTGAAGTTGAGACTACCAACCGGTAGTCATACAAAGCTTCCATGTACCGGTTCCCATAACCACATGACGGTTCACCTTGAACAAACACACCACTTCACTTTGGCATATATACCGGTTCACAATGTTATATCGGTTCTCACATATACTGGTTCTTGGTAACATACCAGTTCTCTCTTCTTCAACATATTGACATCAAGGACAACATACAATGTCATCATTTCCTCATATCGGTTCACATAATTCTAACAATCTCCCCCTTTGGCATTGATGGCAATATACAAAGATATCTCTCCGCTTCACATCTTCTCCCCCAATTTCTGCAGATATCTTCTCCGCTTCACATCTTCTACCCCTTTGACAACAATGCCAAAGTGGAGGCACAAGCTTCTTTGTTCCATTATGCTGCTCCCCCTGAGGAGTAGCATCCTTCAACACATCAATCCTGAAGAAAAATTTGACTATGCAATACTTGACTGATGTGGAGCATATACCTTTAGTTTACCTCCTGAAGGGGCAACACCCTTAATTCACCTATTAAGTACATAAGTGTAGCCTTTGAGAGAGGCTTGGTGAATATGTCTGCTAACTGCTCCTTACTGGAAACATGTTCCAATGCAATCTCTTTGTTCTAAACTTTTTCCCTCAAGAAATGATACTTAAGCTCAAAGTGCTTGGTTCTAGAATATAAAATCAAATTCTTGGAGATGTTAATTGCAATAGTATTGTCATAAAATATACTTACCAGTTCAGATACAGGAACTTTGAAGCCATTTAATACATGCTTCATCCAAATTGTCTGAGTGTAGTTCATGAAAGCTGCAACATACTCTGCTTCCACTATAGATTGAGAGATACAACTCTGCTTCTTACTCATCCATGAGACCAGTCTACCACTAAGAAAGAATGCACCACCGGTTGTCCTCTTTCGGTCGTCCACATTACCTGCCCAATCAGCATCTGTGAATACTTTTAGGTTGAAATCCTTGCTATATGGATACCACATTCCATAATCAATAGTTCCCTTCAGATACCTAAGAATCCACTTGATTGCAACCAAGTGGGATTCTCTTGGAATTTTCTGGAACCTTGCAGTAATGCCAACTGCATGTGCAATATTTGGTTTGCTATGCACTACATAATGCAACTTACCAATCATTGATCGATATTCCTTCTCATCAACTAATGCTGAGTCATCTTGTTTGGATAGTTTACAACCGGTCACCATTGGTGTATCGACCAGTTTGCTATCTTCCATGCCAAAGGTCTTTAACACCTCTTTGACATACTTGGACTGAGTGATAAAGATTCCATCTTTCATCTACTGAATCTGTCATCTAATGAAGAACTTAATCTCCCCTATGAGTGACATCTCAAACTCTTTCTTCATCTCATCTGCAAACTCATGACTCATCTTGTCATCTCCACCAAAGATAATGTCATCAACAAATACCTCATAGATCAGGATTTGATTTCCTTCAGACTTCAAGTAGATATTTCTATCTTTGCTTGTTCTCTCAAATCCAATCTTCACAAGATGAGAGTGCATGCATTCATATCATGATCTAGGTGCTTGCTTTAGACCATATAAGGCTTTATGTAGCCTACACACCATGTCACTATCTTTAGATAGGTCAAACCCATATGGTTGCTCTATATACACCTCCTCTTCAAGTACACCATTTAGGAATGCAGATTTTACATCCATTTGATATACTTTTAATCCTTTAAAAGCTGCACATGCAAGAAGCATACAAACTCCTTCCAATCTAGCTACAGGAGTGAAGGTTTCTCCATAGTCTTCTCCTTCTTCTTGAGCATATCCTTTACATACCAGTCTGGCTTTGTCTCTAATCACTATGCCATCCTCATTCAGGTTATTTCTGAAAACTCATTTGGTACCAATGAAATTTTTATGCTTTGGTCTGGGTACCAAAGACCATGTACCATTTCTCTCTATCTGGTCAAGTTCCTCTTCCATTGCCTTGAACCAGTCTTCATCTTTATGTGCCTCTTTGAATGATTTATCCTAAAATTTAGAGATCATACATGAGTTTTCTCTGACCTTTCTTCTTGTGAGGATTCCTACATCCTTATCTCCTATGATCTGCATAGGATCATGAATCAACTTGACATACCGATGAATGGTCTTGATAGATTCCTCTTGCTTTTCTTCTTCATCCTCATCTCCATTAGTATCAGCATCTATATCTACTGGTGTAGGAATACTGCTACTGGTACTTGGTTGACTGGCAACCAATTCCAAGAATGTTACAACCGGTTCATTTACCGCTTGCTTATTGTCGGTTTCCTCAGTTTTCTCAGAGGTTTCATCAACTCTTACATTGATGCTTTCCATAATTATCTGAGTCCTATTATTGAAACACTTGTGAGCTTTTCTCTTGGTTGAATACCCTAGGAATATTCCCTCATCACATTTCGTATAAAATTTTCTCTGGTGTTCGCTCCTCTTGATGCAACATTTGCTACCAAACACTCTAAACTAGCTAACCACAGGTGTCTTATCGGTCAAATACTCATAAGGAGTTTTATCCTTACCTTTTTTGATGGGTACCTGATTCATTGTGTAGACTACAGTTCTCACCACTTCTCTCCAAAAGGTGTGAACAACCTTTCCTTGAATCAACATAGTTCTAGCTACTTCAACCACAGTCTGGTTATTCCTCTCTGCTAGGCCATTCTATTGTGGAGTCCGGGGGGCAGACAATTGCCTCTTGATGCCATGTTCTTCATAGTACTTTTTGGATTCACCAAAAGTGAATTCCCCTCATTGATCAGTTCTTAGGCACTTGATCCTTTTACTGCTTTCCTTCTTCACTAATGCTTTGAAAGCTTTAAACTTTACAAAAGCTTCAGACTTATCTTTCAAGAATGTGACCCACATCATTCTTGTGCAGTCATCAATGAGAATCATGAAGTACCTATGACCCTGCACACTCCTAGTTTTCATAGGACCACACAAATTAGTATGCACAAGATCAAGCAAATTGTCAGCATTGAAAGGTTTACCTTTAAAGGTTGAGGAAGACATTTTCCCTAGTTGACACTCCATGCACAAGGTGTTTTCTAGTTTGCTCAGCAGCGACAACCCTCCAACTTCCTTGATCTTACTGACCTTCACAATGCTATCAAAATTTAGATGGCAGAGTCTCCTATGCTGTATCCAACTATCATCAAATTTAGTCATAAGAGATGTACTTATATTTGCATTCAGCTGAAATAGGTTACATTTGGTTTGCATGCCAGTGGCCACCAATTCACCATTCTTTCCTTTGATTCTACACACTCCATTCTTGAATTCCAGAGTGAGACCACTATCATTTAGCTGGGCAACACTTGGAAGGTTAAGTCTTAGACCATCAACCCAATACACATTGTCAGCACTACTCTTTCCATTCAGAGAGATGGACCCTCTGCCTTTGACCATACATGGTGCATCATTACCAAAGCGAACCACACCACCATCATACTCTTCCAAGGATAGAAACTTGCTCCGGTCACTAGTCATATGGTGAGAACAACCACTATCAATAATCCACTCATTGGAATTATCAAAGCAGGAGACAAGAGCCTTCTTGTCTGACATATCTTCCTTGACAGTAACAAACACAATATCTTTATTTTCTTCATCTTATGATTCCTCATCTGTGACACCTTCATCAACTGCCACAAAACAGTTTCTTCAATTTCCTCCTTTGAATTTCTTGAACCTTTCTGGTTTGTCCTTGTTGTCACCATTAGGACAGTTTACAACAATATGTCCTATGTGGTTACAAGAAAAGCATTTCTAAGGGAGCTTACCTCTGTATTTACCGGTTCCTTTAGGCAGTTTCCTGGCAAGAAGAGCTTCAAATGCCATCAGAATCTCCTCATCATTCCTTTCTTTGTTCTGTCTTGGTTCACCACTAGTGCTAGCTTCTTTTCCTTTTCTGGATTATACAACAGAAGCTTTAAAAGCTGATTCTATCTTTTGAACATTGCCATCAAAACTATTTAGCTCATAGCAGGATACAAACACTGATTTGGAGATATAAGGGTGTAATCTAGAAACAAGATTCCAGAATATATAACTTAGAAGATATAATAGTCTTTAAGGATACTATCTAAGGGCTACATCCCTATTAGGAGATATAAGAATGCAAAGAGATAGAAGCTAGGAAGGATAAGAAGATAAAAGGCACAACAAAGATACAAGGAATGCATTTGTACACTAATATATGTATATAAATACATCTGATTGGGAGTCGGACATGTGTATGTGTTATGTATTTTGATTAAATACTAAGATAGGATTTGAATAAATTTAATTATTGCCCCAATAGAACTAAGTTTGGGGTTTGAAGGCTACAACTATGAAAATCATTTGGGAACAGAACTCTAGTCTATCTCCTTTATATTCCTTGCTAACATTGGTTCCATTGTTGGGACCTTGGTTAGATTCAATTGAGGGTTTTCTAGAAAGAAAATTTTAAATTCTTAAACTACTACTATTAGATTAAAAAGAATTCAAAAATCCAATATGACTGAAAATATATTTGCCTCCTTGATGTCTACCCTATGAGAGGGGCTTAGGCACCAAGGGGAGGGGGAATGGAAAGGGGGGAAAGGTTCAAAGAAGATCTATGAAAGGATGTGAATATCGACCTAAACAAATTAAAAACCACCATGAGATGCAATACAAGAATAATGACAAATCAAGTTCTACAAACCCATGGAAAAGGTGATAGAAAGAACTAGAGAGAGATTAAGAAGAAAATAAAATAAAGAAAAGTAAAGACATTTCCCATCCCTAATGGAGAAAAAAGGACATTAAGACAAACAATGGAAAGAGAGAACGAATGAGAATAAGGAATGAGAATGCTAATGAGGGTGTAGATAAGTGTGCTATTGTGGGTGTTGTCACAAGGAAAGGGAAAATAAATGGAACCCAAGAAGAAGATGCCCCAAAGAACATAGATTCACGGTTCGAGAGAATGCAAGGCTTAGTAGATACCATACAAACAACTTTAAAGGCCTGTACAAAGAAAGGGAAAAAATATTATTAGGGTCCAATAGTATAGATATGGATCCAACCCTATCACACCCCCTCAAAAAGGATTTTACCAATATCAGAGTTTGATTAGATGATAGGTTCAAGGAGTTCTGAAAACTTTGAAAATAACCTCATTTTTAGCTAATGAATATCTGGAAAAATTGGTTAACTTTAGTATAAGGAGATAAAGAGAAGAAGATGAAAGAAGAGATAACCAAGAGCTACATGAAGAGACACAACCAAGTAATATATCTTTTACAAGTCAAGGAGTGAAAAGGAGTTTGGAACTGATACAACCCCCAAACTAGGACCCATCCATAGCTAGATATAAAAGTAAAAGAGTTGAAATAGAAAAGATACCACAACTAACATAAAAGAAACAAGAAACGAGAAAAGGAGAGGAGGAGAACACAAAAGTAAGTAACAAGAAAGAGATCTCATGGAGTGAGATATTAGGAGAAGAATTCTTTCACATAAAATTGGCAAGAGATAAGGGCAAAGAAGCAAAGCCCCATGGTAATAGCAAACCTAGAGGTAAGAAATCAATACACCAAAAATTGATCTATAAAGTAACAAGTAACTATCAAGCACCCTACAATATCAAAACAAATCCTCGCACAATGGATACAATCATTGAGACTCTAGTATTTGAAACTAATACCATTGATGCAATAGAACATTTCTTTATTCTATAATCTATATGGGAGAATATTGGCAAATTCATAGATAAGGAAAGATTATTGGACTTTGTGGGAACCTTACAAAAAAATGAATTAGAATGGTATGTTAAACACTACCTCGAGCAAGAGACCATATGGAATGAAGTTAAGGAAAAATTCTTACTAAAATTTGGGAAGTCAATAGTCATAACTAAAAGTGTGACTAGAAGCCTAACACAAGGTATACCATCCATCAAAAGATATGATAGGAAGTTCAAAGAAGTTTGCAAAAGATTAGAAGAACCTCTCATAGAAAATAAAAAGATCGAATGGTTCATTTTCTCAAGTCTAATCACAATGGACTACTAGATAAAGGCCCAACCATGGAGGCTACTAGAAACATATCGAAATGTAGAAATTATGGAGAACTTGCAAGAGAAAGTAAAGAATTAGTGATACATTAAGAAATTAAGACCTTTGAACCAGATTGGATATGGTGCACATAATATAAAAGAGAGGGGCATGTCCAGATCTATTGTCCTAAACACAGTATAGAGAAAACACTAGCAACCACAAGAGCAGTCAAGTCAAATACCATGTATTGTGTAATTTATCAATAAAGGGATCTACATCTCACTAAAAAAATGTCATATAAATAGACCACCAATCTGGAATGGATGGAATGCATGTTTCTTGAATCATAACTACACACAAGAGGAGAGATGATGTAGGATACCAGATTCCCCTTGAGAAGACAACCAAAATGTCTATGCAATGAATAACTAAGGGATTCTCGATAATAGTCAGAACTTGGATTATAGAGGAGGCCAAGGAAAAGGCCAAGTAAATAGAAGGAGAAATGATGAAACATGTTTCAAATGTGGAAAGGTTGACCACTATGCATCAAAATGTTGGATAAATAAAAAGAAAAAATGTACATCCTGTGGAGAAGAAGATCACACAATGTTCACTTGTGAAGAAGACAAGGAATTTTATACCAACTAAGATAATAATGAACCATCCCGAAGTGATCAACTTAAAGGATCCAGGGTGATCCGGTGAGTACCAACAAAAGGAGTGAGAGGTTGTCACAAGATGGACATATGGACTTTAGACACTTCACAAGAGGACAACTCCAGAGAAGAGTTGGTAATAGAAAGAAAGGGGAAGAAGAAAAAATGGAAAGAAGAAAGATAATGTGGTTACTAGACAAGGCACTAATATTGGTAAAAATAAGAAGAAATCTCTGGTGGAAGAAGGATTTGAGGACTACTATAGTCTTAAATAAGTTGAAGAAGATGATGTACCAATGTTTTTTAGTTGGATAAGAAGTAGCATAATGGTAAGAGAAAAAGAAAATAAATTGATACAATAATAGCTACAAGAAGTGACATGTTTTATTGAACAATATGTTAGAATACTACAACATTTAGCTACCACGTCCAAAGAGAAAAAACTTGGTAGTTAAGTTCAAATAATTGGGGAAAATTTGAAATAAATAGCCATATTAAAACAACTTCCAGAGGACCAAAATTGGAAGAACAATCCCTTACTTATCAATGACCAATTAAATGATCATAAGGTTACGTATGTAATGGTAGATCTTGGAGTAGACCTCAATATCATGCCCTCTACAACATGAGAAAAATTAGGCAGAGTAAAACTAGTTAAGACACCCATGAACATTTGTTTATTTGATGGCTCCAAAATGAACATTGTAAGGACTTTTGAATGTTTGCAAATCAATTTCCTCAACCTAATTCTTTTCTTCTATTTGTTTATTTCTAGCACTACAACAAACTATGAAGCTTGATTATTTTTCTTGCTTCTCCTTCTTCCTTAGAGGATTCAACAAATACTTTTGATCATCATTCTAGATGGTATACACACTCTTACAACCATCATGAATGACATCCCTATCAAATTCTCAGGGCCTTCCCAACAACACATGACAATTACTCATAGGTATCACATCACATAACACTTCATCTCTGTAAGAGAAAATGTAAAAACTAATCAAACACCACTCATTCACGGTCATCTCATGTCCCTCTTGTAACGATGAAGTTTTGTATGGACTAGGGTGCTTACACATTTTCAAATCTAAACTATCTACCATCTCCTCTAATACTAAGTTATTTGTACCACCACTATCTACTATAACCTTGCAACACTTACTTCCTGCCTTGCACATAGTTCAAAAGAGACTACTTTCTAATGGTTCTTCCTCAGGTGCCTTGGGATTCACCATCACTCTCCTCATCATGACATATTTACCTTCTTTGGGGTATTCATCTCTCAAGGATGCATCACTCTCTTCATCCTCTTGTGCTAAGTGGCTTGTTTTTCAGGGATGCATCACTCTATTCATCCCCTTGTACCAAGTGATTTCTTGTTGCACTCTTCTTTCTACCTTCTTGTATTTGAGGACAATCATAAGCATGATTAATAGCTTCTCCATACTTCTAGCATTTATCTTAGAACCCTCTACTACTACTATTACCATGTCCTCTTGGTGGAAACTCTTTTTCTTTTATTTTTTGGCCCACTTCCTTACTCCATTTGGGATTTGAGTTTTCTTCAATCTATTTTCCTTTGTTGTTGCTTTCTTGTTCCTTCTCTACTACAAATATTTCTCGACAATTGGAGTCACTTATTTTTCTTCTCACAAAATTTTCCTCAACCTTAAATGCATATTGATATGCTTCTTCCATGATGTTAATCTGAAACATACCTAGCTACATTTTCCCTATCAATCTCATGCCTTGTCAATCAAATGGATATCTTCTAGAATTCCTTTGTGTATTCTTTTACACTCATATATTTATGTTTCATATTTTGTAACTTCTTGTATAGCTCATGTAGCATCCTAAAATTGCACCCTTGTACACTTTTGATCACATTGGGTCTCTACCTTAGCATTTGTGACCCTAGGCTTGATTGGGACCTTATTTTGCTCATATTTCTTAAGAATGACATTAATTTTAACCTTTTGCATAAGCTGGGCACCTTTTCCTTGCCCCAAAATGAGGTAGGACTAGAGCACCACACTCAAGTCCTCCCTATTTTGGGCCCCTTTCAAACCCTTTTCCCTATTTCAAATTTGAGCAGGATTTCCAGCTCCATGTCAGCTCATGTTGGGACATTAGCAAGTTTTCTGACGAGAAAGTATAAAAGGAGGTTTTTCCCTTCTCATTTGACAAACACATCAATCTGAAAATCATTATACACACATGATATCAAACATTCAAATAATTGAGCAATTAATTAGTCTTCCTTCAAGCCTTGGAGCAACAACAAAGTCAAGATTCAAGCATTGAATTGGAGATTTACATCATATTTTATCAAAGACTTTATGAAACCCTAATCCCTTGTGGAGACAAACAAAACTTCACAAAGAGGTATATCATTTGATTTTTAGTCATTATTGAACATCCCCCTCAAAAGGAGAATCTTTATTTACAACAATTCAATTATCTTTCATCTCTATTTCATGGTTAATTCCAACATTGAAATTTGACTTAGGCAAGCCCCTATTCCCAACCTTTTTCCCTTTCTTTCTATGTGCAGTAAACATGTACATAGTTGTGATATTTAGAATATGCATTATTTACAGAGATGAATCAACCCTCTTTGGTGTGTGAAAAGTTAGGAGGACCAGAGTGATGGGCGCTCCAGTCCCAACATTTTTGGAGATTTTTTAAAGATTGGATCCGAATCTGCATATACTAGTCAGATCTAGATGCGTGGTTCAATTTGATAACTATAGCTCACTATTTTTGCATTGCTGCTTTCATTTTCAACACTTTAACCTAATTTTAGTAATTCAACTCATAAAAGAGGGTAAATCAACATTATTCCCTTGAATCCAATTAATATTCCAATCCTCATCATTATTGATTTGTGACTAAATCTATTGGATTCACCCCTCTTTTGAATGTAATAGCAAATTAGTGGTTTTCATCCCTTTCATGGTGGAAACCCTTGTTTTTACCCATTATAGCTCCATTTTGTAATCTCCATGAATGAGTTTTCTCTTCAACTTGGTCACCATCTAATTCCACCTTGTTATTCTGGGGTCTCCTTTCATTGCCCACTATTTGTCCAACTCTTTCCACCATAATGCAACATGCCCTTTCAACTTTGTTTGGGATATATTTACACTATGTGAGACTCTTATTTCCTCCATTTAAAAATATTCTTTTAGCTCCCCTATCCAATCAATCAATTGATTTGAATTTAATGTTGTAGAAAAGCTTTCTATATCCATTTTATTTCTCTTTGTGATTCTCAAAGGAGCCCTCAAAAATTTGTCTTCTCCAACTTATTATGGTTGTTCTTCTTCTCTTTCTTGTTCTTCCACTTCACTTTCTTCTTCACTCACTAAATTAATTGCATTTCCAGTAGCTAATCTCAACTTATTTTTTATATCATTTCTGATATCATTTCTCAAAATTGTTCCAACACCTCCTCTATTATGGAAATTCCTCTTCAAGGAATTATCTCTATCACCCTTTCAATAAACGGCTTCAAACTCCCATTGCTTAGGATTTCTCTCACTTCCAACAACCCACACAAGATTCTTCACAATTTCTTACTTCCCATAATTCCTAGTCTAGAATCTACATACTCAGTTTCTCTCACTCTGACACCAATTAATACAAGAAGGTTCTCCATCCTACCTACAACATCAATACTTAAACATACAAAGGGAAAAGAAGGACTCTATTTTACACATAGCTAGAATTTAAAAATTGAAATTTTATTTCAACAAAAATACAACATAAAAATTTACAACTTATCATATAAAAATATGGCTTTTGAATGGCCTCTTCCACAACTTCAACTTGTTTTTCAAAACCCAATCCTCTATCTTATGCTTAAAATCTCTTCAATTATGTTGTATTCTTTGTGTCTTCCTTCATGTAAGTAAATTCGTTCAATGCGTCTAATTTGTTTAGCTATGCACTTCTTTAACTCTTTCTACTCATGCCCTTGCCTTGGTCTTCTTATTCCTTAGATTGAGGTGATGCTCTGTCTTTTCCTATGTTGCTCCTTACCTCTCTCTAATGCCTTCATTTAATATCCACTTCCTTTCTTATTCCCTTTCTCTTATTCCCACTCTCATACCTATTTACTAATATTTCCTCTATGCACCGAGTCTTCTTCTCTCATGCTAATTATCTTCTAAATTGTATCCTTTTCTTTATCTAAATTGCACCCTCTTTGTTCTTCCTCATGCATTTATTTCACTATTATCATCTATGTGTTTCCCTTCTCCTTGTCACCCCTTTGTCTTCTACACAACAATTTAAAGTAATTTATCATCCTTTATCCACATTGCCTTTCCCATCAATTCTATGCATGCCTATATAGGGTTCACATTCCTATGCTGTCATTTCACATTCGTTGACTATTTATTGGACAATGTATTTCAATTCCCCTCTTAAAATTATATTATTTTACACTTAATCATTGTCAATTGCATTTATTTGTAAGTTTCTATCATATCTTTCAATCATTTTTCAATGTCACCGATGAAACCATATTTTTGCGAGGCATTTATCAGGCAATTTATGGACCTTGTCTATACTTTTGTATTTGTATACATTTATACTAGGCATTGGATATATAGAATGAGTTGAGTATAAATTTTACAAAGTCCATGGAGAGAGATGTCAAACAAAAACAAATCAAAACCAAAATTTAAGAAATAAGCTGGAATTGTTTTTGGTGGTGTTGATTGCCTATTCACCTAAGTGCTCTTGCACCACACTTGGTGGTTTATAATTTTAAATTCCCTAGATAATGGATTCATGGCATAGATTGGTATTATCTTAATTTTTTAGGCATGATTTTTCTACAAAATTATTATTGAATTGAACCTACATAAGTGGATAGTATTAGTGTACTCACATTATTGAGATTAATACAAGCTTGGGTCTCTTTGGTGGTGGAGATTATTCTCAAAAGGATTCATCCAAGTATATTTGGTGGTATCTTATGTGTTTATAACTATATTTAATTCTCCATAATTAAATTAAATTTAATGGTTTAATCACATGAACTTCAATTATATTTAAAAATATTTGATTATTGTATATAATGCACTATTTACCACATGTTGAACACACCACAAGACTAAGAGCGGGGGGGGGGGGGGGAGCACAAAGTACCAAAAACAAATGAACACTCGATTTATCTAGAAAATCCAAGTGAGGAAAAACCACAATGAGAATCACACTCACAATATGAATATATTGCCTCCAAAACTCATTGGACCTAAGAGTACTTGTAGAACTAAGGTGCACAACCTTAGGATAAGATACAAATAACTTGTAAAAGTGAAACACATTGTCTCAAGGAAATATACAAAAAGCTGCCAAGAGACTCACTATCTTCCAGCAAAAAAAAGAATAGTTAAATTGAAAAGAACAAGATCTCATGATCATGAAATTGTCCTTGAACCATTATGTCAAGAAATCAAGATCATGGAAAACACATCTAACTTCAAATAGTATCTCAGAACACTATCATACTGAAGATATCATCATCAAGGCTCTTCACAACTAACTTTCGCACATCTCCAACATCAAATCTTCTTGCAAATAATTTACATCCATTTCTTTTCAATTCACACACCTCTCATACCTTTACTCACACACCCATACTTCTTTATATACAATATTAATCATTAAAACCTTTAACTAGGTCCACTAGATATAGAATAAATAATATTACTTAAATTTGGCTTCCTAGACCTAAATTATTCATTCTAGTCCACTCTAAGAGATATAGGGGAGCCAAATAAATCACACCACATCTTTCCCGAATGATTCCAATGAACCACACATGCTAATATAGCCTCCAAGGTTAGCATCAAATGAAAAATGTAGATAAAAATTAAAGCATGTTAACCAGTCGACCCAAAAACAAACTTCCAATACAAATTACACAGTGTGGATCTACACATGCCATGGTGAGACCCAAAAAGCTAATAAAAAATCATTCTCCAAATCAAACCTGGAGCAAAGGAACATGATTCAAGTAGGATACATCACCATAGTCAACCGAAAACCAAACCAACTAACAACACAGAACTTAGAACATCATAACTTCAATAATTAATCAAATCATTACCTAAAAATTGATTTGGAACACTACGCAAAACACATAAAATTTTCCTCCAAACCGTAACACTTGAATCCACATATTTGGAATCCACCAAGCATTCTTTGAACCTATTTTGGCAGCCTGACTATCAGAAACAACAATAACCAACTCTACCACCTAAGCAACAAAGGACCTACAAATCCGATAGTGCAATATACACATAAAATAAACATTATATCTAAATCCACAATACATGATATTCACATATCAGAGAAATGCAAAGAATTCTTCCAGTATGGCATTAAATACTCTTTCTTCCATATTGAAACTTCCATTACACTGTCCTTCTAGAACACCTCAACATCTTCACTAGACCACTCAATAATACCAAAACATATAAATATTGGTACCTACATACTTCCACTACACCATCCTTTCAGAAATAGCTCAACACCTTCATTCGAACATCTGCAACACATGGTGACATCAATCACAAAACAAGACAAGTTGACATCACTGACAACATAACACAACAACGAGCAAGTTTCCAACATTCTCCCACTTTGTCATTGATGGAAACACTTGTGTACCACCAATAGCCAAGTCAACTAAGCTCAACCTATATATCTCCCCCCCTTTGACATCAAGGACAAAGAATTAAAATTTGAATAGCTCTTCCTTCTATTGAAACTCTTTCTCCCCATGAATACACCACTATAGCTTGTAGCCTTACTCAAATGTTCTCTTACCCTTCCAAAAGTTTAATAAATGACTGCAATACTCCCCCTGAGAGGGATATTATTTTTTTTAAGCTATTTTTAGAAATCCTCATCCTTATTTTCTCCCTTGATAGCAACAACAACATCAATCTAGGGAGCAAGAGCAGATCCCAGACAACTCCCCCTAGACAAATGCACCACTACTTATACTCATTCTATCATCTATATTTTTGTCATCTCATATTTTTGGTTTCTTATTGAATCTTATGGAGTCATTCTTGCAACTTTACTATTAGTAACCTTTTCCTTTGTCATATCTTCATTATCAGTATTCACTTCCAGACCTTCTCCGACACAACAACTTCCAGGAGCCCCAATATTCGAACCATTTCTTTTGCAATTTTAATGACTTCTCCATCTTTTTGAATGATCAATCCTTTTTAGATTTATAGATCCTCATTGATGATGAGGCACAATCTGGAATTTATATTGAAAGAACAAACAATATCTATTATTTGTGAGCAATATATATCTTTTACCAACAACTCAAACTTTAAGCCAAAATTACTACATTGCACTATTACACTAAACAACTTTGTTCAATAATAAAACTATGTGAAAACACTTGGAGAAACCTTTTCCATGCTGAAAATAACTTAGAATCCAAGCCATAGGGGGCTCATAAGATCTTCATTTCACTGTCCCCTCAAACAATGTATACTGTCTAGTTACAAGAAGAAGAATCAACACCACTAGAGGGTGTGGACCCATCCTCACACTTTTCTTCCACCTTTGCTTCTGATTTCTTCACACATGTCATATTCATATTCTCCTTTTGTTTGTTAGCATCAATTTTATTTACCAATATAGTAGACATCTCATTCCTTCTTTTGTAGAATCTAGCAATGTGTCTAATTTTACTACAAATGTAACAAGTTAGACCTTGTTTTGGACCAATTCCATTCCTTTTGACATTTCTATCTCTTTTGACACTTCCTCTCCTTTTGATAACACTTCTACACTCAACAACCTTATGACCAACCTTGTTGTAGGCATAACATTTTCCACTAAAAGAGTGAGATCTTATCTAAATTCTACATTCACTTGCTCTATGTCCAACCTTGTGTAAAAAACAATTAACATTAAGAAATGAAAAATAACTTGTTTGAGTAGGAGGAGAAAGAGACCTCCTAAAAACCTTCTTGTTTCAGACCTAATGGAAGTTGTTTTGATTAGATTTCTTTACTTCATCCCAACTTATTCATGAACACCCATTTGTGTTTTGCCACCTTGTTTACTGAGCTAGAAACTAGTTCTAGTGTCTGGCATTCCTTTGCCAAATTCAACTCTTCTTCTACTATCTTTGCTCAATTTTTCTCTTCTATAACATCCTTCTCTTTTACAGTTTCAAGGATAGCCTCAATCATAGGTATAATTGCTTCCACTATTGTCCTTCACATAGTAAACATTTCCATTAGTCCTTGTACCTTCCACAACTAATCTTTCACATCTTCCTTTTTTGGTTTCACATCTAGAACCATGAAGTATGACATTATAACCTTTTATACACATTGAACTCACACTCAACAGGTTATGTCTCAAACCTTTAACGTAATAAACATAATTACTTTTATTCTTACCATCATTATAGATGTTTCCCTTGTAAAACTTGAGTGGGCCTAGTGGTGGAGAACTTGTGCTCTTGAAAGAGAGGTCACAAGTTCAAATCCCAAAGGGGGTAGGGTATGTACACCTTATTGGCTTTGGCCCATTACCAGTCAAAAAAAAAAAGATGTTTCCCTTTCTATAGATAGGTACAACTTCTTCTCCTGCAAACTTAATTGATCCACCATCATATTTCTCAAGGCTAATAAACTTATCACGATCACCAATCATATGGTTTGAACATCTGGAGTCAATGATCCAAAGTTTTGGTTCCACTTTTTCATTGTAGTATTCACACTTACAAATTTCTCACTATTCTTTACATCTTTTGAACTTTCAGACCACTCATCATTATTTTCTTCTATTGCTAGGAATAAAGATTATTCATTTAAGTCATTTCCATCTTATTCTTTAGATGAGAAGGCCTTTGTTGAACAAAAACTCTTCTTTTTCTTATCTATGCCATCTCTTCTCATATCTTTATTATTCTCTCTGTAATTCTCCTTTTCTTTGTTATCATAATTTTGTCTTCCACTATAATCTTCTTTATACATACATCTAGAAGTGTACTGATCAATTATTCCATAATTAAAACATTTTAGGGGTAACTACCTTTGTGCTTGTCATTTTCTCTCTTCAATCTTCTCACAAAGTTTTCTTCAATATCATCCATGTCTTCATTTTCTTTTGGTTCTTCTTCAGGCTCCTTTGTAGCTTTAAATGTTGCTTCCCTCCTTTTCTTTTTGACATCATGTAATTCAACAATCTCAAAGGTAGAGAGTGAACCAAGGAGCCTATACACAATGTACTTATTTATACCATGACTTTCCTCAATAGCATACTTCTTAGGTTATAGCTTTTAGGCAATGTTGCCAGTGTTGTCCTTACAACTTCACTTTCTTCTAGCATTCAACATTTACAATTTCATTCACTTGATGAATATAACCTTCAATGTTTTCATCTTCAGACATTCTTACATTCACAAAGTTATACTTTGTATTTGTAATCTTGGCTTGCTTTATATTTTTATCAACTTCAAATACACTCTACAACTTCTCCTAAATTTCTTTAGCTAACTTCATGCCTACAACTTTGCTATACACTACATCATTCAAATAAGTGACAATTGAAATTGTAACCTTTTAATTATTCTCATATGTTTTGACTTCATTTGGAGTAGTGGGACCATTCTAACAAGTAGTATAAACCTTCTTAATTCTTTCCCATATTTCAGCAGATAGTTGATAAATGTTATTCAATCCTTTTTCTCCAATACACATAATTTGTGCCATCAAACTTTGGATCTTTGAAGGTGTAATCATGTGCCATCTTTCTTGGATCTTCCTTAAGTATCTAAGCTTCTTAAGAGAACCTTACTTTGATACTAATTGTTGAACAAACCACAAGAATTAGAGGGGGAAGGGGGTCAATCAATCCAAACCTCAAAAATACTTAATTCTTGATTTTCAAAATTTAAGCCTCAACCACATAATCACAACAATAATAAAGCGTGAAAGCACAAAGCACAAAAAACATAAGAAATCAAAATTTACATGGAAAAACCAAGAAGAGAAAAACCATGGTGAGAATCAAACTCACAATATGAATATAATTTATTACAATGTTTCTTTTAGAACCTATTGGTCCTAAGAGGACTTTAAAAACTAAGATGCACAACCTTAGGGCAAGGTACAAATAACTTGTAGAACTAAAACACACTATCTCAAAGAAGGATATAGAAATTTGCCAAGAGACTCGTTGTCTTCCAATAGAGAAGGGAATAGCTAAATTGAAAAGAACAAGATATTATGATCATGAAATTATCCTTGAACCACTGTATCAAGTGACCAAGATCATGTCAAACACATCTAACTTCAAATAATATCTCATAAAATTATCACACTGAAGATATCATCATCAAGGCTCTTCACAACTGACTTTTGCACATATCAAACATCATATCTACTCGCAAATCATCGACATTCACTGCTTGTCAATTCATACACCTCCGACACCTTTACTTTAACATCCACACTTCTTTATATACAAAGATTAATGATTAAAACCCTTAACTAAGTCATCCACAGACATAATAAACAATATTACATAAATTCAGCCACACAAACCTAAAATATTCATTTCGGTCCAATCCAAGAGATAGAGGAGACCCAAATACATCACAAAACATCTTTTTCAAATGATACCAATGAAACACACACACTAACACATCCTCCAAGATCGACATCAAATGAAACCTGTAGATAAATATTAAAGCACATTAATCAGACAACCCAAAAATAAACTTCCAATGCAAATTGCACAACGTGGATTTACACATGCCATGGTGAGACCCAAAACACTAATACAACTCAATCTCCAAAACAAACCAATACCAAAGGAATATGATCCAAGTAGGATAAATCACCATAGTCAACCAAACACTAGACTAGCTAACAACATTGAACTCAAAACATCATAACTTCAATCACCTATCAAATAATCACTTAAAAATTGAACTAGAACACTACATAAACCACATAAACATTTCCTCCAAACTAAAACACTTTAATACACATATCTGGAAGCCACAAATCATTCTCTGGACCTGTTTTGAAAAACAACCATATTGTCAGAAACAACAACAACAACCAACTCTACCATTTGAACAATAGAGGGCCTACAAATTTGATAGTGAAATATACACAGAACATGAACATTATATGCAAAGCCACAACACATGTTCATGACATATCAAAGGAATGCAAAGACTTATTCCACTGAGACATTAAATACTCTTTCTTTCATATTAAACTTCCACTTCACCATCCTTCTGGAAACATGTCAACATCTTCAACAGACCACTCAATAATACTAGACCATATAAATATTGTTTCTTGCATACTTCCACTATGCCATCATTCTAGAAACACCTCAAAATTTTCACCAAACCATCTACAATACATGGTGACATCAATGAAAACACAAGACAAGTTAAAATAAATGACAACACAACAAAACAACTCAAGTTTCTAGCACTATTTACCTCATTTTGCACATAAGTTTATTATGGGAAATTAAACTCTTATTGCATGATGATTCAAAGTAATATAATATTATTTTATTGACTCTAGAAGACAACATTGAAGGTCTCTTGTATTTTCTTTTATGAACACTCTAACTTTGTGTTGTATTATAATAATGTTGTGATATTAATATCAAGTGTGCTTTGAAGTCTAAGATTTTCTTGTAAGTGTGCTTTGGATATTAATATCTTGTTTCATACTTTAGTTGATATTTTGCTAAAATTTGTATAGACTTGTTCATAGTTACATTGTTTCTCTCATAGGATTAGTGTGCATCTAGTATAGTTTCCTTTTAGCCTTTTGAGAAACTCTTCAAAGCTACCTTATGATGGTAATATTAGTTTAGAGAATATTGATCAATGAGTCTCTTGGATGGAGGCTTACTTTATCCTTCAAGAAAATATATTCAAATAAACAAGTATGTTTTGTACTGTTAAAATTATTTATGGATACTCTTACATGGTATGATAGCTACACACACTCTTCTAGATTTTAGAAAGTTCCACCAATCACGAAGTTGAGGAATTTTAAGGGATTTCTTCATAAGAAATTATACCTAATTAGGAAGAGAGGTACAAATTGGGAGGGTTGTCATCGATTATAAGGTGACCTAAGTGAAATACATAGGAAGGTTGTTTCAAATCCTTAAGAGAATTTTTCTTGTGTAAAATCATTAGGACATTGATGAAGCATGTATCCAAGTCCATTATCTTAATTTGGATAAGAAGGTTAGCTCTTCCTACATGCATACACAACAAAGTTAAAAAACCAATAAGGTGGCAAAAATAGTGGAGATGTTAGCAAACAAGAATAAGGTGAACACTATTTTGACTAGGATAAATGAAGCAAATCTATAGTGTACTTGTTATGGTAGAGATAAGACATATAGGGGGTAGATGTTAGAAACTTCATGCAAAATTGATACCTTCTTGGGTTAAGCTAGGGAACTTGACAAGACCATTTCTTATGGATGAAGAAAAAATATATTGAATGCAAATATAAATTATGTCAATAGTTTTAGTGTGATGCTCTCTACAAGGGTGTTTATAATGTTGACTAGAGTGTTATCTCACATAATGGAAAGGAGATCAATCAAATTTCTTGCATCAAACTTCAAGTGAGATGTAAGAAGGTTGATGCCATTTTTAATGCATGTTCACAAGTAAAAATTATTCCTCATAGTCCAAATTTATCAAACTTTCCTTGAAGATGGTAGACTATCCATGTTTATATACTTTAGTGTGGTTATGACATGTAGTGAAAATGACCATGACCAAATATTATATCTTGTCTTTTGGATTTAATCTTGATATTCCCAATTGATGTATTGTCTTTGTAGACCCATATCTCTACCAAAAAAATGATATCTAATATAAGAGGAAGAATTAATGTTTTGCATCTTAGAATAGAAATTTCAAGATCACATTGGACATACTCTTAAATATAAGATGAACTAAGTGGTGTCAATGGAATGGCTATCCTTTAAAATTAAGTTGAGGTTAGGAGTGAAAAGATGGTTTATTATCAAAAGGACCAGTAAGGAGGAAAATAAGTGCATCAAGTCAACTAGAGATAAAAATATGACAAGTTTTAGGTAATGTTTGTCTTATGGTGGAAGGAAAGATGAAAATTTTGTAGAATGAATAATTTATCAACTCTTTTCCATTGAATGTCTATAACTTTTGGAAACCAAAATCTTCCTATTAGGGGAGATAAAAACTTGGGTCAAGTTGAAGGATCATCATGACTTCAAATAAAATAGAATCCTCGCCACTTGTCTCCAACTATATGAAACCGTTACATTTTAATGATAGTGGAAGAGTGTCATAATATTTAAAAGGGAACAACCAATCGTAGATTCCCTTCTATTATAAGATATCTCTCGACATAATTTACCTATATTTTTTAAATATAGATATAATGATATATAATATAAAATAAAAATATCAACAAATTAACTAAATTGTATCTATTATTCTATGTTGTTTACGATTATAATTATTTTACTCTTAAAATTCAATATAATAACCTTATGAATGAAAAAAAATACTAAAAACAAACACCCAAAACAATAATTGCATTCTTTATTCCTTCCCTAATAAAAAAATTCACATACAATTATTACCAATATAAAATACATAATTGATGGAACATCTGATCATAATTCTTTAGTAAAAAGTACACATCGACAATTCAATTCAACAAATGGCACTTTTAGCCTTAACCCACAAAAAATATATTAATTATAAATCCTTCAATCTAACGAAAAGGCCTTGATTATTCTTACTTTTAAGCATTAATAAATATTAAATTTTGGAAAAGTAGCTTTTAAAAAAGGTCCAAATTCAAATGCAAGACAAAAAGATTTTGAAACCAAATTCCATACGATCTACTTAATATCTAGTGGTAGCAATCCAAATTTTTGTCTCCACTCAAAGTGTTCAAAATATCTTTAGAATTAATTTCATCAAAATAAATTTATAAAAATAATTTAAATATTAAAGATTGCAATTTTATTAGTTGAATATAATTGATGTGATAATGTATATTTTTTAATCACGTGATTCAGTAAAATTTAAAATCTTTCAAAGATGTAATTAATAAATGAGAATGAAGTCATGATTACATCATTAGTGACTTTGATAAAATCGACATTTCTTACTTCTCAATCAAAGGAGCATTAATAATTAATTGTCAAATGATTTGAGTTTGACATAAAATCCTCCACCAAAATAATTAATTAAATATTTTATCTCTATAAAATTATTTTAAAAATAATAAATAGTAATTTATTTTAACAAATAGAGATATAATTTAGGTGGGTTTGATCATGGGAAATATCACATTGATAAAGTGTGATTAATGTGATGGATGACCTTATGATAGAATGAGCTCTAAGTAGACCAATCATGTTTATAAGAGATGGATTAGTTTGAACCAACTCCTGAGATATGGGTCGATGAATTTAACATCATTATTATAATTAATTTGTCAAAATAATTTTGAATATTAAATTAATAACACTTGTGAAGTTTGAAGGTGATTGTTTGAATAAGACAATCCTTACTTATTCAAATGGGGTGCCCAAAAGAGATAACTTCTGATATAGACCTATACTTGAAATCTTCTATATAAAATTATAAAGCAACAATCATGTATATAATTTAAGTGGGTTTGATCTTCGGAAAACTACATAGTAAAAAGTGATTAATCTGGAGTAATGTTGGCATGGATGACCTTTAGATAGAATGAGTGCTACACTAATACATTTGGCCTCAAATTCCGACGAAGGTTTTCGACGGACAAGGCATATTGTGATCAAATTTGATTTTTTTCTTTAAAGTGCCTGAGTTCGTCGGAATTCCGACAGATGCTTTTCATCGGAATTGACGAACTCGGGCACTTTAAAGAAAAAAAAACATAACGAAGGATCATTTAAAAAAAAAACCAAGCATTTGTTGGGAGCGTCATCTGCCAAAGTTGAAGCTTTTGTTGCCTCCCTCCCCCCCACCCGAAGTGATCTCTCCACAACCGCACGCTCCTTAGGTAAGATTTTATTTGCAATCAAGGGCATCTAATTTGGTTTCATCAATAGTGTCACAAATAGATTAAATATTGCAAAATATATATTTTTTCCTAATCTATTAAACCCAAATTTCTAATAGTTCCTACACTCATTTTGAGTTATCACTAGAATTGTCAACAGTAGTGTGTGCTATTGATTGGCGGATCCACTTTTGAAATAAAGTGATCTCGAGGATTCCTGAAAGGTCTTTTCTAGATACAAATCAAGTAGCAACAACAGTACAATCTTGCATTGAGTTGGATCATTTGGTGACTCAGGTAGGTCAAATTTTTTCTTCTCCAAAGTGTCAAAGGCAACTTTCATAGGAGTTTAGTGTGTTTTGATAAATGGTGATTATTTGAGTTCCTATGTAAGCATTTTGTAGCATTCGCCATTATGATTTTTTGTTCTTACAAGAAATAAATGGTTATCATCTGTAGACCATAGCCACCATGGTTTTGAATTTTGAAGGCACAAATGACTTCACACAGCTGTTACATGGGCTCAATCAATGAATCATGTTAAATGCAATCCTCTACAAGAAGATCATTTTCTTTGGAAATTAAGCTAATTGACTTAGTAATATCAATTCATCATGTGCACAATATGTTATACCAATATGTTGAAGATTTCAACATCTTTGCTTCTCAAGGGTTCTAAGAATCTACAAACATAACTTCCCCTGAAATGATACCCCTTTTAATTTAGTTTCTAGAAGAGCCATATGTACCATTTTGAGGTGCATATACATCCTTCATTTCATCATCTTTCTTTTCTTCTAATTTTTGAACCTACATCTTTTCCATCTTCTTTATTTGAGTTAGATAAACCTTCTTTTGTGAAAGAAAAGACTTGGTATTATTTCCTCTGCAAAACTTATTAATATTTTTATATTTGTTATAGTTATACCATGTAATGTCTTGTGGATCATTTCCACTTCTTGTATTGGATATGCAGTTAGCTGCCTTATGACCAAACTTGTTGCATGTATAACAATAATTATGGAAAGATTGAGTATTCTTGCATTGTTTACATTCATTAAACCGTTCCCTATTATTAGTAAACAAATTTGTCTTTTTAAAATAATAATTCAAATGACTTGAATTACCCAACCAATAAAGACAAATATCACTAATAGTTGGAGAAATCACTATTAAATAAGTGATTTTCCTCTAAATTTTAGAGGTACAATTCCCTTGTTTGATGTAATTTAACTTTTTTAGGGGTATGCTTTTAACTAGAAAGTAGAAAAGGCAAAACAAACACCTATACATAGCAATGATATAGATGCAATTGTGAATTTAGAATCAAAGGAAAATAGAGATAAATGACACAAAGATCTTAAGCAATAATTCCTTTTAGATGATATGAACAATTTAAGACTCATAAATCATTTAAAGAACACACACAATCTGATATAATAGGTGAAAACATCAAGAAAGGATTGCAAATCAGAAAGGAAAATGACAATCAAAAGTAAATACAAATGAACACAAAGATTCCTAAAATCTCCTTCATTTCCTTGACAAAATTAGAGAATTTAAAGGCAAAGAAAATATACTTCTATCTCTCCCTCCAAAATTGAATTAAAATGCCCTCCTTCTAATCGGTTATAACTCACATGTTAAAGCATAAGAAGGATTATAAATCCAGACCCCTCCACCGTTATCTTATTACCTATTAAGAAATTAGCAATGAGCTATTTCAACTTCTGGTAAGTACTTCTTGAAAATTAATTACAAAATTATATCTTTTAACTTCCCACCTTCTCGTAAATACAAACATTTTAACTTATTAATGAGTTTAAATATTAAAATGAACTTTAAAATAAATGGTACCACTTCCTATAAATTTTACTAGCATGCACCTATTGCCAAAACTAGATTGGCAGTAGAGATGTGACAGGTTCATTAATCCAATTCTACCATGTTGTTACAGGAATATCACTATGATGCCAATAAATATTTTTGGAGATTAAGTCCTTCCTTGAGTAGCTCCACAATTAACCATTATTCAATGGACACTAAAATACTATCTTCTATTCACCATTATTCATTGGACAGAATCATAGTCACGACTATTGTTAGGCTCGTTCATCCTTCTTTCTTTTCTAGACTACAAATTTAAATGCATCACTTTAGCTCCACAATAGCCACATGGATATATAGTAAACATTTACATTAATTCCAAATTAAAACTTTGTCTATAGATGATATTGAAATTCAAATACTTAAACTGCAAAATCTCATAATAGTATTCTCTCTATGCTTAGAGAGATTGCCTACTTGCTGAGACATTTTGCGAAACAACTACCATCTCATGCCATGTCTAAGCTTCCACAATTTACATATATATCTAATAAGAGCATTTGTAATATTTTGATCATCAACTTGTTAAATGATGTTTTACTACTAAAATAACCTTTTAACACATTTGATGCCTTTTGACTGGCGACTGCTACATTCATCGCCCAAATGACTCTAGATGGGAAGCTTCCTACTCTCTTCATTGTTAACATTAGTTGGACTAACAAAGGAAAATAAAATGTGCAACAAGACAAATTTTCTCTATTCTATTTGTGAGCATTCATCATTATAGGTGATGGAAATCAGTTTGAAACCTCTGGAGCATCTTTTATGTTATTTTTATTTTGCCTGCAATGGTTTGAGTCTGCTCACAAGAATAATGCATCCTTCATTAGAGAGGTATGATCCAACTATGTAAAATAAGACACATCTTCTGGGGTAGCCCACATGTGTTGAATTTTGTGCAAGACCAAGTAAATTGTGAAATATCTACTCCCTCTCTAGTATCCTTTGGTATTTCTTGGTTTGTTCAGAAGTCTGTAAACTGACCCCCCAAATAGAAAACATAACCACCAAAGCATCTTTGACTGATAAACTGGAAAACATAACCACAAAATCTTATGAAAATATTTTGGCTATTTAAAGTTTGGACTTAAATATTTAACCAGAACCTCGAAAAATACCTAGGTTATATTAATGTACCATCAAATGCAGTCGGATATTGGATATTTGAATTAAAGACGAGATTCAATGATATTGAAGAACTAGCTACTAACTCCTCGAATTCCTTCAAGTTGTTGATCTAGGTGGCTTGAGGAAAAAAAAGATCAAGGATGATGAACCAATTTGTGCTAATGCTCCGAAGTAACCAAAATAAGTAGTGGGCCCCATTGGAAAGGTCATTTGGCAATTGGACTCCCTTTAGAGCCTAGCTAAGTTGTGACATCCCTAAGTTTGACGGGAAAATTGATGTAGATGTTGTTGATGATTATATTTCTGATTTGGAGATGTATTTCTTTGTAATCTCTTAGATTAGAGAGAATTATGTCTGCCCTACTTAAATTAGAATTCCAGTTCAACAATGTTGGATTGCTAGCTTGCTATCCAAGGAGGAGTTGAACAAACTCCACTTGATTTAGTGATTGCGGTAAATTTTAGTTTGGGTGGTTTCATGGAGGTCATCAAGAAATATTTTTCCAAAAGATACAAATGAAGAAAAGTAAATTTTGTGGCAACTATGAGAGAAAATTTGTATTTGACATCATCAATACTTAACACAAATTGTGTTCAAAAATTGGCATCGAGAACTCTAAGAAGCATTGTTTTTTTACAAATTGTAATATCTAGCATCCATCATTAGTACATCTAGATGAAAATGACATCTTTAAACGTCAAAATATTGGTTGAAGATAAACTCAACCCCAAAGGTAAGAAAGGCCCTAAAATATGATAGAGATTTATGCTATTGTTTAGGTCTGCATACAATGAAAGGACTACATATTGGAAGGAGAAAATCATCCATACTTATCATAAGCTTCTGCGGCTCATGTAGACTCAAGGTGAGTTGCAAAATGACCATCAAAGGTGCTCAATGTACCTACAATGGTGAGCCATTTCTAACATAGTGTCACCTGCGACTTTTTCTATTTACCATAACAAGATGTTTTATAACACAGTGGGTAAGTACCTAAAATATAACAAAAATGCTATCATTTAGGTTTGCATGCAATGAAAGGATTGCATTTTGGGTAAGGAGATAGTCATGCATAGTTATTACAAGCCTCTACAGTTCATGTAGACTTTAGGTGAGTTTTAAAATTACCATCATCAAAGGTGCTCCACCTACCTACAACAATTTTTTTCAACTGAACATTTGACACAAGAACGGGAGTATTGATAAGGTTGTTGATTGCTTGACTTATCTTTCATTTGAAGATTTGATAAAAACACTTGGTTCTTTCAAGCATTAAAAATTAGAATGACCTTTACTTAACATTAGAGATCTTTAATTCTTTGACATATACCAAAAATTCACAGTTAGGTGTTAGGTTCTTGATTTTCACATAGAAAACGAGCTCCTATGCTACATGATACACAATTGTATTCTCACTAAGGAACCAATAAAGATGATTTGGGACTTTCACTATAGCTAGGTGAAAAGATAGTGCTACTGCTAATTTTACAAAATTATTCCTATTGTCTGCAATAGGGTCATAGAAGTGTAGTTTCAAGTGACATATGCAAAACAAGAAATTGTAGATAAAGAGCAAAAATAATTTGCAATGTGTTGGAGTATGACAACCATGTTATCTCCAATCTCTATTAGTTTGAAAACGGCTGATGCTAAGAGCCAATTATCATCAGAGTTGAGTAGTCTATGGAAGGGATCTAGATTCCCATTCCTGACCCCTACCCTAAACACCTCCCATGCCTCCTGGATGAAGTTATTCCTCCTCTCCCGTGCTGCCCTTTTTTGGGAAATTTCCTCGTCTTCACTATCTGGCTCCTCTGATTTAGAGGAGATATAGTTGGTGTGGTTAAAATAGATGTCAAGTGTGCTTACCCAACAATCATAATCCAACTCTAGAATGGCATTTGTTAGGGCTTGTCCATCAGATGGGCGAACAAAGTCATTGATCCTCTGTATACTCACTTCCTTTGAATCAAATATCTTAACCATAGGGAAAATGGCAACCTCATAAAATAACCGATCACACCAGTGTCAATTACCACCCAGTATACCATTAGCCACCCACCATACAACATTCCAGACCACATCATTTTCTTGAAATAGTTGACTGCATTGGGCATAGATCGATTCCTCTCTACATAGGCAATTGAGACCAAAATGATGCACCATCAGTTGAGATCAATACTTCTAGGCTTAAGATTGCAATTTGAACCATTCCTTGTATAAATTTTTGGACATTCTAGAGAAGTCTAGAGACCAAAACAAGCTCGACTTCCATTCAAATTTCATCCGAACAACATATCTTTACTATTCTAAGAACTTGTCAGGTCGCTGGTCATACCTTTATCTAACTGGCCTAATACCAATCTGCCAAAGCGCATGAAAAAACAAAGGTCTTTGGTTTGTTCTTCCACTAATGTATTGCCTACCTCTAGCTAAAACGAAGCTCCCATGCGTGTTCCACATTCATCGACATCTGATGTGCAATCATAAGAGATCTCAAGATCCGATTTGGTTATGTCTACACCTTGGGCCATAGAATTACCCATCGAAAGTTTCCATGATGCCCCGAGTACCTTCCTGCTTCTTATCTGATCCCTGACTTGACTTTGCAAACCGATTTAGCCAAATCGTCCTTTACAATCTATTTCAACTCATTCTGCCAGTCAAAAGTCAAGATTTTCTCAGTGTATGATTCCAGTGAGACACCAACATTAGCTAGATAATCAGCTACTTTGTTTACTTAGCGAAAAGTGTGGGAAATTCTATAATTTTGAAATTGGTTAAGGTGCATTGCAATATCAACCAAATAGCGATGAAGCTTCCAATTGGGTGTCGAGTTATTCTTGGTGGCATTGATTATAATTTTTGAGTCCCCCTCTATTTCCACTAATTTAAATCCGTTATCAACACAAAATTTGAGACCTCTAGCCAGAGCCATTGCTCCTGCCTCATTATTGGAAGCAATGCCCATGTTTCTTGATACACTGCCCATAATGTCTCCTATATCTTTCCTAACAATACATCCATTTCCCACGGCCCCATGGTTTCCTTTAGCCACCCCATTGAAATTATGTTTGATCCATCCTGTCATAGGGGGTGTCCAACTGGCATTTGCACGTTTGACACATTTGGACACTATGTTGATGTTGGGAAGAATCAGAGAACCCCACTCCAGTTGTATTTTTTTGTCCCAGTTCAGAATGTATTCTATCTTCTTGCAATAAGCCTTAGTTGATATTGTTGTTATTACAATATACATTAAATTTTAATTGCCACTTAGGTACCATTAAAATTTAATCAACATAATCTGATCTAGCTATCACATTTCAACATTGAGATTGACAATTTTTGAAGTGTGGCACTGTTGAGAGCCAACACTTAGGTGTGAACCCTGTCTTCACAAATTATGATGAGTTGCCATGATACTTGACCCTTTCCTTATGGTGTTGGCTCAATTCATATGAGTTTTCCCAAGCCTAGAAGCCAAGTAATGTATCCAAAGGTTTCTAGAAGAATGGAGTGTATGATCATTGACTTTGTATGTTGAAACCATTATACATGCCCCTCCATTGAGGGTATTGAGGAAGATTGGGAATAGTGTGTTTTGTTGAAGAAACATGATGTGAGAATTTTGATGTAGAGGCAAGGGTAGAACTCAGTATTTCACATTGATTAGGCAAGTCAAATAAGGTCTCTCCAATGTTTAGGATACAAAAGGGCAACATTAGTCATGTAAGTATGCATGAGCATGGGAGTGAATAGTTACTTTCCTTTTAGACTAGCTTGGGTCTATGACTCTCAATGGTTTTCATCCCAAAAGTATATATAATATCATTCGCTTGTACCCAAAGTGTGATTGAGAATTTTGTCTTACTTGTCACTGATTTGGACAGTATTAAGAGGATCCTATAAGGATGACTATCACCATACTCTTGATGACTTAACGACACTGATAATGAATTCACATTAGACACTCATGGATTACCCCAATTAGACATTAGTTAACTTAAGATATGATACAAGGATTGCATACCACAAAGCCATTAGATATGTTTTGAGATGAAAAAGAAGAGTTAAATGGTTTTGGTTCAGTTTGCATTATGTCTATGTTCAAGTAATTTAATTTGGTATTACTTTTATATAACTAGTTCTATAGCCCAATTTTTTTACCTGTGAAGAAAGACCATGTCAGACAATATCAGTGAACAACAAAATAAGGAGACAATTGCTAGATTGTGGTCTCACTTGAAAATAAAAGGTGATGGAAAATGTTATTGTCCCTACAAAATTTGTAAGGGGTTAAAGACTAGAAGACTTCTAATCAAAACAACTAAGAAACATTGTAGGCTACATGGTCACATTGATGGGGGACATGATTATCATCCATTGGTAAGTTTTTCATTATATCGTTTTAACAATTTATATACATAAGAAATCACTTGATGATGAGATCATGATCATGGTTTATTTATGTTGATCATTTTTATATAGGTCGAGCACCCAAGAGAACATGATATGGATCAACACAACCCAGAGAATATGGTTTTCGAAGTGGAGGAACATGGAGGTGTGAATATCAAAGCTGAAGATAATGATCGCATGGAAGATGACGATGATGAGCCACAAAATACAATTGAAGATGATGGTATAAATACATTGATCCATGACACATTTAGTACTGGCGTAGCTGATCACGATGATGAAGATGACCTTGATATTGTTCATGATTTACCTCTACTCGAGAAGGCATATGAGGCCCTTTACGAAGGCTCCCAGACAACTCTTCTCTCCACTATATTGTTGTTGGTGAACTTGAAGGTTATGAATGGTTTATCCAACATAACAATCTCACGTATGTTAAGGTATGTCATATATGTCATTATAGTTAATAAATGGTGAATCATGTACCATTAATATTCTTTATATTAACAAATTATATTTTTTTATTGTAGATTGATAGGTGAGTTTTTGTTACCACCATCAAATATTTTACCTCACTCATATCGAGAATTATCTACCATTATGAAAGATATTGGAATGGAGTATCAAGCAATAGATGTTTGTCCCAATGATCATATTATATATCACAAATAACATGAATTTCAAACTGAATGCCCTGAATGTCATATCAGTAGATATCGAACAAACCAAATAACAAAAAGGTGTCTGGCAAGGTTCTTTGTTATATTCCCATTATTCCACGTATGGAATGATTATTCAAGTGCACTAGCTTGGCACAATTTATGGATTACCATGCACATAATAGAAGTCGAGATGACATTATTTGAATGCCCGTGGATGGTTCAACATTTATGGACATAGAGGAAAAGTGGCCACACTTTAAAGAAGAACCTCGTAATCCCAGGCTTTCATTGGCAGTGGACGGTGTCAATCCATTTGGAGAGTTGAGATCTGTTTACTCAGTGTGGCCTGTTTTTGTTATCAACAATAACATTCCTCCATGGATGTCAATAAAGAGGGAGCACATAATGTTGGCAATGATTGTTATAGGTATTTTATCATTTAATAGTCATCTACATTCAATTATAAATATTGCAGTAAAATGGTCATTATAATTATGTAATATTTTTGTTTATTCAATTAGGTAAGTACCAAGTTAAAGATATGAATGTATATATGGAGCCTCTTATCGATGATTTGTTGGAGTTATGAAATTGTGTCACTATGTATGGCATCTCTAGACCAATAGGACAAAGACAATTTCAATTCCATGTGAAGCTTGTATGGACAATACACAATGCCCCATGGCTAACACATTTTTGTGGTATGTTATAGTCTTCAATTTTTGTAATAATTAAAAAAATGAACATATTTAATCCAATTATACATTATCTTGTAGGTCTTCAAACAAAGGGAAAATTTGCATGTCCAGTTTGTGGTCCAAAGATGAAATCTCGTCATTCAAAAAGTTTAGGAAAGGAGGTGTTTGATGAGTATAGGCACTTTCTCCACAAAAATCATAAGTATCGAAATACTGAAAAACATCTTATCAATGGGAAAGAAGAGAATACATCAAAGCCACGAAGAATGACACCTCACCTATGGAAGTTGGAACATAATAGAATTAATTGTCAAGGTAATGTCATTCCATCTAATGGTTTATGTCATAAAACATATTTTCTATCGTGTTTTGTTTATTGATGATGTGATTGATGATTGTGAAGATCATCAAGGCATTAATGACCACCTTCCTAAGGGACTAAAAAGTTATCCCTGATAATTTAGTAGGTTGCCCTACTATGAGTAGTTACAAATTGTATATTTGTTTGATACTATGCATATTGGAAAGAATATAACAAAGACATTATGGAAAATATTGGATAGAATACATGACAAAGAAAAAATTATCAAAATTTGTACTAGCATTTAGGAATCCAATCATACAATGAAAAATGTCATTCAATCAAATAGCCATGGAGACCAGATTAATATAAGTGACCTTCCTTGGTTATTAACGGACCAACAAAGCAATGCTATAAAAGAAGTCATACGAAAAATTTGATTTCCCACAAGATTTGCTGCGAATATAAACAATCTCATATCAAAGAAAAGTGAGTTTGGGCCAGGGATGAAAACACATGATTGGCATACCTTTATTAAGGTAATTCATTTTCTTGTGTATTTACTATATATTTGTATACTACGCATGTACTTTTCATTGTATTATGTTAGAAAAAAATGAAAGATAATTTTATAATTGTTGCAGTATGTTCTACCTCTATCTCTCCCAGACCACTTCGACAATAATGTCAAGCAACTCATATATGATCTTGGAAAATACATGAGGTAAGTAGTGATATTTGTTCAATTCGTTGTATAGATATTATATTTGTGATTTGTTTTACTTGTTATGTAATATATATTTTTGCATCTTGAATATCTTGTAGGTGGTTGTCATGTAAAGAAATCCATAAAGAAGATATAAAATATTGGAAGAGAAAAATTCTTCATCTAATGTGTGAATGCAAAAGTGTCTACCTTCAGCATTTTTCAATGCACATGAACACTACCTCATACACCAAGTTGAGGATATTGAATTGTGTGGACCTGTACACACTAGGTCAATGTGGATGGTTGAGAGGCACTTGAAATTTTTGAAGGCTTTGGTTAGACAAAGAGCACATCTTGAGGGTTCTATGGTGGAGGGATATATGGTATACCAGACTATGGTGTACATTTCTGAATATCTTCCTAAGTTTGCAGCAAAGATCCACGTGGATCACATTTGGGATCCCAACCCCATTAACAAATTCAAAGGGGAGTACTTGACAGGGAAAGGTAGATTGAGGAAAGTGAGAGGTAATTATAAGATGTTATTGTAGTTAATTAATTCTTAATCTTCAAAATAAATCGGTTGTAAGATGTCTATTTGTTTTTTGTACAGTTGGTCAAGAGTGGGATGCACTACATTTGTATATTGCAAACAATCTTGATTGGATGATGGTATGGATTGAACGTTGTCAACATTCTGGTTGCACATTAACATGGGGAGGTGTGGCTTCATTGGTTAAAGAAGCTCATCGTAATGGAAATTCCAATGTTATGCAAAGGGAAATTGATTTAGCATATGGTTTAAGAGATAAACAAGTACACATCAATTTATTAATCACCCATATGTTTATCAACTCACGATACAATAATTTTTACATATTTGACATATTGCAGGTCAAACACCACAACGCTATGTACTACAATGGTCATAAATTTTGCATCAAAAAGTTGGATGACACAAAGAAAACTTTTGATTATGAGATAACTGCAGTCTTTGAGGTGACAAATATTTCATCGAGAAATGACATACATCCTCAAGAGTCTCAAAATTGATTCTATGGCGTTTTAGATGATATACTTGAGTGTGACTTGAATTCCTTCAAATTAGTTTTGTTTGTCATCAAATGGTATAGGCTACGATTGAATAAAAATGATCTTGATAGAACTATTATTGAACATGATAATGGTTTTATAATGGTTAATGCAAGGTCATTTGAACCAGTTGGGGATGAGTCCTATGCTCTTCCAAGCCAATGTGAGCAGGTATTTTACTCAGAGGTTCCACATAAACCAGGTTGGTCATTTGTTGTTGGACATGATCCAAGAGGAAGGCCGATAAAGTATAATGTGATGGAAGAAGAAGATACCGAAAAAGTAAAAGATTATGATCATGATTGACAGTTACTCGATGATGATGAAGAAGAATAAGAAGATGGTGATGGTGATGGTGATGGTGATAGTGGTGATGGTGATGGTGATGGTGATGGTGATGACGATGATGATGGTGATGATGATGACGACGACGATGATGATGATGATGATGATGATGATGATGATGATGATGATGATGATGGTGGTGGTGGTGGTGGTGGTGGTGGTGGTGATGTGTTGGATGAAGAAGAAGATCAATGACATGAATGAAATGTATGGGGTATGCGATTAGTATATATTATCTATTTAATATTGATTTCTTGATAGATATTTATTTCACTTATATGGTTACAAAATTTAATTCATTATGTTCTGTAATTCTAATGCCATTACATAATTAATTCATGATGCAACTTTTAATATTTTTAATTCATGTTCCACCTCTAGCAGGTCCTAATAGTAGAACTATGTCACCCCGAGGAGATGGAAATAGGGAGAGTGACTATTTATGCGATATTTTTTAAACTTTGTGTTTATTTATGGAATTTGGATTGTTTATTAGCTGTGTAATGGATGTTGATTTAAAATACATATGTGATGGATTACATGTTTATGATGATACATGTGACATTTTTTGAACTTTGTGTTTATTTATAGAATGTGGATTGTTTATTACCTATGTGATGGATGGTGATTTATGATACATATGTGATGTATTACATGTTTACAATGACACATATGTGATACTTATGATTCTCAATTACATATATGATGATACATATGTATTTATTGTTTATCAACTTAGAAATGTAATGCTTATGATGCTCAATTGATGGTGCTAATTTCATGTATATATTTTGTGTGATGCTATCACCCTTGGTGGAAATAGGAAATTGACTATAAACATCGTCAACCCTTTAGTTGAGGATCCTGCATAGTCTACATAAAGTAAAGGTAAGGAATTCAAAAATTTACAATGATTTTGATGACAATATTTTTATTTTTTAATACTCCTCTTGTCTACAAAGTTCATGTTGTTCATGTTGTGTACTATGTAATTTTTAGTATACATATCATGTAATTTTTAGCTAACATAAGATAATTGAATTACATGTGCAGGAACCTAAACCCCTTTGATGAGGATCCTGCACAATCTCATGGATCGATAGGTATAAGTCAATACACCCTATAGAAATAGTTTATTTTTAAAAAAATACTAGGAAAACAAACTTCCTCAATTCTTCAAACCTCGACATTAGCAGCATATCTAATACACTTATCAACACTTGAGGCCCTAGTTGGACTTATTCAATTTTTAATCTCAAAGTCAACTTCAGGGCTGACTTCTTCATCAACATTACCCTCATTTGCAAAATATCTCTCTCATTACCAACCAACTCTCTCATTTGATGGAGTGTAGGTACCACCAAATAGGTATTTGTCAGATGTGTCTTCCTTGAGTGAGGGAAATGTAGGAATAGTCGATGAAAGTGAGACATGTAGTAGGTCTAAAATAGAGAGATCAACTAGAGATCAAAAGATTAGAAGAAAATTCAATAAACGTGTGGAATTTTTCCTTGCTCAAGGGGGTTCATATTCTTATGATGATGAGGCCAAAGGTGACATCGAGGTGCTCTTAAGGTAAAAACATCTAGAGAAACAATGGGTACCCAAGGAACTTCCTCCAATAAACACTGATTTTTGTGCTAACGAGAGGATATATCACATAGCACCTTCATCGTTACATGGTTTGGGCCTATTTTCCATGGACGACATAAAGGTCTATTACAACAAAGTTGTTGAATGGATGGAGTATGTCGGACCTTGTTACAATTACAAAAGTTGGATGCAGATTGTTTGATATAAAAAAAGTATGAGTAGGTATGCACTGTCAACAAATTATATAGAACAAAGTAAACAAGTGGTTGTATACATTTATGGAAGGACAAAAGAAATAGGGAATATTGCAGGTTTTATAAATAGTACGCGACCTAGGTCAACTTATAAGCAACCCAATTTCATATATGAGGCATGCGAGGGAAATCATGTATTCATATGTGTGATAAAATCAATAAGTGCAGGGGAAGAGTTGCTAATCGATTACAATTTGAATTATATAGATACAAAAAAAGTTACTATCATGAGGGTGGTACGTACCATATACCATTTAAATTAACCAACCTCCAATTAATGACTCCAATATACCATTTTATTAATAAGTTTTTTTGCTAAGTCTATTGGTTTCATTTCGCTAATATTTTTTATATTTTTTCTTTGTCACAGGGTGACATGGATCCATCACATAGCACAGACAGGGATGTAGGTCGTGACACTTATACCAAGCAGGTAAACCTTATTGTAATTATACAAATTAGATAGAAGAAAACTATTACATTATTATGTTCTTTTCTTGAGTGTTTTGGAGTAATTTTGATAGTGTTAATAATATTCTTGTCACAGACGAATGTTCGGGGAAAGGGAAAGGGACCTGCAATACATTAGCACCTCTATAGGGATATGGACCCAATAGTATTATGAGACGATGACATCACATCAACCACAAACCCTATAGAAATGATGAAAAAGTCTGTTACAAAAAAAAATAGAGAGATTCTTGCTTTGGCATCCATGAGCCATCAAACCGATGAAATAAAAGAGAGGGTACAACGTTTGATGTGGACAACACAAAACTTGCAAGTAAGCAGTAACGATAGCTTTAATTATAACCAAAGTTCAATAATGGTTTATATTTTATTCTCTTTTATGTCATTAACTAAAATATGTACGTGTTGTTTTTACAGGATTTTATGTGTCCTCATCAACCTGGTGACCATGATCAAGGTATTGTAGGTAGTTCAGGTGATGACGATTTTCTTGGCTTATCACTTGCTTGGCTTATCACATTGAGTACCCAAAACACATCATACTTGCTACTGTCAATGTTCATAATAAAGGTTCATCCTTGTTTACAATTCTTGCAGTTTTCATATATTTAATGTTTTATATATTTAATGTATTATTCTTCAGGTGTTGTCAATGTTCCTGTGCAAATGCCGCCTCCTCAGAGATTAGCCCTACTTGTATTGCTGACTGCAATATCGACAACACACAACATGCAAACATCCTCTACTGCACATCATGTTGGCTCGCTCACTGTTGGTAGATCCCTCTTTTTATCTATCTTATGTTATGTGTTTATTTCCTTTCAAGCATTCTTTCTTGGGGGTATTTCATAATGAATTCATTTTTTGCAGCAAGAGATGCACATGAGGATGTGCCAGAGGCAACTAATACTGATAACATACCATCATTTCCTGGATCTTCTCATATTGCTAGTATGAGAACATTGCAAGCCACATTGGTGGTGAGTGATGAATAATTGATTCCCTTAAAGATACCAAAGGTTCTATGTACTTTAAAATTATTATTATATAGTCTAATTGTAATTTACTTACTGATCACTCATTTTGGACTAATGATCCCATGAAGTTTTTGTAGGAAATGATATTTTTTATAAAAATCTTAATGACATTGCATTGTAGATATTTTGGCCCACCATACATAAAAGGTGGAACATCATATGTGAACTAACCCTAATCCACTATTTTGATTTCATATCATTGCTAGTGATCCATTTCTTGAACTATAATAAAGGTAGCTTCAGTTTATTTCTGAATCTAACAGTTTTGTTTTTGATTTAAAAGGTGGACTGACCAAGAAAAAGGTGAAAAGATGAATTGACAAACTGTATGGTTGAGTTGTTTGGAAATGACACATTCAACAAAACCAAGCTCCTTAAAAAAGCTGGCACATATCTAAAGTATGTGAGGGACCAATACATGACCCATTTAGAGAAGAATGTAAAGTACGAGCATCCCCCCATGATTCTAGAGAGAGAGTGGAAGGACCCGATTTTGGATGCCAAGGAGAGAATTGAAAGGAAAAAAGGAAATACACCAGCAAACGCCAAAAAAAGGTATGGGATAATATTAAGAATGTAATTATGTACTAATTAATTACTCTTTATATTTATATAATCTAACATATTTCAAACTTTTCATAGACTGAGTGACATGTCAAAGGCAACCAAGGCAAGACAAGAAAAGCATGGGCAACACAAACTCGGCTCTCGTGGTTATATGAAACTTTCCGCACGAATTGTAAGTATCAGTAAATGAAATATCACATCAAAATATCTATAAATTGCAAACGATTTTTTTTTTATCAAACAATGCAAGCAAAATTCATGATACCAAGCAAAAATGCAGGGCTTTGAATTCAATAGAGAACGCACAGAAGATGACAAGAGAATTTCCTACCAGCAAGGCTATGCAGCCGTGGTTGAACGGCTACGAGAATTGAGTGGGAAAACACAAGATTCTAGTTGATCCGTCACATAAGTAAATATCTAAATGAAAATTGTTTCAAATTGAATACTTTACAAATAATCTAATTGATGTTGAGTTCCCACATAAAGTGACTATATATGTTTTAAATAAGCAAGCAATGATAACAATGCGCATGACATTGGAATGCAGTCTGTTGATCGTGAAACACAACCTACACATGAAGGTCTGGATGTGCATCCCAATAATGGAGATATTCATTTTCTATTCAAATTTATTTATGTAATTATTAATACAATTAAACATCTTAACTTGTAATTAGCGTAGTAATTAATGTAACTTTTTTTGTTAATATTTTAGAGCATGTAGTCGGTGGTGACCAAGTGGAGCATGATCTGGGTACACAACATCAGGAACGTGATGTTCTCCAATTAGGTAAAGAGGACCATTGTTATTCCTTTAAACAAATTTAATTGCAATTGGTGTTCAACATTAATGTAACCTTTAGTATTTCAACTCCAGAGGATCTAGAGGGTGTTCATCATGTTGAGGTTGAGGCTAGACAAAATGATGTGGCCCCATCAGGTAAAGAGAGCCACAGTTATGTTCTTTAAATTAATGAAATACTTGTAACAATAATAATAAAATGTTTTGAATTTAGCCCATTTCTTTGTTATTGCAGAGGACCCCCCTTCACTTCAATGTCCTCGTCCTCGGTATGGGACTAGGCATACATCGAGATCATGAGCAGAGGGCATAACAGCTAAAGAGGGGGGAAATAATGAAGAACATGATGCTCCCCTTATTCTTTACATATCTTCATAGAAAAAAGAAAAAAAGAAATGATTGCAATCTACCTTATTCAATAATGACTATTTTTTATGTGCTAATGAATGGCTATGAATGATATGTGTTAATTAATATTGATGAATGTTGTGTGTTAATTAATGTTAATCAATGTTATGTGTTAATGAACGTTGTGTGATATTAATGAATGAATGTTAGATGTTAACGGGGAATTTAGAGTGATGTTAGAGGGGGAGGAGCCAAATGAGCTTCCACCTTCACATGGTTGGCCTTGTTACGTAGAGAATATTAAAGTATTCTCAAAACCAAGCGAATCTTGATAAGATAACACAGTTTTAAATATTTCATTATGTTGCATAGTTAATCTTATTGAATAATGTATATTGAATCTTAATTGCAAGGTCCAACAGAGCCAACACGAACAACAACACCACAAGTTGTTGGATATAATGAACTCCCATATTGTCTTGTATGTATACTAACAATATGAGTTTCTTCTAGCATTGATATCCATGGTGGGACTAAAAAAGTTATGAATATGCCTCATCCTTGTAAGATTTTTTATTAGCTGACTTTTCTTTAGCATTTTTAAATTTTCCTTATCATTTTAAGTCTAACCACTTTTATATGAAATTTATTGTTCTAGCTTTTTACTATTTGCTAGACATTATCGATACAAGGACTTGCATTGCATCCATTTTTTTAATTAGGTATTATAAAGGGTAGGTTGTATTTGTAAATGTCTCTTTGAGTTCATCCAAATTTTATCTGTTACCTCACATCTCGTTATTTCTACAACATGGATTATGGCTATCATATGATATGATTGCAATCTCTCGGTGCCATAGAATCTATTTGTTCTTAAAATTATAGCGGGCTATCAGGTACATTCCCTCTTTTGCATTCCAAATTGTAGCGGTCAATGCACATGATCAAATTTCCTTTGACATCTAGAGCATAGTATTATCTTTTAAGTAATAGGGGGAGGAACCAAGTATTCAAATTGGTACCAAGTGATATAATATTACTACTGCTTCTACCTTTCCTTTTTGCTTCATGGTTTAAACTATTCATTTATTCTTTTTTCTTCATGTTTTGAACTATTCATTTAAGAACTTATTGTCTTTTTCTTTAGTTCTATGTACTTTTTTTATGCATCTTGGATTTGCAAGTGCATCATAACTCACATCCTCTAAATGGATTTTGCTACTACTTGCATCCTTGAAAGTTCATGCAACTTTGCAAATGAATCACTATTTTTCCACCACCAAAATAGCATAACACACAACCTTTTTGCATAGAGATCTAGAGTAGAAATCATCAATTATAGACGATTATAACAAAGAACTGATTTTCACAATGAAATAATCCATAACACCACTTGCAAATAAAGGAACTTGTTTTGTATTAATCTCAAAATAATGTATTATTCTTCAGTACAAAAAGAAAAACTATTCTTCTCTTCTTTTTTTTAATCTATTTTCTCCTACCAAAAACTCCCCTATCAAATGATTACATCGAATATTATATAACATATCAAAAGGTCATGCCTTTTGATCCAAGTCTTTTGAAAACAAAAGAGAACTAACAACTAATCACTTAGTTAAACACAAATGCACACTAATCAGATGTGCTAGATACTTCTCATTGTATCTGATATCACAATCATGGATGGTGTCTCAAGTTTCTACTTCCATCAAAACCATGCTCTCTATGAATTTCGTCACCTTTTCAACATCCTCGTCTTCTGCTGCTTTTAGTGCACTCCAGAGTATATGCTAGCAGTCATAGGTCCAACCCACCTTTTCCTTTTGTTCTCCATTATTACTGAGCAATGAAGGAATATTGTTCATTTTTCCATCGAGGAAGGCTTCTCCTTCTTCTCTCAACTCCTCTAGGTATTCTTTGTGAGTCTTTATCAAATCTTCATAGTTTTGTATATCACTAGGCTATCTCTCATCTGTATTTTGCAGTTCCAGGATTTTCTCATGTAGCCGCTTATCCAATCGCTCATGTTCTTCTATGATAGTGTGGTTCTTGTTATATGTATCCCAGTATTTATCCATCCATGTCATCATATTAGTGAATTTTTTTGAATCAGGGCTGACATGGTTTCACTTTTTGTTGTCTTCAACTAGGCCTGCAGTTGATAGTTTTCTTCCTTCAATTGATCAGCCTTGGTTTGGGGTTGGGAAGATTCACCTTGTATTAACAATCTTTGTGGCTCCCCCTATTTTGTCATTTCTCTAAGTCGATCAATCTTTGTTCTCATTTTTACAATTTCAAGCTTATTTGATTGGTTTTCTTTCGCCAAGAACTGAATATTTGCTTTGTTCAGTTTGGCTATGTTTACCCCTAAACTTGTTTTCATCATGGAGTTTGCCTCTCTAATTTGTAAGGTCATAATGTGCCCAAAGGCCTTCTGAGTATCAATAACCATAGGCTTTTTTCTCAGAGGAAATAGTGACCATATTGGCATGGCATGCTTGCTAGGGTTGTATAGTGATCCCATATACACTTGGGTCACACCCTTAGGAGATAATTTGTGCTTGGCACCAACATCATGGAGAAAAATATCAAAGATTAGGGCTAAATTCATATTCCACCAGGGAAAAATAAAAACACTGACATCCTTTAGAAGATTCCTCCCCTTTTCAAGAGTCATTAGAGTCATTTCTTGTGCTACTTCATTTTCTAAGGTGACCGATAATTGCTTTTCATTGGAGGTATTGACCTCATCAACATTTTCTCTGATTTCTTTCCCTTTTATCCTATATAAAAATGACATGAACTCAGAAGATGCTATGAAATCATCATCAAATATTAGAGTGTCACATGCCAATTGCCTTGGATCATCTTCCACTAGGGCTCCTTCATTAGGATCTGTTATAGGCAGCATGTGTTCCTCAATCAGTATTTTAGAGAATTGTTCCAATGAGAGCTCATCCTCCTTTGATGATCCCTTATCCTCTAAAGATGATATATTTACAGTCTTCTTCTCCTTAGCCTTTTGTTCAACATCTCTATTGTGATCATCTATAGCCACTTCAACATCCTTTTCATCTAGATTTTTTATCAAGTCATCTCTTAGATACGGGATGTGTTCATAGGTAACTAGTTTTTGCCTTTTTCTCACCAAATGAATATACCCCTTTGGATCAAAGCCTTTTCTTGGTGCTCCCAATTTCATGTTATAATGAAATTTTTTTTTCCATGCAAGCTCTTTCACTTCTCTTCCATTTACAACAAATTCTCCTATGCATAGAGTCCCAGGCAGAAATGATTGCTTATCATGTGAAGCTAGATGCATAAAATTTGATTCCCCAATTTGCCTTATGATATCCAGATAAGCTATCCTATTGGGAACTATTTTAGGAAACAATAGTGGGGCATCCTTGAAGCCATAAACCCTTATCATGGTTACATCGAAGAAGCAATACCAATCTCCCCAATTGTGTTTGACAGTTTTTGGTCCCCCAAAGTCTACAGGCCTCGAGAATCTCTTTACATCTTCTGAAAGTATAGAGTGGTAAGGATAACTATAAAACTTGTAAAGTGTTTTAACAAAATATTCTTCAAAATGAATGTAATTAGATCTAACAAATCTACAATCCCATATTGAAGTCCATAATTGGACTGGTAGAGAATGGTTGTTACCATCACGTCTTCTTATCTTCATCTCTTCAGGCCATAAACCCATCTTATGCCCATAGAATAGCACCATACGCATAAGTAGGGAATAGTGCGAGAAGTGAATTTTTGCAGAGTCCCTCTGGATGGCTGTGAGTCCAAAGAAAAGTTGTTCTGCCATGAATGTTGCATAGTCAAATTCTCTAGCTTTCTGTGATTGAATGTCTGTTGCAATGACCACAGATTCAATTCTCATGAAATTTGGAGTATTTAGCCCCAGTACTTGTACTATTGAATCATATGTGTATTTGAAGTAGTCCTTGAATAAATTTACATAAAATGTTAGACTTTCCTTTGTTTCCAATAGGACCCCAGGATTCAATAAATGAAATGGTAATCTCCACCCAGCATAAGTGGTATCCAATCTATTGTATTCCTCTAGCAAATTTTCAAGAATGATGGGACGGTCATAAACTCCACGAAAATAAAAAACTGCTTCTTGTGACACAAAGAAACAAGGATTTCTATCTTGGTCACATATTTCTCTTTTATTTGGATTAAAATTTAGTGCTAACAATTCTAGGAGATCAATATTAACAAAGACATTTGAGACTACAAGTTTTCCCAGACCTAACTGCGATTGATTGCAGATGGGTTTTGGTTTCTCTTGTTTGTGATAGTGAAACAAAAAAAATTCATATCCCCTGATGGTTGTGTACGTGTCTTCCACATTAGTATAATTATCCTCTAATTTCTACTCTGCAGATCTCAAGCTTTGGGGTGGAACCTGACAGTTGATCTAGCAAGTCTTGATTTAGTTTTCTATCTTCATCCTTAGTTTTAGGACTTGTCTCTTCTATTTTTTGTTTCTTTCCCTTACCCTTTCTTGTTTTCCCTCTCTATCTCTTTGCAACACCACTAAGGTTTTCCATTTCACATGTAATTTAACAGACTATTCGAAACAATAATAGGGGAATCGATTAGAGCACTTACTCATCATTGTCCAATGTGCCTTTAACCTACCTTAGTATCATCTCAAAGTCTCTGTAATTATGAATGCAACATTCTCCTAAATATGCTTCTCAGAAAGCATCTTTCATGCAACAATAAATGTGCCTTAACGTTGTGTATCAATGTGCCATCTTTTTGAAATTTGAATTTTTTGATGATGTAGGACATTGTCTTAACTCCTTTCGTTACTACTCAAAATTTGGTTCTTTTCTGACAAATTAGTCGCCATAGATAAATATGGTTATATTAGTAATGATCTACCTCTTGTGTCATTTTGGCTTGAGCTATCTTGACAAGTAATCTTCAATTTGTTTTATTTTTTATCCGTCTGCACCTATAATGTCCTGGTCAATGTCCATCGACATTGTTTTAACTATCAACACACCCAAAGTTCATTTTCCCAACACTACAAGTTATCCTGATAAGGGTTTTATCCTTCTCTCATCTGCTATTGAGTGTTTGTTTTGTGAATGTCAGATCGGGATAACTTTCCCGATGTTGATTCATTTGTAAAGCATTGGGATAACTTCATTGATCAGAACGACTTTTATGAGCTATTCCACTTATGTAAGTATCCTGAATACCTCTTAAGCAGTGCTTTATTAGAATTACCTTTACCATCGGCAAAGCAGAAAGATTCTATCCTGTCTTTATAAGTTATACCAATATAGGTACTTAGAAGAGGATGCATTATCAGAGTGTCTTATGCCGATGTTATTAGATATATTCATTATCGGGATAAGATGTTCTATCGGCCTTTTGATGATCCTTTTACTTTGATTTTATCAGCTTCATCGATAAGGGTATCATTCTCTGTATCACCATAGATTCCACTGATATCCATCTTCCAACCGTAGGTGTATAGTTGGGATAGTTTCCCCAATACCGCCTTTTTTATATGTCATCTGGATACTTATCACTGGTTAGAATATCTCTAATATGTTATTTTGACTTCATAGGTTATCTCGATAAGCTCAAATGAAACTTACGCTTATACTATCTTCATCGGGACAACTTCACCTCATCGCTATTGTGAAATGTTTCTATTCCACCCTTGTTAGTTATTCGGACAAGCTTCTCAATATCGGTGTTTGGTATAGCTATTCTGATTACCTCCTTCAGTACTGGCATTACTAGATCAGGTTAGCTATCTTGATATATTGGAACCAACAAGAACCATTATAATTGGCATGTGTATTATTTTTTTAATAAAAATAAATCACTGTCGAAATTTCAATGTCCTCCCAACTTTGTACCAATGACCAAACTGTCAGACAAACAACATCCTCATCGGTGCATAGTTCCTGGCAAGAGTCAAAATTTTGACACCAATCGATGAAACATCCGATGAGGATATTGTATGTCTGATGAAAATCAATTCTGAGATGCTCCTCGTAATCGTTGTTGGTGCAAGTTCCTGGTAGGTGTCGGTATTCCAACATCCATCCGATGAGGATGCTTTATGCTCGACGATATTATCTTGCCGGATGAGTAGTCATGGCCGTCATCGGAAGAGTTCAGGATGTCGTCGAAATTCCAACGTTAGATGGCAGCGTCAGAATGACTGACGACGAGTTTTTGACAGCTTCATTTGTCGGCAGTCTGATGAAAAATAGTCGATATTCCAATGATAGGCCATCAGAAATTAGCCCCAAATGTACTAGTGTAAGTAGAAAATTCATGTCTATGAGAGATGATTTCAACCACTAACTATAAAATATGAGTGGATGAGTTTAACAACATTATTATAATTAATTTGAATATTAAATTAGTAAGAAACAAAGAACATTGCTTAAGACTATTCTTATCTATCAAATACTATTCCCCATTTATATTGGAGAAAATAAAAATGTAAAATTACCTTAACTTTTTTTTAGTTATTCAAAATTGAAAGAGGTATACTCAGACCATTTGACTTTTAACTTGATGAATACTAAGAGGGGAGGGGGGGGGGGTGGGTGAATTAGTATGCCAAAAATCAATGTACTTATATACTTTGCTAGACTAACAGTAAACTAGTAAAACAATTTAGTAGACAAACTGGTTAGCACACATGCAATCCAAATATCAAATAATGCATTCACCCACAGAAGCACAAACACCATAACACAAGAGATTTTGACATGGAAAACCAAATGGGGAAAACCATGGTGAGATGGAACTCACAAGTAACTATCTGTAGAATAGGAACCAGGCCAGTTAAGGTCATACAGTGTTCTTTACTAGAACAGATCCTATTAGGAATCTCAATCTTTGTTAGGAGATAAGTCCAATTAAAGACTACCTTGCTAGAGGATTTTAGATCCACAAATGTGAACCACCTTGTTAGAGGATTTACAAAAGGCTTTTGGGCCTACTCGGTTAAGGGCTTCAGAATTGTCAAAGATGTGAGTAATCAACAAGTGAGTGATCTAGCTAATAGCACATATTGCTTGGTTAGATCCTTGATAACTCATTCCTAATGCATTCTAGCATTACTTCAGTCTTCTACACATTCACACTCTCTCTAACTCATCAACCACCTTGAACCCTAGCAACAACCTAAAACCCTAGACATGATGTCCTTATAAAGGAATCTGATTTCATGTCAGTCCAATAGGATTACAATACAATTTCCTAGGTTCAATGCATCTAGACATATTCTGTAACATGACACAAAAAGCACCATTAAAGTGTTAGCACCGTCAAACAATCAGTGGATGGTAACTCATTTCACAATGTCAGTTGGTAACTCATCACAGAGTATTACCGGTTCATACAAAATACTGATTGCCAGTTTGACAAAAATGAAGACTGGGAAATATGTATTCTACCGTTTTGATCCTTCGTACCGCTTGAGATCCTCGAACCGCTTGGGGTCTACATACCGCTTCAGATCAGTAATCACTTTCTGCAAAACACCAATAGTCTAAGGACTATAACGCATCATACCGGTTGGGAACACATACCGGTTGAGCTTTAACTTATTCATACAAAAGTGATCTCAATGCAAGTGTGTGTCCATCAATGACAATCACAACATAATCATAAAAAATGCCAACATAACTAACGTGATTTGAGTAGATTTCCTTATTTAACACATAGCTATAATCTCTTTATTTAGATATATACTTATAATCTTCTATAAAACAAAAAGTCCTACCTCGAATTTAAATGTGTAGACACCTAAAATTGTCCTGTTTAATTATTTTATCCTAAGTCTTCTATTAATTATATAAATTTTTATTTATTTAATTAATTCATTAATCCTCTTCTAAGCCTTTCCTCATTTAAATAAATACTTTTATTTATTTAAATTGTCTTTTTCCTAAATTAAATAAATATTTTATCTATTCAATTATCCCCTTTTTTCTATTAATTAAATAAATCTTTATTTATTTAATTAATTCATTAGTCTTTTCTTCTATGACACATGTCACTTATCTCTTAATTCTTCCCTTACCTACCCCCTTTATCATTTAATTATTTCTTCTACCTACCCTTTAATCCTAGCTGACCATTTATCTTTACACGTCTTAATCTTATCCCTTCATTTCTTACATTGTTCTCTATATAAGATGATTCCCTCTTCCTTTTCAACCCTAATGACTACATCAATCAAGCCTTCTTGCGATCAAGCTATCAACCACAATTTGTTCTTTATTGAGCTCTTGCGCATACATAAAATTTGAGAGCAAATATATCAAACAAGATCAATGGAGATTGAAACCCTACTTGACATGTGAATGGTAATATTGCTTTATTTTGTTGATCTACATGATCTTAGGTATCTTTATTGGTATTGGTGAATGTTTCATTGTACGACCTAGATTTTTTGTGGTTGGATCTTTATAGTTTTACAATAGTTTATCATCACCACTTTTCACCGTATACAAAATATATACTCATAATCCATTGTATAGAAATAGAGATTGTCAAATCAAAACTAGCATACAATCCATTTATTTTTATAAAGGAAAATTATCAATGGTACTTATTGTCAAAACTATTTGTTTTTAAGTAAAACAACATGAAAATATTCCAAACTTGGAGATAATAAAGTAGGAAACCATGAAATGATTTGTATTGCATCCCCATGAAACAACTACAAAAGAAAGGAATTTGTGAAGTAGGCTCCATTTGATGTCAACTGAGAATGTACAGGGTTAGACTAGTGGTGAAAGGTTACTCTCAAGTTGAGGGGTAGATTTTGTGAAATAATTTCTCCTAATATTAATCTTACTTCTAATATGTTCCTACTTTGTATTTTTTTTCTTGTAATTTTGAAATATAAAAATATTAATTTATGAGTACTTTTTTGCATGTGAGGATATTGAAGAATAAATTTATATGAAATAGAATGACAATTTGGGGATGAAAATAAACAAAAACCTTGGTTTATAGGTTAAATTAGTCTTTGTATCATTTTCCAATAGTGACATGGTGTCATGGTTAAGTTGTGGTGTTGTTGTTGTTGTCATAAAGGTTCAAACCTCATTGGGGTGGTATTATTGAATTTTTAAATAGGGAGGTGGTCCCCCATTTGTGACCTCACTAGTTCATAGCTCTGGGTCAAATTAACTAATGATCAATTACTGATCATTATCTTATATGTAGATGATACTTTCATTGGAAACAACAAGGGTATCATTATGGAGGTCAAAAATTATCTTTATATTGTCTTTGAATTGAAGGAGATGAAGACTATGAAATACATCTTAAGTATGAAGATTAACATAGATTGAACTGATAGAAAGATTTGTCTTAACTAAGCAAAGTATTTTTGGTGTTCCTTTACCTAAAGATAATCAATTGTCTTTACAATAATTTCTTACTTCAAATGATGACTTTAAATATCTATATAATGTTCATTATGGTATTGTTTTAGGTAGTTTGATGTATGCATTGGTTTGTAATAGACTATATATTGCCCAAGCAATGGAAATTCTCAACAAGTTTGTGTTTAACCTTAGTAGAGATTTTGAAGATTGTGCTAAATATTTATACAATGAGAGGTAAAATAGTGGTAATTTGTTCACTCTAATTGGAGGTTTCTCAAGATGGATGAGTAAGAAGAAACCTACTATCTCTTTATATTTTATAGAATAAAAATAAGGAGCCAATGTGGTTACAAATACCATGTTCAAGTAATGGCTTTAAGTGTAGGAAGATGATGATTAGATGTGATAGTTAGAGTGATATATTTTTGGAAAATGATTTAATATACTAGACTTGTACAAAGAATATATATGTTCAACATCACTTTGTCCATAGGATGATTAAGTATGCTAGAGTCCTGATACATAATGTTGACACTTTAGATAATATTATAGATTATCTCACTAAGCTAGTGAGATGGATAAGTTCTATTGGTATAAGAAGGATGTAGACCTTCTTATTCTAACACAATTTATTTTCTTACATGCCTTTATACTTCTTTTCAATGTTAATATCAAAAGAGATAATTTTAGCATTAGTTGTACAATTCATATTGCAAATCCTATGCCTTCATTATTGTAAGTATTCATGTAGATGATAAATAATGTATGATGTCTAAAAAAACATGGAGTAGGAAAAATGGGAAGCCCATATAACACAAATGATATGGAAACCAAATAGAAAACAAGGGAAATCGAGCAAGGTAGTAGAGGGTTAGTTTAAACACAAATGATATGGAAACCAAATAGAAAACATAAAACTAAGACTATTACCTTGCAAGAGAATATCTCTCTTGTTCCTCTAATTGAGAAAATGATGAAGTACAGGCGCCCTTGTGCTCCACTTGTTTGGATGTGCTCTTCTTGATGGATGTGGAATGCTCTCCAAATGAAAAACAAGGTAAGTGGATTAGGATTGGATTTGGATTATGATGGATGAGTAATAGATGGATTTGGATGAAAAAGGATTTGTTTTGGATGAGGGATTATTTGGATATCATGAGGGCATTATGTGGATACAATAGGAGAAGATAGAGGAAGAAAGGGGCAGCATAAGATTAGAGGAACAATCCTTGTTGTGTTTTGTGAGGAAATTATACTCCAATTTATAGATTGGAGGAGGCCAATGGAGGGCCAAGATTGACTTTGTTATGAAGGGTTGAGATTGATTTGGGATGGAAGACATGGATCAAGGTGTATTGGGAGAATAAAAAGGAATATAAAATTCCTTGGGGAGAGGAAAGAGGAATTTAAAATTCCAAAATAAAGGATGCATGGGGGGATTCAAAGGAATTTGAATTTCCTTGAAAGTCTCAATGCAGATGTGACATGAGTGTAGAAATATAAAATTGGAGAATAATGATAAGTAGGATTAAGAGAGTTTCTAGAAGAATTAATTAGACTAATGATGGATTAGAAAAAGTGATTTGTAGGAATCACATGACTTAAGTTAATTAATTAGAGTTAATTAACTAAGAGGAATTTAGAAGACTTAATGATTTGGTTGACTTTAGAAGAATAGGGAAATAATTAATTTATTTGATAGATTAATTATTGGACTATAGTGACAAGATTGATTAAATTTGATATAATTAACCTTAAGAAGAAGGGAGTTAACACCATTAAATTGGTTAATTATGATGACAGGCTTAAATTAATTAATTAAATTAATTTTAGATGTCTACATATTCTATAAGATATTTTCAATATCGTGGAAGAGGGAATTGAATAGGGAGATTACATAAAAAAAGTTTAAATTTTTGAGTTATTGAGAATCTTCCTAAGTGATGCAAGAGCATCCCTGGTCTATTAGAAATCTTGTATCAACCAAAAATACTTCCTTTTAGTTTAGTTCTTGTTCAGTTCAGTGTGTAGTTTTTTGTATTCTTATCGGTAGGTACTAGTAGTTGCTTGATTTTCATTGCAGGTCCTATTTTCAGTTTCTAGGCTAGTTCATCTGCTTAATTCTAGATTTTTCAGTCCATTTGGATTCTTTTTCGACCAGTTATCACTCTCGGTTGACTGTTTCTGGGTTTTGGGATAGTTCTTGTGCTTATCGATTAACTTTCCTTCATTATCAGAGCGGTTCTTGGAGTGTGGATCTATTTGGGGTCTTGTTTGATGTTCTCAGGCGTGTGGCTGACCTTCCTATTGATTTGATCTTCTTGGTTGTTATTTTCCATAAGGATTTCTTTCACTCTTAGGGCCGGCCTAGTTGCACGTTTCATTTTCCTACATTGGTAAATGTAATATTTTGTGGCTGACCTAGATATGTCCCAGAGGGTATATATGACACTATGTAATCATTTGTAGGACAGAGAGGAAGTAGAAATCAGAATAAGGATTGAGATTGGTGTTTAGTGATCCAATTGATTTTGAGAGTACCAGATGGATTATATCTGGCTTGTAGCCTGCATGTAATCAATTAACTACCAAATGTTCTATGATGATTTTATGATGATAACTGGTTGGTTGTTAGAGGTCCTAAGACAATAATATGATTTGTTTCTATAATCTTGCTATGTTTTGTTGTTGCTTTCATTGTGTTAATCCTGCTGCATAATCCAGTCAATTCTCTTTTGAGGGTTTCACAGGTTATAGGTGCATCAATTGGTATCAGAGCTGGTTATGAACTCATTAGCGGAAGAGTTGTTTGTGAACCTTGAGGCATTCCTTTGGGTGGATAGATCACCGATTGGAGGTAGGTTGCACGTGTGTTCGATAGATCATCAAGGAGAGGCAATTGAAACTAGTAGTTAGATCATTGAGTTGAGGTAGTTCACCGGAGTGGAAGAGGAGATGCTGCCTAGAAGGACAAACCCCCGGAGGGTAGAGAAGATGATGGAGGGCTTCAAGAATGAGGTGAGGAATGAAATCTAGAAAGCATTGGCTAGTTTACAGAGGAACCCTGAATCTGAGGATGAGTATGAAGAAGTCGGTGAAGAACTTGAAGTGGAAGAGGCTAGAAATATTCCTGAGAGTAGTGTCACAAGCGAGTAAAGTTCATAAAGTGGAAGTTTCAAAATTTTCCGGAATGCGGAACCTGGAGAATCTGATTGATTGGATTAGAGAGCTAGAGGATTACTTTGAGTTTGAGGATGTCAAGGACCCGCAGAGAGTTTGGTTGGCATAGACTAAGTTGAAAGGGCATGTTGCCTTTGTTGGTATTTTGGTATGGTTTTTTCATTGATGTCAACACCTACTGAATACACCTACTTTGGAGATCCAACAACATTCACTGGCAAGAAATAATCTGTGCAATAGTTACTGGTATATGATTCACCGATAGGATATATTGTTCGCCGGTACCTGGAATGACATGGAAGACACTTGGTAATGTCGAAGACATCATGTGGACACTTTATTTTGAAGTAATAATCATTGGTATATTCATATTTGCATATTTGCTTTTACTGGCAAATAGGTCCAGGTTATCTAGGGTTACACCGACTGGTTTATCTTTTCCAGATCAGCATGGCACACTATGGAGATGATTTATTATTGTTGTAAATACATGAAGCTGACATGTTTAATCAATTATTGCATCGGATATTATATTATTTATCAAATGTTTTTATTGTAATATCTAGTAGAGCCGACCTACTAAATTGGTCTTAGGGTATGGTATAAATGTAAGATCTTATTTGTAAGATCAAGTGTGGAATGTGGAAAAGAATTAAGTGAAGGTAAATGCGAGATCAAGCAGAGGCATACACGAAGACATCATTTGAAGGTGAAGTTAGGTTTTTGTAGAAGTATATCAGCATTACACCGGTACTGAATCCAGCATATGAAGATGCTATTTTGTGCAAAACATTCTTATTGGATTTAACCATCCAACTGTAGTCAGTGTGACTCCCATTTGTGATTGAGCAGTGAGCTCTAGGCTATTGGCCTTTCTACATGTGCAGACCCCTTTTGTACACTTACTATCTGTAGTAGTATCATCTGATTGTGGGTAAGGTTTCACACCGTAGTTTTTCCCCTTACAGGGTTTCCACGTACAAATATTGGTGTCATGTGTTGTGGAAGACTTTATGTTTATGTTTCATGCATTAATCCTTACTGATATAACGATTTACTGTTAACACTGTCTATCAGCATACTTAACTGGTTTATCGGTATTAAGCATTAAGTTGGTTAATTAGTTTTTGGTTTGAATTTATTAGACAACTGATTCACCCCCCCCCCTCTCAGTTGTCTCTGGGACCTAACAATTGGTATCAGAGCCTAGTCCTCTTTTGCAGAAGTTTAACAACTTGAGGAGATCCAATGTCTACTAATTATTTCAGGAAGGACAATCCTAAACTTGATGGAACCAACTATGTGATATGGAAGATCAGAATGGAGACACATCTGAATTGCATCAGTAAAGATATCTTGGAAGTTACTAAGAATGGTTATACTAATGTTGTAGCTGGTCAGACTGCTCCAACTACCTTAGCCAAAGATGAAGAAAATGATTGCAAAGCAAGAGAAGCACTGTTGAGCGCATTATCAGATCAACAAATCATGGGATTATCAGATAGGTCTACTGCTAAAGCTATTTGGGATCATTTGGAAACACTGAATGAAGGAGACTCCATAGTCAAAATTGCAAAACTTGAAAGCTTTCGAGTCAGGTATGAACATCTGAAAATGGAAGAAGATGAAAGGATTTCTGCTTTTATGGAAAGAGTAAATGAAATTGTTTTGGGTTTAAAATGTTGTGGAGGAATCTTGAGTGAGGATGAGATTGTTTCAAAAATCTTAAGAGGTTTACCACCGACATATAAAATGAAGGTTATTGCTATAAATGAGTTGAGAACAATGCCTAATACATCAGTAACTAGGGATACATTGATTGGAAAACTTTTAGCTTTTGAAACTGAGGAGTTTGGTCCTCTTGCTACTATAAAGACTGATTTGGCCTTTAAAGCATCAACATCATCTGCTCCATCATTTGACAAATTAGACTGGAGAGCCTTTTATGCAAAAGAACTTGAAGAAACCAGAAAGGAAAATGAAGAGCTTGAAGAACTTGAAGCACTATTTGCAAGGAAAATGCCAAAAGGTCCAATTGGAAGTAAGTATGAAGGTAAAGCATCCTTTAAATGTTTTAACTACAATAAGATTGGTCATATGGCTTCAAGATGCCCTGATAGACATGCTAGACTAAGAGAAGAAGCTAGAAGAACATACAAGCCTAATCCTGAATATCAGAGATACAGATTTAAGAAGAACAAAGATAAATCTTGTTACATTGCTGATGAAGGTGTGACTGATGATTCTGATGAGGATCCAGCAGACAATGGATGGGTTTTTGTTGCTATAACAAAAGATCAACCGACACCTATTGCTCAACCAATAGAACAAGCCCTAGCAGCTAAAGTTGAATCAAAGGATGAATGGATTATTGACTTAGGATGCTCACATCATATGACTAGAGACAAAGGTAAATTCTTGAACTTTCAAGAATACAATGGAGGTTTAGTAAGATTTGGAGATGACAAAGCCTGTTCAATCAAAGGTAAGGGTTCAATAGATGTTTTAATAAAAGATTGCAGAAAATTGTTGAGAGTACAAATGTAAAGATTGATGAACAATTCAGAGGAACTTCAAGATATATAGACTCTGAATTGGAAACAAAAGTCATGACAAATGAACCTACACTGAATCCACCGGTACAGAATGAAGATCTAGTTACCCCGGTATCATCAGAGGATTCCACAGTAATTGAAGAACAATAGCAAAATAAGACACCCTAGTATGTAAGACTGAATCATTCTGAAGATCAGATAATTGGAAACAAATTTAAAGGAGTTATGACAATAGGAAGATTGGCAAATGAAGTGGTATTTTTTATTTGTCAAATTGAACCATCATCTATCAATGAGGCATGTGAAGATAAATTTTGGATTGAAGCTATGGAAGAAGAATTAGGACAAATTGAGAAAAATAATACTTGGACATTAGTTCCCCAGCCTAAAGATAAAAATGTAATTGGAACCAAAGGGGTATTTAGAAACAAACTTAATGAAGATGACAAGGTTGTCAGAAATAAAACAAGACTAGTGTGTAAGAGATATTCTCGGAAAGAAGGAGTTGATTACAATGAAACCTTTACACCAGTAGCCAGAATTGAGGCAGTTAGATTATTCTTGGCTTTTGCAGCTCACAAGGATTACAAAGCTTATCAAATGGATATTAAATGTGCATTTTTGAATGGAGATCTTGAAGAGGAAGTTTATATTGAACAACTTGATGGATTCTCTTTGACAGATAACAATGATATGGTTTGCAGGTTAAGAAAAGCTCTGTATGGATTGAAACAAGCCCCAAGAGCTTGGTATGCAAGATTGGATAAGTATCTATTAAAGATTGATTTTACTAAAGGAAATGCAGATAGCAATTTATATTACAAAGTAACTAATGATGACATCTTGATTATTGAAGTATTTGTTGATGATATAATCTTAGGAGGAGAAGATGGATTATGTAAAGAATTTTCTCTTGAAATGCAGCAAGAATTTGAAATGTCTATGATTGGAGAAATAAAATTCTTTTTAGGATTGCAAATTTTACAGACTGATAAAGGTATATTTTTGAGTCAATCTAAGTACTTGAAAGAACTACTTAAGAAATTTGGGATGGAAAACTCTAAACCGGTAAGCACACCTATGACTACAAATGACAAATTATCTCAAAGGGATTAATCTACACCTATTAATCCAACTAGATACAAATCTATGATAGGAGGTTCACTGTATTTGACACAAATCAGGCCTGATATTATGAATGCAGTATGTATTGTTTCTAGATTTTAGAGTAATCCTAGGGAAAATCATGAATCAGTAGTGAAAAGGATTTTCTGGTACTTACAAGGCACAACAAATCTTGGATTATGGTATCCTAAAGATGAAAATTTTGATCTATGTGCATATACAGATGCAAATTGGGCAGGAGATGTGGATGATAGAAAAAGCACCACTGGAGGAGCATTCTTTCTTGGAAAGAGATTAGTTTCTTGGCTGAGTAAGAAACAGAGTTGTACATCTTTATCAATAGCAGAATTAGAATATGTTGCAGCAGCAACAAACTATATATAGGTTTTTTGGCTTAAGCAAATGTTGAAAGACATAAAGGTAAAATGCAAGGAACCTATTACTATATACTGTGATAACACTGCAGCAATTGATATATCTAAAAATCTGGTATTACATTCTAAAACAAAACATGTTTCTATCAAACTGAATTTTCTAAGGGAAAAAGTTGAAGAAAAAGAGATAAAACTGGTTTATGTGAATACTAAAGAACAGCTTGCAGATATTTTTACAAAACCTTTGCCTAAGGAAAATTTTGAGTATCTCAGAGATCAGCTTGGAGTCATACCACCACCGATAGAGACTTAGATAGTTGATGATTGCCATCAACTGGTAGAATTAAATGGAAAAATCTTTTATTCCGGTATTTGATGAGGAAGCTATTTCTCAGGGGGAGTAGTTGGTATATTGAATTGGTTGGTATTTTGTATGAACTTGACTTTTTTTGACTTTGGCATTTGATGTCAAAGGGGGAGAGATATCTATGGAAAAACACATTATCTTTTTGATAAGAAAAAGAGATTTTAGGGGAGAGATTTTGAAAAACACATGAAAGACTAGTATTGTTACTCCCAGGGGGAGAAATAGAGATTGTTGGTTTTTGTACTTGGCATTTCTGTTTTGGCACTGTGATGATTTTTCCATCTTGTGTTGCCATCAATGCCAAATGGGGAGATTGTTGGTATTTTGGTATGGTTTTGTCATTGATGTCAACAACTACTAAATAAACCTACTTTGGAGATCTAGCAACATTCACCGACAAGCAGTAATTTGTGCAACAGTTACTAGTATATGATTCACCAACAGGATATATTGTTCACCGGTACCTGGAATGACATGGAAGACACTTGGTAATGTCGAAGACATCATGTGGATACTTTATTTTGAAGTAATAATCATTGGTATTTTCATATTTTTATATTTGCTTTTACCGACAAATAGGTCCAGGTTATCTAGGGTTACACTGGCAGGTTTATCTTTTCCAGATCAGCATGGCACGCTATGGAGATGATTTATTATTGTTGTAAATTCATTAAGCTGACATGTTTAATCAGTTATTGCATCGGATATTATATTATTTGTAAAATGTTTTTATTGTAATATCTTGTAGAGCCGACCTACTAAAATTGGTCTTAGGGTATGGTATAAATGTAAGATCTTATTTGTAAGATCAAGTGTGGAATGTGGAAAAGAATTAAGTGAAGGTATATGTGAGATCAAGCAGAGACATACATGAAGACATCATTTGAAGGTGAAGTTAGGTTTTTGTAGAAGTATATCAACATTACACCGGTACTGAATCCAACATATGAAGATGCTATTTTGTGCAGTACATTCTTATTGGATTTAACCATCCAACTATAGTCAGTGTGACTCCCATTTGTGATTGAACAGTGAGCTCTAGGCTGTTGGCCTTTCTGCATGTGCAGACCCCTTTTGTACACTTACTATCTATAGTAGTATCATCTGATTGTGGGTAAGGTTTCCCATCGTGGTTTTTCCCCTTAAAGGGTTTCCACGTACAAATATTAGTGTCATGTGTTGTGGAAGACTTTATGTTTATGTTTCATGCATTAATCCTTACTGGTATAATGATTTAATATTAACACTATCTACCGACATACTTAACTGGTTTGCTGGTATTAAGCATTAAGTTGGTTAATTAGTTTTTGGTTTCAATTTATTAGACAACTGATTCACCCCCCCCCCCCCCCTCTTAGTTGTCTCTGGGACCTAGCAGCCTTATGGTGGAAAGAATTGTAGAAAGATAGAATGGAGAATGGTGAAATAAAGATCACTCGATGGAGACAGATGGTTGCAAGATTGAAGGTCAAGTTCATATTGGAAGACTATGAGTTGGAATTGTTCAAGAAGTTTTAGAACCTGAAATAGAGAAACATGATTGTGAAAGAGTATACTGAGGAATTCTACAAGGTGATGATTAGATCTAGACATAGAGAGATGGATAGAGAAAAGGCAACAATGTACATAAATGGACTTGCATTTAACAATAAAGAAGAGATGAGTATGTTGAGGGTTTTCATAGTTGAAGAAGCTTACCAATATGCTTTGAAGGCTGAGGAGAAAGTGAGAAGAAGACAACCGAATAACCCTAGAGGGAAGGAGAGATTCAAGGGATAGATGTGTACAAAGAAGAAGAATGTTGAGGAAGAATCAAAACCTAAGTGGAGTAAAGAACCGAAACAAAAAACATACAGGAAAGGTAATGGCAGTACTGGTAGTGAATAAGCCCGACAAATGTTTCAAGTGTGGACAAGCCAGACATAATTGTTATGAATGTAAGAAGGGAATGACAAGAAGTTGTGTGCAAAATGAGGAACTAGAAGGTGAAGCTACTAGAACTAACTGTACACCAGAGCAAGGAGAATCCCTTATGTTCAGAAGAGTTAGGATGGAGTAGAGCAGTGAGGATACCAGATCTACTTAGAGAAAGAGTCTTTTTTATACTATGTGCAAATCAGGTGGTAAGTGTTGCAAGGTTATTGTGGATACTGGAAGTACTCATAATTTGGTATCTGAAGAGATGGTAGCGAAGCTTGGGTTGAAGAGTCTTGAGCATCCTTATCCTTACAAGGTAAGTTGGTTACAAGATGATCAAAAGATAGAAGTAAAGGAGAAGTTTTTGGTGAATTTCAATATTGGGCCTTTAAGGGATGAGTGCTTGTCATGTCTTGTTGGGAAGACCTTGACAATTTGATAGAGGATCTATTTATGACTGTAGAAGAAACCTAATCACTATTGAGAAAGATGGACAAAATTTCAAATTGAATTATTTGAAGGAGAAAGAGAAGGAGGTGAAGAATTTGATTCTTGAGAAAATTTGTAGTACTAAGAAACCAGTTGCAGAGGTAATACCGGAAGGTGACATGAGTTTGCAAAAAGATCTGATAGATAAACCTGATGGACAGGTAGAACTGGATGACATAAATCTTATGGAGACAAACCGGATAAAGTCTTGTGGCAGAAATAAATCTGAGTTGCAAAAGAAAGGGAGCAGAAAACAGAGACAATGTGCAAATCTGAAGCAAAGGAAGAGAAACAAAGAGAGTCATGGGTTAGAGAAGTTGGTTGAGATCCCAGAGGAGCTAAAGAAGAGATTGGCAAATAAGGAAGATGTTTGGATCAGCAATGAGCATGGGGTCTTTATCCTGAATCCTTTTAGATGTTCATGAGTTGCCTCTCATGGAACATCTCTTTATACCGAGGGTGTCTGATGCAAGAGCATCCCTAGTATATGAGCAATCTTGCATCAACCAAAAATATTTCCTTTCAGTTTAGTTCTTGTTCAGTTCAGTGTGTAGTTTTCTGTGTTCTTATTGGTAGGTACCAGTAGTTGCTTTCTTTTCATTGCAGATCCTATTTTTGGTTTCTAGGCTGGTTCATGTGCTTAATTTTAGATTTGTAGTCCATTTGGATTCTTTTCTAGCTAGTTATCGCTCTCAGTTGTCTATTTCTAGGTTTCAGGACAGTTCTTGTGCTTACCGGTTAACTGTCCTTCATTACCGGAGCGGTTCTTGGTGTGTGGATCTATTTGGGGTCTTGTCCGATGTTCTTGGGCATGTGGCCAACCTTCCTACTGATCCGATCTTCTTGGTTGTTATTTTTTGGAAGGATTTTTTTCACTCTTAGGGTCGACCTAGTTGCACATTTCATTTTCCTGCATTGGTAAATGTAATTTTTTGTGGCCAACTCGGATATGTCCTGGAGGGTTTATATATGGCACTATGTAATCATTTGTAGGATAGAGAGGAAGTAGAAATCTTAATAAGGATTGAGATTGGTTTTTAGTGAACTGGTTGATTCTGAGAGTCTTGGTTGGATTGTATCTGGCTTTTAGCCTGCATGTAACCAGTTAACTACCAGATGTTCTAGGATGATTGTATGATGATAACCAGTTGGTTGTCGGAGGTTCTAAGAGAATAATATGATATGTTTATGTAATCTTGCTATGTTTTTTTGTTTCTATCATTGTGTTACTCTTGCTGCATAAGCCGATCAATTCTCTTTTGAGGGTTTCACCGGTTATGGCTGCATCACTAAGATAGGTGTTATTTTAAGAAATCAACGTACTCATACAGTGCATAGGATTGGAAAAGTATGATTGTTATGAAATGTCTATGTTGTGTAAGTAGTGTAACAAGTGTAAGAGGAGTTACACATTATTTAGGGATACTTGACCATTGAATACGGGCATTGAATTTTTGGTAGTAGAAGATGTACCTAGGTTTGTAGATGGTTTTGACTCTTAGTGTTAGATACTTAGATTTGTGATGGCTTGGTATTATTTTATTTGGAGGTACTATATTATGTTAATTTTTTTTATTGAATTGAACCTAGATAAGTGCATTTTATTAGTGTACTCATATTATTGAGATTAATACAAGCTTGGGTCTCTTTGGTAGTGGATATTTTTCTCAAAAGGATTTATCCAAGTAAATATAGTATCTCTTATGTGTTTCTAACTATATGTACTTCTCCATGGTCCATTTCAATTTAATTGTTTAATCAAATTAACTTCAATTATAAATTCAAACAATATTTGATTATTGTTTCTATTACACCAGTTACCCCATTTTGAACATAGGGATTATTATGGGAAATAAACTTCTTATTGGATTGTGATGCAAAGTAAGATTAAGTTCTTAGATTGAATCTAGAAGATAACATTAAATGTCTCTTGAATTTATTTTTGGGAACACTATAACTTTTTCCTATATTATAAGAATTTTAGTAAGATTAATATTGAGTGTTCTTTCGAGACTAAGAATTTGCTATAAGGGTTTTTCCACCTATTATATCATGTGCTATATCTTAGTTGATACTTTGCTAAAATTTGTATCATTTTTTTCTTACTTGCATTTCTTCATGCATAAGATTAGATTTGATCTAATATAGTTCCCTTTTAGTCTTTTGGGAGGTTCTACAAAGTAGAAGTGAAGATTGATATATAGCCTTGTGATGGTACTATTAGTTTAGATAATCTTGATCAATGGATCTAATGAATGGATGTTTAGTTCATCCTTTAAAAAAGGTCTTCACATCAAAAACATATTTTATAATGTTAAAATTATTTAGACATACTCTTACATGGTATGAGGGTTATGTAAACTCTTGGAGATTTTAAAAAGTTCCACTAATCACCAAGTTGAGGAATCCTAGGGTGTTTCTTCATAAGCAATTATACCCTAATTATGAAGAGACTGGTACAACTTGGGAAGGTTTTCATGGATCACAAGGTCTTCATGAAGTACATATGAGGGATTTTTAGAAACAACAAGAGAATTTTACTTGTGAAAAATCCCTAGGATATTTATGAAATGTGTCCAAGGCCATTACCTTGAGTTGGATAAGAAGGTTAGCTCTTACTACATGTATACATAATAAAGTGAAAAGAAATAATAAAGTTGTGAGAATAATGGAAATTTTAGCAAGGACAATAATAAGGTGAGCATTACTTCTACAATGGGAAATGTAACGAGTGTTAATATATGGTGATTGATCATGTTGCATGAAGTTTGTAGCTATAGGAAGTTTTCACTATAGGAAGGACATTGATATGGTAATCATGCTACAAAAGGACATTAGAAATTAGTTTATCATTTTATTGATAGTTATCTTTTTAGTTATAAATAATAAAATGTATGAGACAAAAGTTTTTTGAGTGATGAAAGGTCAAGAATTTCTTGTGAAAAAATGAGGGTTTTGATAGAAACTCATAACAACAAATTGTGTTGGTGATTTGTTTGCAATACGATAATGGATATTGATGTAAGTTTGTAATTAATGTTGTTGGATTATAAGAATATTGGATGGTTGCTTTCTCTGTGGATGTCACCCATATTGAGTGAGCTACGTATGCGTACATTATTCTTATTTTTATTTTTGTACTTATAAATCTACATTTTAATTGTTGGTTTTATTATTTATTCATCTATCAATTCCTAACAATTCGTATTGGAGTCGTGTGAATTCAGTTTTTGGATAGGGATTTCCTTATTTGAGTGGGAGCAATATTTGAAGAAGGAAAATTTGAGGTTGAAAAGTTTAATGTCCCAAATTATCAATTATTGAAAATGTAGATGGAAGATTACCTATACCAAAAATATTTGCGGTGGCCATTACAAGGAAGAGTGAAGAAAGCCACCATAATGTCAAGTGAAGAATGAGATATTTTGGATAGAAAGGCACTAGGAACCATTCAGTTGTTCATAGCACCGTCTATAGCATTTAATATATCCATAGCAGCAACAATGGTTGATTTGATGACAACACTAAATAATTTGTATGAAAAACCCTCAGCTTTGAATAAGGTATTTTTAATGAAAAGGTTATTTAATATGAAAATGGATAAAGGTGGTTTTGTCATAGACCATGTAAATGAATTTAATACAGCAACTAGTCATTTATCTTCTACAAAAGTAAGTTTTGAGAAGAGGTTAGGGTTCTCTTAGTTTTATGTTTTTTGCTAGAAAGCTAGAAGAAACTGTTTATGGCTATAAGTAACTCTGTTTCTGGCTCAAATACATTATAACTTGATGATATTGTTGGTGTGATCTTGGGTGAGGAAATGTGTAGGAAAAGAACAAGTGAGAATTCAACATTGGGTGATGTTTTGAATGTAGAAGACATAGGGAGATCAAAAGAGAGAGGGGGAAACCCCAAAAGTCATGGCAAGTCACAAGGGGGGTCAAAGAATAGAAGGTCACAATCCAAAGGATGGAAGGATTGCTAGTATTATGGAAAACTAAGCCACTTGAAAGATTGCTAGTTTTAGAAAGACAAAGAAGGAGGTCCAAACAACAAGATGGCAAGGAATAAGAAAATATTGTAAGTAAATTTGAAGATGATGCCTTACTTCTTTCCCTAGATAGTGTTGATTATTGTTAGGTAATAGATTTTGGGGGCTTCATTTCATGCTACACACTATACAAATTATTTCATAGATCATATCTAAGGAGATTTTGGACATGAATATCTAGGTAATAATGAACCTTGTCAGATTATTGGAAAGTGAAGAATAAAGTTAAAATTGCAAAATAGAAATCAATATATGTTACAAGAGGTAAGACATGTTCCAAAACTGAGTAGAAATTTAATTTCATTAGGGAAACTTGGAAATGAAGTTTGTGTAGTTATATTTACAGAGAAAATTTGGAAGGTTACTAAAGGTGAATTGGTTGTAGAAAAAGGTTTGAAGGTAGTAACTTTATATTTATGCACAAGTAATATTGTTTTTCCTACCATAGTTACAAAAATGTTGCAATTGTTTTTTACAAAGACAACTACATTTGTTGCTCCAGAAACATAAATGGAAACAATAGATATAGCTACATCCATTGCTACAAGAATAATGATAGAGACAACAAAAACTACACAAATTTCTACAGTAGTTGAAACAGAATTGAAAAAACCATCGTGGCAACATAGACTCTAGCATATGAGTGAGAAAGGTGTGAAAAAACTTCACTCTAAGAGGTTATTTCCATATCTAAAACAAGTTAACATGGATTTATATGAAAGTTGTATTTATGGGAAGCAAAAGAACGTGAGATTTCTTAAAACAAACAAAGATTGAGAAATTGGACCTTGTGCATATGGGTGTATGGGGACATGCCCAAGCATCTTCTCTTAGAGGCTCTCATTATTATGTAACTTTTATAGATCATGCAACTAGGAAAATATTGGTGTATTTACTAAAATAAAAAATCAGATGTACACTTGAAACTTTTAAAAAATGGAAAAGATTGGTTGAAAATGAAATAGGGAAAAGGTTAAAGTGTCCCAGGTCTAATAATGGAGGTGAGTATTGTAGTAGTTCAAAATTTGAATATTACTTTTTATTTAATGGAATTTGTAGGAAAAAGATAGTTCTAGGAACTCCATAAGAGAATGGTGTGGTTGAGAGAATGAACAAGACAATAATAGAGCATGCATGAAGCATGAGATTAATTGTTGGGATATCTTTACATTTTTTGGTAGAGGTTGTACATATATTGTTGTTGTATGCAGGAAAATGTGATGATCAAAATGAATAAATTGAGATCAAATGAACTACATACCAATGAGACTCTTGGTGCAAGTATATAAACTAATTTGAACTAGTTTAACTTCCCAAGGGGTGTCCCATTGTTCTCTATCTCACAAGATCCCTAAAGCCAATGTTTTTCTCTTAGATAATTGAGCAAATGACTTAGGAATGACAACTCCAAAAATGAGTGATATTGTGATCTATATTCCTGGATGCACTCTAAGATCTATATGATATGTTAAAACTACAATGATTAATCTAGTATGAAGATTGTGATATGATAAAGATATTGCTAAATTATCATAATCATGATATACTAGCATGGATATACTATTGATATGAAAATGAAATGCTTCTAAATGTTATGATGATATTCTAACAAAGAGAGGCTAAAATGCTTAGTAAATTATACTATAATGTAGATGCATGAAACTTGAATATATGAAAAATAAAGAATGAGAGCTCTATTTATAGGGAAAATAGGGCAATGGATGGTTAAGATTGAATTATCTTAACAAGGGATAGGATTGAAAGTTAATCAATCCATGTTTACAATTTTCACCAATGAAATGGTGATAATTATCAACAAGAGGTTGCTTGAGAGGAGATGCAAGAAGCATTAAATGCCTGAGAAGACATGAAGGTTACCTTAGGAGGTAAGGGTTAAGGTTAGGTTAGGGTTATCCAATGGATAAAGCTTTTACCCAAGGGGTAAACTCTTGTGCAAGGGTTAAATGGATAACTATGGTCAAAGCCATAAGTGCTTGATGAGACCCTTGAGTCAAAAGGATGGTTAAGCTAGAGAGAAAGTCTCTAACCAAAGGTCAAAGGTGAGTTAACCATAAATGGTTATGTAAGAGCCTTTAATGGTTTGGAAGACTTTAGAGGTTAACCATTTGAAGACATAAAGCCTTTAATGATTATTCAAGACTTTGGAGGTTTTTGAGAAGTGACTTCCTTTTACTTAGGAATGTGAGAATGATTAGGATAGGATTAGGTTAAATTGGAAGTGATTAGAAGAATCTAGAAGGGGTTTAGGAGGCAAGTGGGAAATGTAGGAAAAGCAAGTGGATGAGGGAAAATAATTTTAATTAAATTAAAATGTTTCATTTCAACCAAAATAGATGCAACTTGCATAAATACAAGTGGGGGGATTTAATTAAATGTAAATTTAATTAAAAGGAAGGAAGGGGAATTAATTAAATAAAGTGATTTATTTAATTAAAGGCTAGAAAAGGTTTAGATGAATTTAATTAAATAAATTGAGTAATTCATTTAATCAAATAGATGAAAAAGAAGAAATTAATTAATAAGATTTAATTAATAGGGGATGGGGTTAAAATAAATATTAAATATTTATTTAAGAAAGTGGTCAGATTTATACGTCTACATTTTGCCCCTCTTTGAAGTGACGTGTGTGCACATGTTGATTCAAAGAAAATCGTTGGATATGCTACCAAAATTTGATCGATGTGATGTTGTGTTCCAAAATGTTCAATATGATGCCCCAGATATAAAGATTTGATGAACGATATTGATAATTCCCCCTCAGGAGATGAATCAAGGGTCTAGTGAAAATTTTGTCAATTTTATGGTCATTTTTTAATTGATTGTTGTAGGATTTTGCCAAGATCAAGGGCACAATGAAAAGCATAAAAGAGACAATAGAATGACAAGAACAAACTGTATTCTCATCAATTTGCAAATAATCAACTGGATTAACCAATACAATGAATAGAGGCTTGCTTATATAGGCAAGGCCATATGGATGTATGAGCACACAAATATGACATGTGGCTTAATGAGAAACAAGGGTAGGTAAGAAATACTAGGGGTAGGTAGGAGAAATAATATAATATTCCACAAGAGGTGGATGACCCACCGAATGTGGAGTGTAACGGCAAAATAAGACCACAAAAGGTGGAATTTCTCCTACAAGCTCTATCCCTAAGTGCACACTTCCCTAAGTGTCTCAAATCCAAACTACGAAGAGATGCATTATCCTAAGTTAACTTAAGTAAGTGTAATAATGTCCAAAATGAATATTTATTTACACCAACACCCCCCCTTAAGTGCAACTTAGGGGAATGAAGACTCAAGTCAACAATGCAAGATGGGTCCCGGCTACTAGGCCATGATAGGTACCCATGTACAATATGCAAAAGCAAGAAAAACTATGCAATGCAATCTCTCACAAACGAAGAAAGGGAGAAAACCTAGTGGGAAAAAACTCCCCCCCAAAAGAGAGATGAATGTACAAAAGACTCTCAAAGAAGAAGGACAAAGTCCCCCCCATAAGAGAGGAAGGAGAAGTTAGCTAACCCCCCCTAATGACACATCTCGCACCCCCAAGAGAGCTCGCAACTGCTGGAACTTACTCTCGGTGAAAGGTTTGGTGAATATGTCAGCAATCTACTCTACTGTAGGACAATACTGCAAATCAATGACCTGCTCCTGGATGAGCTCTCAGATATAGTGCATATGAACCTCGATGTGTTTGGTCCTCTAGTGCTATACCGGGTTCTTCGAGATGGCAATAGCACTCTGATTATCGCAATGTAGAACTGTCGGCCATGGAGTGGTGAATCCAAACTCTATGAGAATCTGTTGGAGCCAAATGGTCTCAGTCACTGCGTTAACAGTGCCTGGATACTCAGCCTCAGTCGAAGAGAGAGCAATAGCACGTTGCTTCTTGCTCTGCCAACAAATGGGGCCCAAACCAAGGTGAAAACTATAACCAAAAGTAGACTTACGATCAACTAGATTGCCAACCCAATCGGAGTCTGTGTAACCAACCAAGCGAAGTCTTGTGCCTGCTGCATAGTGAATCCCATAGTGATGTGTACCCTAGATGTAATGAAGGATGCGTTTGGCAGCTTTCCAATGAAGCTCATGTGGATCCTGCATGAAGCAGGAAACCATGCCAACTGCAAATGAAATATCAGGGCATGTATGAGTCAAGTAGATGAGACTACCCACAAGATGATGATACAAAGTGGCATCAACTGGTGGAGAAGAACAATGAGCCTCAAGCTTGACTCCTAAAAGAAAGGGAGTCAGGGCAGGCTTACAATCAGCCATATAAAAGTGCGCAAGTAGATCAAGAGCATACTTGGGTTGTGATAGTGTAATCCCAGAAGGTGACTGTGAAATCTCTATCCCAAGAAAGTAGTGCAAAAGACCCAAGTCAGTCATAGAAAATTTGTCATGCAAAGCAGATTTGACCCTGCTAATGATGGATGAAGTACTCCCTGTAATGATCAAGTCATCAACATAGAGCACAAGTATCAAGTGAGAGTCATCCTATCACAAAATGTAGACATTCGGATCAGAATGGCATCTGGTGAACCCTGCGGAGAGAAGAAAGGAATCCATCTTGGCGTACCAAGCCCTGGGGGCCTGCTTAAGGCCATAGAGAGATTTCCTTAGTCTGCAAACCAAGGAAGTATCCTGGATGAAACCCTGTGGCTACTCCATATAAATCTCCTCATCAAGATCACCATGAAGAAAAGCACTCTTCACATCCATCTGATGTATAGCCCAACCATGAGCTGCAGCAATAGCAAGTGTCAAACGAATGGAGTTCATCTTGGCTATGGGTGCAAAGGTCTCAGTATAGTCAACACTTGCAACCTGTGAGAAACCTTTTGCAATAAGCCGAGCCTTATACTTATCCACACTACCATCCGCTGCAAACTTGGTTCGATAGATCCACTTACATCGAACCATCTTTCTCCCCTTAGGGAGATGGACTAAATCCCATGTGTTGTTCCTCATCAAGGAACTATACTCTTCCTCCATAGCTTGGTCCCACTCAGGAACCCCTGACGCTTCCCTAAATGTCTATGGATCGGAAGCGGTAGCAATGAATGCATGTGGAAGATCCTAATGTTGTGATCGAGTTCTTCAAGTATCCAAAGGATCCCCAACAAGAGAACCCGTGGACTCAAGTGTTTGTCGAGCCCAACAAGGTCTAGGTGGAGGTGGAGAATGAGGTGCCTCAACTGCAAGTGGACCCTATGGAGGTGTAACCCTGCAAGTCGGAGTTGAGGGAGTCTCATCATCTGAATCACTAACATCACTATCCACAATGAAGGAAGGTGGAGGAGGTAAAAAGGCTAAGCTAGGAGAGCTTTCCTCAAAGTGAACACTCCTCTCAATGAATACCTCATGTGTCTTTGGATCCATCAATTTGTATGCCTTAACACCCTCAGGATATCCAACAAAGATGCAAGGCCGACTCTGTGGTTCCAAAGCCTTGAGTTTTTGCGGAGGTATGCGAACCCATGCTGGACACCCAAAGACTTTGAAATGTCTCACAATCGGTTTCCTACCAGCCCAAGCTTTAAAAGGAGCAATACCTTGCAAAGCTTTGTGAGGAACCCAGTTCTGGATGTGTGTGGCACAACTGATAGCCTCTGCCCAAAAGGTGGGATCAAGAGAACGTGCATGTATCATACAGCTAGCCATTTCTTTGAGAGTTCTATTCTTGTGTTCTGCAACCCCGTTTTGTTGTGGAGTGTATGCAACAAAATGCTGAAGATCAATCCCCTCAAATGTACAAAAATCCTCAAGTCTCTTGTTCACATATTCCCTTCCATTATCTGTGCGAAGAATCTTGACAACTTTCCCTGATTGCTTCTCCACACGAGTCTTGAAGTCCTGAAATCTATCAAATACTTCACTCTTATGAATGAGAAAGTAGACCCAAGTGAAGCGGGAGTAGTCATCAATGAAGGTAAGAACATAGCAGGCCTTGCTAAATGAAGGTGTTGGAAATGGACCTGCTACATCGCTATGAACAAGTTGAAGAACTTCCAAAGCTCTCCAAGTTTTCCCTTTATCAAACTTCCCTTCAAGATGCTTGCCCATGGAACAACCTGAACATACACCCTTTGAAAAACTGATTCAAGGTAGACCTGTGACCATGTCTTTAGTGCTTAGTTGCTGAAGATAGTGGTACTTGAGGTGACCAAACCGCTCATGCCATAGCTTACTTTCTGAATTTGAATGACTAAGCAAGGCCCTAGAAGGTGAACTTGGCACAAAGTGGGAGAATGAATAAAGCCTTGAGTTGTCATTGACTTGACCCACTGCTACCAAGGCATCATCATCAAGTTCTTTTACCACAACTAAATCTGGTGTAAACTCAACCTTTTTTCCATTCCCATAGTGAGTGATTTGGTAGATGGAGAGAAGGTTAGTAGACAAGTTAGGAACATAGAGAACATTCTCAAATGTTCCATCATCCATGTCAACTGAACCTTTCCCTTCAACCTCTACTTGTGTGTCATCACCTATGTAAATGTGAGGTACCTTAGATGGTTCCAATGAAGAAAACTACTCCTTTATAGAACCCATGTGATATGAGGCACCCGAGTCAAGTATCCATTGCTGTGAAGAACCTATTGTAGCCACAAATGCTTGCCCTTTTCCCTTAGACTGTGAGGAAGAGGAAGGAGATGAATCCTTCTTTGTGTAGGCGGATGGCAAGTTGATGTTGTTTTTCTTGAGAAGATTGGTTAACTCATCAACTTGTTTTGCATGGCATTGATGCTCATCATGACCATACTTCTTGCAATATGCACAAGTTGGTTTATCCTTCTTAGGTGGTGTCCCCTTCTTGGAAGAGGATGAAAAATTGCCTTGTGATGGAGAGGATGATTGTCCTTTTTTCTGGTGTGGCTTAGACTTGGATTGCTTCTTCTTCTTGTTGGAATCTTTTCCTTGACTTCCTTGATTTCCTTGATTTGCTACCAAAGCCTTGGACTTTGAAGACTTGAGAAACCCCATGTTCAACAACTTAGTTTGTTCCAATATCAACATTTTTGTGAAAGCATCAAATGAAGGCATAACATAAGAACTCCCCAATGTCAAATGATGAGTTTGGAAGCTAGACACAAATGCTGCAAATTCTAGTGCAAGCTTATCCAACAAGTTGAATATCAATTGAGCATCCTTTTTGTCAATTCCACAATCCTTAAGCTTTGCTCTTCATTTGCTTTGGTGACATAATCTTGGATTGTATCAAAACTCTTGAGATCCAAGTTGGTGAGCTCATTGTCAATCTGATAGCCTCTGGTTTCATCAACTTGTCCATATAATTTTTGAAACATATCCCAAGCCTTAGGATCAGGTGGTGTTGTTATTGTTCCATCTATGTAGTGTGTGAGACCCTTTTCCATTAATTTACTCCATACTTTAATTTTCCATGATGCATAATTATGTGGAGTTAAAGGTGGAAATTTGTTAGGACTCATTGCAACAAGAATGGAAAGAGCACAAAGAGAGGCACAATCACACAAGACACCCCCCCAAATTCACTTAATCAAAGAACCCCCCCAAATGTGATGATTTTGGCACTTTATAAGTAGTGCGTATACAATGGGCCACTTGCAAAAAATGGCAAAGTGGACTTTTGATTTACAATTTTACAACTATCTCAATAAGGCCAAAAGAGTCTCAAACTAAGAATGCAAGAGATCTTACTAAGATCCAAGCAATTTACAAGTATCTAATAGGCCAAATAAGACCAATATCTGAAAGTACAATTTCCACTCAAAATCTCTAAAATCTGATTATAGATTATGAAAGTAGATGAAAAAATAAGCACTCCAAAAAAAAAAATGGCACCTGAAAAGGAGGTCATATGAGCTCAAACGAGGCCTTTGAAGTTACAAAATTGAGGATTGGACAGGTACAACTGAGAGAATCTGAAAATTCTGAAAAACCTGTGCACCAAAATAAAAAAATAACCACACCATTGCAAAGATCACAGAATTCTATCCCATTTCAAAAAAAATTGCACCAAAAAAGGAGCAAAAATGAGCAAGATATGGCCTTTCAAGTTGGATTGCAAAACTAAAAGCCCAATGGAGAGGGGTCAAAATTTTTTCAAAAAGTGCTGATGTGGCACTGACATCAGCAAGTCACTATGTTAAATTTGACAAGCATATGACCATCGCAAAAACTTCACCTTCCTACTGACTAGGCGTCCGTACTGTACGGACTGCTGACTGGGTAGATGACTATGCAGGCCGTATGGATGACGTGTCAATCAGACAGTGTGTATGAAGGTCTGTGTGGTAGGTGATGTGTCATACGATTTAGCCTGTGGGCCAGTGGCCACCTACCATGTGGCGGATGTGGGGCCACCTGTGTTGGTGGTCACCGGCGGAGGGAGCGGCCAGAGGCGGTGGAGACCGGCGGCAGTCGAGAGCAGAGGCAACCGACGTGCAAGTGAAGCTGCCGGAGGAGGAAGCTGTGTGGATGGGACGGGATGGCTGGTGGTGATGATGGGAAGCTGCACGGGCGGCGGCGCGTGGTCCTGCACGGGCGGTGTCAGCGAGCGAGGCACGGAGACCAGGAGGTACGGAGGCGGCAGCTGTGGGTGACATGGGCCTGCGACACCTGCAATACCTGTGACACGCAGGTACAGTGTATGGGGGGATCTGTGGACCCCCAAACAAAAAAACATTTTTTTTTTAATTTTTTTATTTTTCAAAAAAAAAAATTTAAAAAAATTTCGAAATCTGTACGATAATAGCCAAAATGGGGAAAAAAAATTTCTCACCAAAATAGGTCGACTTTATAGTCAAAATTTATGGAAATGTCCTCCCGGATTCAATGGTGATGTCCAAATCGCTGTATGATGCCCCCCCAAAAATGAAGATCCCCAAATCCAAAAATAGAAGCCTTCCACGATGTCTCCAAAAACCGATCAATGAAGCCCCAATAACTCTGATACCATGTAGGATTTTGCCAAGATCAAGGGCACAATGAAAAGCATAAAAGAGACAATATAATGACAAGAACAAACTGTATTCTCATCAATATGCAAATAATCAACTGGATTAACCAATACAATGAATAGATGCCTGCTTATATAGGCAAGGCCATATGGATGTATGAGCACACAAATATGACATGTGGCTCAATGAGAAACAAGGGTAGGTAAGAAATACTAGGGGTAGGTAGGAGAAATAATATAATATTCCACAAGAGGTGGATGACCCACCGAATGTGGAGTGTAACGGCAAAATAAGACCACAAAAGGTGGAATTTCTCCTACAAGCTCTATCCCTAAGTGCACACTTCCCTAAGTGTCTCAAATCCAAACTACGAAGAGATGCATTATCCTAAGTTAACTTAAGTAAGTGTAATAATATCCAAAATGAATACTTATTTACACCAACAATTGTGATATGAGAATATTGACTGCGTTGGATGCACATTATTGATTCATCTCTCGAAAAAAATGATGTGGATAAGGTTAATAATGAAAAAGTGGGAGTAAAATATATGCCCCACTTATTAACCCTTTGATTTACCCCATTAAAAGGTAAAAGTTGATTTTGAAAAATCATATACACACTTGTCTTCTTGTGATTATGACATTTGGAGCTCTGACCATGATGTCGATTCCATACTCTTCTCATCGATTTGAGCATATCAGGCGATACCGGAGACCCGACGCATATGGCCCACCAGTAAGTGGCCAAAATCCCTCTTGTTTTTGATTAATTTTATTGATTTTTGTCACATTTTTCAATTTTTGGGTTGGAATTTGCCAGTTTAGCGCATAGAGTCCCTAGGTTAGCACATACAAAATGAAGTTTAGCACATAGAAAACCCTAGGTAGGTTTAGTGTTTGAGTGTCAAATGATAGCGCTTTAGAGGGGTAGGTTAGCGCGTCAGTGTGTTTTAGCACATAGGGTGCATAGAGTAGCACTTCAATCAAGACAGTTAGCACATCAGATAGCTTAAGCGCATAGGGTAAATAGTCTAGCGTGACTGGTATGACAGTTAGCGCATAGGGTAAAACAACGTGTCAGGTAAATAGGCTAGTGCATTGAATTCGTGTTGTAGCACGTGATAGAAAAATAGCACATAAGGTGTGTTCTATAGCGCATGTGCGAAAGATTAGCGCATAAGTGGTAGCTTAGTGCATTGGATAGGTTGTGTAGATGTCAATATGGGTTTGTTGATTGTTTGATATGGAGCGTGATCTGATGTGAGTCTTGTTTTGTTATGATGTCTGATTCTGATATGCTGCTAGATTGCGATATGAGTCTATGGTCGATATGGATCTTGTTTCGATATGAGTCGCTTTTCGATATGAGTGAAGTTCTCGATATGGATCTGATTGATGGTATGGGTCAAGTTGTTGATATGGATCTAATTTTCATTATGGGTCTTGATTTCATTATGTGTCTTGATTTTTGCTATGAGTTCTTAGTTGATATGGGTCTGATTTCATTATGAGTCATGATTTCGATATGAGTTTGATTTTGTTATGAGTCCTGATTTTGATATGGATCAGATTTCGTTATGAGTCTTGATTTAGATATTAGTCTGATTTCGTTATGATTCCTGATTTCGATATGGGTCTGATTTTGTTATGAGTCCTGATTTCGATCTAGGTCTTGATTTGATATGCGTCTGATTTTGTTATGAGTCTTGATTTCATTATGAGTCCCAATTTTGATATGGGTCTAATTTCGTTATGAGTCCTGATTTTGATATGGGTCTTGAGTCGATATGTGTCTGATTTCATTATGAGTCCTGATTTCGATATGGATTAGTTTTCATTATGGGTCCTGATTTCGATATGGGTCTGAATTCATTATGATCATGATTGATTGAGTGATACTCGATATGATGTACTGATATGATTCACTGATTGATGCTAATATGTTTTTGATGTGTTTCTGATATGATTCACGTTTTATGTTGACTTGTTTTTTCATTTTTGATAGATTTGATTAGATCGAGAATTGATGGTGGATATGTGTTGATTTGCACGCAGATCTTGGTGTTCTACAATCTTGGGAGTGATTCCTAAAGCTGTGGACACTTATCCCACGATTGTCATAGGCTAGCAAAGATGTGATTGAGAGATGTCATTTATCATCCTTACTAGACATGCCCCTATATATCGTTAACTAGGGGTTACTGATAGCATTGGCAGAGAAGTGGCACAAAAACATAAACACCTTTCACTTGGCGACCGGTGAGATGATAGTTACACTAGAGGACTATTATTAGATTTTATGGATTCCTATGGTTGGGGATTTGTTACCCTATGAGAAGAACAAGGAGGGTGGCACAGAGGCTCTCTGTTGCGTTTTCCAAGATGATCACATTAGTGGCTATGAGATCCTATGGAAGGAGTTTTTGGATTTGGGTTATACTCCGCTACCGTTAGTATTAGTAGGTTTCATTGGTGGTTTCCTTTGTCTTGATCGTAGGTCGAAGGGACTGGCTGTTGGATGGGGATTGATTCTGGAGGAGATGGTGATGCAGGGATACAGGTTTGCATGGGGGTCCTATATGTTTGCCCACCTATACAGAGAGCTTCACCAGGTAATATATCTAGTATACAGTAGTCTATCAGCTAGGGTGGCTTTATTATAGGTGTGGACCTGGGATCATATACTAGTGTTGAGATTGCTTGCAGACAGGGATAGGCTAGTTGGTCGAGCATATGCATATGAGTATAAAGGTGTAGTTGTCCAGTGAAGCTATGAAAATTAGAGCACCGGCGGAGGGCTTTAGATAACATCGATGCGATCATTTGGAGACCATATATGGATTGTGAGGTATGGGTCGAGGATGGGCTAGAGATGCCCTATGTATATATGTCTAGGTACCTAATTTGGCAGACACCCTTCATTATCAAGAGATTCCTGCACAACCATGTTCATTGGTAGTATGGTAGACATCAAGGGATGCCATAGGGAACCTATTTGTATGCTTGTTAGTGACAGGATGTGCTAGAGTGGGGGCCTATCCTAGATAGTGGAGCAGTCGTGGATGAGTATATGACCCTGGCAGGATAGATATGGGATTATGAGGCTGGGGTGGTGGATGTTTAGATGACAAAGGAGTTCTCCGCTAAATTTGTGGCACATGCAGTGGTGCACATATCTGATCCAATAGAGCTATTGCCACATTTTTATGATGATGATGAGGAGGAGCCACAGAGGTGAGGGGGTCCTAGACGGAGAGAGGAGAATGAGAAGGATGAGGAAGAGGAGGGAGGAGATGGATGTGGAGGGGGTGGTGGAGGTTTTGATGGTGGAGGTGGTGGTGGAGGTGGGGATGGTAGAGGTGGAGGTGGTAGAGGTGGAGGTGGAAGAGAGGGTCTCGTGCTTGGTGTGGTAGGGGTGTGAGGATAGGTGCGGTGTTAGCTATTATGAGTGGGATGGAGGGTGATACGGAGGGTGGTAGGTGACTTCCTCAGAGGAGGAGATTAGAAGTTATACCTCCACCAACACCTCAAACAAGGACCTATGCAGCCAAGACCATGACATGTGTACTTGTTTAGATTAGGGTGCCAACTTATCAGCGGGATGCTCAGATTAGAGTGTTACAGGTCTCGGTGTAGGAGTTGCAGGCATAGGTGCTAGCACAACAAAGAAAGATTATGCAGTTGCGGGTAGAGAGGGATACAATAGTAGAGTGTCAAGGCCGAGTAGAGGCCCTTGCTAACATGTTAGAGAGAGCCACCACAAGTGCTCCGCTCTGAGACACATTGAGGGAGATACAGAACTCGTCCAAGGAGGCCGAGTATTATAGGTGTTTGTATGAGGATATGGTCCCTCGATATCATAGAGCTCCTAGCTATGCTGTAGTGGCGTCCACTCGATCCGGATGCAGTCATATGAGGACGAAGAGCAGAGGTTTTATGGGGCCGACATGACATGATCCATCTGGTGGAGATCTGGGAGCTGGGACATCTAGTACCAGACCCTCTGCCTCAGGAGTTAGTCACACTTGAGAGACCTGTCCTATTGTATTGATCACTTTGTTGTACTGATAGACATGATACCCATTATATATTTTGACAGTTTTGTGAGATATATATGATATATGGCATTGATTTTCTCTGATCCACATGTGATGTATTATTGATGATGATTGATTTATGATGCACATTTATTTGATATGATGATACTATGAGGATGATGAGATAATTGTGATATGTATTGTGTTTACTTTGATATGAGATGTAATGTTATTTGAATGTTATGATGTGAGATGTATCTTGAAAATTAGATGTAAATGATAATGATAATGATAATGATATGATACTAATGCAAGATTAAAAATGATATGCAACTTAATGCAAATTTAAGATGATATGCAACTTAATGATCACTTTAATTCTGTCATTGTCATTCCCATTAGTGACTTGTTTGTGCTCTTTTCGTCATCATTAAGCTTTTGATATGTCAAAAGTTACTACAAGCATTATGGTATAATTAAACCATAATGGCCTGAGTATAACTTACATGATTTTTGATATTGCAAGATGATACAAGTGTCGGGGTATAATTGAACCAAGACGACTTGAGTGTAACTTGCGTAAAACAGACAAGAGTTAACCATTTGTGAATGAGTGAATGTACATAACACCTCCAACTATGGTTACCAACCCCTACTATTCTTAGCCAGGGGTGCAAAAATGGAAAATATCTTCAATGATATGTTTCCAATCATGTCTCAAGACAAATTTGCACCATATGAATGATCACCTCACAGACAAAAAAAACAAAGAAAAATATCAGATTCCTTCATTGCTTGTCTAGCTCAGTGCATCCTTGAGTAGCTCAGGAGATCTAATGATTCAGAAATCCAAATACAGACAATCAAAACTTCATGCCAAATGTAACCAAATCATAATTAGAATAAAGATCCTTCATGTGTGTGTTGTAGTTGTAGTTGGTTAATGATCATGTTTTCTAGTCTGATGAGCACTTTTGACATTGGTTTCCTTAGTATGTTGCGATCCTTGTTTGTTGTATGAATGCTAAAGTGAGATGAACGTTGCCCCCAACTATGGACACTTGCCAATGTGGATATATATGTTGATCACCAAGCCATGGTGGGATATGACATGGATAACTGTTTAGATAATCAAGGACATTGACTACGCTAAGTATGTCCAGGATAATGTTGCGTGTATAAGTGTTATGTGATGGCTATGGGCTGAGATCAAACGGATTAAAGATATGATGCAAGTACTGATAGATAGAGGAGTTGTTCTCTCACAAATAGCACCTTTTGCTAGATTTTCACCACTTGTTTTTATTGCACTTTTTTATTTGTTTTTCATTTTTTAATTTTTTTTGTATTTTTTTGTATTTTTTTTTTTTTGCATTTATCTAATTTTTTTTTTGTCCCAAGGTGCTTGTTTGCCAGGTTTTCACCATAGTGACGATTTTTTGATACTTTTTTATTTTTTTTCTTTTTTGCTTGATCTATGCATTGGACGACTCAAGTGTAGAACTTATTCAGATGGATGTTGTTGGTTGGTTCGTCCAACACGTCCCTTCTGAATTTGGCAACTGATATGCTCTCTATCCATAGGCTGATATGATGATAAATGGTCCCAACCAATTGGGCTCAAATTTTCCCTTCTTTTCTCGATCTTGCTGATTTTTAGGATTTTCTTTTAGGAGAAGATCACCAATTTTGATAGCCCTTGGGATGACTTTGTGATTATAGCTTATGCACATTCGTTGCTGATATGCCTTGAGATGGTCATAGGCACGTTGTCATTTTTCATCAAGAAGCTCTAGTTCCTACAACCGGTTCACTCGATATTCCTCATCTGGTATGAGGCCCTTCAAAGATACTCGGAGAGATGGGGTTTTTATCTCAAGAGGCATAATTGCTTCAGAACCATACACTAATGAATATGGTGTAGCCCATGTAGGTGTGCGGATGCTCATACTATAGGCCCAAAGTGTTGGATTGAGTTGTACATGCCAACCCTTGCCAGCATCATTCACTGTTTTCTTGAGGATTTTTGAGGATTTTTTTTATGCTTCTATTTGGCCATTCCCTTATGGGTAGTTTGGTGTGGAAAAGTGATGTTGATTTTGAATCATTCGCATAGCTCTTGCACATCTTGATTATTGAAAGGACATTTGTTATCTATGATGATGGAACTAGGAATGCCATATCTACAAATGAGATAGTTGAGGATGAATGATGAGATCTACTTTCTAGTCATAGTGGTCATTGGGACTGCTTCGATCCACTTGGTGAAGTACTTTGTGGCAGTGATAATGAACTTATGTTCGTTTGAAGAGGAAGGATGAATCTTTCCTATCATATCAAGTCCCCATTGAAAGAAAGGCCAAGATGTGGTGAATGGTTGTAGCTCCTGTGTTGGTGCATGTGTGAGGTTACCATGAATTTGACATTTAGGACATTTCTTAGAAAATTGATAGGATTATTTTTCCATAGTTGGCCAGTAATATCCCATTCTCAAAAGTTTCTTGGCAAGAGTAGGACCACTTGAATGCGTACCACTAAAACCTTTGTGAAGCTCCTATAAGGTGGAGTCAGATTCATTACGATCGAGGCATCAAAGAAGAGTACCATCTAGACCTTGGCGGTAAAGTGTGTCATTGGTTAAGGTATAGCGGGCGACTTGTTGGATGAAGCTTCATTTTTGGTTGCAAGATAGGTCAGGTGGGAGAGTATTGTTTTTGAGATAGTCATAGATCTTCCTGTATAGAGGGGAATCAGAACCATGACTTGGGATGCAAAATTGTCACAGGCTAGGAAAAATAATTGCCCCACCAGGAATTCATAATGATTCTATGTAGGAAAATGTAGTGATCAAAATGAATAAATCGAGATCAAATGACCTACATACCAATGAGACTCTTGGTGCAAGTATATAAACTAATTTGAACTAGTTTAACTTACCAAGGGGTGTCCCATTGTTCTCTATCTCACTGGATCCCTAAAGCTAATGTTTTTCTCTCAAATCATTGAGCAAATGACTTAGGAATGACAACTCCAAAAATGAGTGATATTGTGATCTATATTCCTGGATGCACTCTAAGATCTATATGATATGTTAAAACTACAATGATTAATCTAGTATGAAGATTGTGATATGATAAAGATATTGCTAAATTATCCTAATCATGATATACTAGCATGGATATACTATTGATATGAAAATGAAATGCTTCTAAATGTTATGATGATATTCTAACAAAGAGAGGCTAAAATGCTTAGTAAATTATACTATAATGTAGATGCATGAAACTTGAATATATGAAAAATAAAGAATGAGAGCTCTATTTATAGGAAAATAGGGCAATGGATGGTTAAGATTGAATTATCTTAACAAGGGATAGGATTGAAAGTTAATCAATCCATGTTTACAATTTTCACCAATGAAATGGTGATAATTATCAACAAGAGGTTGCTTGAGAGGAGATGCAAGAAGCATTAAATGCCTGAGAAGACATGAAGGTTACCTTAGGAGGTAAGGGTTAAGGTTAGGTTAGGGTTATCCAATGGATAAAGCTTTTACCCAAGGGGTAAACTCTTGTGCAAGGGTTAAATGGATAACTATGGTCAAAGCCATAAGTGCTTGATGAGACCCTTGAGTCAAAAGGATGGTTAAGCTAGAGAGAAAGTCTCTAACCAAAGGTCAAAGGTGAGTTAACCATAAATGGTTATGTAAGAGCCTTTAATGGTTTGAAAGACTTTAGAGGTCAACCATTTGAAGACATAAAGCCTTTAATGGTTATTGAAAACTTTGGAGGTTTTTGAGAAGTGACTTCCTTTTACTTAGGAATGTGAGAATGATTAGGATAGGATTAGGTTAAATTGGAAGTGATTAGAAGAATCTAGAAGGGGTTTAGGAGGCAAGTGGGAAATGTAGGAAAATGCAAGTGGATGAGGGAAAATAATTTTAATTAAATTAAAATGTTTTATTTCAACCAAAATAGATGCAACTTGCATAAATACAAGTGGGGGGATTTAATTAAATTTAAGTTTAATTAAAAGGAAGGAAGGGGGATTAATTAAATAAAGTGATTTATTTAATTAAAGGCTAGAAAAGGTTTAGATGAATTTAATTAAATAAATTGAGTAATTCATTTAATCAAATAGATGAAAATGAAGAAATTAATTAAATAAGATTTAATTAATAGGATGGATGGGGTTAAAATAAATATTAACTAATTATTTAAGAAATTGGTCAGATTTATATGTCTACAGTTGTATATTTCATTGACAAAGGACCTACAGTTACTTTGGGCTATGGTATTCTAGAGGAGGTGTGGATAGGTAAACTAGTGAGTTATTCCTTTCTGAAAACCTTTGGCTGTAATGCTTTTGTCCATGTTGATATTTTAAATAGAACTAAGTTAGAAGCTAAATCTAAAAAATGTACCTTCATTGGATATGGTATATATTAATTTGGTTATAGATTATGAGAATTCAAAATCAAAAAATTATTCGAAGTAGAGATGTTATGTTCAATGAGAAGGTTGTGTATAAGGATCAACTGTAACTATGTGTTGTCGCATGATATTTCAAAGAATAACACTTTGTTGGTACCTAATGCTCAATAAGAACAAGTGCCAGAAACTCCTAAAACTCTTATATGTTGTACAAGGTTATGTAGACCCCCATAAGGATTTCCTCCTTTATATTCTATTTTATTAACTGATGTTGGTGAATTGGAAGGATATATGGAAGCATTGTAGGTAGATACAAAAGAACAATGAGAGAAAGGAATGCAAGAAGAAATGAATTCCTTACTGCAAAATTAGATTTGGGACTTAGTCAAGTTACTTGCAGGAAAAAGAGATTTGCTAAATAAATGGGTTTACAGGCTAAAAGGAGGCAAGAAAAGGTATAAGAATAGACTCATGGTAAAAGGATTTTCATAGAAAAATGGTATTTATTTTGATATAATATGTTCTCTAGTTGTCAACATGACTTCTATTAGAATTGTTCTAAGTATTGTGACTGCAAAAAAATTGCATCTTAAACAACTAAATGTCAAAACAACTTTTTTGTATGGGGATTTGGAAGAAGAAATATATATGGAGCAACCATAAGGGTGTGGAGTCATAGGTAAGGAGGATTTAGTCTGTTGATTGAAGAAGAGTCTATATGGCCTAAATCAAGCACCTAGAGTATGGTATAAGAACTTTGATAGTTTTATGGCTACACAAGGTTATCTAGTACATGTAATTTTGATTCTTTTGTTTATTTTAAGAGGATTCATGACAATAACTATATTATCCTATGTTTATATGTTGATGATATGCTTGTTATCGGTTCTAATATACAACATATTAGTGGATTTAAAAAATAGTCAGCAAACTCATTTATTATGTAGGATTTGGGTGCAGCCAAACAAATTCTTGGCATGAGGATTACAAGGGGTAGGAAAAACAAAAAGTTAACTTTGTCTCAAAGTGAATATGCAAAGAAGGTGTTGAAACAATTTAATATGCATAATAAAAAAGCTATGAGTACGCCTTTGCCTAGTTATTTTAAATTGACTAAGGAGATGTGTCCAAAGACACATGAGGAGGTACAATTTTTTTCTAAAATTTCGTATTCTTCAGCAGTTGGTAGTTTAATGTATGCCATGATATGCACAAGAGCCAATATTCCAATGTTGTTGGAGTTGTGGGTAGATTTATGAGCAATCCTAGAATCAAATATTGGAATGCTATCTAATAGATTCTCAAATATTTGAGTGTTACAGATACAAAACATTTATGTTTTTGGGGATCAAATACTACTTTTGAAGGCTATGTAGACTCTAATTTGGTAGGTGATATTAATACTAGATGCAATACTACAGGTTATGTGTTTATTATAGGAGGGACAATTGTTAGCTAGATTTCAAGGCTACAAAAGGATGTTGAATTATCATATACGAACATTGAATATGTTGTTGCTACTAAAACTAGCAAAGAGATGATTTGGCTACAATATTTTTTAGAAGAATTGGGCAAGCAATAAACTAATATTTTTTTATACATGAACAACCAAAGTGTCATTCATCTTGCCAAGAATTCTATACTTAATTCCAACACAAAACATATACAACTTAGCTACCACTTCACCCCATTAGTGTTAGAGAATGTGTTGTTCACCAAATTTGGTTAACCCAAGAACACCTGCAAATCTATCTATGAGATAGCCAATCTAAATCAATGAAACACTTCAGGGCTTGGACAACATAACATAGGATTCTAATGATCCTCCTGCACTTCAGGTTCTGCTAGACCTAGGGGGGGACACCCTTTTGATGCATTGAATACAACAATCAAAAACATAAGACTGCATCAACAATGAGCAAACAAACCATTCCACAAGCTCACCAAATTAGGTAACACATACAAATGGGCTGGATCTTATACAAATAATAGGTGCAATAGAGCTTTGGAAGGATAGAACATTAACCCCTAAACATAAAGGGAAATAGATTTTCTTTTAAAATGTATATCTGATACCATCCCCAAATCTGTCAAAGACCAGTGCCTTGTTCATTGGGCAACAAAGTCACACATAGAATTACAAAATGCCAATCACACCTGCAAATTTGTTCTCCTTACAAAATATCCCTGCACTAATACCTTATACTAATGCATTACTCAATCCATTCACAAAATTATCAGATCTGGGACACATTCCATTGTTTATGACTGAATATAGAATTTAAACTCTTCATTGAAGAATGCCTACAAACAATCATACAATCTCCTTGAGATGAAAAATTATAAGCCTCCTTGAGGATTCAATTCATAATAATGAAATATATGCACAGAGACAATATCATGGGAAATTTACTCATGCCTGACACAAGTAAGACCTGCAACTTAGAAAACAATCTGTCATCCTGTAATGTAGCCTCTATAACCTGAACAGATCCATAGAACTTTACAAGTTTGGGTCAAGAAATTCAGAAAATGGAAGCCATGAAAACTGGAGCACTTCTCCCAAAATTCTGGAACCCCTACAAATGAGAAGAAAATGGGAATAAGAAGAGGAGGGAAGAAAATCAAATCTGCAACTAAAATTGCCAAGCATCTCCTCTCTAACTGAATTTCACTCCCATGGAAACTGCTCTCAAAATATCCCATATTTGTCAAAATTAACTACCTGACCGGATTCCTCATTCTGAGAGCTTTTCGGTGATATATAACACTTCATATTTTGAGCAAAAATGAGACCCTGAGCGAATTAATCATTTATGTGTGCACATCATTTAAATTTTTGAATTTTTGATATAGTCTGCACTATATAATAAACATGATTTTAATTTTAATTTTTGCTCCCATTTGGTCCTGACGCTTTGCCACATGGTGGCCTCTAATTGATCGATGGGGTCTACTAGGCGCCACTTGGGATGACACCTCGTCACTCCGCCACATGTCCACTTGCTTGTCATCCATGTTCGCCATTTCGCAATGCTTATCCAACAAGCATCTTCCTTTCGCAAAGTCACGCAAGCTGTTGGATCTTTCAAACTTGTAGGGTCTTTAACCATCTCAATTTTTGCATGTGCTTTTCGCTATTCCGCGGACCTTAACCGGCGAGCAACTTTCCTTCGCGAAGCAGCGCGGATCATCTGATCTCCGAAACATGCACGATCTTTACCTCTTTTCACTGTTTCGTAGGGTTTAACTAGCGTGCATCTTCAGCCCACAAATCAATGCACTTCTTCAGATCATCTCGGACCTACTCACTAGTTAAGCTGACCTTTCTCTTCAAAATTTGCCTGTTTGCCTTAGGAAGCGTGCCTACGTGGGGTCCACCTGGTTGCTGCTCAGTCACCTCCTCTATCACCTCAAGATCCATGCCTACGCATGGGCCCACCTTGGGTGCCCAACGACACCGTCCGTCAAAATCCTTAATGACTTAGACATTATACTTGAGTGTGAATTTGGTTATAAACATCAAAACTTTTCCCTCCACAGTGAATGTGGGATAATGCGTTTTCCTGAGAATGCATTTTCTTAAGCTTTGCTTAAGACTTTCATGGCCGCCTTCCTTCTGGAATTTGAATGCCTCTATTTTCACGTAGGCAAGGATGCTAGCAAAGGAGATAGAGTGTGTTTTCAATGTGGTTCTTAGCCACCATGCCACTGGGGATATTAGCAGCTCACGACACCTGGAGGATGTTAGCAGTTTATTTGCTTGAAACATTTTTAATGCTGCTCTCTTATCATGCCACACAAAAGATCATTTCCTTTATACTGGCCAATGCACAAGCTTGGGAGCTGACACAAAATCTCAAACTCCACTCCATCCATCTTCAATGCCTTCTGTCTTTCACGTGGGTGGAGAACTAGCAATGGTTATGTTTGTTGAAGTTTAAATGCCTTTAATCAACCATCACCACCAGCAAGGAAAGACAAGGAGGAACGCGAGGGGGTTCTGTTGCATTACACATGACCACGCGAGTGGGAGGAGAGCCTGCCAAAACATTTGTTTGAAAACCTTTATGCCTCCCTTTTCAAACACCACGCAGGGGGCATTTCTCTAATGGTCAAAGTCACGCAAGAGAGGGAGGACTCACGCCACACAGAGGACTTGGTTGCTGTTGCAAATTGTATCTTGCCTGAAGACTTCGAAAGGTCATAGGGAGTAGATGATATTTCTTTTTGAATTCCATGGAGGGTTATTATACCATCTTCGTATGCTACTGGACATCATCATACTTGCTTATAATTTAATTACTTATTGTCACGCAGGGGAAAACAAAAAGGTGTGAAGAACACCACAATGGTTTGTCATGCTACCACACTCCCAAACTAGATCATTTTTACCAAATTGGACCAGTCCTCTTTCTCAAAATGCAGAGCTTTATTCTGAAAAATCTTTTCACTCTTCACGTTTTTGAGAAGAGGAGTTGTTGTATTCTCTTTAAAATTTTGTTCCATACCATCTGCCAGGCCACAGTACTCACAAGAAGGTTTACAAACCAAGATTTTATCAGCCTCTATTCGTAGGTTGTCTTTCAAATGCAAGGTTTTAATGCACTCTTTAACATCTCCATTTCCTTATACCGTTCCAGCATAGTAACATCTTACTTAAAATGAAACAACATCACTAAGACTTAAGATGAGAGCTTCTACCCAGATTACAATATGAAGTGACGCCAATTGAAGGACCCTTAACTAAGCTACCATCATCCACCATTGTCTATTGATTTCCCATTACTGAAATATTTGACTATAATCTAACATAATTCCTTTAATGGAATAAGTCCTATCATAAAAATCCAATATGTTCTGGTTCTACTTTGGGAAAGTCATTGGTTCTGTTCAATGTTACAAAGTCTGAAATTGGAGTTTACGCCTGGCAATGTTTCATGTTGAGAGGATGTTGGCAAAGTCACAGAATTTGGCTTTGAGCTGCCAAGGCATTTGTCAAAGCTCTAATGGCCACACCTTGTAATTCTTACATCCATACAGATCGAGACACCAACTTGTGCTTCCAAAATCAAACACAGTGATACATTGGCTGCAGATCCTTCAACAATTTTAAGAATGTAGTGCTCTTGTGTGAGGCCAAATTTGTCCTCAATTGTAAAGGAAATGGTTAGCATGCTCGACATTTTGTCACAATAGTTTCCTCCCTCCAAGTTTTACCTTATACTTAAATCATATAAACATATAATTTAAGACATCAATTTAAATCTTGATTCAAAACCTCGAGACACTACAAGTCAGGTCGGGCCCCAAAGTGGGTCCGACTAAAAAAAATTTTGTTTTTATGCAACTGACCTCTAGAAAGCTTCAGGGACCTTACCCATACCTCTAGAAACGATCGGCATCGTTTTCGGATCATAAAATTGAATTTTACAACTTTCAGGCACTTACGCCACATTTTCACATTTAATTGCGAAGACGTAATTTTCAAACCTATCAAAACACCTTTCCGGAGCTTGCCATTTGACGTGTGTGTACTCTGATATGCAAGCATGAAATATACCCAACGGTTTCTCAAGACGAGTCCCAAGCGAAGAGATATTAATCAGCGAAAATGGCTAGCTGGCTTTGTCGACATTGCGGACCTGATGAAGTCAATGTTCTGGCAACATATGATGCCCTTCTCAAAAATATCAAACGACCTTCGTAGGCCCTCAAATTTGAAAAATAGGTACCTTAAAGTACATATTAAAACTTAGAAATCTCGGTTCGATCACAAGACTGACAGGATGCAAATGGTGTGCTCATGAAAATGGCTACATTAACTGATATAGCACTAAAAGTATGAAAGACTGAAAATGATGGCTAAATGAACCCTTTTGAAAACCGATCAAACGGATTGACAGAGGCTTGAAATTTGAAACATAGCTCATCATTTATATGAGTAATAACTCAGAGCAAACATTATTTCATGACACTCACTGAAGCAACTTTTACATTTGTGCAAAACAGGGCTCCGACTAGCTGTCGAAATAGGGACTAGTCAAACCACACAAACTGCAAATGGATTTGGCTTTGAAAACTGAGCAAATGGATTCGTCAAGACTTGAAATTTTGTAGGCTAACTCACATTTATGCTTTGAATTGAATCCATTTTGAATTTCTTCATGACAATCAACAGGGCAAAATATGTAATTATCAAAGTAGGCTACTCAATAAAATCTGCATTTGTGCCTAAAATGCACTTTTAGATCACACCTCAAAATGGGTATCTTGTAAACTTCTCCAAACTGAATTCTGAAAGTTGCACATCACTGAATAAGCCAAACGAAAGATGTGGGACATGAATCTCGAGCCTTACCCTTTGAAAATCAACCGGCTCCGTTTTGCCCTCTTGCAAACTAGGCCATTCAAACTGACTTATTTGGAAATGCAAAGCAAAATTTGAATTGGGCCTCTAAACTTGACTCAATTTTATGAGTCCCAATAGAATGATCAATTGAAGCTGCCAAAAATCTATGCAATTGAAAATTCTGTTGATGTTTTTATGAAGGTGGTAACACAAGAGAAGTTTATTTATTCATTAATCCCCCTTGGCCTTTAGAATGATAATGGTGGAATGCGAACCAACTTAGTGGGAGATTTTTTAGTGTGGAGCTTAATCAATCCACAAGTGGTAGATTTTGATATGTGGCCACTGATCATGGTACAAGAAGTTTGCACTATAGGAAATATGTTAATATGTTAATCATATTGCAGGAAGGATGTTAGAAATTAGTTCTGATTAATTAAGAAATACAGGTTTTCAGGACTCAAAACCTTTAACATAGGAGATTAAGATAAGATATCTTAAAGTCCAGAGCATATAAAACGCTTACAAAATGACTGGCAAAAATGCCAGCAAACCAAAAAGACAGCAAAAGATAGAAACAAAGAAACTAGGAAAGCACTACACAACTATAGTCTTCAGAAGGTCCTCCGCCTTTTTCACCAACTGGTCATAGGTGCCCCCAACAACTTTGAGATCATCCAGGTCCTTGTTAGGTTTCTTTTCTTTCTTTTTGCCTCTGGTTCTAGTTCTGGGTCCTTGAGCGTCTCCTGTGCCTTCAGTGTCAGGGTCAATATCCAGAGTCTCCTTCTCCTCATCCAATTTGCTGATGAGAGTATTAGTATTGCTAGAAGAAATCTTCAGGATGCTTAAACTCTGTTCTGCAATACTCTTGAGGCAATCCTCAATTTTGCTGACTTTACTAGCAGTGCCTGAAATAGTTTGATCCATAGTGTCAGCAAAAGTTTTCCTTTCCAGCAGGTCTTTCTCTATTTTCTCAAATCTGGGGTTGAAGGAGTCTCTTATATTTTTAGCTTTTGCAATGGTATTTTTTAGGTCCTCAATGTAATCAGCCATAGTCTTCCCTTCCCCAGTGTTGATAGTTTCCAGAATCTGAATTCTGTGGCTGAGCTTTTTGTTGTCATCCATAGCTTTCTTGTAACCAGTTATTAGCCACTCCATTGTGTCCATAAAACCTTGCATACCCTTTGGAGGAGGGTTAGGGGGAAGATCAATCTTACCAGGGATGTCATGTTCCTTTATTGGAGTATCACGAATAGTAGCTATGTTGTCAACCCTAAGAGCCTTACTAGTGGTCACCTGCTCTAGGTTCTGTTCAACTTCCGAAGTCCTTTCCTGCTTATGAGCCTCCAACTCCTTCACATTCTCCTCCTTCCTCTTATGTTTGTTTCTAGTTTGTGTGTGGACTTTAGTTTTCTTTTTCAAAGAACCCTAGGGTTTCTCCTTCTCTAAGTCTTCAGAGACCTCCTCCTCTGAAACATCCAAGCTCTCCTTAGAATCACTCGTTGGGTCACTGTCAGAACCCTCATCCACTGAAAAGATAGAGTCATACCCATCCTCCTCGGACTCAATAGAGGGCTACGGGTGGGCTATTTGATTGGCCTTGAGATGGTCATAAATAAGAACCATTAATCCTTGATGCATGGTAGTGTCCCCCATAGGGTTCTCTTTCTAGGCCTTAATGATGGCATTCATCGAGCATAACAAAAAATAAGGAAAGTTAACCTTCTCATCATGCCTAAAATGATTCGACAAAACAAAATGGTAGCCGTATACTTTAGTAAATCTACCATACAAAGTAATGTAGTGCATTAAAACAAAGAGGACCTCCTACCATGGTTTAACAAAAGCCCTAGGGGATAGTAAGTTTTACTTAGCTTCACCAAGCATTTTTTCTCCTTTTCAGTTTTAGGATATCTATCAATAGCCTCCTTACTGACTTTTTTGTCTCTATAGAAGTTGTATCCTTCCCTTCTGAGACCCGTGGCTTGGGCAATAAGGTCTTTATCAATTACAATAGACTGGTCTCCCATTTTCAACATACCCTTTCTCTAGTTTTTGCAGAAAAAACTGGTAACCGTGCCATCCCATCCATGAAGTCTCTCCATGAATTTCAAAAAATCCACCCTTCTGTAAGATGCTCTAGATAGCCTCCTTCTGTTTCTATTCCTTGCAGCTGCTAGGTTCGTATTGCCATCTGTTTCCTCCCATATTTTTGCTATTGAGAGCCAAATTTTGAAACTTGCAGAGAGTTTTAGATAGAAAGTTTCTCGGAACTATCAATTTAACCCAGAAAGTGTGGGAAGTGATAGAATAAGTATTATAATAAATGAGGCTGACATTATTATAATAACTCGAAGTACTCCATTTAGTCCTTTTCACTATTATTATGTCCATCAAAAATCTTTGGAGTGCTACTATATCGGTCCTTAAAAATGATTAGTCTGACATCCTCAAGGAGTCCTTGTTCTCCCATCCACATAATCATTTCATCTTTATTAACCATCACATTGGTTGCCCATTCAGCAAACCTATTGGCTTCACGGTAGATATGGGATATGAAACTTTTTTCAAAAGTGCTCATAAGGTCACTAGCGGCTTTTATAATATTGTTGATAGACCATGAGGGCTTAGAGGTCCCCTTGAGACATTTGATGATGCTGTTTGAATCCCCTTCAATCCATATGTAGGGGCAATTCCATTTTTTAGCGAGGAGAATACCTTAGAGAGCTACGATTGCTTCTTATTTATGGTTTGTTTGACTCCCTATTGGGACAACAACCATTTCCTTGCAAATACCTTTATCATCTCTAAGAATAGCTCCACAACCTGCAGGGCCCGGGTTACCTTTTGCTACACCATCAAAATTGACTTTGAACCAGCCATGAGGGGCTATTTGCCACCTTGCTTCAAGTCTTTTGTTTTGATTGGGGTCAGGACTACCAACAATCTTAAAATTCTAGGAGCTTAAAATGTTGGATTCCAGGGGGTTGGTCGAGAAAGAGGGACCCTCAATGATCCCAATATTCTCCACAATTGCCCATTGTATTTTCTGGAACACAATATCCTGATTGAGGGATATGTCCATGAAGATACGATTGTTTCTTTCTTTCCATAATCCCCACAGGATGTGAGGAAGTGATAGCCACCACAAAGATCTCAAAAAGGAGTTAGTCCAATGAAAATTTCAAGAGGAGAATAGTTCACTGATAGTGTTAGGAAACACCCAATCAATGCTAAAACTTTTAAGAAATCTTTCCCAGACTGAGGTAGAATAGGAATAGTGGATGGCTAGGTGGTCCACCGACTCTTCCTCCTAAAGACACAAAGCACATCTATTAGGGAAGGAAAAACCTCTACCTTTGAGGTTGTCTAGGGTCAAGATCTTATTTTGAAGGATGGTCTAATAGAAAAAGTTGATTTTGGGGGTCAGACCCTTAATCCAGGCTCTAGACCAGAAAGGATTAATAGGAGGGGTGGAGGAGAGAACACCATACATTGAAGAAACAGTTATAATACCTTTGGGTTCATGTTTCGAAATAAGGGATTCTTCCTCTTTTTTCAACCAAACCAAAGACAAATGGATCTTGAGCTTAGTGAGGCTAGGGTGGATACTCTCAATATTCTGCCATTTATTGCCAAACCAATACTCTGCAACTAAAGGGCCAAAAATTATAATACAGGAGGGAGTGTGAGGGGCCCATTTAGGGATTTCAGTCAAAGGTTTTTCAAAAAGCTAGGGGTCTTCCCAGAATTTAACTTTCCTGCCATTTGCTACTTTCCAAATTACTCCTTTAACAATGCTTTCTCTGCACTTAGAGGCATGATTCTATATATGGGACCCATTAATATTGATTTTTGAATTGATAAAAGAAGAAAGAGAGGAGGATAGAAGAGAGTACTTACTTTGCCAGATTTTACACCATTCAATGTCTGAATGGAACATTCTCTAGACCTATTTGGATAGGAGAGCTTCATTTAAGGTTCTAATTCTTCTCAAGCTCAGAACTCCTTTACTTTTCAGTCTGGAAATCTGATCCCAAGCCACAAGAGACATTCTTTTCTTGTCCTCAACCCCTGACCATAGGAATTTTCTTTGAATTTTCTCAATTGCATTAGCATACTTAACTAGAATTCTAAAAAGGCTTAGGGCATAGATCAGTATGCTTTGCAGAGAAGCTTTTAGAAGTTGAAGCTTTCCAGCCTATATTAAAAGGGCTCCTTTCCAACTAGCTAGTTTTTTATGAAATTTATCCACTAGTGAGCTCCAAAAAGGATCAGGAGGTGCAATGCCCATGGGGAGGCCAAGATAGGTTGCAGGAAGATCAGCAATCCTACATTCTAGAATTCTGTTGATTCTCTGTTGTCTTCTCTCAGGAGTATTGATGAAAAAGACTTCACTTTTGACCCAATTAATAAGCTGATCAGAAGCTGAGGCAAACTTACAAAGAGCACTCTTCAAGATTTTAGCTTCAGAGATACTAGATTCCCCCATGATAATAGTATCATCCACAAACTATTGGTGGGAGAAAATAAGGTCAGCAGAAGAAGGTTGGAGTCCCTTCAAGGAGCCTTGCATAACCATATTTTCCATGGACCTTCCAAAACATTCTGCCATAATGATGAAGAGGATGGGGGAAATGGGATCCCCTTGCCTTAGTCCTCTAGAAGCTTAGAAAAAGGGGGAAGGGGAACCATTGACAAGAACAACAAAAGAGGCTGAGGTGATAAGCTAGCTGAAGAGGTCGATAACTCTAGTGCAAAAACCATAAGCCATAAGAACCTTCACAAGAAAAGGCCAGTCAACCCGATCATAGGCCTTGGAGAGATCATACTTGAGGATGAGACCCTGCTTCTTAGCTCTAACAATAGAATGAATATTCTCATGGATAGTTATAATAGAGTCAAGAATTTGTCTTCTAGGGACAAAACCATTTTGCTAATAATTAATCAAAGTAGGAAGGACAAACAGAATTCAGGTAGTAAGAACCTTGGAGATAATCTTATAAAAAGAATTGCATAAACCGATTGGTCTAAACTTGTCTATAGAGTCTGCACCTTGGGTTTTGGCATGAGAGAAATGAAAGTACCATTGATTTCTTTCAAAAAAATTCTAGCCCCAAAAAATTCCTTGACCCCATTGGAGACATCTTTCAGGACAATGTCCCAGAAGTATTGGAAAAAGAACATGGGGAAACCATCTGGGCCAGGTGCTTTGTTACCATCAAAAGAAAAAACAACACTTTTGATTTCCAAGATCGAAGGAATGGAAGAGAGGGAGATATTCATTTGTTCATCAATGAGACAGGGGATATTATGAAGGAAAGAAGTTTGAGCTTTAGCATCCAATCTGTGATCCCTCTTGAGCATTTCTGAGAAATACCTTTTGATAGTTCTGATACTTAATGTTAAGTACAGATGCCAAGCTAATAAGATGAGAGGGGGGGGTGAATCATACAAACTTATTCTTCCATAAAAAATATCAGATTCAACCTCGATAACATATACTTCAGTAATATAACAAAAATTGTTAAACGTGCAAACTCAAAAGCATATAAACATCATAACACTCATAAAACCAGATTTAACATGGAAACCCAAATAGGAAAAAACCACCAAGGGATTTCGGACCCACTAAGAAATATACTCTTCTAGAGTATGCTCGGTTAAAAGCAACTTTTGTTAAAGATTACAAACACATTGCTAGATGTGACTCGGTTAAGGGATTTCCCTTAGATCTGTTAGGATCTTCACTTTGTTAGAAGTGACCTTGTTAAAGGATTTCAAACACTCAATTAGAATGTCACCTTGCTAGAGGGTTTTACAAATAAGACTGTTAAGTCCACTCGGTTAAGAGATTTTTTGTCACTTTACAAAATAACAGTAATAAAAATATATCTGCAACTTCACATCTAAAATGCTAAAGCAGATTCTTATTTGCTCAATACAATATAGACATAGAACTAATCTTGTCCTTCTGCTGGGCTCTATACTCTGCTATTCAAACAGGTCTTCAAGCTTCTATGCTCGGTAATCACTAAGTAGCATCCTTGTGCATACACTTTCCCACATACATTTTTTATCAACAGTTCCTTATTTATAAACAATTCGCCAACCGTGTAATCTCCTTGATCACATTTCCCATGATCAATCATAGCCATCAGATCTTCAAACTTTGACCAGGTTCAATGTATCCTTCGATTTGAAAATGTTTTACCCCGCCTTGGAACTTGCATACATTTCTTGGAACTTGTGCTAGGGTATTGCGGTTCAATCTGAGCTGTAGATCTTCCTGTTGATTTTCCTTTGCCATAGATTCTTTAACAAACTTCATGCACGGCATACCAGTCATTTAATCATAGCCAGCTCATCAGCTTCCTTCATTAAATAATGCTTTTATTCATTCAATGCATTCTGTTATTACTCAGTTGCAACTCGATAAATACTAAACTTCACTCAGTAGACATACCACCTTCATTAACCGATAGCGATAACCTTAGGGTTTACCGACTAGGTTCTTTGCTCGGTAACATAGTATAGTATTAACCTTACAATCAATAACATATGTATGATATCAAAACAATCTAAACATCATGATCTCATCATTGTCTAACTCGGTAATAGTTTCCCATTGAATAACTTATTCCTCCCCTTATTCATCATATTCTTTCTATGTCTTTTACCGACATCTTTATACTCATCAAATCATACTTCTCAAGATATGGCAACATCATACTGAATTAGAAAATCAATTTCTTGACATCAATGACAAAATAATAAGATTAAGACAGTAAACATCCTTAATCAGTTATATCCATAATCATCAACAACCTTCTCAATATCCTTATTGAAATGCCAACAATCTCTCCTTATCTATTATAATACCAACAATCTCTCCTTGTCTGTTATAATGCCAACAATCTCCCCCTTTGGCATTGATGGCAAAACCAATTGATTTGACCTAATTGATTCAGATTACTATGAGATTCTGAAATGCTGAAATGCTCTCCCCCTGTCATTAGAATTCTCCCCCATACATTAGTCTTCTCCTCTTTTCTTCAGTCTTCTCCCCCTTTGACAACAATGCCAAAAAGTAAAGAACTAAAACATAATTCCTTCTTGTATGAAGTGATTTCCTGTTGTTATGTGTCAACTTAGTCTCAGTCAGAGTATTTATGTCTTCAATTCTTGTTCCCTGTATTGTTTCCTGCACACCTTTAGAAAACATCCTAAAGTGTGTAAATCAACATCAACTCCTAAAAGATATTCTGTAGAGTCATCGAAGTGATGCTTTCACCGAACTCGGTCAGTGAGTAGAAGATAGGGGTAGGACCCCTAACTTACTTCTGAGATACTCAAAAGTGTCCCTTGGCAGTGGCTTGGTGAAGATATTTGCTATTTGCTCCTTTGTGCTAACATACTCCAACACCACTTTCTTCTCTTGAGCTTTTTCTCTAAGATAATGATATTTGATAGAGATGTGCTTTGTCTTAGAGTGCATAACATGATTCTTTGAAATGTTAATGGCACTAGTATTGTAATAGAATATAGTTACTGGCTCGACAACTTTCTCATTTATACCTTCCAATAGTTGTTTGATCCATGCTATGTTGGTACAATTCAATGTTGCAGCAACATATTTAGCTTCTATTGTTGACTGTGAAACACATCCTTGTTTCTTGCTAAGCCAACTCACTAGTCTTTCTCCTAAAAAGAAAGCTCCTCCACTTGTGCTTTTCCTATCATCAACGTTGCCTACCCAATCAACATCAGTATAAACTTTTAAATCAAAGTCATTTCCTTTCTGATATACTAAGCCATGATCCTCAGTGCCTTTCAAGTATCTAAAAATTCTCTTGATTGCTGTCATGTGTGTTTCCTTGGGTTCTGCAAAGAATATTGCAACTATACCTACTGCATGTGCTATGTCTGGCCTACTGTAAACAACATATTGCAACTTTCCAATCATGGATCGGTAAAGTGTCTCATCAACAGATGCAGATTCATCATTCTTTGATAGTTTACAGTTGGTAGTCATAGGAGTACTCACTGGTTTTGAATCGTCCATTCCAAATTTCTTCAAGATTTCCTTTATGTACTTGGATTGAGTAATGAAAATATCATCTTTCATTTGTAGTATCTGTAAACCTATAAAATACTTTATCTCACCGATTAATGACATTTCAAATTCTTTGCTCATTTCATTTCCAAAGTTCTTGCATATAGAGTCATTTCCACAAAAGATAATATCATCAACAAATATGGCTGAGATCAGTATTCCATTTTCATCATTCTTCATGTACATATTGTTGTTTTCACTTGTCCTTATTAAACCAATCTTGATCAAATAAGAGTGCAATCTTTCATACCATGCTCTAGGTGCTTGTTTCAATCCATATAAATCTTTGTTCAATTTACATACCTAATCTTTATTCTTGTCTTCAACAAATCCTTCAAGTTGTTCAATAAAAACTTCTTCTTCTAATATACCATTCAGAAAAGCAGATTTGACATCCATTTGATATACCTTGAAATTTTTGAAAGTAGCATATGCCAACAATGTTCTTACTCCTTCAAGTCTAGCCACAGGTGCAAAAGTTTCACCATAATCAATTCCTTCTTCTTGAGCATAACCTTTGCAAACTAGTCTTGCTTTATTTCGAATGACCTCACCTTTTTCATTCAGCTTGTTTCTGAAAATCCACTTTGTACCGATTACATTTTTATCTTTCAGTCTTGGGACCAGTGTCCATGTGTCATTCTTCTTGATTTGATCAATCTCTTTTGTCATAGCATTTATCCAATCTTCACTGTTAAATACCTCTTTCACTATTCTCGGTTCAAATTCAGATATCAAACATGTGTTCTATCTCAGTTTGTTCCTTGTCATTACTGGATCATCCTTATCTCCTATAATCTGACTCGATGCATGATGTCTTCTGACATACTTGGCTAATACAAGCTCAATAGGCTCTATATGATCTTCTTCACCACTCGGTAACTAAATATTTTCTTCATTTCCTTCTGCAGTTTTCTCGGTAGGACTTGTTAATTGAACATAGACAAATTCATCATAATCTTCTAGTTCTTTGGAATTTCCTTCATCATTTCTTTCTGCAAATTCATCAATTTCACATTTTCACTTTCTACTATTTTGTTAGATGATTTGATTAGACATTTAAATGCTTTACTTCTAGAAGAATAACTAAGAAATATTTCTTCTTCACTTTTCTAATCAAACTTGCCATTTCTATCATGTTTGTGTACATAGCATCTACTTCCAAAGATTTTAATATAACTTACATTAGGTTTCTTGCCATACCAGATTTCATATGGTGTCTTCAAAGTTCCTTTCTTCAGTTGTACTCGATTCAGGGTGTAAACTGTTGTGCTTATTGCTTCTCTCCAAAATGGTTGTGGCACTTTCTTTTCAATCATCAGGGTTCTAGCACAATCCATAATAGATCTGTTTCTTCTCTCAGCAATTCCATTTTGTTATGGAGTTCTCGGTGTAGAGACCTGTCTTTTTATACCATGATCATTGCAGAATAAGTTGAACTCATCAGATGTGAACTCTCCTCCTCTATCTGATCTAAGAGATTTTAGTTGTCTTCCTGTTTCATTTTCAACTCTTGTCTTGTACCATTTAAACATTTGAAAAGCTTCTGATTTTTCTTTTAAAAACATAACTGACATCATCCTTGAATAGTCATCCACAAATAATATGAAATATTTATTAATAACTTTGAACTTTCATAGGACCACAAAGATCAGTGTGCACAAGATCTAAAATTCCCTTGGAAGTGTAGGACTTACTTTTAAAGCTTGATCTTGTCATTTTACCCATCTGGCATCCTCAGCATATAGCATTCTCAGGTTTTTCAAGACTTGGTAGACCTCTTACTCGGTGCTTCTTACTTATTTTGATTGGGTTATTAAAATTTACATGACAAAACATTTTATGCCATAACCAGGTATCATCTATCTTTGCATACAAACATTTATTCTAAGTTGAGTCAAGGTGAAATGTGTTACCTTTTGTTTGTGTCCCGATAGCAGCTAACTTTCCATTCTTGTCATGAACTTTGACAATCCCTTTCTGAAATTCTATTCGGTATCCTGTATTGTTTAGTTGTGCTACACTCAACAAATTATATTTCAAACCTTCAACCCAATAAACATCATTGCATCTTGCATTGTCAAGAAGTGTTATGGATCCTTTACCTTTTACCAGACATGGTGCATCATTACCAAATCTTACATAGCCTCCATCATAGTCTTCTAGCATAACAAACTTGTGTTTATCACTTGTCATGTGATGTGAGCATCCACTATCTATGATCCAAAAATCATTAGTATTTATGTGAGATATTAGGGCTTTTTCTCCATACCTTTCTTCATCTGATCCATCTTTGATAGCCACATAAACTACTTCCTCTGTATTAGTTTCATCTGATTTATCATCATTGGATTCCTCATCGATTATTAAGCATGACTTTCTATCTCTTCTTTTGAAGTCTCGGTGTCCTCTGTAATGATTATCTTTCTATCTATCATCTCGATAATCTCTCTTTTCAGTATAATCTTTGTCAAGACAGTTAGAAGCCATATGTCCTATCTTATCACAATTGAAACATTTCAAAGGTAGTTTTCCTTTATCCTTACCTTTGCCTCTCGGTAACCTTCTCGCTAAAAGTGCTTCAAACTCTTCTTGCTTTCTGATTTCCTCATACAGTTTGTGTACTTCCTCCATGTTCTTGCAAAATCTCTCACTTGCTCCACTGTGATATCCTTTAGTGTACTTACTCATTCTATCATTGTAATCATTAGTTTCACCAATATGAAAAGAACTAAATGTAGATTCAACTTTATTTACCGATGACCCACTGTTATCAAAGTTACTTAACTCAAATGCATGTAGCTTACCAATAGTAGCATCTAAAGAAACTGGCATATTGGGTACAGACCTCAATTCATTGATTGCAAAGACTCGGATTGCATAAGCTGGTAGAAGGGTTCTTAACAACTTACTTGTTATATCCTTTTCTTCAATAGTTCCACCTGCTCCTTTGATTTGATTGACAATCTCCTTTAGTCTTGTACTATACTCAGTTATGTTCTCATCTTCATTCATCCTCATAGATTCAAGTTGTTCTCTTAGACTGTCCACTTTTGCTCTTTGAACATGTTCATCTCCACCATACACAAATATGAGCTTATCCCACATTGCCTTTGCATCATTGCAACCTTCTAGATCATTAAACTTTGAATCGGTCAATGCAGATGTTATTTCAATCATTGCTTGAATATGTTCTTGCTTTGCCTTTATCTCTTCCATTGTCAATGGATAGGTGCTCAGTGTGATGAAATTATTCTCCAGATAATATACAACATATTCTCCAACTCTTGATAGGTGTAGCTTCATCCTTTTCTTCCATGTAGAGAAACTTGACTTGTTTAGCTTTGGTGCATCCCTCTTATAAATCTTTTAATCTTTGCCTCAAGTACCTTTAAACTTTTTATTTCGGAGTCCAAAGCTCTGATACCAATTGATAGTTCTGATACTTAATGTTAAGTAAAGATGCCAAGCTAATAAGATGAGAGGTGGGGGGGGGGGGGTGAATCATACAAACTTATTCTTCCATAAAAAATATCAGATTCAACCTCAATAACATATACTTCAGTAATATAACCAAAACTGTTAAACGTGCAAACTCAAAAGCATATAAACATCATAACACTAGATTTAATGTGGAAACCCAAATAGGGAAAAACCACTGTGGAATTTTGGACCCACTAAGAATTATACTCTTCTAGAGTATGCTCGGTTAAAAGCAAATCCTGTTAAAGATTACAAACATATTGCTAGATGTGACCTGGTTAAGGGATTTCCCTCAAATCTGTTAGAATCTTCACTTTATTAGAAGTGACCTTGTTAAAGGATTTCAAACACTCAATCAGAATGCCACCTTGCTAGAGGGTTTTACAAATAAGACTGTTAAGTCCACTCGGTTAAGAGATTTTCTATCACTTTACAAAATAACAGTAATAAAAATCTATTTGCAACTTCACATCTAAAATGCTAAAGCAGATTCTTATTTGCTCAATACAATATAGACATAGAACTGATCTTGTCTTTCTGTTGGGCTCTATACTCTATTATTCAAATAGGTCTTCAAGCTTCTATGCTCGATAATCACTATGTAGCATCCCTGTGCATACACTTGCCTACATACATTGTTTATCAACAGTTCCTTATTTATAAACAATTTGCCAACCGCTTAATCTCCTTGATCACATTTCCCATGATCAATCATAGCCATTAGATCTTCAAACTTTGACCAGGTTCAATGTATCCTTCAATCTGAAAATGTTTTACCCCGCCTTTGAACTTGCATACATTTCTTGGAACTTGTGCTAGGGTATTGCGGTTCAATCTGAGCTGTAGATCTTCCTGTCAATTTTCCTTTGCCATAGATTCTTTAACAAACTTCATGCATGGCATAACAATCATTTAATCATAGCCAACTCATCAGCTTCCTTCATTAAATAATGCTTTTATTCATTCAATGCATTCTATTATTACTCGGTTGCAACTCGGTAAATACTAAACTTCACTCGGTAGACATACCACCTTCATTAACCGATAGCGATAACCTTAGGGTTTATCGACTAGGTTCTTTGCTCGGTAACATAGTATAGTATTAACCATACAATCAATAACATATGTATGATATCAAAACAATCTAAACATCATGATCTCATCATTTTCTAACTCAGTAATAGTTGCCCATTGAATAACTTATTCCTCCCCTTATTCATCATATTCTTTCTGTGTCTTTTACCAACATCTTTATACTCATCAAATCATACTTCTAAAGATATGGCAACATCATACTGAATTAGAAAATCAATTTCTTGACATCAATGACAAAATAATAATATTAAGACAGTAAACATGCTTAACCAGTTATATCCATAATCATCAACAACCTTCTCGATATCCTTATTGAAATGCCAACAATCTCTCCTTTTCTGCTATAATGCCAACAATCTCTCCTTGTCTGTTATAATGCCAACACCTTTTAGCTTCATTCCTTATTTCTTCCTCCTTGACCAACTTCCCATTATCCATAATTAGTTTGGTTATCCTTTTAGCCGCTTTATGCTTGATCGTCAACACATGAAAAAATCTTGTATTCATATCTCCTTCCTTAAGCCAAATGCATCTTGATCTCTTCTTCTAGAAAGTTTCCTCTTTAGAAATGATTTCATGGTATTTTTTAAGAGTCTCATTTTCATCAATAATGGACACAGTACTGAAACCATCCTTCTGAATTTGGGCCTATATTATTTTAAGGTCTTCCTGGACTTTACCTTTGGCCTCAAAGATATTCCCAAAGCTAGATTTATTCCAGAGTCTTATACTTATATTATCCTTTACACTTTTAAGCTTCTTAACAACTCTGTACATAGCAGTTCCCTCAACTTGGATACTCCACCATTTCTGAATACTACTTTTGATATCTGGGTGATGGGTCCATATTTTTTCAAACCTAAAGGGAAAGTGTCTCCTTCTATTAATTGAGTCGACAATGAAGGTGATAGGAAAATGATCTGACCCAACCCAAATGTGGGCTGACAGGGAACAAAAATAATGGTTGTACCAGTCATCAAAGATGAGAGTCCTGTCAAGATGAACTTGGATAAGATCATTACCAGTTCTCCTATTAGTCCAAGTGTAATTGCATCCCTATATTTCCACATCATTGAGAGCCTGAGTATTAATAAAGTCCATAAGGGCCAGCCTACTTTCCAGCTGAGAGGGGCTTCCTCCAAATTTTTCCTCCTATCCCAAAGGAGTATTGAAGTCTCCCATGACCAACCAGCTAAGATTTTTGAAGCTATCCCTAGCTTCTATAAGTTTTTTCTAGAAGGAATGTCTAGCTTTCAAGGTATTGGGAGCATAAATGTTAGTGAGGACCCATGAAGCGCCATCTTTTAAATGCTCAAATTTAATGCAAGAGAAATTATTTTCCTGAATAAGAACATGACCTTTGACAGTATTAAGGTTCTAGATGGTAGCTATGCCTCCTGAAGCACCCTTCGAACTACCACCATTAACATTACCATTTTTGAAAAACTTCAAAGATTCAACTTTTTCTCTACTAATTTTGGTTTCTTGAATTAGGAAAATATTAGGTTTACTATCCCTTATCATATTCCTAATGATGTCATGTTTATGAGGATTATTAAGTCCCGTAATATTCCAAGAGATAATCTTCATAGTTACTTACCGATTCCTAACTCCTTAAGAGTCTTATGGGTCCCATTTGCAATGTTCTTGTTGGCCTCCTTGTCTCTAACTTTGTGGTTAGAGGGTCAACCTGGGGAAGAGGAGATATACCCAACATCAACTTGAGCTATTATGTTGGATTTCCTTAGTTGAGAAGTCGAGGGAGTGGTTCCTTTCTTGTTCCTATATTTTGGTATTTTTCACTCAACATCTTTCTCAAGAGCCACTTCCGGGTTACTGAGGATTCTAGAAATTTCATCTTCATTACCCCAATTAGGGATTCTGGAAGCATTTAAATCACTATTTGTTGTTTTTGAGTTCTGGTTTGAGTATGAAAGGTTCATACCCAATATTGCACATTTTTGGGCTTCTTACATATTAGAACTTGTCATGAATAGCGAAGAGTGAGTCTTTTCTTCTTGGGAGCTAGGGATTTCCCCTTCCTTAGGTTGGTCCTCTTTCTCTTGCAATTCCTTACCCACATAAGTGTCAGCTACCACTTCAGCTATGTCATTTAAAGATTCAGTCTATTCTTTCAGTTCCTCTATTCGAGTTGTAACAAAGGTGTTGACTTTGGTTGACTCATTTCTTAATACTTCCTGGGTTGAGGGGCTAGAGATAGAAGTTGAGGACACTTCCTTATTCTCCCCCAATGGATGTTAGAAATTAGTTATCATTTAATTTATAAATAATAAAATATATGAAACTAAATTTTTTTGAGTAAAGGTTAAGGGTTTCTTGTGGTAGCAATGAGCATTTCCTTGTGGACATAGCCCATGTTGGGTGAACCACATTATTGTGTGCTGTTGTTGCATATATTCTTATTATTTTTATTTTTGCACTTTTAAATTTGTTTTTTAAATTGTTCATTTTCTTATTTCTTCCCCTATCATATCAATTCCTAACAAGGAGAATCTATAGTGTACCCATCATGGTAGAGATAGATATATCGAATATTTTTTTAGAAATCGCATACAAAATTGATACCTTCTTGGGTTAAGAGGGGGAACTTGATAAGAGGACTTCTTATGGCTCAAGAAAAGTTAAATATGAAATTTTTTCTTGTGCTAATCTTTGCAAGGGTGTTTACAATGGCGATTAGTGTTATCTCACATGATGGAAAGGAGATCAATCAAATTTATTACACCAAAGTTAAAGTGAGAGGTAATAAGGTCAACTTGGTTTGTAGATGGTAGAGTATACATGTTGATATATTTTAGGGTGACTATGGCATGCAGTAGAAATGACCATGGCTAAACAATGTATATTTTCGTTTGGATTTACTATTCATTTTAAGGTTGTAGTGTTGGTAGATGGCATCCCATTTGATGTGTATCATATCATCTTTGGGGACCCATATATTAATCAAAGAGATGTTATCTAATATAGGAGGAAGAATTAGTATTTTTCATCTTTATGTTGGAAATTACTAAGTGGTGCAAATGGAATAGGTATCATTTAAAATTAAGTTTAGGTTAGGAATGAAAAGATGATTTATTATCAAAAAGAGTAGTAAAAGGGACAATAAGTGCATCATGTCAACTAGAGATAAATTATATCAAGTTCTGGGTAATGTTCTTCTTGTAGTGAAAGGAAAGAGGACAAAATTATAGAATGTCTATTTAACTTAAATTGAAAACCAAAATCCTCCTACTCTAGGAGATTAAAAATCAAGTCAAGTTGAAGAATCATCAAGGTCTTAGTTACAATTATCAATATTTCGATAAGTTTATACATTAACTTCATAGACTTTGTCACTTCTTGTGGTTTAGGTTAGAAGATTTCCTGTGATGATGTCTAAAAAATGTCTAGGATGGTATGGGACATCTATTAAGAATCTCTTAAATAAAGTTGCAAAACTCAAAATGACTTAGAAAACTTGTTTTGGCTAAATCAATAATTTGTGCATGAGGCTATACTATAATTATTGAAATAATTTGATAAATACAATGAGGATCTCACTAACTACTATGATTAATGTAAGATTGCACTAAAAAAATGTGATTATTAGTCTAACAAAGGTAAAAAACACATCATTATGCAAATAGAAACACTAAATGTGAAGGGTTCAAATGTTTTGAATCCTCTTTTGGTGGTTGATTTTTCACTCTTAATGGATGGGAGGTTATTGGAGACTAGTATAGCTCTTATTAAGGAAGGTGAATGTTTAAACATTAAATAATTTGAAATCCTATCTAAAACCTTCTTGTGTTCATTCTTTCATGATTTTGTTGTGAAAGAGTGTGGTTTTGGAATTGTTGAGATTGATTGCAAGTGTTATGAGTTGGAGCTTTGTATATGCTTTATGGGTTTTATATCATGCTTGTAAAAAGACAAAGTTATAATGACATGATGAGTTTTCCTCACTCTTACTAGAGTTGAATCTTTGTTTGAATCTTTCCCCAACGATAATATGTGTTTTAACCATGTTGTCTTATTGCATTTTTTTTAGTTTCATTATAGTATGTTATCAATGTTGCAAGTCTAGTTAATCAAAGAGATTATAGATTTACTATTGTTATTCATGAAGACATTATTAAACATTGATTTAGGGCTTTCTTAGGTAATATTCATTGTTGATGAACATGTGAGCGGAATATTCCCCTTGTTTACAAATCACTAATTCATCTAATATCTATGCTTGAAAAAATCTAATGGCAAGACTTCCGCTTTATATATATTATATCAATTTTAAATATATTAGAAATATAATCAGTTTTACTCTTCTACAACTTTATGTTAATATTTAACTTATAATTTAAACTAAAGAATCAATAAATTAATTTTTTTATTTTTTATTTTCATTTTAACCTTCATAATAATTTTGCCACTCTTAAAATCTAATATAATAACTATTAGAGCTATCTTGAATTAGCTAATAATTAATAATTTAATTATTAGTCTATTATACTCCATGCTTAAGCTAAACTTAGGCCTTTAATAATATGGTACGTATTTAATAATTATTCTAATTATTAAATACACTTTATCCCTTTAGGGTTTCTTTAGGGTTGCACATCTTTAGGGTTGCATATTCTCCTTTTATAAGAATTGTATTGTACTTTTTTATTTAATTCCCACTCTGAATGATAATCTTTTTCTTCAAAGCCATTATTGCTTGTTTGCCTCCATTCTTCTCTTGTGACAGGTATTTTGCTTGCAGGTATTCTTGGGATCTTGGAAGTTGTATTTCTTAGCTTCTTCAAGGTATCAAAGCTTACATCTATTGGTACTTGTTCCTGATTTTTCAGAAGAATTTTTTGGAGGCCAGGTTTTCAAGTTTTTTCAAAGTTATTATTTGGATCTAGGGTTCTTCCTTGTTTCTAGGTATTTTGGGATCAAACGGACCTCACCGTTGAGCTTTGAAGACCCAATATCTCCCATTTTCATATAAAATTTGCCCAATTTGGACAACTTTGGCTCTGGCAAAAAAAAATTGATTTTACCCTTATTAAGCACACATTTTGAGAAAAAAATTTAAAAAAATAATTTTGGGCAGTTTAACAGCTTGCCCAGGCCAATAGTGTTAACGCCAACCATTAGGGCTAGCATTGGTAGTAACCGTCGATTTCCCAGGCTATCACTGCCTAGTGGTCACAGCTTGATGGTTTTTAAACTGCAGGCGATTACCAAACTGCTCGGTCACCTGCCAGGTCACCGCCCAAAGTCTACCCGCCCATGACCGCCATGCAACCGCTATCGCTCGACCTCTGCTTCATCGCTGCTCAGCCAAATCACCACCTCCCTACCACCAGCAGGGAGGGGTTTTTTTCTTTGAAGGAGTTTTGACAGGTAGATGGTTTTCTTGTCATAACTTGGGCAAATGGAGTCATATTTTTGAAAAAGAATAACCATTGGAAATATATTTTTGAGCTTTATTCAGATCTGGAGGTGATATTTGCAAAGTGTTTCATTTTGTACCTATTTTTTTGTCAAAATCAGAGCTCCTTTTTGCACTTTGGGAGCCATAATTTGGGCAAACAGACTCCATTTTCAGCAAATGAATAGGCGTCATAAAGGTCTTTGAGAGCTCTATTTAGATTTGGGGCTCATTTTTTTAGAAATATTACAAGGTACATAAGATATTGTCTGAGGCATTTTTTTCTCTTGCCTTCTTTTTTAGCTCTCAAATTGTACTAGGGTTTGGTTTTACATCTTGTGGGGGGTGTTATTTTCTACTTTTTGTAATTTACTTCAGAAAATCAGAACACATAAAAACTTAAAACAAAACCCCTTATGCATCCTCTGTCTAGTCTAAAAGCTCACTTAATTTTAAAAAAATTAAGAGCAGGTCCAGGTACAAGTATAGGTACACATGGCAGATTCTTTAGTTGAGCTTCTTACATCCCAAAACTATCACCTCTGAAAATCTCATACGATGAGGCTTCTCAGATCATGAGAGTTGTGGCCCTATTTGGATGTGGATCAGCCTCAGTTGCAACATCCTTTTTAGATTCTTCAGCACAATAATAAGATGGATGAGGCTATGGGTGTCATCTCCTTAATGTTTCAAACAACTTGTTTTTTCACCTTGATAGTTTGCTCACTCCAAGGGCTATGTGGTCCAAATTTAATACTCTCTTTGGTACCATCAATGAGTTCAGAGAATTACAAATTGAGGCAAAGCTCTCTTCCTTGTTACTTGATTCCTTTCCTCACATTAAGGACTTTCTAAACAAGTTTAAAACCACCAGGTCTATCCTTCACAATTATGGTAAAAATAAGAAATAGAGTGCATCTACCTGATTCTTTCTAATCTTCAAGGTCCCTATCAGATATTTTCTTCTATATTTTATTCTACTATGGATGCCTTGGGTACATGCTTCACCATGCCTACTTTTGATGTGTTTTGTGATCGCTTGACTAGTGAGCAGGCTCACCTATCTCAATTGGACACTTTCACAGAATCAAAGAACAAAGTTGTGTCAAGAAAAAAGTGAGACTAAGTATAGAAACCCTAATCCCGCTCTTATACACACTCATGGATTATGAAAGAGCCTACGGAGGTAACACACATAGTCTACTTCTTATGAGAAAGAGAGAGTTGTGGATTATCTCTTAGGTTTTCTATTCCTTTGCTGTAAATGAGAGATAGGAATGATGCAAAATGCAATCTAACCTAGAAAGAAAGTAAGAAAACAAATCCTAATATGAGAATGCAAATCAAAGAATAACTGATACACTGCAGAAAAGGACAAATCAGAAGGCAAAATCAGAGGTGCACATGTGTCTAAAATCTGAGTAGAAATGTCTAGGACCAAGGTGCCATGCCATTGTCCTGATTCTGCAATTCTAGAGTTGCAGCTAAGAGGAGGGATTCTAAGACCTATGAATTGTTGTTCTACCAAGTCCTGGTGACAGAGGGTAGGACCAGGGTGTCATGCCCTTATTTTGGGTAGGACCAGGGTGTCCTACCCTTATTTTGGGCAGGACCAGGGCGCCACGCCCCTATCCTTGATAGGGTTTCTACACGTTTGAAGTTTCTAGGTGATGTGGATGTCTGTTCCAGATCTGTACCTGCTTCTAGATTCTTGATTCTGCACCTACAATCTGAAAAGAGAAGGTTTGGGGTGGCTATATAGGTTTTTTCCATAGTCAAACCCCCGTGTTGGTGATTTCCACCTCCACAAATAGTCGATAATGTATTGAAAATGTGTGTGAAAGAACCTTGTGTATATGCAAGATCCTAAGTATGAAAGTAAACAAACTAGAGCAACCCTAAAGAGTAAACCCTAATTGCTTATAATTGACAAATTAAATGCTCTAAATCCATAATGAAAAGTGATCTAAAGCATGAATATGAATCAAAATGAATCTTATGCAAAGATCTAAAAAACAACATGAAACCATACGCAACCCCAAGGGAGAGGTACAAGCCAATCGTCAGTCGGTAATCTCCTATTGTTCTTCTACATCTTCAAAAGCCCCCAATTGATAAAATGATGCTTGATGAATGTTTGATGGATGAATGTTGAATATTGTTGAAGACTTCAAAGATCTACTCTTTCACTGCAAAGAAGGCTCTAATACTCCAAAAATATGTTCTTAGATTCTCAGAAGAAAGACCCCTTCAAATGAAGAAAGAGAGCTCTTAAGTATGAAACCCTAGATCTTAATTTCATGTTTAGGCCAACCTGGGATTTGAATTTCCCGCTGATATTTTGGGGTTAAACATTATCATATCATAAGATTGTGCTCCTAAAATTTTGGGAAAAAAGTCGTGGACCATGTGCATTCCCACCACGATCCAACCAAATTTTTATCGAATTTTTCAGAACTGTTAGATATGATGATATTATAGCGCATCCCAAAGTTACAACTAATTTCAAGATGTTTTGATGTGCAAAATCAAGCCTAAACAATTGAAATAAGACATAATTAGGGTTTAAAAGATTCATTGGAGGAATAAGATGAAAAAGGGGCACACTTAGGGTAAATGGCCCAACTTTTTAATGTGAAATGACCTTAGATTTAATTTAATTAATTAATTAAATACTTAAAGGGGAATTAGAAATGCAAGATGTGAGACACACTAAGGCGAGTGCTAATCCTAGACATTTAGCCCCCACTTTAGTGGTCATATGACACTACGTGCATATGAAAGCTAAAGTATAGAAAAGTAAACATCATTTGAAAAAGGATATATCCACAAGTTGTTGAACGAAGCCCCCAGCGGTATCTGCAGTACATAGTTAGGATCCACACCCTACAAAACCACATGTTAAATCACAAAATCACCTAATGCTTACTAAGGAAGGTGATGAAATTCATGGGTAGATATATGCCCCCCTATTTCAACTTGTTTATTTGTGAGGTGACAGGGTATCATGTTTTCCAAAGTGAATTGTGATAAAGATCATGATGAAGAAAGTTCGCAACAAGGCTTGGTTACTCATCCAAGCATATTATGGAACTAATGTAGAGTAAGATGGTGAAAACATGATTCCAACGCCACTGACGGTATGAGAATTAGAGCTTCCTAGCTCAAGATATGATAGATTGAAGAAAAAGTGCAGAAATTAGGGTTTTAACTTAAAAACATAGTCAAAAAGTGCATAGCACATAAATATGAAAATGACACCTTCATTTGTCACTTTCTAACTTTTTGTCACTATTCACTACAGAGGAGCCCACATACAAGCTATCATGTCTTGACACCGACCTAAGTGACCCACGTGGATGGAGATCCTGCACTAGTCCATACTCGTCAGCCAACTGCTCGATCAGGTGAGTTGACTTCCCATTGACTGCATTTGACTTTGTCATGTTTTCACAATTTTGAAAATTGATGATTTCATTGCCTAGTCTGGGCCAAGGCCCACCCTTCGAACACCTAGGGGTTCTAGGGCACCCTAGTCCTCCTAGGGCACCATGGTACCAAGAGGGTGTCATGGTCCCCCCTAGGTGCCATGGTCCCAGTAGGGCACCCTGGTCCCTATATGAGGTGACCAAAGATGAAACTAGATTAGGTAGTGAATAATAGGAATGATACAATGATTGCTTTGATTAGATTATGACAGATGATTGATCGATTACTGATGAGAGATTGCTTTGCATTTTGTAGACACTACCTTACATCTGTGAGCATACTGTCGACCTCACCTTTCGAAGCCTTCAAGAGAAGATCTCGAGATTGATAGCAGGATAGAGGGATTTGCTACATGCAGTGGGTTTGTGGGATGCGATGACCATGTCGTCCAACCGATTCAATTTTGCTATGTTGATGGTGCTGATGGAGATGTAGGATGCAAATACCTCAACATTCTCACTACTATTGGGGGAGATGACGGTCTCCCTAGAGGATGTGTACCATATTTTGTGTCTACCCATCAAAGGAGAGATTGTTAGATATAGATTCTAATGCATAGAGGAGGACTGTAGGAGAGAGCAGGTATATATTGTGGGGAGAGTGATATGCAACGAGACGAAGGGTCTCATTATGATCAGCTAGCTCTTACACCCTATAGGTGAGGTTCCATTGGTGAGGTGACTCATGATTGTGACCCTTGTATTAGTTGTGTGCCCCAATGGGCGCAACATACATATGCATGGTGAACTCATCTACACCATATGAGATATGGAGAGAGACATAAGAGTATACTCTTGGGGTCATAGTATGTTTGCACATCTCTATCATGACCTTGGAGAGTATGTGTTCAAACAAGGATGCAACCTTATGACATGCACACTACTACAAGTGTGGATATTCGAGCATATCACATGCACTAGACCTAGTGGAACCCCTATAGAGCTGGTCCCAAAGTAGCCTAGGTTATATGCTTATTCTCTTATCCGTGAGTGGCGATTCAGCGATCTCCTGTATTGGAGATTGAGCATGGATAGATTGACAATGGGTGAGATCATATGGAGACCCTACCTCAGGATGTCCATGTGGGCAAGGTTGTGTAGACAAATGTTTGACATGCAGAGGAACCGTCTACTAGAGGGATGGTATTGACACATAGCTGTTCCTTTCTACTTCGACTGAGTTTGGCGGTAGTTTGGGTTCAAGCAGTGTGTTCCTACTAATGTTCCTATATACATCCAACACTCGCAAGAGATGTTGAGGCTAGGAGCCATTCCTATGCCTATGAGTGATGAGATCAACATCACAAATTCAAATGGGTCAGATCAGGACATAGTAAAAGACTATAGAGATGATTCAGGCATGCATCGATAATACATCACATGATGGAGGAGGGAATACCTTGGAGCCATCTTCCTAGTAGACTTCCCTAGAGCAGACTTTGGACCATGGAGACAGGCAGGCGACAAAGAGGGATTTGATGCATCCAAGGAGGATTTAGATGATCAGGGCGATGACATAGAGGAGTAGGAGGTAGGTGGAAATGGAGGCAATCCTAATACCAGAGAGGGAGATCGAGATGGAGATGATGACGAGGATGAGGATGAGGAGGATGAGGAGGATGAGGAGGAGGACGTGGAGGATGAGGATGAGGAGGACAGGGATGAGTCAGGTGCATTTCATCACTCCAGAAAGGATACCAGATCCATAGATCCACTGCATCTCCCACGATAGGCAGAGAGGGGTCCCATAGGGGGTCTTTATCTTGATCCTCATCGGCCTATACCAACTATACAGAGACAATATTAGCAAGGAGAGCCTAGCGGATCCCAGGCTTAGGCAATTGTTGTCCCTGATCCTCACTAGCGAGAGGGAGATCTAGGTAATGTGCTATGTTATTGATTAACGTATTCATTCTACTTGCTTTAGATTTGATGATATAGAATGTTACTGATAAAAAATTTCTCTCTATCCTGTAGCTAGCATCCAGGAATGGCATTCTCTAATTCAGAATGCATTGACAAACCTTATTGTGACTGCACACATATAGATAACACACAAACCCGAGAGGAGTGGAGGACGTCATGAGGACCTTTTCTCCCCTATTCAGATGGAGGTGGAGGACCTATGAGATAGATTACAATGGACAAAGCATGATCTAGTAGCGACGCAGACAGGGATAGCCACATACCAAGGGATCATGATGGGGAGAGATCATAGGAGCTCCTCGCGGAGTCACTTGCGGTCCATATCATGATACACCCCCATGGGGCCACCTACACGACTAGATCATGAGGGGGCATCTAGCCACCATCCTCCTACTACTAGTCCTAGGGATAGGAGATGATTTTGATGTACTGATGTATATATGATGACACTCATGATTATGTTATTTATAATGCTTAAAAAATGTACACATTTCTTAGATTAGAGATAACATATTGAGTAATGGACATGTATATCTGATTTAATTTCCATGTGATTGATTTCTCAATACTTCATGATTAAATTGATACATGTGTAATTTAATTAAATAACTGAGTATTTAATCAAATGCTACTATGATGATGTAAAGGAAGAATGTATTAAGCATGAGAACTATATGACTAATGTGATTTAATTAACTCTAATTAAACACAACATGATATAATTCTACTTAACACATAAGAAATTGTATAATATGCTAACACATATGAAATGTAAATCCATTATAATTTACATAGAAAGAATCCAAGACAAACAATATAGTAATGAAACATGCTTGTCAAGAATGAAGTAATGTAGACCAAACAATATAACATCATTTAATCCTACATACTTTAATAAAGGCATGCTAACATATTACCTAATTTTGAAGAAAAAGATATATAGAGAGAACATACAGAATACTAGAAAGAGACAGAGAGACAGAGAGATGGAGAGAGAAAAGAACTAGGCATAGTATCTATGAAGGTGCATAGAATTTATGGGTTCCTTGAGAGGCGTACCTTCCACATCTGCTATCTTGTAAGAACCTGATCCATAGACCTCCATGATGATGTATGGTCCAAGCCAATTAGGACTAAACTTTCCTTTCTCCTTAGGTAAGGCATTCACGTTGCATTGATTCGCATAAAGGACTAAGTCCCCTACCGAGAAAGAGAATTGAATAACCTTTGATGAATAATGATGAATAGTAACTACTCAACAGATACTGAGAGGGGGGGTGAATTAGTATAGACAAAAACTTCCTTAAGCCACTTTGACTGTAAAGATTGCACTAACTAGTAAACATGATCACCGATCTAAATTGGGGCACTACAAGTAAAACATAGTGAGACTGTGAAACACATAAACCGGTAACACTTAGATCTTCACAAAATCTAATAACTCATTTCCACTTCATCCATATGCTTAAAATCTAATACTCCATTTCCACTTAACCCATATGCTTAAATAGGTAAAACATTAGAAATATAATGACCACTGGATCAACATGTGTTACCGCTTAATAGAAAACACTAAAACATCACATGAAAAAGCATCACACATGACACAGTCATTTTTCACGTGGAAACCCAAATAGAAAAAACCACAGTGGGAATGAATACCCACAAGTTATTCTTTGAACTCTTCTAAAGTCTGCTCTGTTAGGAGCCTAGTCCGATTAAGGACTTTATAATAGGTTCTACTAGGAACTGACTAGGGATCACCTAGTTAAGGGATGGCTAAATACCCAGTTAAAGGCTAGAACCCTGTTAAAGGTTACCTTGCAAGAGGATTTGAAGAACTCAATGATTTTGAGTCACCCTGTTAAAGGATTTAAACAAAGCCTATTAAAGCTACTCGGTTAAGGGATTTTCCAACTACTAAAATGGTTAGAAGTCAACAGGTAAAACACTGATCTGATAACAACACTAAATGCCAAGGCAGGTCCACTTTAGTTCCTTTACTTCTGCAATCACACTTTGCAGATCTCTACTCACTGCACCGGTATGGCAAGAATCAAGTATCTCTTCACTTGGATATACACACAAACATTTGTCAATAACTTCACAATGCAAATCATCATCAGCCTTATAGACAACAAATTTGTCAGTGGCATAAACCCTAAACCCTAAACATTTAGGTTATCAATACAGTCGGTCCAATCCGGACCGTTCAATCACATTGCATAGTGTAAACTGGTCTTGAACAAATCTCAAGATGTTGTCCATCATTTATTCTTTGCTGCTTCTAGAATTAGCTGGTAACCCATCATGCGCTCTCCACTATTTACAGAGACTTCACACATTCCCGAGGTAGATAGGATCAATCTTCTTCATGCAATATTCTCAAGGAAATCCTTCACACGCACAAGGATGATGTGGCAACACGATCTGATCTTCATTTTAATGCTAACCCATCACAGGATGTCGTCAATCGAATCACATAGACTTGAAATGCATAAACCGAAAACCTTGAAGTTGAGACTACCAATCGGTAGTCATAAAAAATGAAACCCCAATACAAAACTTTCCATATACTGGTTCACATTCCAACATACTGGTTCACTTTTCACGTATACCGGTTCACATCATCATACCAGTTCTCTTGCCAGTTTGCATACTTCAATATACATGTTCATACTTCAGCATATTGACATCAATGACAACATACAATATCATCATGTCATCACACTCTGCACATATGCTAACAATATCCCCCTTTGGCATTGATGGCAATATACAAAGATATCTCTCTGCTTCACATCTTCTCCCCAATACTGTAGATATCTTCTCCACTTCACATCTTCTCCCCAATACTGCAGATATCTTCTCTGCTTCACAACTTCTTGCCCTTTGACAACTATGCCAAAGTGAAGGCACAAACGTCTATGTTCCACTATGCTACTCCCCCTGAGGAGTAGCATCCTTTAACACACCAATCCTAAAAAGATTTGACAATGCAATACCTAACTGATGTGGAGCACATACCTTTAGTTCACCTCTTGAAGGGGTAGCACCCCTAATTCACCTCTTAAATAGGTAAATGTAGCCTTCGGTAGAGGCTTGGTGAATGTGTTTGTTAACTGATCCTTACTGGACACATGTTCCAATACAAACTCTTTATTCTGAACTTTCTCCCTCAAGAAATGATACTTGATCTCGAAGTGCTTGGTTCTAGCATGCAATACCGGATTCTTGGAAATATTAATTGCACTTGTGTTAACACAAAATATGCTCATCGATTTAGATACAGGGACTTTGAAACCACTTAGTACATGCTTCATCCAAATTGTCTGAGTGCAGTTCATAAATGCTACTACATATTCTGCTTCTATTGTAAACTAAGATATACAACTCTGCTTCTTACTCATCCATGAGACTAGTCTACCATTGAGAAAGAATGCACCACTGGTTGTGCTCTTTCGGTCTTCCACATTACCAACCCAATTGGCATCTGTAAACACTTTGAGGTTGAAATCATTACTGTATGGATACCACAATCCATAGTCTATAGTTCCCTTTAGATATCTAAGAATCCACTTGACTGCTACCAGGTGGGATTATCTTGGACTTTTTTAGAAATGTGCAGCAATGCCCACTGCATGTGCAATGTTTGGTCTACTATGTACTACATAGTGCAACTTACCAATCATTGATCGGTGATCTTTCTCATTTACCAATGTTGAGTCATCTTCTTTTGACAATTTACAACCAATCACCATCAATGTACCAACCGGTTTGTTGTCTTTCATGCCAAAGGTCTTTAACACCTCTTTGACATACTTGGACTGAGTGATAAAGATTCCATCTTTCATTTGTTGAATCTATAGTCTAATGAAGAACTTAATCTCTCCAATTAGTGACATCTCAAATTCCTTCTTCATCTCATCTGCAAATGCATGACTCATCTTGTCATCTCCATCAAAAATTATGTCATCAACAAATACTTCACAGATCAGAATCTGATCTCCTTCTGGCTTCAAATAGATATTTCTATCTTTACTTGTTCTTCCAAATCCAATCTTTACAAGATGTGAGTGTAAGTGTTCATACCATGCTCTAGGTGTCTGCTTCAATCCATACAAGGCTTTATGTAGCCTACACACCATATCATTGTCTTCTGATAGGGAAAACCCATCTAGTTGTTCTATATACACTTCCTCTTCAAGTATTCCATTTAGGAATGCAGATTTTACATCCATCTGATACACTTTGAATCCCTTGAAGGCTACATATGCAAGAAGCATTCAAACTCCTTCCAATCTAGCTACTAGAGAAAAAGTTTCTCCATAGTCTTCTCATTCTTCTTGAGCATATCCCTTACATACCAGTCTGGCTTTAATTCTTACCACTATGCCATCTTCATTCAGCTTGTTTCTAAAAACCCATTTGGTGCCAATAACATTTTTGTGCTTAGGTCTAGGTACCAAAGACCATGTACAATTATTTTCTATCTAGTCAAGTTCCTCTTCCATAGCCTTGATCCACTCTTCATCTTTATGTGCCTCTTTAAATGTTTTAGGCTCAAATTTAGAGATCATGTAAGAATTTTCTCTGACCTTTCTTATTGTAATAATTACTGCATCCTTATCTCCTATGATTGCTTTGGATCATGATTCAGCTTTACATACCTAGGAATGATCTTAATTGTTTCCTCTTTCTTTTCCTCATCATCCTCATCTTCATCAGCATCAGCATCTATCGATGTAGGAGCACTTTTACTGGTGCTAGATTGTTTTGCAACCGATTCCCAGAAGGTTACAACCGGTTCATCTACCACTTGCTCACTACCAGTTTCCTCAGGTTTCTCAGAGGTTTCATCAACTCTAACATTGATACTTTCAACAATTCTCTTAGTCCTATTGTTAAAACACTTGAGAACTTTGCTCTTAGTAGAATATCCTAAGAATATTCTCTCATCATATTTTGCATCAAACTTGCTTTGGTGTTCACTCCTCTTTATATAACATTTTGCTACCAAACACTTTGAAGTAGCTTACTATAGGAGTCTTACCATTCCAATACTCATAAGGAGTTTTATCCTTTCCTTTCTTGATGAGTACCCGATTCATAGTGTAGACTACAGTGCTCACTGCTTCTCTCCAAAAGATGTGAGCAACCTTCTCTTGAATCAACATCGTTCTAGCTAATTCAACTATAGTCTGCTTGTTCCTCTATGCTAGGCCATTCTGCTATGGAGTCTTGGGGCCAAACGGTTGCCTCTTGATGTCATTCTCTTTACAGTACTTATTGAATTCTCCAGAGGTGAACTCACCTCCTTGATTAGTTCTAAGGCATTTGATCCTCTTACCACTTTCCTTTTCAACTAGTGCTCTAAAGGCTTTGAAATTTCCAAAAGCTTCAAACTTGTCTTTCAAGAATGTGACCCACATCATTCTTGAGAAATCATCAGTAAGAATCATAAAGTACCTATCTCCCTGAACACTCCTAGTTTTCATAGGACCACACAAATCAGTATGCACAAGATCAAGTAAATTATCTGTTGTGAAAGATTTACCTTTGAAGGTTGAGGAAGACATTTTCCCCAATTGGCATTCTTTGCACAAAGGATTCTTCAATTTTTTTAGCATAGGCAATCCTCTAACTGCCTTGATCTTACTGGCCTTCACAATGCTATCAAAATTTACATAGCAGAGTCTCCTATGCCATATCCAACTGTCATCATACTTAGCCATTAGACATTGACTGATGTTTGCATTTAACTGAAATAAGTTACCTTTGGTCTGCATACCCGTGGCCATCAGCTCACCACTCTTTCCTTTTATTTTTCATACTCCATCTTTGAATTCCAAAGTGAGTCCATTATCATTCAACAGAGCAACACTCAAAAGGTTATGCATGAGACCTTCTACCCAATACACATTATCAGCACTGTTGGCATTTCAATAAGTTTGTTGGTATAAGGATATTGAGAAGGTTGTTGGAGATTATTGATATAACTAATAAAGGATAATTACTGTCTTAATAATATTATTTTGTCATTGATGTCAAGAAATTGATTTTCTGATTCAGTATGATGTTGCCATATCTTAAGAAATATGTTTTGATGAGTATAAAGATGTCGGTAAGTGACACATAATGAATGTGAAAATGAAGGGGAATAATAAGTTATTCAAATGGGCAACTATTACCGAGTTAGACAGTGATGAGATTTTGTTGTTTTGATTGTTTTGGTATCCTATATATGTGTATTCAAAGACTGAACAAGAAGAAGAAAAGATTTCATGCAATAAAATGAGTAAAGGTTTAATACTGTTCTATGTTACCAAGTAATGAAGCTAGTCGGTAAACACTAAGGTTATCGATATCGGTTAAAGAAGGTAGAATGTCTACCGAGTGAAGTTCAGTATTAACCGAGTAACAACCGAGCAGTAATAGAATGCATTGGAAGAATAAAAGCATTATTAAATAAAGGATGCCAATGAGCTAGAGATGTATATATGATTGGTATGTCATGCAAGAAGTTTGTTGAGGATCTACGACAATGAAAATACAAGAGTTAGATCTACAGTGCAGATTAAATGGTCATAACCTAGCACAAGTACCAAGGAAGGAATACAAGTTCCAAGGCAAGATAAAACATTTTTCAGATCAAAGGATTCAATGAACCTAGTCAAGTTTGATGATCTGATGGCTAAGATTAATCATGGGAAATGTGATCAAGGAGATTAAGCGGTTAGGAATTGTTTATAAATAAGGAATTGTTGGTGAACAATGGATGTGGGAAAATAGAAGAACAGTGATGTTGTTGTAGTGATCACCAAACATAGAAGATTGAAGATCTGATTGAAGAATAGATTGAGAAGCCCAGCAAGGAGAAAGATAAGTCTTATGAAAAGATTATCTTGAGTACATTGAGCACATAGAATTTGCTTTAGCATTTCAGATGTGAAGTTGCAGATATATTTTATTACTGTTATTTATTCTATAAGTGATAGGAAATCTCTTAACCGAGTGGACCTAACAGTCTTATTTGTAAATCCTCTAGCAAGGTAACATTCTGAATGAGTGTTTGAAATCCTTTAACAGGGTCACTTCTAACAAAGTGAATATTCTAACAAATCTGAGGGAAATCCCTTAACCGGGTCACATCTAGCAATGTGTTTATGTAATCTATAACAGGATTGGCTTTTAACCAAGCATACTCTAGAAGGGTATATTTCTTAGTGGGTCCAAAATCCCATGGTGGTTTTTCCCTATTTGGGTTTCCACGTTAAATCTGGTGTTAAATGTGTTGTGATGTTTTAAGTTTGTCAGTTTATGAGTTTGAATGATTTACAATATAGGTTGCATATTGAGGTAAAGGCTACCAAGGTTAAATCTGATGAATATATTGTATTGTGAGTTGAGTTTATATGATTCACCCCCCCCCCCCTCTCATCTTACTAACAATTGGTATCATAGCTTTGGACTCTAGAAGAAAATTTTAAAGGAACTTGAGCCAAGATCTGAAGATGTATAAGAGGGATGCTCCAAAGCTGAACAAGTCAAGTTTCTCCACATGGCAAAAAGGGATGAAGCTGCACTTATCAGGAATTGGAGAATATGCAACATATTATTTGGAGAATGATTATAGTGCACCTAGCAACTACCCGATGACAATGGAAGAGATAAAGGCAAAGCAATAACATATTCAAGCAATGATTGAAATAACATCAGCATTGACTGACTCAGAGTTTAATGATCTGGAAGGTTGTAATGATGCCAAAGCTATGTGGAATAAGCTCATATCTGTGTATGGTGGTGATGAACATGTTCAAAGAGAAAAAGTAGACAATCTAAGAGGTCAACTTTAATCCATGAGAATGAATGAAGGTGAGAACATTATCTAATACAGTACAAGGTTAAAGGAAACTGTCAATCAAATCAAAGGAGCAGGAGGAACTATTGAAGAAAAGGATGTAACAAGTAAGCTGCTTAGAACACTTCTACCTGCTTATGCCATTCGAGTCTCTATAATTAATGAATTAAGGTTTGTACCAAACATGCCAGTCTCCTTGGATGCTACTATCGGTAAGCTACATGCATTTGAGTTAAGCAATTTTGATAACAGTGGGTCTTCGATAAATAAAGTTGAATCTGCATTCAGTTCTTTCCATCTTGGTGAATCTGATTATTACAATGATAGAATGTATAAGTATACTGAAGGAAATCACAGTGGAGCATGTGAAAGATTTCTCAAAAACATGGAAGAAGTACACAAACTATATGAGGAAATCAGAAAGCAAGAAGAGTTTGAAGCATTATTAGCTAGAAGGTTATCGAGAGGTAAAGGTAAGTATAAAGGAAAGTTACCTTTGAAATGTTTTAACTGTGATAAAATAGGACATATGGCTTCTAACTACCCTGACAAAGTATCTAGTGAAAAGAGATAATACTAAGATGACAGACAGAAAGACAATCATTACAGAGGGCACCGAGACTTCAGAAGGAGAGATAGAAAGACATGCCTAGTAGCTGATGAGGAATCCAACGATGATAAATCTGATGAGACTGAGACAGAGTAAGTTGTTTATGTGGCTATCAAAGATGGATTAGATGAAGAAAGGTATGAATAAAAATCCTTAAGATCTCACATAAATAATAATGATTCTTGGATCATAGATAGTGGATGCTCACATCACATGACAGGTGATAAACACAAGTTTGTTAAATTAGAAGACTATGATGGAGGTTATGTAAGATTTGGTAATGATGCACCATGTCCAGTGAAAGGTAAAGGATCTATCACACTTCTTGACAATGCTAAATGTGATGATGTATATTGGGATGAAGGTTTGAAATACAATTTGTTGAGTGTAGCACAGCTAAAAAATACAGGATACCAAATAGAATTTCATAACTTGGGAATTGTCAAATTTCATGACAAATATGGAAAGTTAGCTGCTACCAGGACTCAAACAAGAGGTAATACATTTCATCTTGACTCAACTCAGAACAATTTTTTGTATGCAAAAATAGAAGATACCTGGTTATGGCATAAAAGGTTTTGTCATGTAAATTTTGATAATCTAATCAAAATAAGTAAGAAGCACCGAGTAAGAGGTCTACCGAGTTTGGAAAAACCTGAGAGTGCAATGTGTCGAGGATACCAGATGGGTAAGATAACAAGATCAAGCTTTACAAGTAAGTCCTACACTTCTAAAGGAATTCTAGACCCTGTGCACACTGACCTTTGTGGTCCTATGAAAGTTCAAAGTTATTATGGTGATAAATACTTCATATTATTTGTGGATGATTACTTAAGGATGATGTCAGTTATGTTTTTAAAAGAAAAATCAGAAGCCTTTCAAATGTTCAAATGGTATAAGGCAAGAGTTGAAAATGAAACAGGAAGACAGTTGAAATGTCTAAGATCTAATAGAGGAGGAGAGTTCATTTCTGATAAATTTAACCTGTTTTGCAATGATCATGGTATAAAGAGACAAGCGTCTGCACCGAGAACACCACAGCAAAATGGAATAGCTGAAAGAAGAAAGAGATCTATTGTAGATTGTGCTAGAACCCTGATGATATAAAAGAGGGTACCTCAAACATTTTGGAGAGAAGCAATAAGCACTACAGTCTACACCTTGAACCGTGTACAACTGAAGAAAGGAACTTTGAAGACACCATATGAATCTGGTACGACAAGAAACCTAATGTGAGTTATTTTAAAATATTTGGGAGTAGATGTTATGTTCACAAAGATGACAAAAATGGAAAGTTTGATCAGAAGAGCAAAAAAGGAACATTTCTTGGTTATTCTTCTAGAAGTAAAGCATTTAAATGTCTAATCAAATCATCTAACAAAATAGTGGAAAGTGCAAATGTGAAAATTGATGAATTTGTAGAAAGAAATGATGAAGGAAATTCCAAAGAACTAGAAGATTATGAAAAGCCTGTATATGTTCAACCGAGAAGTCCTACCAAGAAAGTTGATGAAGAAAATGAAGAAAATACCCAGTTACCAAGTGATGAAGAAGATCATATAGAGCCTACCGAGACTATATTAGCCAAATATGTCAGAAGGAATCACGCATCAAGTTAGATTATAGGAGATAAGGATGATCCAATGATGACAAGGAACAAACTGAGACAGAAAACATGTCTGATATCTGAATTTGAACCGAGGATAGTAAAAGAGGCATTTAGCAATGAAGATTAGGTAAATGCTATGACAGAAGAGATTGAAAAAATAAAGAAAATTGAAACATGGACACTGGTCCCAAGACCAAAAGAGAAAAATGTAATCGGTACAAAGTGGATTTTTAGAAACAAGCTAAATGAAAAAGGTGAGGTCATTCGGAATAAAGCAAGGCTAGTCTGCAAAGGTTATGCTCAAGAAGAAGGAATAGACTATGGTGAGACTTTTGCACCTATGGAAAGACTTGAAGGAGTAAGAACATTATTGGCATATGCTACTTACAAAAATTTCAAGGTATATCAAATGGATGTTAAATCTGCATTTTTGAATGGTATACTAGAAGAAGAAGTTTATATTGAACAGCCTAAAGGATTTGTTGAAGAGAAGAATAAAGATCAGGTATGTAAGTTGAACAAAGCTTTATATGGTCTAAAGCAAGCACCTAGAGCATGGTATGAAAGGTTGCACTCTTATCTAATCAAGATTGATTTTATGAGTAAAAGTGAAAACAACAACATGTATATGAAGAACGATGAAGAAAATGGAATACTGATTTCAGCCATATTTGTTGATGATATTATTTTTTGTGGAAATGATTCTTTATGCAAGAACTTTGGAAATGAAATGTGCAAAGAATTTGAGATGTTATTAATCGGTGAAATAAAATATTTTATAGGTTTACAAATACTGCAAATGAAAGATGAGATTTTCATTACTCAATCCAAGTATATAAAGGAAATCTTGAAGAAATTTGGAATGAAGGATTATAAACATGTAAGTACTCCTATGACTACCAATTGTAAACTATCAAAGAATGATGAATCTGCATCTGTTGATGAGACACTTTACCGATCTATGATTGGAAAGTTGCAATATGTAGTTCATAGCAGGCCTGATATAGCACATGCAGTAGGTATAGTTGCAAGATTTTCTGCAGATCCCAAAGAAACCCATATGATAGCAATCAAGAGAATTTTCAGATACCTGAGAGGCACTGAAGATTATGGTTTAGTATATAAAAAGAGGAATGATTTTGATTTAAAAGTCTATACTGATGCTGATTGAGCAGGAAACATTGATGATAGAAAAAGCACAAGTGGTGGAGCTTTCTTCTTAGGTGAAAGACTAGTAAGTTGGCTTAGCAAGAAACAAGGATGCATTTCACAATCAACAGCTAAAGCTGAATATGTCATTGCAGCATTGAATTGCACCAATATAGCATGGATCAAACAACTATTGGAAGGTATGAATGAGAAAGTTACCAAGCTAGTAACAATATTATGTGATAATACTAGTGCTATTAATATTTCAAATAAACCGGTAATGCACTCTAAGACAAAGCATATCTCTATAAAGTATCATTATCTCAGAGAAGAAGTTCAAGAAAAGAAAGTTGTGCTGGAATATATTAGTTCAAAGGAACAAATAGCAGACATCTTCATAAAGCCACTGCCAAGGGACACTTTTGAGTATCTCCGAAGCAAGTTAGGGGTCCTACCCCTATCTTCTACTCACTGATAGAGTTTGATGAAAGCATAAATTCTATGACTCTATAGAATACTATTTATGAGTTGATGCTAATTTACACACTTTAGGAGCTCGCCTAAAGTTGTGTAGGAAATAGTGATTGAAGACAAGATGCTCTGACCGAGACTGCGATGATACATTTGTATATGTTTTAACTACAAGGAAATTAAATTACTTCACAGGGGAAGAAATCATGAATTAGTTTTACTTTTAGGCATTGTTGTCAAAGGGGGAGAAGACTAATAGGAGAAGATAGGAGAAGATAGGAGAATACTAATGACTAGGGGAGAGAATTTCAGGAGAAATCAAGGATAACAGCAGATAGTTTTATAGCAATCTAAATCTGAATCAATTGAAATGAATCAAGTTGGTATTGCCATTAAAGCTGGTATTGCCATCAATGCCAAAGGGGGAGATTGTTGGCATTTCAATAAGTTTGTTGGTATAAGGATATTGAGAAGGTTGTTGGAGATTATTGATATAACTGATAAAGGATAATTACTGTCTTAATAATATTATTTTGTCATTGATATCAAGAAATTGATTTTTTGATTCAGTATGATGTTGCCATATCTTAAGAAGTATGTTTTGATGAGTATAAAGATGTTGGTAAGTGACACAGAATGAATGTGAAAATGAAGGGGAATAATAAGTTATTCAAATGGGCAACTATTACTGAGTTAGACAGTGATGATATTTTGTTGTTTTGATTGTTTTGATATCCTATATATGTGTATTCAAAGACTAAATAAGAAGAAGAAAAGATTTCATGTAATAAAATGAGTAAAGGTTTAATACTGTTCTATGTTACCAAGCAATGAAGCTAGTCGGTAAACACTAAGGTTATCGATATCGATTAAAGAAGGTGGAATGTCTATTGAGTGAAGTTCAGTATTAACCGAGTAACAACCAAGCAGTAACAAAATGCATTGGATGAATAAAAGCATTATTAAATGAAGGATGCCAATGAGCTAGAGATGTATAGATGATTGGTATGTCATGCAAGAAGCTTGTTGAGGATCTCTGACAATGAAAATACAAGAGTTAGATCTATAGTGTAGATTAAACGGTAATAACCTAGCACAAGTACCAAGGAAGGAATACAAGTTCCAAGACAAGATAAAACATTTTTCAGATCGAAGGATTTAATGAACCTAGTCAAGTTTGATGATCTGATGGCTAAGATTAATCATGGGAAATGTGATCAAGGAGATTAAGCGGCTAGGAATTATTTTTAAATAAGGAATTGTTGATGAACAATGGATGCGGGCAAATAGAAGAACAATGATGATGTTGTAGTGATCACCGAACACAAAAGATTGAAGAATAGATTGAGAAGCCCAACAAGGAGAAAGATAAGTCTTATGACAATATTATCTTCAGTACATTGAGCACATAGAATCTGCTTTAGCATTTCAGATGTGAAGTTGCAGATATATTTTATTATTGTTATTTATTCTATAAGTGATAGGAAATCTCTTAATCGAGTGGACCTAACAATCTTATTTGTAAATCCTCTAGCAAGGTAACATTCTGAATGAGTGTTTGAAATCCTTTAACAAGGTCACTTCTAACAAAGTGAAGATTCTAACAGATCTAAGGGAAATCCCTTAACTGGGTCACATCTAGCAATGTGTTTATGTAATCTGTAATAGGATTGGCTTTTAACCGAGCATACTCTAGAAGGGTATATTTCTTAGTGGGTCTGAAATCCCACAGTGGTTTTTCCCTATTTGGGTTTCCACGTTAAATCTGGTGTTAAATGTGTTTTGATGTTTTAAGTTTGTCAGTTTATGAGTTTGAATGATTTATAGTCTAGGTTGTATATTGAAGTAAAGGCTACCAAGGTTGAATCTAATGAATATATTGTATTGTGAGTTTATATGATTCACCCCCTCCCTCTCATCTTACTAACAAGCACTGCTTTTTCCATTTAAAGAGATGGACCCTTTGCTTTTTACCATACAAGGTGCATCATTACCAAATCGGACTACACCTCCATAATACTCTTCTAGAGACAGAAACTTTCTCCAATCACCAGTCATGTGGTGAGAACAACCACTATCAATAATCCACTCATTGGAATTATCAAAGCGGGAGACAGGAGCCTTCTTCTCTAAAACATCTTCCTTAACAACTACAAATACTATGTCTTCACTTTCTTCATCTTCTGATTCATCATCAGTAACACCTTCATCAACTGCAACAAGACAGTTTCTCCTATTTCCTCCTTTGAAATTTTTGAACCTCTTCAATTTGTCCTTATTATCACCATTAGGACAGTTTACAACAATGTGTCCTATCCTATTGCAAATAAAGAATTTCAAAGGGAGCTTACCTCTGTATTTTCTAGTTCCCTTAGGATGTCTCTTGGCCAGAAGAGCTTCAAATTCTATCAGGATCTCCTCATCATCCATATCTCTTCTTTGTCTTGGTTCATGATTGGTATTGGCTTCTTTACCCTTTCTAGATAGTGCAGTAGATGCTTTAAATGTTGAATCAATGTTTTGAACACTTCCATCATAACTGTTTAGCTCATATGTGGTCAACTTAGCAATGATGGAATCTAGGGACACCTTTGTCTTGTCAATAGATCTCAACTTCTGAATAGTGGCAACCCTTATTGCATAGATTGGTAATAAGGTTCTCAAAACTTTGCTAACAATGGTGGAGTCATCCATTGTACCTCCTGCACTATTGATGTCTCCAACAACAATTTTAATCCTTATCCCATATTGTTGAATGGTCTCTCCGTCAACCATCTGCATGTCTTCAAACTTTCCTCTAAGGCTTTCTTCCTTAGCTTGCTTCACATGCTCATCATCACCATAGATAGACTCCAGAGTATCCCATACATCTTTGGGATTGTCTTTTTCCTGAACATCTATAAACTCAACATCAGATAGGCTACTGATAAGAGCTTCCATTACTTGCCCATTCTCCTGAATTTCTCTTCTTTGATCATTGGTGAGAGTACTAGTAGGGACAACATAAGTATTCTCAACATAGCTCCAGTGTTGAGCACCCATGCTTTTAATGTATATCTTCATTTTGTCCTTCCATATCTTAAAGTTATCTCTGTTAAACTTAGGACCTTCCCTCTTCATCATTAGAATAGGATCTTTTCCTTGAGCGGTTAAGCTTACAACACAGAGGACCTGGAGGATGCTCTGATACCAATTGATGAATAATGATGAATAGTAACTACTCAATAGATATTGAGAGGGGCGGTGAATCAGTATAGACAAAAACTTCCTTAAACCACTTTGACTGTAAAGACTGCACTAACTGGTAAACAGGATCATAGATCTAAATTAGGGCACTACCAGTAAAACACAGTGAGACTGTGAAACACATAAACCAGTAACACTTAGATCTACATAAAACCTAATAACTCATTTCCACTTCATCCATATGCTTAAAATCTAATATTCAATTTCCACTTCACCCATATGCTTAAACAGGTAATACATCAGAAATATAATGACCACTGGATCAGCATGCATTATTGCTTAACAGAAAACACTAAAACATCACATGAAAAAGCACCACACATGACAGTCATTTTTTACGTGGAAACCCAACTGGGAAAAACCACGGTGGGGATGAATACCCACAAGTTGTTCTTTGAACTCTTCTGAAGTCTACTCTGTTAGGATCCTAGTTCGGTTAAGGACTTTACAATAGGTTCTGCTAGGAACTAATCCTGCTAGGGATCACCCGATTAAGGGATGGCTAAATACCTGGTTAAAGGCTAGAACCATGTTAAAGGTTACCTCACAAGAGGATTTGAAGAACTCAATGATTTTGAGTCACCCTGTTAAAGAATTTACACAAAGCCTGTTAAAGCTACCCAATTAAGGGATTTTCCTATTGCTGAAATGGTTAGAAGTCAACAGGTAAAACACTAATCTGATAACAACACTAAATGCCAAGGTAGATCCACTTTAGTTCCTTTACTTCTGTAATCACACTCTACAAATCTCTACTCACTGCACCGGTCTGGCAAGAACCAAGTATCTCTTCACTTGGATACACACACAAACATTTGCCAACAACTTCACAATGCAAATCATCATTGACCTTATAGACAACAAATAGGTCAGTGGCATAAACCCTAAACCCTAAATATTTAGGTTATCAATACAGTTGATCCAATCCTGACCATTCAATCACATTGCATAGTGTAATCTGATCTTGATAAAATCTCAAGACGTTCTCCACCGTTTGTTCTTTGCCACTTCTGGAAGCTGATAACCCATCATGCACTATCCACAGTTTATTGAGACTTCGCACATTCCCAAGGTAGATAGGATCAATCTTCTTCATGCAAGATCCTCAAGGAAATCCTTCATGCGCACAAGGCTGACGTGGCAACACAATCTGATCTTCATTTCAATGTTAACCCATCACAGGATGTCATTGGTCAAATCACACAGACTTGAAATGCATAAATCGGAAACCCTGGAGCTAAGACTACCAACCGGTAGTCATACCAAATGAAACCCCGATACAAAACTTTCCATATACTAGTTCACTTTTTCACATATACCAATTCACATCATCATACCCATTCTCTTGCCAGTTTGCATACTTCAATATATCGATTCATACTTCAACATATTGACATCAATGACAACATACAATATCATCATGTCATCACACTCTACACATATGCCAACAACCTTATCATTGTAGCTTCGTTGCAAAGTTTTTTGATACGCTTGAATATGTTTGAGGGAATTGATATGTTGTTCATGAAGCATCTCAAGTTGTTGAAGTCTTTGCTCTCTATAGGAATCATCATCCACTATACCCTTAAGAGAGACTACCCTTAAGAGAGACTCTCAAAGAAGGAATTTCTAACTCCAAAGGCATAATGGCATCAACACCATAAATAAGATTACAAGGAGTACAACCCGTAGCAATATGTACACTCGTGTGATAAGCCCACAGAGAATAGGTTAATTGAGTTTGTCAATCCTTACCATGCTTGTTTACAATCTTTCAAAGAATTTGTTCAATTATCCTATTAGAAGACTCATCTTGACCATTTGATTGAGGATAATAAGGTGTAGAAATTTTATGTTGAATATGATATTTCTCGAGAAACTTCTTCACATCCTTATTTTTGAATGACGTTCCATTATCTGAAACTAAGGTGGAAGGTATCCCAAATCGAGAAATGATATTTTTAAAAATGAATTGATAAATTACTTCAGCGGTAGTGGATCTAAGAGGAACGGCTTCCACCCACTTCGTAAAGTAATCAATGATAGTTATAATGAAATTATGTCCTTGAGATTAAGGAGATATTTTACCAACGAGATCCAAACCCCATGTGGAAAAGGGCCAAGATGCTAGCTATGATCGAAGCTCTTGGGCAGGGGCATGAATCAAATTGCTATGTTGCTAACACTGATGACATTGCTTAACAAATACAAAAGAATCTTTTTCCATGGTTTGCTAATAATATCCCATTCAGAGCAATCTATGAACTAAAGACCTACCCCCAAAATGCCCCCTGCAAGCACCTGAATAAGCTTCTTCGAGAGCAATAAGGACCTCAGCCTTGTTTAAGCATCGAAAGAGAAGACCATTATAACCCCTCCTATAGAGAACATTAGAAAGGATAATGTATCTAGCAACCAATTTGCGAACCCTGGCCCTAGTTTTCTTATTCACAGAATCAGGAAAGGTACCATCACTCAAATATCTTATGACATGCGAGTACCATTTGTCAAAATCTATAATGCAACAATATGCTACATTACTAGGGTTATTAGCAATAGCTGAGGAAGTAAGGTTGTGAATAGTGAATTGAAGATCTACCATGGGGTCCTCTAGAGACATAAGAGAGGCGACACATGCCATCGCATCAACATGTCAATTATATTTTTGAGGAATGGGCTCCATGGTGTAAGAATCAAATTTTTGTAACAAGGATAAAGCTAGATCTTTATATTGCGATAATTTGTCTTGTTTAGCTTGATAAACTCCTGTCACTTGTCTTATGATTAGTTGAGAATCTCCAAAAATATGTAGATTCTTCACACTCAACGCCAAGGCTTCTTTAATTCTAGCTATAAGAGATTCCTATTCAGCAATGTTGTTGGTACATAAGAAATTGAGATGATATGATAAAGGAATAGGCTTCTTTTTAGGAGAAATTAAGACCACCCATGCCCCCAATCTTGTACGACACTTAGAACCATCAAAGTACTCATCAACCTCAATGGAAAGAATGTATTCATTGGGGAAAGACTTTGAATTAGGTAGGGAGAAGGGTGAAGGAGCATCAATTGGGATAGGGCCATGGATGAGGAGTATTCTTCTTTGATGAAGAATCATACTTGGGATCTCTGTACTTTTCTGAAAGGGAGAAAGTTGGTTTGATACAAGTGGGTGAACCGTACCAAGTATGTTGCAGATAGTTCTATTAATAAGTATAAGGCACGTCTTGTTGCGAAGGGGTTTTCTGAGGTGGATGATATTTATTACTCTAAGACCTTTTCTCCTATCGCCAAGATGAATTCTATTCGCTTTGTACTTTCACTTGCAGTTTCACAAGGACGGACAATTTTTCAGATGGATGTGAAGAGTGCCTTCTTGCATGGAGACCTTCATGACAATATCTATATGGAACAGCCTCAAGGATTTGTGCAGGATTCCTCTTTGGCTTGTAGACTTTGGTGTTCATTATATGGTCTCAAACAGGCCCCTTGGGCCTGGTATAAGAAGATGGACTCTTTCTTGCTCTCCACACTCTTCACGTGTTGTCATTCTGATCCCACAGTTTATATTCAGCATTAGTGGGATGATATAGTTATCCTTGTGCTATATGTTGATGATCTTATCATTACTGGTAGCTCATCCTCCTTGATTCAAAATATTCAGGGAGCTTTGATGGAGCAGTTTGAGATGACAGGTCTTGGCCTCCTGCACTTTTTTTTTTTGGCCATCAGGTTATTCAGTCTTTTGATGGGATTTCCATGCTTTAGCAAAAGTATGCTCTTGATATTCTTCACCGATTTTACATGCTTTCTTGCAGGCCTGCACCCACACCATTCCAGTCAGGTGTTTTTTTCTTTGCCACTTGTTCTGCACCTTCCATGGATCCTACCTTATACAAGTAGTTGGTTGGCAGTTTGTTGTACCTAACACATACACGCTCAGATATTTCTTTTGTGGTTGGTTTTGTCTCTCGGTTCTCCCATGATCCTCATGAGAGCCATTGGCAAGCAACCAAACATATTTTGAGGTACATTCGGGGCACTACACAGTTTGGCAATCACTATACTTCAAGATCCCCTCACATTGTTGGCTTCACTGACTTAGATTGGGCTAGTGATGCTCATGATCGGAAGTCTACTTCTGGCTTTGTTTCTGCCTTGGTTTTGGCCCCATCATATGGTCTTGCAAGAAGCAGTCTGCTATTGCATTATCATCTATAGAGGCTAAGTATCAAGCAGCGGTGTTAGCTAGTCAAGAGATTTTATGGCTTCAACAGTTGATGACTAAGTTTGGGTTCCCTCCTGATAGTCTCGCTATTCTTTGGTGTGACAATCAAAGTTCCATTCACATTTCCCACAACCCAGTGGAGCACCAGAGGACTAAACATATTGAGATTAACATGCACTTCACTGAACAATTGATTCAAGATGGATTTCTCATCTTGGAGTATATTCCTACAAAGGAGCAGGTTGTTGACATCTTCACTAAACCTTTTGCATCTCCGCACTACCTTCAGTTGCACTCTATGCTTGGGGTGAAGGAAGTTGTCCTTGGGGGCTCTCATTGAGGCCTTCCTTCATGTTCTTTTAGCATGCTTTTCTCATCTCTTTTTGGAGTAGAGTTTTTCCCATGGGGTTTTCTCTATTTCTCTGGTTCATAGAGATTTGGTTGTGATTGGGTACCTCATCAGGCTTTGTTGTCGGGACCCAAATTTGCCTTCATCATGTAGTTGCATTTTTTTCTTCATGCTTTTAGTTTTTTATCTACTCCCTAAGTTCATCTTAAGGGGGGGTGTTAGAGTTATCTTGTATTAACTAATAATTATTTATTTAATTATTAGTCTATTATACTCTACGCTTAAGCTAAACTTAGGCATTTAATAATATGGTAGGTAATTATTAAATACACTTTATCCCTTTAGGGTTTCTTTAGGGTTGCATATCTTTAGGGTTGCATATTCTCCTTTTATAAGGATTGTATTGTACTTTTTTATTTAATTCCCTCTCTGAATGATAATCTTTTTCTTCAAAGTCATTATATATTTTTTGTCTTCATTCTTCTCTTCTGATAGGTATTTTTCTTGCAGGTGTTCTTGGGATCTCTAAAGTTGTATTTCTCAACTTCTTCAATAACTTTATGAATAGAAAAAGTACTTGAAAACAAACACCCAAAACAAAAATTGTATTCTTTATTCCTTCCCTAATAAAAAATACTAGAAAAATATTTATCTATTAGCTAAATTCTCATGCTTTATAATTATTGCCAATATAATATATAATTGATATAACATCTAATTTTAATTTAAAAAAACACATCTTATCATAAATTTTTAGTAAAAAGTACACATCAACAATCTAAGTTAGCACATGGCACTAAAGCCTTAACCCACTTGAAATATAATAATAATAAAGATCAAATCACAAAGGGCTTTGATTATTGTAGCTTTTAAGCACACTAAATATTTTGTTATTAAATTTTGGAAATGTAGCTTTAATAAAAGGTCCATATTCAAATGCAAGACAAAATGTTTTTGGAACCAAATTCAATACGGTCTACGTCTAATGGAGGTAATCCAAACCCTTCTCCCCACTCAAAGTGCTCAAAATATCTTTGGAATTATTTGCAACCAAATAAATTTATAAAAATATTTACAATATTAAATATCTTTGGAATAATTTCCAAAGAATAATTTTTTTAACTTATTTATAATATTAAAAGTAGTAATTTGATTAGTCAAGGGTATAATTGATGAGATAATAACATATTTTTTAATTATATCATTTCTTAAATTAAAAAAAATTTCAAAGCTAATTTAATAAATAGGGATAGGATCATGATTATGTTTATCTTTAGTAATGGATATATCTCATTCTTTTAATTCTTAATAAAAAAGTATTAGCATAGAGTCATGTTTCATTGTATTGTAAAATGATTTGGATTTGAGATAAAGTCACTCAAACGAAATGAATGAATAAATACATATTATATGTTGGCATTGGGTTGTCATTGATCTCTACCAATATTGTTGTCATTCATGTCAATCGATATAGCAGGTTACCGATATAGCTTGTCACCGGTAAGAAGAGGATGTCAACCGAAACTATGGTCATTGGAGTCACTGGTATACAAGTTAGTATTGGAGACATAAGTTGGGATGTTGACAGGTGAATAGGCATTGGAGACAGTTGGCGTTTTGGGATGTTGATCGATGAATAGGCATTGGAGACAGTTGGCATTATAGCAATTCCAACCGGTGAGTGATGTGTTGGCACTGTATGGTTTCCAACCAACAAGCATGTGACTGGTAAGAAAGCAAGGTTGAGAAAATGGAGAAAGTGCAGACAACTGGTATGTAGCTTGATGTCATACAATAGGACTCCCACCGGATGAAGAGGTTCTCACAGGATGAAGATATGATCGACAGAGTTTCGACTGGTGCAAGTTAGTAAGGTAGACAAAGGGGACATCTATCAAGTTATGTGTCTAGTTGAAGATATGTTTTCTCAGTTTCAGTAAAGTCATATCAGTGCAATACTAGAAGCAAAATGAGTGACAAGGATCCACTCCCATCAGGTGATTGGAAGGTTTAGTGCTTTGGTTCATCTACTCTCACTATTAAGTGACAATGCTCTGAGATAAGACATAAAAGTTAAAGGTAGGTGATTGAAGGCTTATACTAGATGACCATAGTGGAACATGAGGAAGCCTCTAGTATGTGAAACTAGAGATGTGCACTAGATCAACAAGAGTAATTATGATGAGCTACCAAGACAGAAGAAGAAGAAGAGTAAGAAGTGATGGGTTTGTCACTTTGACAAACCGGTTGAGGTGAGATCTGAGCTAATGAAGGAGAAGGAAAAGCTTAGCAATTGCAGACAGTGATCTACTCTGAGATGTTGATGTGAACTAGAATGCAGATGTAGGTTGATGCATGATAGTTGAAGTTTGATGGCATGGTATCATCAAATTTATTACCGATATGCAAGCATATGCATTATCAATCGGTAAGTAGGATAACCAGTAAGTGAGAAAAAAATACAAATTGAAGAGCTCTCATCACATGAAGTTATGCATGGTGACCCACTTTGGGTACATGCTATGATTGACAAAGTTGGTGATCAGGATGATATGATCCCACCGGCAGAATGGGTGACTGCATGGTTTGAAGGTTGACCAGTTAGTGTATAACCAACAAGGTGAGATGAATCAGTAGGTATACCCCGGTTATGTGTTGTGATCAATGACCATGCATGAATAGAAATAGGGAGCTAAGATGGATGTCGACAAAGAAGACACATTGACTCTAGGTTTCAAACATGCAATGGTTAGTGAAGTGTAAGTCAGTGAGGTAGTTGCCAACTGAGACTGCATTTAATGTCAACCCCAAAAATCATGGGTGCATTGGGGCTCAATGTAGATTGAAGATCAAAGGGATGCAGTGGTCAATGAAGGACGTCCAGTTGCAAATCTGATTCAGAACAGGAAACAAAGAGATCATTTATTGTGATTGATAGAAGCAGGTAGATGATCAGTTTGTCATGTTTGCTAAATATAGAAAACATGTATTGGAAGAAAAGAGATGCTGATGTCATCTAGTTTGTGGCAGGTTGTGAATCTCAGAGATCATATCGTAACCGATTTTATTTTCCTTGTGGTTGGGGAAGGAAACCCTAGCATGCCAAGTTTGAAGTTATGTTTTGAAGGGAAGAGTGATGGATAAATAAGTAGGCAAAAGATTGAAATTGATTGATGCTTCTAAATGATGAGGTGCCAAATATTGAAGATCGGAGTGTGAGAGTGCAACAAAGAGTTGACAAGTCAAAGTGTTGAAGAGAAAAGACATTGAAGCGACTGTGTTCTTGAAGAGTATAACCGACAAAGAGGGGTTTAACTAGCAAGGTTAGGGCAGCCGATAGATTGTCACTGAGCTTGACAGTGGTGTGAATTGGTAGTGTTAGAATTGGTAAGAAGGCAACTACAATGAGAAAAGGAGAGCAGAGAGAGTGAGAAGAGGTCAAACATGGGAAAGGCTGAGTAGCAGAAGATTTTGAGAGGTTGAGAAGAGTAACGGTAGTGACAAGAGGAAGTGGGGCAGATAAAAGTAAACTAATAGAGAAGAGGTAGAGGTTGAACCAGTAAGGTTGTAGAAGAGAGTGAAGTGGAGAAGGATCAGTGTGAGCAGAGAACTGCCAGAGAATAGAGCAGAGGAAGATTGGTTGAGAAGATTTGAACTGGTAGAGTGATTTGATTGTGAGAGGTTACAAAATTCATTTGTAACCGGGTTATAACTATTGTATTGTTTGTAATCATTGTGATCACTAAGTTGGTGCTCGGTGTAGGGGTTGGTTCTCCTTGGGTTGGTGCCCTAAATCAGTAGGGGTTGGTGCTCCTTAGGTTGGTACCCTAAATCAGGGGTTGGTGCTTCTTGGGTTTGTTCCCTAAATCAGGGGTTGGTGCCCTAAACATTGTAATACAATTGTTCATTGTGAGGTTGGATTGGAGCAATAGACTCTAGCAACATTTCTCACTGAGGTTTTTCCCATATTGGGTTTTCCTCATATATCCGGTGTTGTGTGATGTATCCTCGTGTGTACTTGCATAATGTTCTCTTCCCTTATCTCATTGGTATGTCCTCTTGGACTTAGATATGTTAACTGGCATTCACATTTAGGTTTAAAAGGCTTAAGATTGGAAACCACTGATTCACACTCCTCTCAGTGGTATTTTGTGTTCTACAATTGGTATCAGAGCCTAGGTTCTCGGTTAGATAAGCTTTCTCCAGCTTGGGTAGATTCTGGTGTGTGAACACAATGGTGAATTTTGAGTCAATCCCTACTCCAATGTTTATGGTTCAAACTATTCCATTTGGAGTTGTAGAATGGAATTTTGCCTGTCCTCTTTAGGTTATGATGTCTGGATGTTAGTTGTTAATGGTCTCTCTAGTTTGGTTAGTCCTCCCACCAGTCCTAATGCAGAAAGAAGATATGAATGCAATGTTGAAGCAATGAAGGTCATATTCAGTGGACTCTCTGGTGATGTTTCTTCATAGGTGGACAAGTTTAAGTCTGCAAAGAGTTTGTTGGACAGATTGAAGACACTTTATGGGAATGAACCTAGCACTGTAGAACCGATTTGTGAGAGCAAGATTAGAATAAACACATGTACAAATGATAAATCTAGTTCAGTTAGCAGCTGCAACAATGATGAAGAGGAAACTTGTCTCTTCACAGCCCAAGAGACATAAAGTGAGATGCACACACCAAGAAAAGATAAAATAGATTAGTCCTACCAACAAGATTTGTTTAGCAGTGATGAAAAAGAAGATGAAGTCGAGGTTGATCTTGAAGGAGAGCTTGTGAGTGCACTCGAAGAACTTAGCAGAATAAGAAAAGAATATAAGATGTTCAAGAATGTTGCTATTGTGGAACAAGACCAATTGTTCAAAAGTCTTCAAGAATCAAAGTCAACCATTGCCAATCTGAAAGCACAAGTGGATGATGCAAAAAGGGTGGGTGTAGAATCAAAATTAGATTTGCATATAAAGAAGTGAAGGTGCAAAGATTTAGAATTAGAGCTAGAAGCTAAGGATAAAGTGTATCAACAACTAAAAGATGAAATGGAGAATCTCAGGAAAGACCTTGAGAAGTGTCAAGATGAGCTCAAGGTGAGGATCTAATTTGATAGCATCTTTGAAGCCTTGGACAAAATATTGAAGAAACAAAAACACTCCAAGGATACCAAAGGATTAGGTCTTGATGTCAACATGTGATCCACAAGCAAGGGTATCTCCAACAAAGACATTCAATTTGTCTCCTCAAGTGGAAATGACAAAGGACGGACCTTCACTGTCAGAAATACTCCTGGGAAGAAGATAGACCTAACTACAACCGATGAAGACATGAGGATGAAGACTGGTGCTGCAAGGAGGAACAATTTTGATCTAAAAGGCAAAGGTAAGCTAATAGAAGATGACCTCGTCAGAAATAAGAACATGAGAAAACAATCAAGGAGACCTCTTGTCGGTGGAAGACAAAGAAATGCTTCTGCTCATAAGTCAAGACAAGTGTGGAAAAGGAAAGGATCAGATGAAAGGACTGTGGAAACCGGACAGCTCAAGAACAATCCCCGGAGAAGTAAAAAAGGAGAAAACAAGCCGGTAAGATCTCCACATGCTTGGCAAAATAAATTTGTAAGTAATAAGCCCTCCTTCTCTGGTTATTTCTTTTCATGTAAAGGATATGGCCATAGAGAAGATGAATGCAAAATGAGGTCTAGGAATAGACAAAAATGTTTTTCCTAGGAACAACAACTTTGTTTGTCAAATATGTAATGGTTTTTCCCATAGAAGTCATGAGTGTAAAAAGAAGAATCTTCAGACATATGGCAACCCTTCCACCTGTAGACACCTAAAATTAACATTTAATTAATTTAAACTTGTCAACATAATTATTTGATTTAATTGTGTTAGTTAAATCTAATTTAATTAATCCTGTCACTACTATCCAATAATTAATTTATCAAACAAATTAGTTATTTCCCTATTCTTCTAAAGTATCTCCAATAATTATTTCCTCTAAATCCACTCAGTTAATTAATTTTAATTAATTAACCTAGTCATGTGACTCCTACAAATCACTTTTCCTAATCCCCACTCAACCTAATTAATCCATCTAGAATATCTCATAACCATGCTTATCAATATCCTTCAATTTTATATTCCCACTCATGTCACATCAATCTTGAACCTCTCAAAGAAATTTAAATTTGTTTGAATCCCCCTATGCATCCTCATTTTGAAATTCAAATTTCCTTCTAAAATCAATCTCAACCCTCCATAAGAAAATCAATCTTGGCCCTTCATTGGCCTCCTCCAATCTATAAAGTGGAGGATCATTTCCTCACAAACGGATACACTTCTGATAGCATTCTCATGATACCCATTTCTCTTCTATCTTCCTCCTATCATGCCCTCATAATGCCCAAATATCCTCTCATCTAATCCAATTCATCTCATTCATCGTCATCATCCAAATCCAATCCAAACATAATCTTGTTGAGAAAAGGAGAGCAATTCACGTCCACATCAAGCAAGGAGCACATCAAGTGGAGCATCAAAAGGGCACATCTTCCACTTCATCAAGCTCAATCCGAGGGAGAGGTGAAAGACAAGGTATAAAGTTGGTTGTTTGCATTTTTATTGTGTCTTCTTTGATTTCTTTGCATTCTAACATCCTTTGTCCCTTCATTCTTCTTTCATCTTTTTTCCCTCTTCATTCTGGCATGCCCGGTGGGACCCACGTCCCTAGAATTTAATCTTTTTTGGAGTTTTTGTATTTTTTATCACAGGTGTCAGAACAACGTGAGCTACTGCAAACAGAACAACGTGAGCTACTGCAAACTAGCGCAACCACCACGGGATCAATGCAAGCACTACAGACTTTGGTACGTGTGCACATGCTTTAGCGCGTGGGATTAGAGTTTGAAAATTTAACCCACCATTTTGTAGGTCTATAGATTAGCGCGAGCGCCGCGGGAACAACACGTCCACCTGCAACATCATCTCATTCACTCTCCTCTCTTCTATTCTTCCACCTTATGTTTTTATTCCAGAATTAGTACTTAAAAACACACTAAAAAGGCAAAAAAACTTTAAAAAAAAAAAAATTGGTTAATTTTTGTGTCTATCTTTTTTATTTCGGAAGTGCTGCTTCAACGTGAGCACTCTGCGAATGGCGTGGGTGCTCTGGCAGAATCCCACCCATTTTTTAATTTTCAAAATTTCAATTTTTTGTAGTGCTAACTTGCTTCAACGTGAGTGCATGCACTTCAACGTGACCGCCATCAGAACAACACGTCTGCCTCATGTATATTTTGCAATTTTTTTTAATTTTGTACTTTCCTGCATTTTCTCATTTTTCTCTTTTTAGACCCCTTGCAGCTCGTACGCAGGCATTTCATTGCCTACACAAGTGCTTCAGCGCTAGTGTCTGCAGAATAGCATGAGCATTGTTTTTTGCAGATTTTTGTCTATTAATCAAATTTTTGAGTTTTACAGGTCCTACCTAAGTGATCCAAGACATGATAAAAACTAATAATCTGATATTTTGCAAGTTGCCTAAGGAAATCCAACCAAATATTATGTTTTTCTTAATCTTTTTATTCTAAGCACCTAGATCTAATTAGGGGTAAAATAACTTTCTTTTTGTGTTTGAGGAAAGTGTGGAGGTAGGAGAGTATGCTCTTGTCTACATAGACAATCACAAATCCACACTCTCAAATCTTTTCTTATTTGCTTGCATGCTTTTACCTTTAGTGGGCCTGTCCTCTCGATTTGGTGAGAGGGGAACAACCCAAGTGAGTACGGCTAAAATCCAAGCATTCCAACTCACTATAATAAATAGGCCTCTTGGGATGAAGATTTCATAAGACAAAGCTATTTGAGCACTCTCATATTGAGCACTTTGTAGGGCCCCTTGAAGTCTAAATCATGCTTGTGTGACTACATCTTGCTTAGTACTTTGTAGGGCTATAGGCCTCAATCACGCTTGCGTGACTAAAAGGAGTAGTCTTCGAATGAAAATCCATACTAAAAACCCTAGGAATAGAAACCACCTGGTTCACCTCCAAAACATAGATAATCTTTGTGCAAGGGAGATAGTAACTTCCCCAAGAGACTTGCCATTTCATACCCCCATTAGTGTTTAGAGTCAGCTAATACGGCGTTGAGAATCCATTGCGTGAGACTCAACGGTCGTATTCTAATTAGCTATTGGGTGTGTACCTGAGTCAACAAGCAAAGATTTTCCTCCTCATCCAACTTCCTAGGATATCACATTGTGTTTGGATTCTCTATGTGCATTAGTGGCCAATGTGTATTCCTTGCTTGATATCTCTTGCCAAGTTCATCATTCCTCCAACCAATCAATCCTCCCTCTTCAAAAAAATCCCTAATCCATTTCAATCTATCCAAGCAATTCTCCAATCCCAAATCCACTCTCATCCATTTAAAAAATCATCCTTCCTTAACCAACATTTTTGTCCAAATCATTCATCCGACTTTGGGTAGCCTTCCCCTTTATTCTTCCTATTATCTATCCGTTCTTCCATAATCATTCTCCCTCTAATCCAATCAAATCTCCAAAATTCCAATCAATCAAAGCAATTCATCTTTCTAATCTGGTTATCCAATCCCTCATCAATCAATCATCCAATCCAATCCAATCCAATCCAATCTAATCCAATCAAGTCTTAATCCAAGGACCAATCAAATCAAATCAAATCATAATCCAAGGACCAATCCAATCAAATCAAGTCCAATCCAAACCAAATCCAATCAAAATCCAATCAAATTCAACCCATCATCATTAGAAGCCAAGTCCTAATCCTTCATTCTTAACACGGCTACGTAGAATTTCAAATCTTGGTATGAGAAGATGTTCATGGAAGTTCACGAACCACCTCAACCTTCCTACCAAGTCAATCCCATAATCTGTCATCCACCTATCATAGCTTCATCAATCCCACCTCAACATATTGCACCTAATCCCAATCTGTATTATATCTCTTACCCTTCCTCTACCTTTGACAAGGGAAATCCATCTTATTCCCCATCCGTATCTCCATATGGAAGAGATAATATAATGTATGAGAGACAAAGTTTTGCATGGAACAAAAGGAGAAGTGTTCTTGCAAGATCAAGAAATCTACTAGTTCTAGTAGCCGGTTACAACAGCATTATCAAGAGAGGAAGATCAAACCGGTTTGATGGAAGGTCCTCCAATCATTTGTTTGATAGGAACACAGTATGCTACTACAACAATGTTCTTGGTCATACTACAAAATCTTGTAGTGTAAGGGCTAATCAGCAAAAGAAGGTAAGACCTACTCCAAAGACTGTAAATGAGAAAAGGAGTGAGTTCAAGCAAGTAGGGAGGAAGAAGGAATAAAATACAACCATGGGCAAGCATTGTGTATCCAATGCATAGGTTATATCTCCTAAGGCTTAAGGGATATGCAGGACCTTAGGGGGAGCTACATGTTGATCACATCATTCACCCCCATAGTGAAAAGGACAAATGTAAGAAAAAGCTGCTACCAGTACAAGGAAGAAGATGAAATCACAATGTGTGTAGTTACTGCCTTAGCTACACATCTGCATATGTGAGATAGATTAATGCTGCATGTGTCAATGGATGGTTCAAATTACAATTCGAATCAGAGGCACTTGACACAAGAAGATAGAGGCTAATGGACAAAGTGTTCTGGTATAAATATTGGACCGGTATGGTAAACCAATATGTATAGTATATTACCAATATGGTTGTTAACCAGAATGGTAGATTATATTCATTGCAATGACTCTGGTGGCGTGGATTGAGGAAATTATGTTTCACATGATATTGGAGAAGACTTGAATGACAATGTGTTGGTTTGGTAGCTGACCTTATATGGATGCATCATTTTAATTTAACTGCTTGGATAGTTGACATGATGGTGGTGTGGTTTGGCATTGTGGTCATGTAAGATCATGCCATAAGCCATGATGGATGTCATGGAGTTGGAAGATCATTAGTAGATCACATATACTCCGCTCTACCGGTACAAGGTGCAGATTGGAGCCCCCAGTTAGGACCTGACAAGCAAAGAAGACCTAAGATCTATGGTTCAGGGGGATTTCACAGCTTTACATCCCTTGATTTTTTGAACCATATGATGGCCAAAGAGGGAGAGTTACCTGCATATGGGGAGATTATACATCTGGTATTAGTGTCAGCATCAACAATTGGTATCAGCAAAATGGTGTCAAAATAACTTTTTGCATATCAAAGGGGAGAAGATGCAGTTTGACCGATAGGTAAGTGAAATTCACTGACACACTTTTCTACAATTGGTATCAGACTAGTATATACAATTGGTGTCAGATGGTGTCTAAGACCTCTATCTCAAGTGTTGCTAGATAAGAGGATGTAGAGTATAATGGTCAAAGGGGGGAGAAGCAACCGGTAGAAAGTTCTGTCAGTTTCCTTTGCCATTGTTGTGAAAGGGGGAGAGGAAAACAATAGTATACCAGATACTACATGTGTTGACATTAATGCCAAAGGGGGAGATTGTTGGTATTGGGCTGCATTGATGTCTACTGGTATTGTTGTCATTGATGTCTACCGATATAGCTTGCCAGTAGTAAGAAGAGGATGTCAACTAAAATTGTGGTCATCGGAGTCATCGGTATACAAGTTAGTGTTGGAGGCATAAGTTGGATGTTGACCAGTGAATGGGCATTAGAGACAATTGGCATTATAGCAATGCCAACCGGTGATCAATGATGTGTTGGAAGTGTATGGTTTCCAACCAGAAAGCATGTTACCAGTAAGAAATCAAGGTTGAGCAAATGGAGAAAGTGTAGGCAACCGGTATGCAATTTGATGTCATATAATAGGACTCCCATCGGATGAAGAGGTTATCACAAGATGAAGATATGACCAACAGAGTTTGGGCTACTGCAAGTTAGTATGGTAGACAAAGGGGATGTCTACTAGGTTATGTGTCTAGTTGAAGATATGTTTGTTTAGTTTCAGTAAATTCATATCAGTGCAATACTGGAAGTAGAATGAGTGACAAGGATCCACTCCCACTGGGTGATTGGCAAGTTTAGTGCATTCGTTCATCTACTCCCATTGGTAAGTGACAATTCTCTGGGATAAGACATAGAAGTTAAAGGTAGGTTATTGAAGGCTTCTATCGGATGACCATAGTGGAACATTAGGAAGCCTCCAGCATGTGAAACCAGAGATGTGCACCGAATCAACAAGAGTAAGTATGATGAGCTATCGGGACAAAAGAAGAAGAAGAGTAAGAAGTGATGGGTTTCTCACTTTGACAAACCAGTTGAGGTGAGATCCAAGCTAATGAAGGAGAAAGAAAAGCTTAGCATTTGCAAACACGGATCTACTATGAGATGTTGATGTCAACCGGAATGCAAATGTAGGTTGATGCATGACAATTGAAGTTTGATGGGATGGTGTCTTCAAGGTTATTACCAGTATGCAAGAAGATGCATTATCAACCAGTAAGTAGGACAACCAGTAAGCGAGAAAAAGATAAAAAGTGAAGAGATCTCATCAGATGAAGTTATGCATGGTGACCCACTTTGGGTAAATGTTGTGATTAACAATGTCGGTGATCGGGTTGATATGATCCCACTGACACAATAGGTGACTGCATCGTTTGAAGGTTGACTAGTTAGTGTATAACCGACAAGGTGAGATGAACCGATAGGTATATCTCGATTATGTGTTGTGGTCAGTGACCAGGCCTGAATCGAATAGGGAGTTGAGGTGGATGCCAAAAAAGAAGACACATGGACTCCAGGTGTCAAATGTGCAGTGGTCAGTGAAGTGTGAGTTGGTGAGGTAGTTGTCAACTGAGTTTGCATTTAATGTCAGCGTCAAAAATCATGGGTGAATTACAGAGGTTTGTGGCTCGATGCAAACTAAAGATCATTTGGATGTAGTGGTTGATGAAGGACGTCCCATTGTAGATCTGATTTGGAATAGGAAACAAAGAGATCATTTATTGTGATTGATATAAGCAGGTTGATGATCAGTTTATCGTGTTTGCTAAATATAAAAAATGTGTATTGGAAGAAAAGAAATGGTGATGTCATCTGGTTTGTGGCAGGTTGTGAATCTTGGAGATCAGATCAGATCTGATCTGATTTGCCTCATGGTTGGTGAAGGAAACCCTAGCGTGCCAAGTTTGAAGTTATGTTTTGGCAGGAAGACTGATGGATAAATAGGCAGGCAAAAAATTGAAATTAATCGATGCTGCTAGATGATGAGGTGTCAGATATTGAAGATCTGAGTGTGGGAGTGCAACAAAGAGTTGATCAATCAGAGTGTTAAAGAGAAAAGACATTGAAGCAACTAAGTGCTCGAAGAGTAAACCTGACAAAGAGGGATTTAACCAGCAAGGTTAAGGCAACTGGTAGATTGTCATTGAGCTTGACAGTGGTGTGAATTGGTAGTGATAGAACTGGTAAGAAGGCAGTTGTAGTGAGAAAAGGAGAGCAAAGAGAGAGTGAGAAAAGATCATACATGGCAGAGGCTGAGTAGCAAAAGATTTAGAGAGGTTGAGCTGAGTACTAATAGTGACAAGAGGTAGTGGGTCAGAGAAAAGTAAACTGACAGAGAAGAGGTAGAGGTTGAACCGGTAAGGTTGTAGCAGAGAGTGAAGTAGAGAAGGATCAATGTGAGCAGAGAACCGATAGAGAACGGAGCAAAGGAAGACTAGTTGAGAAAAGTTGAACCGATAGAGTGATTTGATTGTGAGAGGTTACAAAATTATTTTGTAACCAGGTTATAACTATTGTATTGTTTTTAATCATTATGATCACTGAGTTGGTACTCGATGTAGGGGTTGGTGCTCCTTAGGTTGGTGCCCTAAATCAACAAGGGTTGGTGCTCCTTGGATTGGTGCCCTAAATTAGGGGTTGGTGCTCCTTGGTTTGGTGTCCTAAACATTGTAATATAGTTGTGCATTGTGAGGCTGGATTGGAGCAGTAGACTCCAACAACATTTTTCACCAAGGTTTTTCCCATATTGGGTTTTCCTCGTATATTCGGTGTTGTGTGATGTATCCTCATGTGTGCTTGGATAATTTTCTCTTCCCTTATCTCATCGGTATGTCCTCTTGGCCTTTGATATGTTAACCGGTATTCAAATTTAGGTTTAAAAGGGTTAAGATTGGAAACCACTTATTCAGCCCCCCTCTCAGTGGCATCTTGTGTTCTACATTAGATTAATATAAAATATTTTAACAATAATAATAAAATATAGTTTACTTTAACAATCATCTAGAAAAAAATTTAAGTGGGCTTTATCTTGGGGAAGCTCCATAGTAAAGTGTGCTTGATTCAAAGTATTATTGGAATGGATTACCTTCTATTAGAATGAGTGTGAAGTAGACTATTCAGTTTATGAGAGATGGGTTGGCTCAACTATGTCCCTCATTTCCTTTTTCAAATATCATAACCGATAACTTCTGATTTAGACATATATTTGTATTTTTCTATAAAAAAGAAATTGAAAGGCCAATCTCTAATTTAACAATAAACAAGGATATAATTAAAGTGGGTTTGATCTTGAGAGAAACTCCATAGAAAAACATGCTTAATTTTTAGTATTAGGATGGGTGACCTTTTGATAAAATAATTATTAGTTAGAACATTTTTATTTATGAAAGTAGAAGTGAAGATTGATACCTAACCTTATGATGTTAATATTAGTGTCGAGAATCTTGATCAATGGATCTCATGAGTGGAGGTTTACTTAATCCTTTAAAAGAGGTCTTCAAATCAAAAAATATATTTTATAATGTTAAAATTATTTATACATAGTCTTACATGCTATTAGAGTTATACACACTCTTGGAGATTTTAAGAAGTTGCACTAAACACCAAGTTGAAGATTTCTAATTAGTTGTTGCTTCATAAGCAATTATACCCTAATTATAAAGAGACTAGTACAACTTGCAAGGGTTTTCATGGATCACAAGGTCCTCATAAAATTACTATGAGGGATTTTTGGAAACATCAAGAGAATTTTTGTTGTGGAAAATTCATAGGATATTTATAAGACATGTGTCCACTTGGCCATTACCTTGAGTTGGATAAGAAGGTAGCTCTACCTACATGCATACATAATAAGGTGGAAAGAAACAACAAAGTGGTGGGAATAATGGAGATTTTAGCAAGGACGATATAATAAGGCGAATATTACTCTACAATGAGAAATGTAAGGAGAATCTAGAGTGTTCCCATCATGGTATAGATAGATATATCAAGGATATGTGTTAGACATTGCATACAAAATTGATACCTTATTGGTTTAAGAGGGGGAACATGATAAGAGCACTTCTTATGGCTCAAGAAAAGTTGAATATATTGAATGCAAATCTTAATTATGTGATATTTTTTCTTGTGCTACTCTTTGCAAGGGTGTTTACGATGATGACCAGTGTTAGCTCACATGATGGAAAGGAGATCAATCAAATTTATTGTACCAAAGTCCAAGTGAGAGGTAAGAAGGTCAATACCAAGTTTAATTTTCATGTTCACAAATAAACCTTCTCTCTTATATGTAAGTTATCAAACTTGGCTTGGAAATGGTAGAGTATCCATGTTGATATAAGGTGGCAATGACATGTAGTAGAAATGGTCGTGACCATACAATGTATGTTGTCTTTTGGATTCACTATTGATTTTAAGGTTGTAGTGTATGTAGATAACATCCCATTCAATGTTTATCATATCATCTTTGGGGATCCATATCTTAACCAAAGAGATGTTATCTAATATAAGAGGAAGAATTAGTATTTTTCATCTTTATGTTGGAAATTATTAAGTCATGCAAATGAAATAGTTATCCTTTAAAAGTAATTTAAGGTTAGTAGGGAAAAGATGGTTTGTTATAACAAAGAGTAGTAAGGAGGACAATAAGTGCATCAAGTCAACTAGAGATATGTGTCAAGCTTTGGGTAATGTTTTTCTTGTGGTGCAAGGCAAGCCAACAACTTTGTAGAATGAAGGATTTATCAACCCTTTTCCATTGAATATCTGTAACTTTTGAAAACCCATATCCTCCTACTATGGGAGATAAAAACTTTGGTCAAGTTGAAGGATCGTCAAAGGTCTTATTTACCATTATCAATCTTTCAATAATTGTATACATTGACTTCATGGACTTTGTCAATTATTGTGATCTAGGTTGCAAGAGTGCATGTGATGATGTCTAAAAAATGTCTAGGATGGTATAGGACATCTATTAAATAAAGTTATGAAACTCAAAATTACTTAGAAAACTGGTTTTGGCCAAATCAACAATTTGTGCATGAGGCTACAATCTAATTATTGAAATAATTTGATAAATATAATGAGGATCTCACTAACTACTGTGATTATGTAAGATTGCACCAAAAAAATGTGATTATTAGTCTAATGAAGGCGAAAAAACACACATTATTATGCAAATAGAAACATGGAATATGAAGGGTTGAAATGTTTCAAATCCAATTTATCATGGTTGATCTTTCACTCTTAATGTGTGGGAGGTTATTGGAGACTCATATCATTCTTATTAAGGAAGGTAAATGTTTCAACATTAAATAATTTGAAATCCTCATCAAAAACCTTCTTGTGTTCATTCTTCCATGATTTTGTTGTGAAAGAGTATGGTTTTGGAAATTTTGAGATTGATTGCAAGTGTTATGAGCTCTTGAGCTCTATATATGCTATATGGGCATTATATCACTTGTAAAAATACAAATATATAATGATATGAGGAGCTTTTCTCACTCTTACTAGATTTTTAACTTTGTTTCAATCTTTCTCTAACTATAATGCATGTTTTAACCATGCTATGTCTTACTGCAATTTTTTTAGTTTCATTATAGTTTGTTATCTATTTTATCAAAGAGATTATAGGTTTTACTATTGCTATTGGTGAAGACATTATTAAACATTGATTTAGGATTTTTTTAAGTGATATTCACTGCCAATAAACACATGAAAGGAGTATTCTCCCTGTTTACAAATCACTAATTCATCTAATATCAATGTTTGAGAAAAAGGATTTTTTTAAGTGATATTCACTACCAATAAACACATGAAAGGAGTATTCTCCTTGTTTACAAATCACTAATTCATCTAATATCAATGTTTGAGAAAAAGTTGACGACAAAACTTCCACTTTATCTATTTTATATCAAATTTAAATAAATTAGAAATATAATCATTTTTGCTCTTCTACAACTTTACATTAATATTTAGTATATAATATAAGCTAATAAAACAACAAATTAAATGACCTTTATAATTATTTCACCTCTTAAAATTTAATGTAATAACATTATGAATAGAAAAAATACTTTAAAACAAATACCAAACAATAATTGTATTCTTTATTCCTTCCCTAATAATAAATACTTACAACAACAAAAAAAATTGTAACTTTTGGCCTCTTTTATCCTGTATGGTTTATTCTCGGCCACTGATTGTGGAAGCTTTATTGTAACTCGGGTGGCAGTCGTTAAGTGCCCTACCACCTTTTTGTAATCTCTTCTTATTATAGTTAATATATTATAAGCCTTGGCCTTTTGCCAAAAAAAAGAAGAAATAAATACTTACAAAAATGTTTATCTATTAGCCAAATTCTCATGCTTTATAATTATTGTCAATATAAAATATATAATTGATATAAAATCTAATCATAAATCTTTTTCTAATTTTTCTCAACATCTTATCATAAATCTTTAGTAAAAAGTACACATCAACACTCCAATTCAACACATGGTACTAAAGCCTTAACCCACTTAAAATATAATAATAATAAAGATCAAATCACAAAGGGCTTTAATTATTCTATCTTTTAAGCACTCTAAATATTTTGTTATTAAATCTTGGAAATGTAGCTTTAATTAAAGGTCCAAATTCAAATGCGAAGACAAAATGTTTTTGGAACCAAATTCAATACGGTCTTACGTCTAATGCTGGTAATTCAAACCCTTCTCCCCACTCCAAGTGCTCAAAATATCTTTGGAATTATTTGCAACCAAATAAATTTATAAAAAGATTTGAAATATTAAATATCTTTGGAATTATTTCCCCTTGAATAATTTTTTTAACTTATTTAAAATATTAAAGCTGTAATTCTATTAATATAATCGATAAGATAATAATATTTTTTAATTATATCATTCATTAAATTATATATTTTTTTAAAGGTAATTCAATAGAGATGGCTCGTGATTATGTCTTTAGTGATAGATATATCTTTTTTTTTAATTCTTAATTAAAAAATTATTAGCATAGAGTCGTGCTTCATATTAGATTGCAAAAAGATTTGGATTTGAGATAAAGACCCTCAAACAAAATGAATTAATAAATAAATATTATGTTTATATAAAATAGTTTAGCAATAATAAAATTTATAGTTTGTTTTAACAATCATCTAGAATAAAATTGCATCACTTGAGATGGTCTAGTGGTGTTGAACTTGTGTTTTTGAAAGAAAGGTCACAAGTTCAAATCCCAAAGGGAGTAGGGTATGTACACCTTAACGGCTTCGGCCTATTACTAATAATCTTGAGGGAAGTTTCGTAGTATTGGAATGAATGCCCTTTTACTAGAATGAGTGCGAAGTAGACTATTCATGTTTATGAAAGAAGTATTTCCTTTTTTGAATAGCATAGCCAAAAGATAACTTTTGATTTAGACATATATTTGTATTTTTTTATTAAACGAAATTGAAACGCTTATCTCTAATTTATCAATAAACAAGGATATAATAGCCAAAATATAACTTTTGATTTAGACATATATTTGTATTTTTTTATTAAACAAAATTGAAAGGCTAATCTCTAATTTATCAATAAACAAGGATATAATTTAAGTGGGTCTGATCTTGATAGAAACTCCAAAGTAACACACGCTTGGGATTGTTTGAACCACTATTCATAAAATATGAATGAATAAATTTAACAACAAAATTATAATTAATTTGTCAAAATTATTTTGAATATTAAATTAGTAAGAAGTGAAGTTTGAAGGTCTTACTTGAATAAGACTATTCTTATATATTGGATGATTCAATAGAATAAGTATTGTTCTTTTTGTTTGTAAAAAATTAAAAATATCATTAACTATTATTAATTATTCAAATCAGATTTGAGTCTTGAATAACTTGATTCAACTAAATTCTTTATTTCCTTTTTCAAACAGCATAACCTAAAGATAACTTCTAATTTAGACATATACTTATAGTTTTTTATATAGAAAGAAAAAGACCAACCTCTCAATTTAGTTGAGTATAATTGATGAGATAATGATATATTTTTTAATTATATCATTCATTAAAATTTAAATTCTTTTGAAAGTAATTAATAAATAGAAATGAAGTCATGATTATGTCTTTAGTGATGGATATCTCTCACTCCTTTAACACTTAATTAAAAAATATTATTATAGAGTTGTGTTTCACATTGGATTCTAAAATGATATGGGTTTGACATAAATATCCTCAAACAAAATAAATAAATATTTTATTTATATAAACTATAATTTATTTTAACAAAAGTCGAGATATAATTTAAGTGGGTTTTTATCTTGGGTGAAGCTCCATAATAAATTGTGCTTAATTCATAATAGCATTGGAATGGACAGTCATCTTATAAAATGAGTGTTATGTAGACCAATCATGTTTAGGAGAGATGGGTTGGCTCAACTAGGTCCCTCATTTCCTTAATCGAATAACATAGCCTTATGATAGCTTCTGATTTAGATATGTACTCATAATTTTCTATATAAGAACAAAAAGGCCAATCTTTGATTTAACAATAAACAGTGATATAATTTAGGTGGATTTGATCTTTAAGGAAAATCCATTGATCCAAATTATGAATTTAAAGGAAAATACTAGTGTACAACTAGCAATATTGTAGGCTTTGCAAAACAAAATTGAGAGCAACAAAATCAAAAAGAGATGTATGCAACTCAAAAAGTACTTTATTAAATTTCAAAATCAGTTTGTATAGTTTGCATAGATTTCCAAGAGTAGCCACATCCCTTTGGAATTCGAAATGAAGATTTTGGATGTGGATAATCACAACAAAAATACTATATACTTTATTACCCCAACTTAATGGGGTCATATCACTTACACGGTGCTCTAGTTTAAGTCCTTTAAATCTGCCCTTGACTATTCAAGAGACCGACGATAGTTTCAACCTCGAATTCCACTTCGAAGGCCTCCCAAAATGCAAATTATTAAAATCTAGAAAATACTAAAAAAAATTGGTTTTTGACATTTTCGATTACCACTTGTGTTGCACCATGCAACACCATAAAGTGTGCTTAATTTGGAGTAGCATTAAGATGGTTGACTTGATAAAATAAGTGCTCAGTGGAATATTTATGTTTATGAGAGATGGATTCCTTTGAACCACTACTCATGAAATATGGGTGGATAAATTTAACAACATAATTATAATTAATTCAAAACTATCTTGCATATTAAATTAATTAGAGGTGAAGTTTTGTCAGTCTTATGTAAGACTACTCTTATATATTGACTGATAAGTATTTTCCTTTTTTGTTGGTGAAAATAAAAAGTAAAAAAATTACTATTAACTATTATTAATTATTCAAAACAGATTTAACTCTTGAATAACTTGGTTCAACTAATTTCTTTATTTCGGTTTTCAAACAGCATAGTTAAACGATAACTTCTAATTTAGATATATATTTAAAATCTTTTATATAATAAGAAAAAGACCAACATCTGAGTTAAATATATTATCATAATCAGCTGTATAAAAACAGGGATTGATAATCAATAACTTTTTTAATGATAAAAAAGTATAAGATACAAGATCACTCTTCAGAATCACTTGGATAGCACAGAGAAAACAAGATACAGAAAAACAATAAATTAAGTCCTGAGAGCAACACCAATCTAATAGAATTTTTTTTTCACCATTTAACACTTACTGTCAAAACTGTTTGATGTTAAGTAGAACAGGAAAACATTCCAAACTTGGAGAAGATAAAACAGGAAACCATGAAAGATTTGTATTGCATCCCCATCAAACAACAGGAAAAGCAAGGAACACACCAAATCTAAATTTACAACTTTGTGAAGAAGAAGGTTCCATAGAATGTCAGTTGGCTTGGGAGGCCTGGCGAGTCTTCTGTGCAAAGAGAGACACCCTTTTGAGCAGCTCCTCTGTGTTGGCTCCCACTATTTTGTCAACCACCTGCTTATCTTCTTCCATTAACAGAAAGGTGGGCATAGCCTTTACATCCAATTTCTCTGCAACACTCTGCAAAAAAAAACCAACAAAAATTGAAAACCCACCACCAAAACACAACGTTTTAACAATATCCACCACACAACAGGACAGTCATATATATATATACCTTGGCCTCATCCACATCAACTGAGAGAAACAGGACATCTGGGTACTTGAGGGCCAACTCCCCAAAGAAGCCTGCCATGAACTTGGAGGGTGCACACCAGGCTGCTGTGAAATGGACTACCATCTGCAACCATCAAAATCCATAAGATCATGACCTCTGTGACTTCTGTGACTTAAAAACATAAAAGATGTTATAAAATCTTGATGATAGATCATGAAGTTTAAGAAACAGTAAGACTACGATTTCTGTGATTCAAAAACATAAAATATGTTCTAAAATCTTGATGATGAATCATGAAGTTTAAGAAACAGCAAGACCATGATTTCTGTGACCTAAAAACATAAAAGATGTTCCAAAATCTTGATGACGGATCATGAAGTTTAAGAAACAGTAAGACCATGACCTCTGCAATTCAAAAACATAAAATATGTCCCAAAATCTTGATGATGAATTATAAAGTTTACGAAACAGCAAGATCATGACTTCTGCGACCTAAAAACATAAAAGATGACCCAAAATCTTGATGATGGATCATGGAGTTTAAGAAACAATAAGACCATGACCTTATCCACCCAAAAACATATGTATACAAAATCTTGATAATAGATAAAAAATTAATACGAAACATTGGGAAAAAAAATCCACACAATCAAATTCAGAGATTTGTTATGAGATTTGTTATAAGCACAGCAAAATATGAATAGAAATTAGAAGAAGAGACCGGGCATGCTTGGATTTTGGCTTGGGTCATAATGTATTCCCATGATTTGGCCGAGTCGACCACCAACACCCTCGAACCCTTGACCTGCTGATTCTCCATAACTTCAAACAGAGCAGTTTAGCGTCTAATTGATCTGCGGAGAGGACTACTAGAGATTTGGTTTGGGGAAGATGGGTTGATTCCTACAATTGACCACTTACCAGTTTATAAAGAAAAATCTGACCTTGGGTGTTTTTTTAGAAGCTTCCCAACCTTTCGGTGGGGCACAACAGTAATCTTTAAGGCTCTTAAATAAAGAGTTCTCCATGCCCGATTGTCTGAAAACTATGGATTACAGTGGTAAGTTAATTTTGTGGGTTCCACCCTGAGTCAAGGACCCCTTAATTTGGGTTGATTGAGATATAACTGGTGTTTTGTGGTGAGCAGCTGTGTGGGGATCTGAATTGGTGTCGTCCCATCATTGGGTTTTGGAGGAATCTGACCGCTTATTTTTCTGCTTTATCCCTGTCTTTTATTTCTTTAAAATTCATGCTTTATCCTGATTCCAACCTACATGCGGTCTGTCTGGATTCTGAAACTATGTACGTTTTTCCTTTGTTTGGTAGACTTGTTTGTAGTGGCAAAATTAGCATACTGTACCTATTTCCAATTTCCATTTAGGTTTGGGTATATTTTGAGAATCTTTTAATTTAGATGATCAAGTATAGGGGAAAGGAGTTAGTAGCGGACAGAGCTAATTTCTTGTATACTAAGCTTCTAAATGGTTCATTTGATTTCGACGACTTTTTTTTATTCTTTCCGTATGCGACTTAACTGTTTAAAGCTATTCTTTTGGCTTGTGGGTAGTAACGATGCACGCTATGGAATTCATTATGTGCACAAAGGTCAAAAAGTACAAATTTCAAAGTGTGGTCCAATACATAATCACATTTGCATCAATAGTAGATAACTCAAAATAGCCAGTAGTAGTGGACAAATGCCTTAGTAGTTAAGCACAAATGACCTAGTAGTGGTGCACAAATGTCCTAGTAATGGGCTAATTATGGTCAAAAAAGCTAAAACATTATCCACTATTGGTATATGTGATATTTATTAATGGACCTTCAATTACCATTTTTTTTTTGCTCCTACTATGTTTACAACGGGGAGTGAGGTTGACAAAAAGATGACGATTATTGGTCCTATGTCCACTAGTGGCCCCTTTCCCCTATTGCATCTCATAGCTCACCCCACTTTCCAAAGTATTTTGTGCATTCACTAATAGGGAGGTGTTGGGATGTTTGCATTCATCATATATGACATACTTTCTTGTTGAGTCTAGTGATTTCTTCGCTTTTTGTCCATCTTCATTTACTTGTCGACCAAACATATTTTCATGTATTTGGTCTTATTTCAACTTTATCTATGACTAGGCTTATATATTTGTCTTATTTAATATCACATACTCTTGTTCCTAGATCTAGCATTCCCCATTCCCATAATATGTGGTAGTGAAAAATCATGCATATCTTGTATCTAACCTTAAATTAAATTTGTATTATTATTGACTCCCACCACTCTCCATTAGTCATTGGAGGTCAATATGGTATGTGTTTCAACATTTAAAAACATTAAATTGAGCATCGGAACACACCAAGGCAACATCCTAAAATAGTCAAGCATTATCCACATTATGTAAGGAGCATTCCCAATAACGCTTGGATTTGGAGCACTAAAAAGGAATAATACATGATCAAAATTCACATTTCGATTGCTTGCATGATGTCTACTCTTACTTACCCAAGGTCATAAAGTTGGTCTTTCAAGGAGTTTGACTTAGGGGACATGAATAGACCCTTATACTTTACTCAATGGTAGAGGCATAGACAAAGACAAACCAAGTTGTAAAAGCACAAAAAAAGTAAGATTAATCTCATGCCTAGAATTGGGAATTATGAAACTATAATAGTACCCAGATAGTGAGCAAATGCATCTATTTTCTATACCTAGAAAACTAAACTATGCATGATGTCAAATATCATTCTTTATCATAATTCTCACAACAAAGTTCCCTAATTCTTTTTATTTTATTTCTAAATATTCATTTATTACAATATTTATGTACTTGTAGCGTCGTAAATTGTAACCCTTTACAATTTTACACTAATTTTTGTGCCCTTGCTTTAGTGATTTTCTTCCCAGCTCTTTTCCAAGTGTATTTCTAGCCTTTATACTACAAAATTGAAGTCATCTAATTATATGGTGATCTAAACCTCTATCTGGGACTAAATGCACTTGTTTCACTCTTGATTCACCTTGTTTTGGGTGGACAAGAGCGTTTGGGCATCCTTGTCCCCCAAATTTAGGCTCAATTTTGGATGTGTCAGTGCCTAGTTCCCACTAGTTGGTTCCCAATCCCAATACTTCAATATGACTATTGGAGGTTGGCCTAATTTATGAAATACCTTGAGAAGCCTATATAAGAGCATCCTTTCAATTCATTTTATCATCACAAGCATTCAATTTTCATCTCTATTATTGAGCATTATTGAGTTCATTTCATCCCACCATATTCTTCAAACATTCTTCAAGATCTAAGCATTATGGAGCAACAAGTTCCAACAATCTTCATGGAAGCATGTAGTCATGATTAACTCAATTATGTCTAGTCATGTCATGTTATTACATCAACACTTGTGCTCACATTCAAAGAGCATTGCATCATTAACCATGATCAACTACACCAAGCTTGAGGTATAACATTCAACATTCTACTTCAAAGATCTCCTTTGAATCTATCACTTTCATTCAAGGGTTAATTTCAACCCAGGGTTTGACCTAGGCAAGCCCCTATCGAACAACACCATTTTCCTCCTTTGTATCTGTAGGTAACAAGATTTGGAGATAAGATATATAGATTTAGAAGAACAAGTAGAGGTGCATAGAACAAACTTTTGTGGAAGTAGAAATTGGAGGACAAGGTTCCCTAAGCACTATTTTTTGACAATTTTTTGATGAAACTTTCGAGAAACACTTAGAACAACATCCTAATCCTATAAAGATCATTCTTGTTTGTATCTGAGCTCTTGGATAGGGGCGCCCAATAACCATTGTCCTACATTTTCCAATCCAGATTTCAAGCATGGGTTCCTCTCTATTTCCTATTTCCAAATCTATAAACTATGTTTGCATATATGTTTTGAGATTGTCTATGTATACTAATTATTGCCAAATTCACATTATTGACCCTAGATCTTGTATTAAATTTACATAATTTTTATAGCTCATTTTCAACTCAATCAAAGAGGGAATATAACTCAACCAACATTCAACCCTTTTATAGAATTGAGGTTGAATCTATTGGTTTCATTCCTCTTTAATGTTAATGTTGCTTGGAAGTAGGTTAATTCCTTGTTTACATAGATAAACTAGTGAACCCCATTTCCACCCCATTATAGTACCTAACTTTTATTTACCTAGATTAATTGTTACTTAATAGTTGCATAAGTTATATTAACTTAGATTAATCTTAAAGGTTACTTTTACCTATGCACTTTATGTAAAAACATAGACCCATAAATGTACCATATTAAAATACTCCACCCGTAATATTTTCTTGGGGCTTAGGGAATAGGGGGAGGGGAAGAGTATCTTTCCTGATAGGTGTATGAAAAATAAATGCATGGGATCATAGGGTAAGGCTAAATATAGGTGTACAAAAAATAAATGCCTATTCTCCATGCTTTTCCAATTCCTTATCCTATAACAAGCAGAGAGTGAAAGCCAATCTATGCATGACCTTTGAATTGAACCTGGACAAGCTAATCATCTTCTTCTCCAAGTCATAGAATTTAGCCTTGAAAATAAAAGGCTTCCCCTCCATCACATCGCATTTAGCATAGCTAGGAATTGTAGTTTGAATAGAACAATCAATAAGAGTTGTGTCAGTATTGATAGAGTATGGGGCATTTTTCTCCTAGAAAGGGATATCATTATGTTATTATAGTCATCCACCAAATCTTTTGTTTCATCTTTCACATCCTTGTTTCATGTAGCACGATTGATAATTGTAATTTGAGAAAACTTGATCAATAGGAGTTGTGTTAGTACTGATATCTAGTACTGGGTAGTTTTCTCTTGGGAAGGGCTATCTCTACTATTATTAGATTCATCCATCACATATTTTGTTTTATCTTTCTCATCCTTGTGTATTAGATGAAAAATTAGGGTTTCACAAGTTAAGCCTTGTAAACTAGGTAATGACCTAACTTTCCGAACAAAACATTAAAAGAAGGGAGAACTCAATTGATCCAATGCAAAAAGATTGAATGCAGATCAATTTATTTTTGGACTTTGTTTAGTTGAAATTGATTTGAATGTATTTGAATGATAGATCTAGGGTGAATGATAGAGAGTTGACATAAAACAACAACAAAAAGTTACATGCATAGAATGCAGACATGGAGCTAAGTCTAAGAAGAAGAAATAGAGAAGTAGACTTGTGACAGTAAATTTGGCCTAAAAGTGTAGAACCATGTCGCTTTGGGCATCTTGGTCTTTAATGCCAAATGTAGTCAGACAAGAATCTTTTAGAATTAGGACGTCGCTCAAAATCTATTCCCAAAAAAAATGTTGGAAATTCTCAGGATCGTGTGGCATTGGGCAACCTAGTCCTCTAATTATCACCTCTGCAAAAGTTAGAATTGATCATCATCATCTCCTTTGTCATAATATTTATTTGTGGCTCTTGGATTTGTCACCTACACATAGTAAGAAGATAAATGTTTTTTTGATAAGGGTTTGCCTAGGCCAAACCTTGGGTTTGGGGTTAACCCTTGAATTGAATTGAAATTAAAATTGAAGTATTGAAGTAAATGTTGAATAATATACCTCATATTTGTTGCACTCAATGATGGATGATGATGAAATGATCTTTAGATGTGATCACAAGTGTTGATGTAATAACATGACTTGACATAACACAAACATGAATAACTTAATCAAACACACATGCTTGATGAAGATTGATGTAAAATTGTTACCCCATGATGTTGAAATGCTTGAAGGATATGGGGGGATGAAATGCTAACTTGAATGCTTGAAGATGCTTGATGTTGATGCACAAATGATAGGTGAAAGTGATAGATGTCCTAGATGAAAATGAATAGGAAGAATGCTCTTATATAGGGTTCCCAAGGTCAATTACCAATTAGGTCAACCTCTAATGGTCAAATTGAGACACTGAGAATTGAAACCATTGGGGCAGGAAAGTGCACTGACATATTTAAATTAGGTTCTGTTTAAGGAGGACTAGGATGCCCCAAGCACCATGGTCCACTAAAAGCAGTCAAACAAGTGGGAAACTAGAGTACACAACCCAAGACATAGGTTCAATTATTTGTATAGACAAATGGCATCATATTCAAGATGAAAAGGCTAGAAATGTGTTAGGTCCTGGAGACAACTGAGAGGGGGGAAGGAGGTGAATCAGTTGTCCAATAAATTCAACCAAAATTAACTTAACCAAAACTTAATGCTTAATACCGGTAAACCAAACTTTATGCCGGTAGACAGTCTTAACAGTTAATTGTTGTACTGGTAAAGATTAATGCATGAAACAGAAAGACAATAACATCCACAACACATAACACCAATGTTTGTACGTGGAAACCCTGTAAGGGGAAAAACCACGGTGGGAAGCCTTACCCACAATCAAATGATACTACTGCAAATAGTATGTGTTTACAATATGGATTTTGCACGTGCAGAAAGGCCAACTGCCTAGAGTTCACTGCTCAATCACAAAATGAGAGTCACACTGACTACAATTGGATGGTTAAATCCAATTATAATGTACTGCACAAAATAGCATCTTCATATGCTGGATTCAGTACCGGTGTAGTTCTGATTGCCTTCACAAAACCCTCCTTCAACCTTCAAATGATGTCTGCGTGTATAGCTCTGCTTATGTTCGCATATACTCTATTACAATTCTTTTTCCCAATCGCAGATCGATCTTACAAATAAGATCTTACATATATACCATAACCTAAGACCAATTGAATAGGTCGGCTCACTAAAAGATATTACAATAAAATCAATTACAAGCAAATCAATAATCTGATGTATGATGTTGACTCAATGCATTTACAATAATAATAAATCATCTCCATAGCATGTCATGTTGATCTGGAATAGATAAGTTTGTCGGTGCTTATCCTAGACCTATTTGCCGGTAACAACAAATATGCAAACCTGAATAAAAAAATAACCAAATCGCCAAAACCAAGTGATCGAATAATGTCTTCGACATAACTAAGTAGTTTCCAAGTCATTCCAAGTGTCAGTGAACAATATAATCTGCTAGTGAACCAAATACCAGCGTTTTGCATAAGTCTTTGTCTTGCCGGTGAACATAACCAAAATCTCCAAGTGTTGATAAGTGTTGAGAAGCAATGATAGGTGTTGACATCAATGACAAAACCATATCAACATATTCAAAATACCAACAAAATGGACTTGGGAGAGAGCTAAGATAGGACACACTAAAGTAGGGGTACAAAAAGTGGTGTAAATTATGTGGTTACAATTTTTAATGCTACATAATGTTCATCAAGTTATCCTCAATATCCAAATCATCAATCTTCAGCAAATATTTAGTAATAGTGTTAGGTAATCTAGTGAGTTTGTTGGACCTTCTCAACTTGGTACCACCCACTTCCACACATCTTCCTTCTTATGCATTGACTAGTCACGACCCACATTCACAACATCATCCACCTTATACATTGGGAGTTTATCCCAACCCCTCTCATCCTCCAAAGTGATTTCCTCCACATGGAACTGAGCCATGGAGGTTTTGGATTTTTTTAGTTTGAGGGGAATTAGTCTTCCCCGAGTGGCCTCTTTTCCCTAAATTTGGTGAACATGGACTGTTCTTAAGATTATAAAAGTTATAGCCAACCAAGAAATGGGTGGCACTAGGAGTGTTTTTTAGGGGGGAATCATTGCCATGAGGGCCAAAAATACCCTTAGAGAAATTCAGGGATGGGACTTTAAAATTCAATTTAGTTGTAGAAGGGGAGGCTTTGTTATAATTTGAGTAAAAAAGCTTCTTTTTCCCTTTAGCTTATAAGGAGATTTTGCTAGCAGATTCTTTGATAGCAAGAGTAGGAGGATGGGAGTTAGTATATGAGGGGTACTTGACAATAGTGGCTTTGAATTTCTTGGGAGGGCATAGGTCCTAATGAAAATTGTAGAGCCAAAGGATAAGCCCCTAGTGTAGAGAAAAGGGGGTTTCTCTGAGTTCTTAGATGAAAATTTTGGAGCTTCCTTAATATCACTTTCTAAAGAAGAAAGTAAATGGAAAGGGAAACTAATAAAAACATTGTGGCATAACGATTGAGGGGGAAGAAATAGAAAAAATAGCATTTAAGTTTTCCTTCAAGGGTAAAAAATTCATAAACAAGGGTAAAAAATTCATCAACATAAGCATACCTTATCCCAAGGTTTTAGCAACTTTTCTAGGGGATACTAAAACCTCCCTCAAGTTTAACCAATTTTTTGTTGTCTTTGAAGAACAAGGTGAGGCTTTCCTTATTAGAAAATTTGTTATGCTTTTTTTTTTCCATTTACGGCCTTTGGTGGACATCCTCGTGGCCTAAGCAATAACTTCTTCAGTAATATCAAAAGAAATCTCATTAACACTCACCCTTCTATTATCCCAAAAATAAGAGAAATTGGATCAAAAAACTTCCTTGTGCCCATTTAGGCACTCTAGGAAAGAGGAGAACCCACCTTGATAATATATATTCTAATCAACAACATCATTGTGAAATTCTAAATAAGCCTTGGACTCAATCCTCACTCTATCGCCACCCATTTTAGACAAAAACTATTTTTTTTAAACCTCAGACACTTCACACAACAAGACCACCAGAGGGTAGATAATATCCAAACATCAAGATAGACATAAAGTGGGAGATGATTATTTTGAGATGTGTTCAAACCATCAAAATTAATAACAAAATAGGATTCCAATAATTGGGAGTACTTATCATGCATAGGGAGAGAGTAAAATATACATGTATCAACTAGAAGTATAATTCCTATACAATATAATTAGTTGGTGCTAATAAAGAAATAATAATACCATAAGCTTAATATAGAACTATTAATATGCTAAAATAAATACACCCACGAGAGAACAATTGATGATACCACTACTCTATATCCCATACACCCATACCTAATTCACCTTTCACAATGAATTCTAAAAGCAATATAATAAAAAATATGCACTTGAAACTTTAGAAAGAAAGCTATATTTTTAAAGAGATCTAAGATTTCATGTTAACCATGGGGAAGATCTCAAAAATAACAATACCCAATATAGTAAAAGAAAGAACTTCTAATAATCTCTTGGCTAGGAATTTAATAGATGACAACAAATTGTTAAGTAAAGATTATGACCATATCAAGTATATGCAAGTTATTTGATCAAGGTTGTATATGAAGATTCTTTTTTTTACTATCAATTAACATGTATAGGATGTTTTATAAAAAATATATATAGGTGTATAAAACAAACAAAAAGTGTTGATTCACACTATTTTTCATATCTTTTTTTTACTAAGACTTTGAGTGGTTTGGAGGGTAGTATTAATATAGAACTCCGTGTGGTTGTTGGATATTGTCATGCATTGTTTCTGCTCAACACATTCCTATGTATTGTTCCGGTGATTGCTGATTGGGAGGATCTTATAATCCGGTTTGTAATATTGGTTTGTTGATCACTGTTTTGCAAAGTTCGGTATATCCTTCGGTATACTCCGGTGTGATCAGATCTGGTGTTGATATTTTGGGATATTGTTTGGGATGGTCTTGTGTATCTTCATTTCAGATGGATCATGATTTCATACTCCGCAAGTTATCTTTCTTCGTGATAGCTAGTGATTGGTTTTATTCTTGAGCTTTCAGACGTTGATCGATGAAGATTTGAAAAGTGGTGCTGGTGCAATTTTTTCTGGTGATTCTAACGTACTTGTTGGTGTTTCCTAGTCGTGTCCTATTTTTTTGTCGATCTGCATTGATCGTTGTGCGAGTTTTTGGTGGTTTCTATCAACCGGTGATGATTTGCATGTTATGCGGTATTTCTGGTGGTGTAGCGTGTTGTGGTTGATCTTGGCATGTTTTTTGGTGGAGTTGTGTGTATGGAAAATTGATTTAGGACCAAGCTATACTATGTAAAGCATTATATTGGTCTGGTGGTCGATCTTTGTATCGTGTGATGTAATTTTGTAATTGAGGGTTGCGGGTTTAGCCGATCTTGTTGTCAAGGTTGATGAATTGTAAATATAGGTGATATAGTCATATAGTTTTGGTGTCAATGTTGTGTCTGCATTATCAGAGAGAGGTTTATGTACGAACAAGTGATTTATCCTCTAGTGTTGAGTTTGTGGTGAGATTGGTGTTGCAGGGAAGACATATGTGCTTAACCAAAACTGTAATCAGACATTTGGAAATGCTATTTCTTTAGTTCACTTCTTCTATATTGTAGTCTGTATCTTATTGTAAGTCAGTGAGACTTCCCTGGGGGTTGTAGCCTTCCTGGCCATTATATTTGAGCAGTGAGCTCTAGGCAGTGTGCCTGAATGCATGTGCATTCCCCATTGTAATATTTTCACATACTACTGCAGAGTATCATCTTATTGTGGGTAGGTTCCCACCATGGTTTCCCCCTTAACTTGTTTTTCCACATCAAAATCTGTGTGTTGTGTGTGGTGTTGTTAATTTGCTTATCCATCTTATTACTGCATTTGATCATATCTATGTTTTGTTTGTTATTTCGGTGAAGATTGATTCACCCCCCCTTTTAGTCTTCCTTCTTGATTGCTGCTAACAATTGGTATCATGGCTAGATCCTCCGATAGAAGCTTAATCGCTTAAGGAGATTTAGGATGGTAGCTTAAGGTGTAATCTTTAAGAAGGATAGTCTAAGATTTGATGGAAGTAACTATGCTATATGGAAAGACTGGATGGAAGTGCACTTGAAATGTCTTGTTGAATATTATTGGAAGATTACAAAGAATGTCTATGTTGTTCCTCAGAATGGACCTTCTACTTCTGATGATGTTAAGGAAACATAACATAATATTAGAGAGAAGGAAGCATTTCTTAGTGCCTTGATTGATTCCGAGATGACTAATGTGATGGGACTTCAGGCCACACATGAGATTTAGGTGAAGCTTGAGGTTCTATATGATGGTGATAAACAAGTGAAGGTTTCTAAGTTGCAAAGTTTGAAAGGGAAGTATGAGACATTGAAGGTGGGAGATGTTGAGAGCATACACTCTTTTATGGCTAAGGTGAATGACCTTGTCCTAGGTATTAGATGTGTCGGTGGAACTATTGAGGAAGATGAAAGTGTTGCTAAGGTGTTGATATCTTTGCCTTCTGCTTATAAGCATAAGGTTTTTTCTATTGATGAGATTCAGAGTGTGACTACTATGACAAGAGATATGTTGGTTGGAAAGCTTGCTGCATTTGAGTTGAGTGAATTTGGAGAATCACATGGAAAGTCTGAGACAACATTTAGATCATCTACATCTATATCCGGTAAGTATAAATATGATCCTGATGAGTGCAAAATATCTAGATATGAAAGAGAGAGAAGAGAGATGGAAGAGCAAGAAAGGGAGTTGGATGAACTTGAAGCTTTGATTTCCTGAAGATTGCCTAAAGGTTCCAGTAAGTATGATGGAAATTTTCCTTTGAAATATTTCTCTTGCAATAAGATATGACATTTTGCTTCTAGATGCCCAGAGGGAATGGATAAGTATGAAATGCATGATAAGTTTGATAAGAATGATAGGAATGATAGACATGACAAGTCTTACAAGCCTAACCGAAAGTTTAGAAATCAGAAGAACTATTATTATATTGTTGATGAAGGTATTACATATGAAGAATCTGAAGAAGATGAAGTTGTATTCCTTACCATTAAGGAAGATGGACCTGTACCTATTGATTACACTAGCTATACTATTGAGGAGAAAGCTTTGGCTGCTAAGGTTGAAGAGAAAGATGAATGGGTAATTGATAGCGATTGATCACATGATATGACCGATGATAAAAGAAAATTCATAAGTATGGAAATATATGATGGTGGAATAGTTAGATTTGGAGATGACAAAGCCTGTGTAATCCATGGAAGAGGTTATATTTCTTTTGACGGTAAGCATAACACTGATGATGTCTTGTATGTTGAAGGTTTGAAGCATAATATTTTAAGTGTTGGATAGATGGTTGATAAGAGTTATGATCTACAATTCAAGGATGGTAAGTAAAAGATCTTGAATGCCTCTGGTATAGAGATTGCATCTGGAACTAATACTCAAGGTAACATTTTTCATTTGAATGCTGGTGAGAAAAGTTGTTTGATTGCTCAGATTGATGAGAGTTGATTGTGGCATAAGAGAACATGTCATGTGAATTTTGATTCAATGATTAAGATCTATTCTACGCATGTTATTAGAGATCTACTTAAGATTGTTAAGCTTGCTAATCTGATATGTAAGGAATATCAGTTGGGTAAGAAAATAAGAATTTCTTTCAAAAGAAAATGGTATACATCAGAAGGACTGCTAGATCTTGTACATACTAACCTATGTGGACCTAAAAATGTTAGAAGTGTGCAAGGTGATAGATATTTTATGCTGCTAATTGTTGATTATTCAAGGATTATGTGGGTTGTCTTTTTGAAGGATAAATCATAAGCATTTGAAAAATTCAAGATATTCAAAGCTAAGGTTGAGACTGAGTCTAGATTGAAGGTGAAGTTTCTAAGATCTTATATAGGTGGAGAATTTTATTCCAGTGAGTTCAATTCATTCTGTGAGAAGCATGGGATTAGAAGACAATTATCTGCTCCTAGAACTCCTCAGTAGAATGGAATTGTTGAGAGGAAGAACATAATTGTTTTGGATGCTGCTAGAACTATGCTAATTGAAGGAAATGTTTTGAAGATTTACTAGAGAGAAGCCATTAGCATTGCTATTCACACATTCAATAGAGTTCACATCAAAGGTGATACCATTAAGATGCCTTATGAATTATGGTTTGGTCATATTCCTACTATGAAATACTTTAGAATATTTGGTAGAAAATGTTATATCAAAAGATATGAGGACATAGGAAAGTTTAATGTTAGAAGTGAAAGTATTTTATTGGGACATTCAAAAAAGAGAAAGGCCTATTGGTGCTACAATAAGAGACTAAGAAACATAGTAGAAAGTGCAAATGTGAAGGTGGATGAGAATCTTGGGAAAGAGATTAGAGCATGTGGTTATGATGATGGCCAACATATTGTTTTAATACCTATTCAGCTTGAAGAGCCTAAGAAAAATGATCTAGTAGAGTGTGAATCTAGATATTGCTGGTGAAGGAATGCAAGAACCTGATAACTAGAACAATAAGAAGAATTTGAAGTATGTAAGATTGAATCATTCAAAAAATCAGATTATTGGTGATAATAATAAAGGTGTGATGACTAGAAGAAGGTTAGCTACTAAAGAAGTATGTTTGATTTCCAAAGTTGAACCTAAAAATATTGTCGAAGCCTGTAAAGATGAGAGTTGGATGAGAGCTATGTAAGAAGAACTAGATCAAATTGAAAAGAATAACACTTGGGAACTTGTGCCTAGACCTAAGGATAAGAATGTTATTGGTACTAAATGGGTATTTAGAAAAAAATTGAATGAAGCCGGTGAAGTTGTCAAAAATAAAGCTAGACTGGTTTTCAAAGGATACTCAGAACAAGAAGGAATTGATTATGAGGAGACTTTTACCCCAGTTGCCAGAATTGAAACTTCTAGATTGTTTCTTGCTTATGCTTCTTACAAAGATTTCAAGGTATATCAGATGGATGTCAAATTTGCCTTTTTGAATGGCGATCTTGAGGAAGAAGTATAAATTGAGTTCATCTTGATGGATTTTCACTATTGGATGATGGAGACATGGTATATAAGTTGAAGAAAGCTCTTTTTGGATTGAAACAAGCTCCTAGAGCCTGGTATGCTAGAATAGATAATTACTTGTTAAAATTGGGATTTAGTAAAGGTCTTGCTGACAACAATATGTACTTTAAGATAGAAAATGATAACATCTTGATTGTTGAAGTCTTTGTTGATGATATAATCTTTGGTGGTGATGATAACTTGAGCATGAAGTTTGTCGGTGATATGCAAAAATAATTTGAGATGTCTATGATTGGTGAGATGAAATTATTCTTAGGTTTGCAGATTGCACAGACTGGAAAAGGCATATTCATATCTCAAACTAAGTATGTGAAGGAATTGCTGAAGAAGTTTGGATTAGATGACTCCAAACCGGTTGGAAATCCTATAGTGACTGGTTGTAAATTGTCCAAGAATGATGAATCTCCTAAAGTTAATCAGAGTTTGTACAGATCTACGGTTGGTGGACTATTGTATCTTACACAAACTAGGTCAAACATTATGCATGCTTTGTGTATGACTACTAGATAACAAGCTAATCCAAAAGAGAGTCATGTCACTATTGTGAAGAGGATATTCAGATACCTAAAGGGAACTATAGACTATGGATTATGGTATCCTAGGAATGATGATTTTATGCTTTGTGCCTATACTGATGCTGGTTGGGCTGGTGATATTGATGACCGAAAGAATATTGGAGTTGAGAAAATACAACACCACAAGATCCCAAATGATCTCTGCAAGCTGAAAAACCTATTACAAGGAGAAGCAAGGAAGCAAATCACAGATAAAACAAATACACAAAAAATATTCTCAAAAAGATGAGAGCTCAATATTCACAAAATGTGTAGTGTGGTAATCCTTGTTACAATGAAAAGAAAGAACTCAACCTTTAATAGGTCAAGAAACCCTAAACAGGAAAATCTAGGCTTGCACATAATAATTAATAAAAGAATTAATTATTATGCACCTACAGTTAGCTTAAGTGTAAAAGAGATAAAGGGAACTTAAATAATTAAACAAATATTGTTTAATTAATCAAGTAAATACTTGAATACTCTAACAAAGAATAGTATCGATGGAACATTCTTTTTGGGTAAGAAATTGGTTTCATGGGCTAGCAAGAAACAAGATTCATTGTCTTTATCTACTGATGAAGTTGAGTACATTGTTGGTGCTAGTAATTGCACTCAGGTAGTTTGGATGAAGCAAATGTTGAAGGATATCAAAGTTATTTATGATGAGCCTATTGTTATATACTGTGATAATTCTAGTGCTATTAACATGTCAAATAATCCAGTGCAACATTCAAAGAATAAACATGTGTCAATCAGATATCATTACTTGAGAGAGCAAGTCAATGAAGAGAAGGTGAAGTTGGAGTATGTATCTACAAAGGAACAAATTGCTAATATTTTCACTAAACCTTTTCCTATAGATACGTTTGTCAATTTGAGAGACAAGTTAGGGATATCTACCCCTCCTGATGAGAACTAGATGCATTGAGTTGCATTGATCCAGTGGATTTCAAAGCTTTATCTTTTTATCTAGATTGGTGAGTTGGTGTTGCTCCTTTGCTGGAGTAGTCTGTGTTTTGGGGAGAGAAATTAATGTTTCTATTTGGTTTTTTGTTTTGAGAGCTTTGGCAATACCTATCAAAAGGGGAGAGAGATCATGTGAAAAACTTCTTTCTAAGCCTTGATCTTAGGGGGAGTTCATTGGAGATATCTTATTTTCTTTGCATTGATCATTTTTCACTTTCGTATGTTGCCATCAATGCCAAAGGGGGAGATTGTTGGATATTGTCATGCATTGTTGATGCTAGGATATGTTGTTGTCATTGATGTCAACATATTCTCATGTATTGTTTCGATGATTTCTGATTGGGAGGATCTTATGATCCGGTTTGTAGTATTGGTTTGTTGATCACTGTTTTGCAAAGTTCGGTATATCCTTTGGTATTCTCTGGTGTGATCAGATCTAGTGCTGAGATTTTGGGATATTGTTTGGGATGGTCTTGTGTATCTTCATTTCAGATGGATCATGATTTGGTACTCCACAAGTTATCTTTCTTCATGACAACTGGTGATTGGTTCTATTCTTGAGCTTTCAGACGTTGACCGATGAAGATTTGAAAAGTGGTGTTGGTGCAGCTGTTCCTGGTGATTCTAACATACTTTTTGGTATTTCCTAGTCATGTCCTATTTATTTTGGTGATCCGCATTGATTTTTGTGCAATTTTTTGGTGGTTTCTATCAACCGGTGATGATTTGCATGTTATGCAGTATTTTTGGTGGTGTAATGTGTTGCAGTTGATCTTGGTGTGATTTCTGGTGGAGTTGTGCATTTGGGAAATTGATTTAGGACCAAGCTATGCTATGTAAATCATTGTATTGGTCTGGTGGTGAATCTTTGTATCGTGTGATGTAATTTTGTAATTGAGTGTTGAGGGTTTAGCCGACCTTGTTGTCAATGTTGATGAATTGTATATATAGGTGATATAGTCATGTTGTTTTGGTGTCGATGTTGTGTTTGCATTATCAGAGAAAGGTTTATGTGCAAACAAGTGATTTATCCTTTAGTGTCAAGTTTGTGGTGAGATTAGTGTTGTAGGGAAAACATTTGTGCTTAACTGGAACTGTAATCAGGCATTTGGAGATGCTATTTCTTTAGTTCACTTTTTCTGGATTGTAGTCTGAATCTTATTGTAAGTCAGTGATACTTCCCTGAGGGTTGTAGCCTTCCAATCCATTATATTTGAGCAGTGAGCTCTAGGCAGTGTGCCTAAATGCATGTGCATTCCCCATTGTAATAGTTTCATATACTACTATAGAGTATCATCTTACTGTGGGTAGGTTCCCACCGTGGTTTTTTCCTTAACCGGGTTTTCCACGTCAAAATCTTGGTGTTGTTTGTTGTGTTGTTAATTTGCTTATCTGTCTTATTACTGCAATTTATCATATTTGTGTTTTGTTTGTAATTCCGATGAAGACTGATTCAACCCCGCCCCCCCCACCCTCTCAAGCTTCCTTCTTGATTGCTGCTAACAATGGTTTGTATGTTAGTTCATATAGCCTGAACTCAATCTCATATAATCTAATCATGTATTTTGTTCACGATTTTTAATATGTAAAATTTATGCATTATAGAATAAAATCACTCTAAATTTTCATTGATATATTAAAAAGTAATAATAAACATAATAATAAAATTACATGAAAATATGCATTCTCTAAATATCGATGTTAATGTTCTATGGTTAAAAAATTGTAATTTTATATATTATTTCTAATAAAAGTTATTCATTGTGGAAAAAATGCCACTCATTATAAACACAATAATTTATTAAAAAAGTTATAAAGTTGACTAAACATTACACAAATAATATTTTTCAAGTATATATTTAGAATCTACACGTACAAAATTTAAAAATCCACTAATTTACATAATCTTCAAATTCTAATGGGCTTGTTATAATTGATAAAATATGGAACTTTGGATTAAAATATTGATTTCAATGTCCCACTTGGGCCAAAAAGTGGAACACATAATTGCGAGATCACCTCAAAAAAATTATTTTAAGTCCCATATTAACTTTGAATTTCTTTAGAAGTAATTTAACAATATGTTAAAAGGGATGTATAAATCCTAGAGGAAGCCAAAAAAACACTCAATAGAATAATATTTAACAATGTGTGGAAGTAAACTTTTTAACAACTTATCCTCATAGAGAAAAAATGCACATGTCATTGAATACAATTAGATGGGTTTTAGGATCACCTTTGTGATCATACTTTGGAAATCAAGGTGCTGAAGATCGATTGGTAATGGATAATGTCGCAATGTCAAAAGATAGAGATGCATGTCTAGGATCTAAAATTTATTACTATCTTGACAATTTGGTTTTACATTCATATTTTTGTCTACTCAATTAATATCATAAAGTGTTACATGTAGGGTCAAGGAGGGAAGATTGACATACGAGGTTTGGAATCAGTATATAGTGGGAATAGTACGGATATAGGGTGTAAGATGGGTGGAAAAGGTAATAACTTGGGATAAAGTCATAGAGGATTGAAGGTACTTAAGGGTATTTAAGGAATGGGATGCCTAAGTAGATGTGGAAGTGTCTTGAGTGAGGTAATAGTGGATGTATTAGTGGTAGAGGAAAGATACATGGAGGTGTGACAATACATTATCTTGGTGATGGAGACTTCAAGAGGAATATATCCAAAAGGTGTTTGTCATATTGGGAGGGAACCTATAGAAACATGGTAGATGTTGCATGGATGCAAAATAGTGGTAGTGGAGATGGTCATGATAGAGTATGAATTTATGGTAGTCTAAGTATGGGTACAAGTATAGATGCACTACTCATAATAGATGAAGCAATTTCAATACTCATAGCTCGTAAAGTCTCTAAACCTTAATGCTTTTTGATAATATATTATGAATCACATTAGATATTTATGTAGTATTATCTACATTACCAAATGAGAAAGCTTGCATTCAAAAATCTTGTTTATTCAAATGAGCCTTGTGGTTATATTCTTCATCGTGAAATAATTATGGGTATTGAAAAAATATCTTTTTTTATTGGTTTGAGTCTTGCTATGGTTTATATAAGCACTTCTTACTTGATAATTAGGATCTCAATTGACGCATATCATAACCAATAGATATAAACATAAAGCCTAGAAGTGTAATTTTTGATTGTAGGTGTAGTTAAATCAGATTCTACAATAAATAGATCTAAAAATTCCTAATTTAAAAAAAATATTTGCAATAAAGTAAGAGAATATTAAAAAATTTAAATTTGGGATGTAAAAATTATAAAATAGTAGATATGAAAACCCTAATAGGAAAAAGGAGTCCTAGAATCAAATTAGGTCATGTAGGATCAATTATGTTAGTTTGAATCAATAGTACAATATAATTTTCTTATCATTAACTTGGGCTAATCCAATCAAATGCATACAAATAAACACAAATCAAATTAGGTTAATTAATTATAGCTATTGACTAATAACTTAGATGCATAAACCTCTATTCATCAAGCCCATTTAATTCATTATGGATTTCTTCTCCTTCAGTCTTAATTTGGGAGATTTGGAAGGAAAGAAATTGAAGAATTTTTCAAGGGAAAAAATTGTCTTGGGAAAATTTTATGAATAAACTTGAAGCGACCATTGTGGAAGTAGTGAATAGTAGACTCTCATTCCATATGTCAAAAAAGTCACAATTTTCTTATTGGGATAGCAAAATGAAAGGAAACTGGTTTGGTCTAAAAATTACTATGTTTGCTGGGATAGGGAGTGAGGAAACATTAAAACAAAGAGCTCTCTCAGTCTAGATTCCACCAAAAGAAGGATGGTATAAATTAAATTTTGAAGGGGCTTCTCGACGTAACCCAAGAGCCTTTGGAGCCAGATGTATAATTCACTCTTCAGAAGGAGTGATTGAAGCTAAACAAGCCAAAGTTTTAGAAGATGATACTAATAATATTGCAGAAATTCAAGTTGTTGTTGAAGGCCTAAAAATATGCAAGGAACTTGGTCTTAAGAAAGTGGAAATTGAAGGAGATTCAGCTATAATAATCAATACTTTAAGGAAATTGGTAATACACCAAATTGGAGACTCAATTCCTTCTTAAGAAGAGCCATTGATTTGCTTAAAAACTTTGAAGCCTTTACTAGTAATCATATTTTTAGACAAGCTAATGGAATGGTAGACCATCTAGCAAATAGGGAAGCAAATGGATTTAATGAGAAATATATCAAATCTCTAAGAGTTTTGGAGATTAATGACCCAGAACTAGCATGATTCATTCTCCCTTATTATAGAATTTTTGAATATTTGATCCTATGGATAGATTAAGAAAAAGTTGTTTTATAGAGAATCGTTGACTAGAAAAGTAGAATTAAAAATTAGAGAGAATCATGATATTTGGCAGTCATAGTTGATATGAAATTATGTATAGCTGATCCCAACGATTGGAATTTTCAGATGAAAGGTCAGTTGCTTGAAGAGACAGATATAGTGATTCAATCTCCTTAATCAAAATTTTTTGAATTAGCTTCAATAGATAGTTTTTGAATCAATTATATAGAATTAATATTTGGGGAGATTCATTCTATAATGGCGGTAAAGGAATTGATGTGAAAATAAGTCTTGTAGATCCCTATGGTTGGTATTTTTGGGTGAAAGGACAGTCGCATGAAAATTCAGAGGTTGCTTTTTCAAAATCCAATTGTCGCCTTTTTGCGTGGGACATTAAATGAAACTTGGTTAAGTGGTTTATGTTAGAAAATCTTATAATGATCAAGACTTTGATCTATGAAAGAAGAATATTAGAGGTGGATCACTCCTCAAGAAATGGAGGTCACTTTCTTGGGAGGGAGCATTAAATATTTTTGTTAGAGGATGGATTCATATTTAGCAGTGCGGTATAAATTGATCTTAGCTACATTGGTGGGGGTGGCTAAGACTTGTAATCTTCTTCATTAAAGGTCTCTAAAAATGGAAAATAGTAGTTGGAGGAAGAATAAGAGCTTTTCAAGTTGGCGGCTTCTACCAAGTTTAGCAATTATTGCATGGTATGAGCATTAATTAGAAAGGACGTGAGTGACCTATTTCCATCAGGTGTTGTAATTATTTGGGGTCTTTTGTCAAGTGTCCTTTAGCGTATTTTGCAAGCTTCTACCACCTTCATTCTACTTGCTTGTCTTTCCAAAAATATAGATAGCATTTGTTGCTTAGGGCTTTTATTTTTGTGACTCATCCTTGGTGGTTTCTATGTTTGCAGGAGTAGTAAAGGCAAAGTCCATGGAATCTCCCATCAGACTTCTCTCTTCGAGAAGGCAAATGGCTTTTATTGGTGAAATCAAAGAAAAAAGAATGAAGGAGGTGTCAAATGAGACTCATTTCATCATAATTAGAGTTGTTAAACATATTTTGGGTGATGAGTTCATTAGAACCAATCACAAATATAAGGCAAATATGGAAATCCCAATGGTTTTTGTTGCCACCCTCCTTCATTTCGAGCTGCCAAAAAACAAAACAAAAGAATTATGTAGGAAAGTCTTCAAGGGAGACTTGCTAGGAGATTTGAGTTATGTCCCAAATAATATTGATTAGAATCTTGCAATTTTGAAGCCTCTGGATTATGGTGTCATGGTCAAAAATGGAAAACCTCCACCAAGGTTTCCCATTTTATATTTTGAGGATGATAAATATTTCAAAGCAACATATTTCATCATTAAGGAGAATGGAAACTTCCTTCGGTCTCTGTTTTGGCTAACAAAAATCACTGGTGAAAATTGGATAAAGAAGTATTTTGAATTGCATGGTTTAACAAAAATTGCTCTTGAAGAAAGGTTGCCAGATTGGGAAACAAATCTCAAAGGAGTAATGGCTCGTTGGGGTCTAGAACCTCTGGAAGTGATTGAATGTTTCCCTTCTCCAGAAGAACCTGTTTAGATTTGCCAACAGATTCCTATGACTGGCCAATAGATTCCTATGATAGTTCTTCTGGTGGACACCTCTGTTGCTCCAAGACCTTCTTCACCTACTCGATGATCTTCTTCACTCAACAAAATAGAGATATTGAAAGGCTGGGTTAGGATTAATTATTTTGAAAATTTTTAGACTAGATAGATGTGTTTTTTCTGGTTTAGCAAAAGACTACAATTTTTGAAGAATTTTGGTTTATGCCCTAGTTGATATTTTGGCAAAATCAAATATGTATTAGACTAGGGTTATTTTCATCATACTGGTTAAAAAATTTATTCTGTGTTTACTATTATTAATAATATAATTTTATTGGCTTTGGCCCTTGGTTGATAAAAAAAATAACTTATATGCATGTACTTTAAGAAATTATGTGAAGAACACAAGGCTACATAACTCTATGATTGAAGAATGAATGCCAACAATGAAGGTTTTGATATCAAATAGGAATATTCTCAAAACATTATTGCCTCTATGTCGGGTGAATACCTTAGACTTTGTATTGGATTAGTATGTTATTAGAGGACAAGTTCATAGTCACAAACTAATCCTTTTAGTCTAGATTGTTCATTATGCACAATAAAATTTTGTTTATCTATTGTCCTTTGTATTCTCCACCTTTTTTGCTATTTGTAGGGCTATTGGTTTTTAAGAATACCTTGGTAGGTTTATCATTGTATTATAATGAGACAAGTTCTGCTAGGTGAACCCCTAAAATTGAATACAGTCATTCAAAAACATCAAGTGCCTTATAAATGATGTATACAGATTCTTTCCTCATTTTAAAACACAAAAACTGACATGTACTTTATATATATACATTAACATCTTAAAATAAATATACATTATAATTTTTTATTTTTTTTAATATTTATTTAAAACTTATGTTTAATAATCTAAATATTCTACAACCCCATTCTTATTGGTCATCTCTTCTAATAAACTTGTCTACAACTTATGACATTTAAATGAGTCAATTTGAGAAGTGCACCTATCCTTGAAATATCTCCATTCTCAATTTAAAAAGATTTGTAAAATAGAGACCAAAACATATTTTATTTTTTTGCATTACTTTGTCAAGCTTTTTGTTGAACACCATTAAAGTCAATCAGTACACTAGTTTAACAATGCAGTAATTGCAAGAGCAATTTTCTAAGCTGAAATCCATTCAAGGAGGGTTGGTACATTGATGCTATCATTATGGGAATATCTTCCATATCTGCCACAATTTCAACACTTGATAATCAAAAAGGGAAAAAATTATAACATGTTGCATTAAATCTGAAGTATACATTGAATAATACAGAAGATGGTTTCCCTTGCATCCATTTGGGCATCCCAATAGACCTAGGTCTAAGGAACACTAAATCTTGAGACCCCTTAAAGTTAAAAGTGGAACATAACTCAAACTCGTGGAAGGGAAAGTGGTTCTCTTGGGCTGGAAGATTAGTGATGATACAAGCAGTGGTCTCGGCTCTTCCTATTTACCTATTATCCATCTTATCCTTATCAGCAAGTGCCAATGCCTTTTTAATTAAGAAGATGAGAAATTGTTTTTGGCAAAATACTGAGGAAAAACACAAAATTGCCCTAATTGCCTGGGATAAAATAATCAAGCCCAAGATAATGGGGGGTTTAGGAATCAAGAATCTTAAACTGCAAAACAAAGCCTTAGGGGCCAAACTAGTCTGGAAGTTCATTAATAATCCTAACATCACATGGGTCAGAATGTTGGCAACCGAGTACCTACTAGATCAGGATCCTCTCAATCTTCTTAGAATAGGCAATTTCCCCAAGGGATCTAGAACCTTGAACTTCATCATCTCTTGTAGAAAATTGGTTTCAAAATTGATCACATGGGATATTCATGATGGACTATCAAGTCTCTTTTGGGAGGACTCTTAGGGTGGCTATCCACCTGTTGCAAACTCCCTTAATATACCTATAATAGAGAACTTGTTTAAGCAACATTGGGGTGTCCGAGTTAGAGACTATCTAGTAGAGGATGGCCCACCTAATACTCAAAGCTGGAGGTGGAAATCAATGGAAGGATTGCTGATCCCAGGGGAAGATTTAGACCTACTCTCAGAACTTTTAAAAGCAATAAATATCAATCCGAGAAGAGGAGAAGACTCTTTAATTTGGGCATCATCTAAAATAGGGTAGTATGACTATAAATATGGCTACAAAGTGCTAGTTAGTAGTTCAGATCAAGACAAGAAGGATATTCTGAAGAAGCTATTTTGGAGTTCCAAGATCATTCCAAAGGCAGGGATTTTTGCATGGCTATCCTATCAAAAAAAATCTTAAATACAAAAAAATTTACAAAAATGGGGTATGAAGGACCATCAAGGTGTATTATGTGTAAAGCCCAGGCAGAGACAGTGGACCATCTCCTACTGAACTGCCCCTTTGCATCCAAATGTTGGCGTTGGCTCTGTGCTAAACTGGGGCTGATCACAACCTTGCCAAATGACATTAAATCCCTATTTCAAAGTTGGTCTTTTCCAATTATGGAGAGCACCTTGAGTCTAATTATGGAAGTGTCCCCATCATCCTTAGTTTGGGAAATTTGGAAAGAAAGGAACCGCAGGTTATTTGAAGACAAATCTAGAAGGCTAGAATCAATCCTAAATTCAATTGAATCGGTAATAGTGGATACAATAAATTGGAAAATAGCTTTCTCTTTGGAACTGCCTAAAGTTTTCTCCTCATGCGATGAAAGCATCAGGAATAACTGGCATGGAATCACGATCCCTTCATCTTTTGGGCAAAAAATCAATTCCAAGAAGGCTGCTACCTGGACCCCTCCAAAGCTTGGCTGGCTAAAACTAAATTTTGATGGTGCTTCTAGAGGCAACCCAGGCCCTTCTGGCATAGGATACGTAATCAGAGATCACTCAGGATCAATTATAAGGAAAATGGAAAAGTCGATTCCACCTTACACTAATAATATAGCAAAATTCAAAGCATTACAACCCGGATTGATGGACTGCATAAAGCATGGTTTAAAAAACGTTACAGTGGAGGGTGATTTAGAGATAGCAATAAATGCCATCAAGAGGAAAAAAACCCCAAATTGGAGATTGCAATCAGTTTCAGACAACATAATAGAAAACTTGGCTAGAATTGAGCATTATGAAGCTAAGCATATCTACAAAGAAGCAAATTCAGTGGCAGATGCCCTTTCAAAAATTGTAGCCCAGGGAACCTTCATTCATTGGTGGGGTCAAGGAGCCCGCTCTCTTGGCCTAGCAGATCAGGTTAATCAGCAAGAATATGTCCCTCAAGTCTTTAAGCTTAAGTGCAAGAGACAAATTACAATGAGGTGAGAAAATCGGTTAAAGATGCTTCCCAACCCAAAGAAAACATCTAATGTCTATCTTTGGCGGTCTAGTGGTAATGGCTAGTTCTCTTTTTTGAATTCAGACTTCACTTTTCTTTGGGCAAAAAGTGGGCCCAGACCTAGTGATGTCATCTAAACACATTCTTGAGCTAAGCCTTTCCTGACTTCGCTTCCCGAGATCTAGCTGGCAAAGCTGTCAAGTCGGACTCAAGGTTTGCGTTGTCCGAAAGGGAGATTTGGCTTGTTTGGGACAAATATACTCTGTCACCTTAGTTGGCGAATTAAATGCAATGCTGCCCCTCATAATTAGGCGTTAAAAAGAGTGCCCAATTATCTTTCCTTAGCGTATTCTGCAAGTCGTTATCATTCTTATCATGCCAAAATCATTCCAATGCTCAGTCTGCCTCATTCCCTTTCTTGTCTGATTGCCCTACAACTGCTAATCATGTCGACAAAGTCTCCATATGGGTTTATTATGAGTGTCTACCCAAGACCTACTTCCTGCTTTGGTGCAGACACCCCCATTTCTCTCTCGACTTTGACGCGCCAAGTTTCTTTTAGAAGAATAATAGACTTGAGACTGAAGCGCCTCCTTCTCCACTCAAAATTTTCTGTTATATTGGCAGTTAAAATGATTTGAGAAGTGGGCATTTGAATAGGGAGGAGTATCCCCGAGATAACACTAGTATTTCCTCCAGGTTTGTTGCTTCTCTGATGGACTTAAAACTAGCCAAGCAAGTTGTATGGAGTCTTACTAAGAAGCTATTCCCAGAAGAAGTTCTCCAGGAGTTCCAAGAGATCCTAAACAAGGCTCTCCATGAATTAGGGGCTCCTCAGCCAGGTGATAGAATTTTATTCAATGCCCACGACGAGCTTATCAATTACTACCCCTTCTTGCTAGACCTGAAAGGGAAGGATCTGGATATACACAGGGTGTTTGCTGGAGTAGGCCTCAGATACCTCAAGTGGTGGTTCTTAGGGGAAAATTCGGAAGACCAGGGCAGAGAGGATGACTTCCTTCAATTCGCAAGACTTAATGGACTCCTGCCTATGAAAGTAGAAGATGAGAGGCTCCAGGTTGAACAAGTTTGCAGGGGTGGAGCTAGAAGGGGCCGTCGTGGGTCTAGTCATGGCTGTCCTCTAGACAGAGGTCGTGGGATAGTGAGAAATGTTTCTCCTCAACCTGAAATCTTGAATGATTCTGCGAGCTAGATTTCTAATTTGGTTCTGTTTAAAGATATTTTGTTGCTTACTTCTAGACTCTCGTAAAGATCAATTTTGGCTATATAATTTTCGTAAAATCTATGTTAATTTGGCAGTAGAGAATCTGCCACCCAGACTTTCTATAGTTTTTCATGATCATAGACTGCATAATATTGCTAGATTCTGGAAGGATGGATTATGATGCTTATGGTCTGCCTATCTGGAAGCCCTCCTTCTCGAATGCTAAGAAAGGTTTCAAAAGAATTCAATAAGCATTTTTGATAATGCATCAATTAGCTATGTCAATACTGTAATTATGCATAATTAATATAAATCTTGGCTCTGCCTTTACTGATCAAAAAAAATAAATACAGAAGATGGTTTCAAACTTGCAGTGGGTTGTCCTCCAAATATTTAATTTTCTTTTAATTTAAGCCTTAGCTTTGATGTCAACTTCTCTTCATAATCTTCTGTAGCATACTTTAATCAATTAAAATTTTAGTAAATTTGTCTTTGGTACTGTATTAAGCTTAATAATAAAAAGAAAATATTCAAAGCCTAGTAGAAGAGACTTACAGTTAAAACATATAAATATTTCTCTTGAACTTTATCAGAGCAACTTTATGTTTCCAATTGTTTTCCATAAACATGATCCTACCAACATAAAGAGTTAGAATAATGTTTAATTTATTCAAGGGAGAGGATTTAATAGTGGAATATTATGTTTCTCAAAATTATATGTGGTGATTTTAAATTACTTTCTATTTTTTTACAGTAGTTTTTTCTCACAAGACGTTAATTTATAATTAAGATTTCAGATCCACATCATTAAATATATGTCACATCAGCATGCTTTTTGTTAAGGTATCCGAAAAAGACCCTAAAAAAATAAACCACAACGCAGTCTAACAATCACAATTATTAACACTACTTTATTAAAAATATCGAACAAAAATCATTAAATACTATTACAATTATTGAAGCATGCTCAACTACTCAATTATAAATTTTATTATGATCCGTATTTCAAATTCCAAGAACAACAACAATAGATGACCTTCAATATCATCCATGGAGAGTGCTTACAGCTATCAAGATTAGCACAAAGAGAGATGGATTTTGTGGTCCAAATTGTATGGCAAAAGATCTGAAAGAATTTGTGACAAACATGGGGTCCACAAGCATACAGTTCTTTTACTATTGGTTTCCTGTTTGTGTGCTACGTACCATTCATATTTACATACTGGATTTGTGATGCTCCTTACAGAGAGAAAAAAGAACTTTGCTCTCGATTTGGCTGAGTGCTTATTAACACCACGTGTTTCACGAGATCTCCTTTTCTATGCAATCGAATGATATTTTTTAATATTTTTACATTAAATATAAACATTTTTTAGCTAGACAGTTTACATTCATTTGAATAATTATGTATGTAGACGATGATACATGTTTTTTTTTTATTATAATTTATTATTATTCTTATTATTTATATATGATTTTGATGATTACTGTGGATCTACATTATTAGTAAATAGGGGGACCATTAATGTGTTAGTTAATTTAAAGGTGTTGATTGATTTTTTTTTTCTTTGGCATTAACAAGAATAAATATAAGGTGCATTGAATAAAATTGTATTTATTCTTTTCATTGATCCTTCAAAATTTATAATGATAGATCACAAGGACTTACAATTGAGGGATATTTCCAATTTCACATGGAAAATATGACCATAGATAAAACATCAATTCTATCTTAATTATTGTGACAAGCTCCTGATGATAGGCATTCAATAGTAGCTTTTTTTCGTTAGTGTATTATTTTCTATATTCTGCCATAGTAGTTTTAAGAAGGATTGAAAATGGTCTAATATTGATAGGACCCTATTCTTTCCTCTTAGAATTACTCAATAGGCTTCTCTTTCAATTAATCTCTCTTGCCCATCATCTCACTAGTATATTTGGCGATCTATAGTTGAAATTATTTTATTGTAAAGTGCTAATTGGAATCCATTTAAAATCCATCTATCTATTATTAATCTAGTTGTTTTTCAATTTCTTAACTCTATGAAGTACATCTTTTCAAATTTTCACCTATCCATTGTCTCATGCCTTCACTACCCACAATTTTCTCTTATATGTAGTCTTGGAAATCAGATTTAAGTTGGTTGCCATCCCACAATGTTATCTTTGGTACCTACTAGAATGTTATTATCAAATTCATTTAGAAAATCCTTTGTAACACTTTTTTAATTTATTAAACAAGCAACAAAACAAGGGTGTTGACCTTGTACAAAGGAAATCCAAGAAGGCTACATACAATGGGTCAAGAACAAGTCCCTTTGGCTATATACAACCTATTTACATCATACTATCAGAGTAGCTAGTAACCCACATCAAGGGTGGGTAGAATTTTCATCCACAAGTCGAGGAAGAGTTTAGGGAGAAGACAAAGAATGATCTTTACTTCTACGATGAACAATAATCCACACAGTACTATCATTTAGAATGTACCAACACGAGGGGGGGAATTCCCTTGGTGGGACTGTCAGTAGTAGGAGTAGGATGCTGACTAGGGGAGAAATCCACCATTGAAGGTTGGAGTAGAATAGGAGCAATAGGTAGAGAGAGGTCCATAGGTCCATATGGGAACACACCAGTAAAGGAGAATCCACGAGGCTTGAGGAGGCTACCCTAGTAGCAGGAAGATCATATTATGAGGAATCATCACAATATTGTGAAGAGTCATCGGGGGAAGAATATATCTGAATCTAAATTCCCTTTAGAAATTGAAGTTTTAATGGTTAGTGTAAATTTATTTTTCCAAATAATTAAGTTGTCTTCATTTCTCAAGAAACAACTAAAGGTGAACCAAAAAAAGGAGAATCAAACATACCACCTTCAAAACCAGCTTAAGACCTTGGAAAGATAGAATGAAGATTTCAATTAAAAAGTTTCTCAACATGAATAGCTGATTGTCGAAGAAACTAAAATTTAATCATCACTAAATGCATTCTCTCTATCTCAACTTTGGAATGTGCACATGATAGTTTAATTTTATTTCTATCTTGTTATCTTTTTGCATGTCTCAAAGGCAACTTTGGCTATGTTCTTAGCTATAAAGATTTGATATGTCTATAGTTTCATCTCTCTTACTATTATTGAACAGTAGGTTTAGATCATTTTTTGGTAGTTTGTATTATGTTTATACTCTTTGTTTATTGATTTAAGACATCAATATTAGCCTATGATAATCAATCAATAACCAACTATTTATATTTAATTGTGAGATTGTATTCTACTATTTTTTGACTATTTATCTATATTTGTTTATAAAATTTAATATAATAAAAAAATGCATATATAATTGTCTTACATTGAATATTTATTATAATTTTAAATGGAATAAAAAATATAGTTTCATTGAGAATAATGGAAAACTTATTGCTTTAATTTAGGGTTACTTTGTCAAATCTTGGTCTAGGAAAGGGATCAAGTGCTTTGAAGATATCATTTTTTATGGTCACCTAAGGTTTTGGGCATCACTCAATACTAACTGTGATATCCTTCTTTCCAACTGGGGGACATACTCCATTTGAGGAGAGGCTTGTGGGCATATGGCCTTCCCTGTATCTTGCATTCTTGAGTCAAAGCAAGTTGACCTCATTAAATGGGATGATGGAACTAATCTTCAAACAATGGAAACCAAAAATTTGTATGAAATGTTAAATAAATATGAATGTGTGTCTTCTTATCTTAACAACAAATGTTGGATGTTTGGTGAGATTGTTGCAAATTTGTGCTTTGATGATATCTGAGAGATGTGTTGCCATTGATGTCAATATATTTATTTGTCTATGACATTGTTACAATGAGTTCAGTATGCTGGTTTGTTTTGAATGTTGATGATCAGAGTTTGTGGATTAAAGGGTTTGTAGAGGATTGTGTGTACATGATTCCATATGATTTGCAGAGGTCCGCATGAAGATTTGAGTGAGTTATGGATATTTGTGTTGTGGCTAGTTTTCTTGCCATTCAATGATGCCAATGTGTTCAATATTTTGATCCGTATTGCTCCACATTGTAATACCTTGTTTTGCAGATTTGTAGGAATGTTTGGGATGTTGATGTGTATCTTCAATTCAAGTGGTTAGTGATTTAGAGCTTCGCAAGTTATGTTTCTAAGTTGATAGCTGTTCCAGTTAGTGTTCTTGAAGTTCAATATGATGATGATATGATTTTAGTAGTTTTAGTTGTTGCAGATGTTGCGGTAGTGATTCTTGATGCTTGTGGATGTTTCTGGATCATGTGCCTTTTTTGTTGGTGGTCCACATTGATCGTTGTGCACATAATTGATGATTTTCTCTAGTGTGATAGTGTTCTTCATTGTTTTGGTTGACTAGATGGTTGTAGCATGTTGTGGATGTTCGATGCATAATTCTTAGAGGTGTTTCATATTCAAGGCATGTGATATGGGTTCATGCTATGTCTTGGCCAACATTGCTTGGTCCACATTTGATTTTGTAGTGCGTGGTAAATATTTTTGTAATTAGGTGAAGTGTGTTAAGCTGACCTTGTTGAGGTTGATGTCATGTATAAATAAATGTAATTTTTTTGTAATTGTGCAAGTGTATGGATGAGAATCAAAATGTATGCGCATTGAATGTATACATCTTTTGGAGGTAGAGAATAAGTGTGAGAAGAAGTAAGTTGTTATATCTACTTAACCAGAACTGTAACCAGGCATTAGGAGATGTTATTTCTTCAATTCATGATCTTCTGGATTGAATCCGAATTTGTTTGTAAGATAGTGAGTCTTCCCCAAGGTTGTAGCCCTTGTTGTTATTGTTGTTTTTGAGCAGTGAGCTCTAGGCAGTGTGTCTGAATGCATGTGCATTCCCCATTGTAATATTTCATATACTTCCAATTACAGAGTATCATCATATTGTGGATAGGTTCTCACAATGGTTTTTCCCTTGAATGGGTTTTCCACGTCAAAAATCTTGGTGTTATGTGTGTTCTTGATCCATTGTTGATTTATGCTTTCATGCTTAATTATCAAATCTGAGAATAAGTTTAATTTGTGCAAGTTTGTGAGACAATTGATTCATCACCCCCTCTCAATTGTCTGCCAATTATCAAGCCATTTCATCAATTGGTATCAGAGAAGGTTCCTCTGAAGAAGCTTAACTGCTTGAGGTGATCCAGGGTGGTGACTTACAAGAAGGATAGTCTGAGATTTGATGGAACTAATTGCTCCTTTTGGAAGAGCCGCATGGAGTCCTATCTGAGATGCATTGGAGAAAATTACTGGACTGTCACAAAGAATAAGTATATTGTTCTTGCTAATGGACCTACAACTCCAAATGAGATAAAGAAAGCCAAATGTAATATTAGAGCTAAGGAAGAATTGTTGAGTGCCTTGACAAATTCTGAGAGGACAAATGTTATGGAATTGCAGACTGCTCATGAGATCTAGAAGAAGTTGGAAACCTTATATGAAGGAGACAACTATGTGAAGATTGCTAAGTTGCAAAGCCTAAAAGGAAAGTATGAAATGCCAAAGTTGGGCGAAGATGAGAACATTACTTCTTTTATGCAGAAGGTGAATGAACTAGTGTGCAATATCAGATGTGCTGGTGGAAATTTGGAAGAATCAAAGATTGTTTCTAAAGTGCTTAGATCCTTGCCTGCATCCTACAAACACAAAGTTGTTGCTATTGAGGAGATCCATACCATGACTGATGTGACCAAAGACATGTTGATTAGTAAGCTATCATCCTTTGAATTAAGAAAGTTTGGTGATTCCCTTCCTAAGATAGAATCTGCATTCAAAGCCATTGTTTTCGAAAATGATAAGTAGAGATATGATCTAGGAGAAAGTTCTTCAAGGAGGATATCAAGAGGGTAAGTGCAAGGTAATGGGTCACAAATTGGCGGAAGTCCACACATTGGAAAACGTGCTCTTAGAAACGGGGGCCCATTTTCAAAAAATGGGGGCCCATTTTTGCTTCGGGCCCTCAAGGAAAAAAGAAACGGGGGCCCGAGGCGAAACTAAATGGGCCCTCGAGGAAAAAAGAAACGGGGGCCCGAGGCAAAACTAAACAGGCCCCTGTTTTATTCTCAAACAAGGGCCCGCTTGAAAACGAAACGGGGTCCTGTTTTAAAATCCGATTTTACCAATTTTTTTTGGGCGCATTTTTTCATTTTTGGACAATAATGGTAATTTTAGGAATGGGCCCCTGTTTTGTGGAAGTTGATTCCACAACTCGCCACTTGCCTCAGGATTAGGTCCGGAATAGGCATGGGATGGCCACACCTAAGACATGGACCTGCAAATTCAAATCTCCATGAGCGAAAACACAAATATAAACTTCTGAAATAGTTTATGTGCCTCTAATTAGAGAATTTTTATACGAAATTAAAACCCATTTTGGATTATACTCTCTAGATTCTAAATATGTAAAAAAAATTTAAAATTGATTATTTTAACTATTTTTCATTTAATTTATACTAAATCGGGTCCATAAACTTGAAATATTAACTAATTTTGTTAATTTAATAACTTTTTTATTTTAATGAATTTTGAAAAAGAAATTATATGTCATCAATCTACACAAAATTATTTTTTATTTTAAATAAATTTAAAAAATGTTAAGTTTACATCAAATTATGTGGGTCGTACACGTCAAATTTTTAAAAAGATAATTCTGGTCATTAAAAAATTAATTAAAAAAAAAACAAAAAAATATGCTCATCAATCTTCAGTGTGTTGCAAATCATTTCCCAAAACGGTTTGAGAAAATAATTTTAATTGTGTCAAAAAGTGTGGGTCGTACACATGCATGGTATAGTCCAAAAACAACCTTTTTTAAAACGTAGTTTTTAGAAATCCATTCAAAAAGTTATTTTTTATTATGTGGGTATTAAAATAAATTACATATTTGGAAAGTAGACTCAGAGGGATATCTTTTATATTCCTGACTTTTTCCAAGATTCAATCTCCAAGTGTCTCAAAATTTAAGCTCAAATGAGACAAACCCTGAAAAATTAGGGAAAACACTTCCACTTTTTGGCCAAAAAGTGGACTCATCTTCTTGCATTGACCCAAGATATGAGAAAGGGATGAAGGAAATAGAAGAAGAAGAGCGAGAGATTGAGGATCTTGAAGCAATGATTGTCAGTAGATTACCTGAAGGAGCCGGTAAGTATGAAGGAAAGTTGTCTCTTAAAAATTTTCATGTAATTAGGTAGGAAATTTTGCCTCTAGGTGTCCGGAAAGAGTTCCTAGAAAGACTTTCAAGCCTAAATTTCAGAAGAGATGTTACTATGTTACTGATGAAGGTGTGTTAGATGATGAATCAGATAAAATAAATACAAGTGATCTCCACACCTTGTCCTCTCAATCCACTTCATCCCTCTTTCAGTCTTGGCCCTTCAACTAAAATCAATCCTATCCTTCCATTCTTTCCCTCTCAAAGCTTTAAATTGGGGTCTTCTCCCCTTCATTATCATCCAATCCTTATGCAATTATATGCTACCCATTTGAGCTTAGAACCATCTTCATTGCATCCCCATTATAGTCAAATTTAGGCTTTCATTCTTAGTCATTTCCCATCATTCAATCCATCCTTCCATCCATTTGGCAGTCACCATTGTTGTTGTGTGTGGAGAGAAATCCACATTCCATCATAGGACCAATCCAAACAAGTTGAAGAGGGGCTCATCTTCAACTTCACCAAAGGTCTAATCCAAGGAGCAAGAGGCTTCATGGTAAAGGTATAAGGTTAATTCATACTTTATTTGAATGATTGTGTTTATTTTGTTTTAAACTAACCTTCTCACTTTTGTCTTGTTTCTTCTGGTTCACATATGATAGGTGATAAGAGTAAGTTTGTGATCTCGGAAAAGTATGAAGGTGGATTGGTGAAGTTTGGAGATGATAAAGCTGGTATAATCCATGGGAGAGGTTCTATTTCTCTTGATGGTAAGCACAATACTGATGATATCTTGTATGTAGAGGGCCTAAAGCATAATTTTTTGAGTGTTGGCATATGGTTGACAAGGGATATGATCTTCAGTTCAAGGATGGAAAGTGTAGAATCTTGGGTAGCTCTGGAATAGAGATTGCATCAAGTACAAAGACTAAAGGTAATATCTTTCACTTGAATAGTGCCAGTAAAAGATGTTTAATTGCTCAAATTGATGAAAGTTGGTTATGGCATAGGTGGATGTGTCATGTGATTTTCGATAACATTGTTAAGATAAGTTCTAGTCAGCTTGTGAGAGACCTTCCTAAGTTGATGAAACCTGCTAACCCTATATGCAAGGAATGTCAGTTAGGGAAACAAACTAGAATATCTTTCAAGAGTAAGAAACATTTTTCAAATGGATTATTAGATCATGTGCATACTGATTTGTGTGGACCTTCTAGAGTTAGAAGCTTGCAAGGAGACATATATTTCATGTTGTTGATTGATGACTATTCAAGGATGACATGGGTTACTCTCTTAAGGGAGAAGTCCGAATCTTTAAATAAGTTCAAAATTTTTAAAGCTATGGTTGAGACTGAGATAGGTTTGAAGCTGAAGTGTTTGAGATCTGACAGAAGTGGAGAATTCATTTCCGGTAAGTTTAATACATTTTGTGCAAAGCATAGGATAAGAAGACAGTTGTCTACTCCAATAACCCCTTAGCAAAATGGAGTAGTGGAAAGAAAGAACATAACTATTCAAGAAGCTACTAGGACAATGATGATTGAAGGAAATGTTTTGCATGTTTATTGGAGAGAAGTTGTGAGTAATGTTGTTTACACTCTTAACCGGGTGCATATCAAAGATGATACCAGTAAGACCCCTTATGAATTATGGTTTGGTCATGCTCCTACTATTAAATATTTCAGAATTTTGGATATAAATGTTATCTTAGAAGAGATGAAGATTTAGGAAAGTTTGATGCTAGAGGTGATGAAGGAATATTTCTTGGTTATTCTAACAAAAGCAAGGCCTATCGGTGTTATAGCAAGAGATTGAAAAAGATAACTGAGAGTGCTAATGTCAAGGTTGATGAAAGCAATGAGAGCTAGTACAAATCTTGTGGATATGATTCAAATGGTTAGAATGACAGTGCAAATAAAAGAAAACAACTTCAGATCCAAATCAAGCTCATATTGTTTCGATGAATCTAGTGAATCAAGAGGAAGAAACTAGTACAAGTGCAGAAGAAAGAAATAAAGAGTTTGAAATTCAAGAAAATCCTAGGAATCCCAGGTATGTGAGATTGAATCATTCAAAAAATCAGATCATAGGAGATAAAAATAAAGGTGTTCAAACTAGAAGAAGAATTATTGTAGATCAGGTTGAGTATTGTTTGAATTCTAAGATTGAACCTAATGATGTAAATGAAACATGTAAAGACGAATATTGGGTAAAAGAAATGGAAGAAGAATCGAATCAGATTGAAAAGAACAATACATGGATTCTTGTTCCCAGACCTAAGAACAAAAATGTAATTGGAACCAAATGGGTCTTCCGGAACAAATTGAATGAGCAAGGTGAAGTTGTTAGAAACAAAGCAAGACTTGTTTGCAAATGATATTATCAAATGGAAGTAATTGATTTTGATGAGACTTTTTCTGCGGTGGCAAGAATTGAAGTTGTTGGATTATTTCTTGCTTATGCTTCTTACAAAGATTTCAAAGTTTATTAGATGGATGCCAAGTCAGCATTCCTAAATGACGAATTGGAAGAAGAGGTGTACATAGAGCAACCAAATGGATTTCAATTGATTGATCATAGCAATATGGTGTGCCAGTTGAAGAAAGTGTTGTATGGATTGAAGAAAACACCTAGAGCATGGTTGGACAGGCATCTACTGAAGCTTGGATCTAAAAAAGGTAATGTTGATAGTAATCTGTATTTTAAGATTGATCATGATAACATTTTGATTGTTGAAGTTTTTGTTGATGACATTATTTTTGGAGGAAACAATAGTTTATGCAAAGAATTTGCTAATGAAATGCATAATGAATTTGAGATATCTATGATTGGAGAGATGAAATTCTTTCTGAGATTGCAAATTAATCAGTTGGAAAAAGGAATTTTAATATCACAGTCCAAGTTTGTGAAAGAGTTGTTAAAGAAGTTTGGTTTGAATGATACAAATCCAATTGGAACTCATATGGTGACCAGATGTAAGTTGACTAAGGATGATGATTCCCCTTAAAAAATTAGACTAGATACATATCTATGATTGGTGGATTGCTATATTTGACTCAAACTAAACCGGATATCATAAATGTTGTTTGTCTTGTTTCTATATTTCAAGCTGATCCTAAGGAATCTCATATTGTAGTTGTTAAAATAATTTTTCAGATATTTGAAAGGAACTATTGGTTTTGGTCTATGGTATCCTAAAGATGACAATTTTACTTTGAGTGTTTTTACTGATGCTGATTGGGCAGGAGATGTTGATGACCAAAAGAGTACTAGTGGTGGTGCATTTTTCTTGGGAAAGAGAGTGGTTTCTAGGTTGAGTAAAAAGTAGAATTCTATTTCTTTATCCACTGTAGAGGAAAAGTATATTGTTTCTACTAACAATTGTACTCAAGTTGTATGGATGAAGTAGATGTTGAAAGATATCAAAGTAGTGTATGATGAGACTATTGCTATCTATTGTGAAAATTCAAGTGCAATTAACATTTCTAAGAATCCAGTGTTGCATTCTAAAACTAAGCATCTATCAATCAAGTTTCACTTTTTGAGAGACAAGGTAAATGAGAAGGAAGTCGGATTGGAGTATGTGCCTAGAAAGGAACAGATTGCAGACATTTTCATGAAGACTTTGCCTAAAGATAATTTTGAGTATTTCAAAGAAAAGTCAGGGGTGGTTTCCCCTCCTGATCAGAACTAAGGTGCATTGGTATGCATTGTTTTGATGTATTTCTCAGTCATATCTTGTGATCGAGATCGATGAGTGGAGGCTACTACTCAGGGGGAGTAGTCAGTGAGTCAGTTATTATGTTTTGTGGTGCAAATATGTGTCTTTTCCATTGATGTCAAAGGGGGAGAGAGAGTCATGTGAAAAACTGTGCAAAATTCAGGGGGAGAGAGTATTGTAAGAGATAAGAGATTTTGGGGGAGAGACTTTCCTTTTCTTTGTCATTGATTTTTTTTCACATCATATGTTGTCATCGATGCCAAAGGGGGAGATTGTTTGATGTTTGGTGAGATTGTTGCAAATATGTGCTTTGATGAAATTTGAGAGATGTGTTGTCATTGATGTCAACATATTTCTTTGTCTGTAACAGTGTTGCAATGAGTTTAGTATGTTGGTTTGTTCTAAATGTTGATGATCAAAGTTTACGGATTAAAGGGTTTGTAGAGGATTGTGTGTAGATGATTCTCAATTATTTGTAGCCCCTAGTTCTGCATGAAGGTTTGAGTGAGTATTTTGATCCATATTGCTCCACATTGTAATATCTTGTTTTGCGGATTTGGAGGAATGTTTGGGACGTTGATGTGTATCTTCAAATCAAGTGGTTGGTGATTTAGAGCTCTGCAAGTTATTTTTCTAAGTTGTCAATCATTCTAGTTAGTGCTCTTGAAGTTCGGTATGATGATGATACGATTCTAGTAATTTGAGTTGTTGCGGTGGTGATTCATGATGCTTGTGGATGTTTTTGGATCATGTGACTTTTGTATTGGTGGTCCACATTGATCGTTGTGTGCATAATTGATGATTTTCTCCGATGTGATAGTGTTCTTCATTATTTTGACCGGCTAGATGGTTGTAGTGTGTTGTAAATGTTCGATGCATAATTCTTGAAAGGTGTTTCATATTCAAGGTGTGTGATATGGGTTTGTCCTATGTCTTGGCCAGAATTTCTTGGTCCACATTTGATTTTGTAGTGTGTGTGGTTATATTTTTATAATTAGGTGAAGTGTGTTGATCCAACCTTGTTGAGCTTGATGTAATATATAAATAAATGCAATTTCTTTGTAATTGTGCAAGTGTATGGATGAGAGTCAAAATGTATGTACGTTGAATGTATACATCTTTTGGGGGCAGAGAAGAAGTGTGAGAAGAAGTAAGTTGTTAAGTGCCTAACCAGAATTATAACCAGGAATTAGGAGATGCTATTTCTTCAGCTCATGATCTTTTGGATGTAATCCGAATCTATTTGTAAGACATTGAGTCTTCCCCAGGGTTGTAGCCCTTGTTGTTGTTGTTTTTTTTTTAGCGGTGAGGTCTAGGCAGTGTGCTTGAATGCATGTACATTCCCCATTGTAATATTTCATATACTTGTAATAGTGTATCATCATATGGTGGGTAGGTTTGCACCATGGTTTTTTCTTTGACTGGGTTTTCTACGTCAAAATCTTGGTGTTATGTGTGTTCTTGATTTGTTGTTGATTTATGCTTTCATGCTTAATTATCAAATCTGAGAATATGTTTAACTTGTGCAAGTTTGTGAGACAACCAATTCACCCCCCATCTCAGTTGTCTGTCGGTTACCAAGCCATTTCATCAGGGATATGGATAAACAATGGGCTGATATTTTTACTGTTTGTGGGGTAATGTGCTTGAGCCTAAATTTTTTTGTTTCAAATGACTTCTCAAACTTCAAAAACTTCATTTTTATATTGCATTATCTTGTGATAGTATATGTAATCTATGTAGGACACCTAAAATAATTAAACATATTTTATTTGACTGTATATTTGTCATGAAAACTTGGAACTTTTTTGTTCTAATTTGAAAGGTTGGGGTAATAAAGGAACTATTAACTAGAAAGAAATTCTTGTTGGCTCAATGATTGGTCTAAATAAAACTATTAACCTGTTTTGGCTTATATTTCCACTAAGGTGTTATGGTTTATATAGAAAGTAATAAATGAGGAAAAAATGGAGGGTAAAGGGAGGGCACTTATTGAGTCTTTTAAAAGACTCATGGGTAAGTGCACCAAGATGGTGTGCAAAAAGGGGGGTATAAGTGGACACTTTTTTTTTTTTTTTCTGAAATCAGGTAAACCTAAAATTGGAGGAGAAAGTTAAGAGTCATCCACTCAAGATATGAAGATACTCAAAGAACAAAGATTGTAGTACTCTGAATCTAGTTTCCAAACTACTATATTTTTTCAAAATTGGATAGGATTAAGGGGGTCAAATCCTTCGTGCACGAAAAACAATCTTGATTTTTTTTTCTGAAAAATATAACATAGTGTCTAACGTGCACATCAAAAAAGTCATAGTTAGATTTAGTATTTTGACAAATTCTTTGGCAAAAAGATAGTTAAGAGTGAGCACTAGAAGTTGTTTATTTTTTTGTAATTTTTTTTGAGTATTTTTTTTTTATGATTTTTCCAATCGAGTACATCCTGAAAATTAGGTACCTATTCGTGCATGAAGCATAACTTGCACCAAAACAATCGAAAATGCAATTTTTTAAAAAATTGTAAAGAATCAAGTGCACTACAATAATATATAATTTTCTAAAAATTTGGATAAGTAGATCAAAAGTTATTAAAAAAATGGTACACGTATGTCTCTGAGAACTATGGAGACACTAGTAAAAGAAATTCAATAATAATATGTTACTGTTGTTTAAATTTTTTTAAAAATATATGGTTAGAAAGCTTAGAAGATGGGTGAAAATATGGTGGCAATTTTAGAAATACCCACTTGATGAAGTGTAAACCTGATGATGACAAAGTTGAGAAACCAAGTTCATAAAACAAAACATGTCAAAAAGGAGGGAAATTGAGGAGAATTAAACTTCCAAACCGCAACTTTTCCATCCAAACCTATTCACAAGCCTAAATAGACAAGAGTGCGTATGGGGTTTCTTTTGAATAACAACCACGTATGGGGTTCCTTTTGAATAAGATCTGCGTACGAGGTTTATTTTGAATAAGCACCGTGTACGTGGTTCTAAGGAGAAAATACCACGTACGCGGTTCTTCCTGTGATACTCTAACATAAAGTTCTAACGTGTATGTGTGCATATATATATATATATATATATATATAGATATTGTATGTATATATGTATATTGTATGTATATATGTATATATAATATGCATATATAATGTATATATAATATGTGTGTATATAGATACACACATGTATGTGTGTAATATGTATGTATATGTATATAATATGTGTATGCCATATGTATACATATATGTATATTTATAATATATACATGTATAATATATATAATATGTATGTATGTGTATTATCTTTTGATATTTTATGTGTATTATATGCATATGTGTATGTACATGTACATGTATATTGATATATATTGTCTTTTGATATCTTATTGTACATTGTATTCCTCTCTCTCTCTCTCTCAGGACCCCACATAACACCTAATGACATGTTTACTCTTGTTGACCGGTCGAGATTGATCTCTTTGGGTCCCTCCTAATTTGACTACACCTAAAACTTTGGAAAGAAATCTAGATTTTTAGATAGATCCAAGATTTCATGTTGACCATGGGGAAGAAGTTCTGATATTGTCTTGGCGAGGAATTTACTAGCTAGATGCAAACAAATTTTTAAGTAACTATTATGAGAATATTTAGGGATATAATTCTTATACTTCTAAATTTTTTGTTTTAAACCTCTGATCCAAAACTCAACATGGTATCAGAGCGGGTTTAAGAAAAGATCTTATCATACATGTTTTAAGCAGTCAAGTAAACCTTTCTCTAGGGTAGATCTTGATGGCATAGTATTGTAGGTCTAAGGTTGCAAAATATTCCCAACCTAAGGGCAAACCTTTGAAGGAGAATTCGTGTGGAAAAAAAAGATGGTGAATTGTGTCAAGTTAGAAGATAGGCTTGATGGAGCCTCAAACTTCAACTCTAGGAAACTCAGGGTACTCATTGCATTAGGGAAGAATGATCTTCTTGATTTCGTGGAACGTAATATGGCTGAGCCTTCCAATGATACTGATAAAATCCAATGGAATAAGAATGACACGAAATCTAGGAAGATCTTGATAGACATTGTGATGAATCACCTAGTACCGATCATCTCCAAGTTGAAGTCAGCTAAAGAAATGTTTGATACTCTAAAAGACATGTATGAGATCAACAACACCAAAAGAGCCATTTCTTTGAGACAACAACTTCACCATGTAAAAATGGATAAAGAAGATTCAATCATCTTATTCTTTATGAAGATTGCTGGTTTGAGAGATCAGTTGAGCACTACTAGGGACATAATTGCAGACAAAGATCTTGTTATGTTGGCACTAAATGGTAATCCCCAATCTAGGGATCCCTTCATCTAAAGTATCAATGGGAGATCTAAGTTGCCCAAGTTTGATCATCTTTGAGTTGATTGTATTCAAGAAGAGTCTAGGTTGGCAGCAAGGGCGAAACCATCATGATGTACAAAATCAAGTTCTTGCTACACATACTTCTAGAGAAAGAGGCAAAAGAATAAACAAATGCAATCACCAACCATGTTAGCTGCAACCCAAAGGACCTAAAACATTAGGAGTGCAATGTCCACAAAGTATAAACATTATATCCAAGTCTGCAAGACCATATCAACAAATGCGGAGGAATGCAGGACATTCTTTTGGACACACATCAATACATACTTGTACAACAACTTACTCTATCAAACTCCCAAGAACCAAAAAGTCCCAAAAACATCACCTTCTTACCCAAGCAATATCTTCATTCTTTTATTATTCATCTTATCCTCATCTTAATATCTTAAGTTATCGAAACCTTATCATATATCATTGCCATCAGCCACATTGTCAACACCATCAACTGTATCACCATAGCATACTCAGTGTAAACATCAAACACCAAGAAGGTGGACATCCATAGACCATCTACAATCAAACCAACTACCATATTATTATCAAACTCATTTATTCAAATATATCTGTAAAAGATTTTTTACTTTAATGTTCTAATTAAGTAAATGAAGATAAGGGCTAGAACCCTTTAACATAACAACCAACTAGTGGACAAGAGGGATCTCACTAACATGAGACTACCAAAACTCATGAGCTCTTATAAGCACCAGCTATCAAGACAAAGAGAGTGAATCTAACGAAAGGCGAGATAAACAAGAACAAGAAGTAGAAAGAGGGAGCTTTTGACTAGAACTGGGAACCCATAGGAAACAAGGGTCCTGAATTTGAACAATAGAAATCTCTTTCATCGATCCTAAAAAAAAATTTAAAAAAAGAACCTTTTCTCCTACAACTAACAACCCCCAAAATTGAGAAAACAAGAGGTGATCCCTCAACAACAAATGGAGGGGGTTAGCAAGAACAGAAGACAATAGCTAAGAGGGAGCAGCCTGCCTGACAAAAGATGGCTTTTTTACTTTAATATTGAGGGAACAAAATTTTATTTTTAATAATTAATTTGTCAAACTTTTTATATAGCACAATTAAAGTCAATCAGTACCTGTTTAACAATCCAGTAAGGCCAGAGCAATTTTCTAAGCTGAAAGCCATTCATGGAGGGTTGGCACGTTGACGCTATCATAGTGGGGATCTCTTCAATATCTGCCACAATTTCAAAAAAGGAAAAAATTATAACACGTTGCATTACATCTGAAGTAGACATTGAATAATATAGAAGATGATATTTAACTTGCAGTGGGCAGTCCTACTCCAATTATTAAATGATATTTGCATTTTAATTATAACATGTTCAACTACTACTGAATCATAAATTTTATTGCGATGACACATAACTTTCCCTATTTCAAATTCCAAGAACAATAGATGATACAAATATCAGTCATTAAACTCAATATCATCCGTGTAGAGTGCTTCCAGCTATCAAGATTAATGGGACCATGAATTAACGGTCTTCCATACTTATTATGTGGAAAAACTTATAGTAATGAATTGCCATTAAAAGAGATCATTTGTAATTGTGTTTTTGTTGTCAACATTGTATGGCAAAAGATCTGAAAGCTTTGTTCTCTTCCACTGACAAACATGGGTCCACTATCATACATTTCTTTTGCTATTGGTTTTCTGTTTGTGTGCTACGTACTCTTCATATAAACAAACTGGATTTGTGATGTTCCTTACAGGTGGGAACACCATACAATGAAGTAAGCTATTGAACAATACAAACAAAACGTGGAATGCCTTACAGTCTGTGTTTCATGAGATCTCCTTTTCTATGCAATCGAATAATATTTTGTATAATCATTTTGTAGTTAGTTTGCATTCACTTGAATAATTATGGCATGTAGATGATATAAACGTTTCTCATGTTTTCTATAATATATTATTATTCTTATTATTTAAATATGATTTTGCTGATTATTGTGGATCTGCATTATTGTTAAATAGGGGCATAATGTTAATGAATGTACAAGTATCTATTATTATATTTTATTCAAGATTATTGTGGATCTGCATTATTATTAAATAGGGGCATAATGTTAATGAATGTATAAGTATTTATTATTATATTTTATTCAAGATATTGATTGACTTGTTCTTCCTTGACGTTAACAAGAATAAACACAATGTGCATTGAATAAAAATGTGTTTACTTTCTTCATTGATCCTTCAAAATTATAATAATAGATCATAGAGACCTAAAATTGAAGGATATTTCCAATTTCATATGGAAAATGTGGCAGTAGATAAAACATCAATTACATCTTAATTATTGTGACAAGTCAATGATGATAGGCATTCAATAATAGCTTTTTTCTTCGCCATCTTATTTTCTATAATCTGTCATACTAGTTTTATGAAGGATTGAAAATGATATAATGTTGATAGGATGCTATTCTTCCCCCTTAGAGTTACTCAATAGACTTCTCTTTTCATTAACTTCCGTTGCCTATCATTTCACTAGTGTCTTTGGCGATCTTTTGTTGAAATTATTTTATATTAAAATACTGATTGGAATCTATTTAAACTCCATCTATTTATTATTAATTTATATGTTTTTCAATTTATTAACTCTATGATGTATATCTTTTCATTTTTTTCGCGTCCTCAATCTTTGCCACTATCTCATAGCTTCAGTACTCACCATTTTCTCTTATATGTAATATGAGAATTTCACTTTAAGTTTGTTGACATTCCACAATATTATCTTTAGTACCTACTACCATATTATTATCAAATTTATTTAGAAGTTCCATTATAACATTATTATATCTCAATCTAAATTCCTTTAAAAATTGAAATTATTAATTTGTTGTTCCAAATAAATTAAATTGTTTAGAAAAAACACCAAACGTGAACATTTATTTTTTTAATATTACTTTGTCAAAGTCAATCAATTCTTGTTTAACAATGCAGTAAGTGCAAGAGCAATTTGTTAAGCTGAAAGCCATTCAAGGAGGGTTGGTACGTTGATGCTGTCAGTGTGGGAATCTCTTCTATCTGCCACAATTTCTAACACTTCATAATCAAAACAGGAAAACATATAACACGTTGCATTGAATCTGAAGTACATTGAGTAATACAGAAGATGATATTTAACTTGCAGTGGGCTGTCCTGCTCCAATTATTATATATTGTCTAGAGAAAATTAAGACTTAGCTTTGATGCCAACAGTTCTTTTTAATCTTCTATAGCACACTTTAATTAATTAAAAAAATATTGAGTGTCTCTAGTAGTGTTTAAAAAAAACAAAAAAAACAGTGGTAGTAATGAATACATTTCATTTAATTATGAATATTAATGATCAATATTAACAAAGTGCATATCACAACTATTAACACTAATCTATTAAAAGTATTGAACATTAAATCATCAAATACTTTTACAATTATTGGAATTTGCTCTTTTTGGTATTGATTTTCATCTAATGTTGTGGCCGATACCATAAGACAGACTGTTTTGTTCAATATATAAAAGAACAAATGTTTTCTTATATTTTCAAATCATTTAGTTTATCAAGAAGCAAAACTTCTAAAATTTTACTGAGACATACTGATCCAAATTGCATCTCTATGTTTTCAGCTACAGGGAACCACCAAAGAACATGCACTGAGATTAGGAACCTATTGGACACCATTAAACTTCGGATCTCACAAATACACAAAGAACATTCTCTATTTTAGACAGCTGCAAGGACTCTTTAAATTCAGAATTTAATGGTGCTTTTCAGCTTCTCATTGTTATGTTTTCATTGGTCACACCTATGGACTAGTTCTATATTTTGACTAAGTTCCTTCGCTAGTTGATTGATGACAGTGAGTTATATTATTGTTTAGTGACTCACTTTTATTCCGAACAACATATTTTGTTATTGTTATTGTTATTTGCAATCTCTTGACTGTATTCAATCTTTATAATTTTTTCCTAACCATTGAAAATTGTCAAATAACTTACTTTTCCCTATTTCAAATTGCAAGAACAATAGACAACACAAATTTGGGTAGCTGGCCTTCAACATTATTCAAAATTACTGGACAGCTATTGAACAATAGAAACAAAAACTTTGCCAGGCTTTGCATGTGGGAATGCCTTAAAGGATGTACAATTATTTAGTTTGCATGGAAATGTGGACATCATTGAACAATGAGAAAAAAAATCCAAGTCTCTACATGTGGGAATGCCTTATAATGAGGATTGCCTGGATTGCATTAATAAATGGACAAGTTTGTTAAAGTGTGTGGAAATGCCTTACATGTGTTTCACGAGATCTCCTTTTCTATGCAATCGATTAGGCTGACTGTTTTTAAACACAGCATGTGTTTCACAAGATCTCCTTTTCTATGCAATCGAATAATGTTTTTTACATTGAATGTAATCATTTTTTTAGTTACAGTTTACATTCACTTGAATAATTATGTCATGTAGATGATCATATACGTTTCCGGTGTTCCCTATAATTTATTATTATTCTTATTATTTATATATGATTTTGTTGATTATTGTGGTCCCGTATTATTATTAAATAGGGGGCCACAATTCACACCATCCATATGTTAGTGAATGTACAACTATCCATCACCATATTTTATTTAAGGCATTCATTGACTTGTTCTTCCTTGGCATTAATATGCATTGAATAAAATTGCATTTACTTTCTTTATTGGTCTTCCAAAATTTATAGTTATAAATCATAAGGTCTTATAATTGAGAATATTTCCAATTTCACATGGAAAATATGGTAGTAGATAAAACATCAATTCCATCTTAATTATTGTGACAAGCTGTGGATGATAGGTATTCAATACTAGTAGCTTCTTTTCTTTACCATCTCACTTTTTATAATTTGTCATACTAGTTTTATGGACTCGAAATGGTCTAACGATGATAGGATCCTATTCTTTGCCCTTAGAGTTAATAGACTTTCCTTTCATTAGTCTCCATTACCCATCATTTCAATACTGTATTTGACAATCTATAGTTGAAATTATTTTATGTTTTTTACTTATAAAAGTAGCAAAATAAGGGTGTTGACCGTATATAAACTCAGGCCGAACATGCCACTTACAATAGGTCACAAATAGACCATTGTCAGTAAAAAAAGGTTAGAACAAACCACTTACAACACACTATCAGTACAACTAGGAACTCACCACAAGGGTGGGATAAATTTTGCCCACAACTTGGGGAAGAGTTTGGGAGGAGGAAGAACTACCTTTCTGTCTACGACTAACAACAATCCAGGCAATACTATTGTTTAGACCATCGTTACAAGTGGTATCATGAGGGGAAACACTCTAATAGGGTCTACCAGCACCATGAGCAAACTGTTGACTATCAACCACCAAAGGCTGCAGGAGAACACAAGCAACAATCTACGAGTTTATGCATGGCCAAAGGAGGCCACACCAGTAGGAAGAGGTAGAGTAGAATCCATGGGATCTAAGGGGGGCATACCAACAACAAGAAATTATTTTATGTTAAAGTGTTAATTGGCATATATTTAAAATCCATCTAAACTAAAAGAGGGGTAAAAAATTTATTCAACACAAAGAAAAATACAAAGCAAAAAGGGTCAGAAGCCCTTCAAGAATAGAACATTAAACAAATCTATTAGCATCAACAACCTACTCCAACTTATGAGACAATTCCAAAGATAATTTTCCCTTATCCACAATATTCCACCCATCCCTTCGATTGGAAGCATGGCCAGGAGTTTGCGACTCCATTCCGCTCCCTCAAATGTGAGTAAAAGTAACAAATTCCAAAGAAAGACACAACCATAAAATTTGTTGAACAACCAAAGCTAAGTGCCAATTAACATCATCAAATCACTAATCATTCTACAGAGTCACCACCATTTGTGAGTCCGATTCACAAATAATCCCTTTCTAGCCAAGAACACAACCTCTCTCCATGTCATACAAAATGGACAAAGACCAGAGTTATCTCGCCCTACACCACCAATACCTATCTATTATTAATCTATTTGTTTTTCAATTTCTTAACTCCATGAAGTATGTCTTTTCATTTTTAAATCACATGCCACAAGCTTTAGCATTGTCTCATGTCTTCACTACTCACAATTTTATCTTATATGTAGTATTGGAAATCTGCTTTAAGCTTGTTGTCATTCCACAATGTTATCTTTGGTACCTACTACCATGTTATTGTCAAATTCATTTAGAAATTCCATTGTAACACTATTATATCTCAATGTATAATCCCTTTAGATATTGAAATTCAAATGATTAGTGTTTGTTTGTTGTTCCAAATAATTGAATTTTTGTCACTTCTCAAGAAACAACTAAAAGTGAACAAAGCAATGGAGAATCAAATAGAAGACAATTGCAGTTAAAACATACAGCTATAGATGATTATAGATTGACATACAGATATTACTGCTGAACTGTATTAGAAAAACATTATATTTTAACTGCTTTCATTAAACATAGACTTCAGAACATAATCTTTTTAATATGGTTTTTCGAGAATAATATTTAGTTTATTTAGGGGAGAAGATTTAATAGTTGAATATTCTAGTTTCATGTTTCTCAAAATTATATATGATGATTTTAAATTACTTTTGGTTTTTTTACAATAGCTTACTTGATAAGATCATTGCTTATATTTAAGGTTTCGGGTCCACGTCATTAATTATATGTCACATCAGCATGCTTTTTGTTAGGGTGTGGGAAAAAGACCCCCCAAAAAATCTATAATTGTGTTTAGTTAGTGCATTGAAATGACATCACATGATTTGTAGCTTTTTAGATCTAACGGATATATTTTGTTTACAAATCACAACTATTAACAGTAACTATTAAAAATATCAAACATTAAATAATCAAATGTTATCACAATTATTGAAACATGCTCAACTTAAATACGATTTCAAGGAATTTCAAATTCAAAAACAATAGATAACAAAAATATGAGTAGTTGGTGTTCAATATCGTCCATGCAGAGTGCTTCCAGCTATCAAGATTAGCACAAGACAGACAGGAACATGAAATGACGTCTTCCACACTGCGAGACATTTAGTATGTGGACGAACTTATAATAGTGAATTGCCATTAAAAGAGAGAATTTGTAATTCTGTTTTGTGCTGAAGATTATATGGCAAAAGATTTGTTCTCTTCCACTGGCAAACATGGGTCCACAATCATACATTCCTTTTGCTATTGGTTTTGTGTTTGTGTGCTACGTACTATTCATATTTACATACTGGACTTGTGATGGTCCTTACAGGTGTGAACTCCATATAATGAAGTAAAATTATTGGACAGCTATTGAACAATACAAACAAAAACTTTGCCAGTCTTTACAGGTGAGAACGCATTACAAGGATGTAAAATTGTTTAGTTTGTATGGAGATGTGGACATCCATTGAACAATGAGAAAAAAAGCTTGTGTTTACATGTGGGAATGCCTTATAATGAGGATTACCTGGATTGCATTAATAAATAGACAAACTTGTTGCAATGCCAAATATGCATCCACTGCACGATGGACAAGAAACCACTCAATTTGGTGTTTATGAGGAGAATCATAACTTGTTAGTGATTAAATCTCAATAAACTTTTATTTATATATTATTACACTACAATCCTTAATTCTTTTTAATTTATATGCTTTTCTAAAAGAAAGTTAATTCAACCTAGTTAAACATTATATTCTAATGAACATAAATTAGCTTAGAATAGTTCATGATAGTCGGATTAATAGATTTCATCGCTCTATGATAGAAGAATGTGTATCAATGATGAATATTTTAGAGTTAGATTATTGTCTATAAAGATGATCATTCTATTAATAATTGCTTCAAAATCTATTATACAATTAAGTTCTATTAAAGGTTAAGTTCATAGGTCGATGTCAAGTCTCAAATCACAAATTCATCATTTGACTCTCTACTTGATCTTCATATGCTTTTTTCAATGTATAAGGGTTGGCAATATTTAAAAATGCCTAAAAAGGGATGCCTCTACATCAGAAGGACACATGTTCTCATGGGCCAAACCTTCAAATATGTGTAAAAAAGTTTAAAGATAATGGGTGAGGGTGTTAGAATGATGTATACAAATCTCTTACTTTGTTAAATACCCCAAATCAAAATGTGTGATTATTAATTGCTCATGCAATGCTGTAGACAGGTTGGAAAATGAGAAATGTAAAATGGATGTAATTATATCTTTAAATACTAGCACTAACATCAAATTTGATATTGTCATGAGTGGAGGGTTCAAATGGAGGACTATCTTACCATGTAGTGAAATAAAACAACATACAATTGCATAATAGACACTCAATAAAAATAATAAGACAATAATTGTGTTGGATATTAGAGTTGCTGGAATGTGTTGTTGTCATTGATGTCAACATATTCCTGTGTTGCAGAGAATTTGTGTATTGGGAGATCTATTGCAGATGTGCTGATGTGGTTTATTGGGTTTTGCAATGTTTATCTCTAGTTGATTCAGTATGAGTTTCCTGATGCTATGTGGAGATTTGGTTGAGTTATGTGATTCGATATAGTGATTGGTTTTTCAGTGTTTTGTGTTGTAGAGTTGTGGTATTTGATATATATTGCTTCAGAATGATTATATCTTGAGTTGCGGATTTTGGAGTGTTTGAGACGTTCATGCGTGTCCTCTGATCAGATGGTTCATGGTTTGGAACTTCGCAAGCGTATCTTTCAGTTTGTTAGTTGGTGTTCTTGAGCTTCGGTGATGGTGTTAATGATGATTCTTATTATCTGAGTTGTTGCAGTGATTGTGGTGGAATTCACGTTGCTTGTTGATGTTCTCTGATCGTGTCCTATGTGTTTTGGTGGTCTGCGTTGATCGTGGTGTACATTTTTGAAGATTTTATCGGTTTGGTGTTATTATTCGTGTTATGCCACATATTCGATGGTGTAGCGTGTTGCAGATGATCTTGGTGAACTATTTGGCGGTGTTGCATGTTCGATGATTTTATTTGGGTCCATGCTATGTCCTTGCTGACATTGTATTGGTCTAGTTATGGATTAATGTATCATGTGATGTAATTTTGTAATTAGGTCTTATGTGTTGAGCCGACCTTGAGGTTAAGATTGATGAATTGTATAAAAAGGTGATGTAATCATGTAAATTGTGTGTTTGTAGTTGTGTTTATGATCTGAGAGTATATTGTACGTGCAAACAAGCGAATTTATCATTCAGAAGTGTAGAAGAGAAGAGAAGAGTTGTGCAGATAGTGTGCTTAACTGGAACTGTAATCAGGCATTTGCAGATGCTATTCCTTCAATTCATGTAATCTGGATTGTTGTTTGATCTTTGTAAGGTAGTTAGCCTTCCTAGGGTTGCATCCATTTGTTGTTTTAAGCAATGAGCTCTAGGCAGTGTGCCTGAATGCATGTGCATTCCCCATTGTAATATTTTCACATATTATTGCAGAGTATCATCTTACTGTGGGTAGGTTCCCACCATGGTTTTTCTCTTAATCGGGTTTTCCATGCCAAAAATTTGTGTGTTAAATGTGTTTTTGTTGTGGTAATAATTTCTATTATTGTTGTTCCTAATCTGATCTGAAGTTAAGGTTAATTTGGTTGAGTTTGGTGAAAACTGATTCACCCCCCTCTCAGTTTTCCTGCTGCTTTGCTACCAACAAATTGGACCTTTATGACATTTCTCAATGATGAATGGATTGCAGTCTTCCATAATAATCTTCCAACATGCTAGACCTTATTCATTAGATTATAGATATACAAATAATATAATTCAAATTATATCACAATATAACTCCAAAACTAAACTTCCAACTCCTCTAAAAACTATGCTACTTTGAAATGATTATGAGTGATGTTTAAATATAGTAGTGACAAGTCTTAGAAATGATCACAATCAACTAGAAGATAGAACAAAGCTCAATTCCTCATGGAACATATAGTTGGCCAAATATATAGTTGAATCTCCTAAATTGAATGCAATCTTGATGGTTCTTTGTGAAACTCACACCATAAGCAATCCTAGGGACAATTTGCCTTGATATGTGAAACTTATTTGGAACAAAATTTAAAAACTTATCACAATCCATGAGTAGTGAACTTAATGTAAGCCTATCAAGCCTAATAAGATTCAGAGACCAAATGGTGCCTTTATAATAATAAAAAAACTTGTGGAAAGTGAATGTGACATTGAAGGACCATAATAGAATATATACCCATTTCAATGCTCGGTCAGTTATGTGTTGATGTGGTTCATACACACATGCAACATAGATAAAAATATACAAATGATTGATCTTATCTCTCTTGAAGAATTTAAAAAAGAAATTTACTAACTCAAGGCTTTGATAGCCAAGTCTTGATGCATTAGGTTCAATCAGAGTTTGTTATAGGCTATTTTGCAAAGGGAATTATAGATAGATAATATTTTTCAAGAGTTAAGGTGATATGAATCTATAGGATAATCTATTAAACTTACAAGACTTGACCTCTATTAGCAATCATCACAAGTTATTCTGATAAATTTTTAATTGTGAATAACTTTGATCAGTTTTTCTAAAACTACTAAAAGAATTTTAGATGATTTATAGTATTTGCATGACTCTACTTCTTCTTGATCAGGGCAAAATTCATTTTAATATTTGTAAATATTACACATAACTTTGATTAGTTCTTTTGAAACTATCTAAAATATTTTAAAGAAAATGGTAAAGGATAAGGGAAAGAGATAAAGAGTTAGACAAACTAATTTTCCAATAACCACACAAGAATATCCTTCAAAAATTATGAATATATACCTAAATCAATCAGTGTTTCACTTAAGTAGTTCACTATATGTGCAAATGATGCAAATATTCAACAAAAAGCATATTAGACAAAGAAAGTGATCAAATGCATCCAAATGTTGGTACACCAATTTGATATTTCAAAAAATGATAAGTGTTATAGTCATTTATGATTTACAATTAAGAAGTGGACTACAATTAGCCTCAAACTCACAAAATTTACAAGAATATACAAATGATCTCACTAACTAGGTAAGAGAAAACCATGAAGTGGAGAATAGTTAACAATTTTGTAACTAATTTTCCCATAATTATCAATAATTTTTAATCCTTTAGAAATAATAATGATTGCCCTCTTATAGATACAAGGTGCAAAAGTCAATAACAATATCAATGATTTAGATTTCATCAAAATAGTAAATGGTTACAATTCCAACTAGAGGCATATTCTTTTAGAATCAACATCTTCTAATTTACACTTTACAACATTTCAAGAGAATCATCATCTTTGTGTTTTAAATAGAGCATATTCTTCTATAGATTCACACCTCTGAAAATGCTAGTGTTACTAGATTTTCACCTACGGCCTCAATCAGGTAGATCCACTAAATTTCAAATGGAAAATCGTACATTTTACTTAACCTTCTATGATACATTCAGTCATATAAATGAAATAAATTTATAAGATTACATAGATATAAATTCATTGCATTCATACAAGTGAATGAAATATAAAAAATTTCACAATCTTTTGGAAAAAATGTAATTCTTATTGAATGTAATAAAATACATGAGTCTCACACAACAAGCTGTGAGATTGACTTTTCTTAGTTGATACAAATAAGAATTGACATATACATGTATGAGAAAATGTGGAAAAAGAAAAATAAACATGTAGAGAAGGTAACCAGTCATTGCTTGAATGACTGGTACTGTTGGTTTGATCTACTCCCATTTGCCTTGTCTTGCTAAATCCTTGGTCTTCAGATGTATTGTCGCCTACATTAAGTGAAAGAAATGAATTAGAACAAAAGTTTTAAGCAATGAAAAGCCACATTCTGTACATGCACATTTTCTCATGTGTACATATTGTAATCCCTATGTGTATTAGATGCAAATGCCTACTTTAAGTATCCATAAACCAAAGTAATGTGAGTCATCATGCAAGTAGGCATTTTTTTCTAACATGTTTGTGTCATGTGTAGTAACAGGTGCAATCATGTTTATTTAAGCATGTGGGGTAAAATGTGTCTCCCACAAGGTTAGAGTCCAGCATGCTGGCATACAAAAGCTCAGAACAATAATATAACAGTGCATAAAAGACATTAAGGCTAGTCATTAAAGATCATGTTTTCACCTTTCCATCAAAAGCATAGCGACTTCATAATGTTTCAGAGGGTCATCAACAACAAAGATATCTTATAAACTCAAGGGTCAAAGATATAATGATAGTAAGGTTTCATTATGCAAAATCATGAAGGCAGTAACAATTCAAAGATTTCACAGATACAGAAATCAATTCTAGAGTAGAACATTGTCTCGTCTTAGTGGAAGGACAATAATAGTGTTATCATAGTGATATGAGCATATCATTGTTTTGTTTTGTTGAAGTCATAGAGAAATATGAGAGTTAGCATCAGTGATGAGTATACTTGTAACAACTATCACCAATGGTATAAAAGGGTAAAAAAATAGGCATATGACAATATAGTCATTTCATGAGCATAGGGAATGGTCATTTCCATTCAAGCACAAAAGACACCTAATTACTAGCAAAACATAGAGCATAAGGCATTTGACAATCACTGTCATAAGGGTAGTGCTTTGAATCAAAAGATGTAACAAGAAAGGATACATAGTCCTATAATAGGATAGCTAGTTGAGCAAGTGAAATGAGAGTTGCAAAACATAGATTCTCAAGGAGATTGGGAGATCAAAGGTACAACATTATGTATTCAAAGTATAATGTTAGAAAGACTTAGAGCCATGCCTTTCATGAGTTCATCACCACATACCTAAATATATGAAGAGACAATGACCATCAAAAGAGAGATGAGATTGAAAGCACAAAATATGACTCTTAGCAGTCACAGTTCAATGATACAGTCACTTCAAATATGCAATCATATGAGGAGTCTCGGACAAAGGCATCAATGAAGATGTGCTTGCACAATAGAGAAGTCATTATGATGCATGCAAATGAAGAGTGAAATGATAGTTTGTACACCATCACAATATAACTATAAGGCATAAGTGCCTTCTCAATGCTCAGGGATAGAGAAGGAGTAAGTTCAATTCAATGATCATAGTATATGACTATAAAAGAGCAGCCACAATACATTCATTAGGAAGGCCATCTCAGATAAAAGACTTGCCTTGACCTCCAGAATATCAAAAGGCAGTTATATGGTCACCATAGATCTTAAAGGAAACTACAGTAACAACCATTAGTCACTAGTACATTTGGAATGGTTTTCTGACGAGCTATGGGATTTCTTTTGTTCTGTCGAGTTAATTTGTTTTTTTTTTCAAAAATTACCTTGTGTTCGTTGAAATTATGACGTGTTAAAATTTCACGTCGGAATTCGGACAAAAACTTGATGAACATTTCCGACTGGCTATGGGATTTATTTTGCTTTGTCCGATTAATTTTTTTTTTTAAAGTATATCCCATGTTCGTTGGAATTCAGACGTGTTGAAATTTTACGTCGGCATCCCAATGAACACAAATTTTACCTATTGATCGGCATATGTTAGTTCGATGATTTTCATAGCCCCTTGATTTCTTTTTACTCATCGAGATAACATAAGTTGATGACCTCTCTTCCTACTGATCGGTGAGAGTTATCCCGCTAGTCTCATCAGGCATCGGGATAGCTTAAAATGTGTTCAGGCGATGGGCATAATTTCTCCGATGTCTTTTCCCTCGACGTAGCTCCTCTCGGTATGCTATGTCTCCTCAACATAAGCTTTGACCCTTTATCATCGTAACCTTTGCCGATGCATTTTACTTTTGCTAGTGTCCAGCAGGATAAGTCTTACCGATAACATCATCGACTATCGGCAATACAAGATTTCTCCATTGTTGCTAGTGTGTGATCTACCAATGGACTTCATCGGTGTATTCTATCCTGATCGCATGCTTCTACTTGTGTGTTGCCATCGGGTTGACTTTTATTGATAGTGCAGATTTCATATTTCACATCGAAATTCTGATGAACACGAGGTATTTTTTTATAAAAAAGTAATTACGCGCCATCATTATACATAGGCTTAGGGTAAAAAAATTGGGAGGAAGCAGGCACAATTGCTGTAGATAGATGCTTGACAACAACTATACAAGAGGTTGGTCCTTTTGTTCTTGTCATCAATATTTTTTTGCAAGTTCCTTTTCTTTCCTTGCATTCTCTCGTTCAATTTATTTCCAGCTGTAACCAGCTTTAATTCTTGGTAAATGGCCCCATAGAATAGTAGGGCATTTTCTTTCAGTTTGAATGAGTTAGAATTTAATTTTAGTTTGAATGAATTGGAATTTAATTCGAATGAAAGGGCCCTACAATACTATGACCTTTGTTTTTTGGGTTGGCTAAACCTTTTAAGTTTACTTTTAGTTTTTGCAGTTGTCCAAAAAACTTTCATAAAAGAGGTTCCTAACACCTCCCTTTATAATCGTAGGGGCATGAGATTGTATCATGTATGTATTCCTATAGCAAGAACATATTGCATGAGATTGTATTATGTCTGTATTCCTATAGCAAGAACAAATGGGCATATCCCTTGCCCAGATGGCAAACTATCCAGATCATCTATATTCCTATAGTAAGAACATGAACAGTAAGAAGGGGGGGGCCCAAGCAAAGGATAGCGAAGTGGGGATCCAAGGCATATAGGTGGGTAGCCACCGTAGCTTCTTCCCCAATCATCCCCTCCCTGTGTAGGGATGAAAAAGTCAGGTGATTTGGAGTTGCCCCTACTAGGGCCTTAGTTCCTCGCTACATGAATCCTGGGTTATTCCGTTAAGAAAATTGTGACCAAATTATTAGCACGAATTCCCTTTCCGAATAGGGTGTTAGCAACTAGTAATCAAATTGTGACAATTCTTGGCTCGAATTAGCTCAAATTCCCTTGCCAAATAGTAGGGTGTTAGCAACTTTTTCACTTTGTTTAATGGTATCCGCTCTGGAAAAATATGGATCCTCAACCTCCTTAACCACTCCATTATATGACTGTTAGTTATAAAGACAAGTCACTTCATAGCTTCTAAAGGGGTCAACAATTCTCTGCAACTGTAAACCCTTCCAGCCCTCAAAATAGCCCTTTGTATGGAAGCAACTTTTATACGATTATTTAGGACTCTACGGGTAGTTGCTTGTACAATTTTCCCCACTAAAAGGGTCTCTTCATTTTCTCCAGTTAGCAGATAAAATTCCTCATCCTGGGATGGCTCTTTATATGGTGTTCGCCAATCCTTAAATCCATGTACCAATTCAATCTTTATGTCAGCAAGAGTTTCTCACTTTTTATTAGATGTCTGTTGTTCCACACTTCTAGCATATTCATCAATATCAAGGGCCTTTAATACAAGGGGATATTTTTTGACATGTTTAACTGCCATTTCTTGTGTTTCCTCATCCATATCATCTATATCATGTCCCGCATCTTCACAGTTACATCCTCAGCCATTTTCTTGGCTAGTTTATATGACTCTGGATGAATTCTAGTATCATCCAATGGATCCATAACATGGTTCCCAGAAGTTGCTTGCCTGGTCCCTTTGACCCTTAAAAAACCAACAACATTTATAAAGGCAAGTCTCTTCATAGCTTCTAGAGGGTTCAACAATTCTCTGCAAATATAAACCCTTCCAGCCCTCAAAATAGCCCTTTGCATGGAAGCAACTTTTATATGATTATTTAGGACTCTACGGGCAGTTTCTTGTACAATTTTCTCCACTTAAAGGGTCTCTTCATTTTCTCCAGTTAGCAGATAAAATTCCTCATCCTGGGATGGCTCTTTATATGGTGTTCGCCAATCCTTAAATCCATGTACCAATTCAATCTTTATGTCAGCAAGAGTTTCCCAATTTTTATTGGATGTCTGTTGTTCCACACTTCTAGCATATTCCTCAATATCAAGGGCATTTAACACGTGGATATTTTTTGACATGTTCAACTACCATTTCTTGTTTTTCCTCATCCATATCATCTATATCATGTCTTGCATCTTCACAGTATACATCCTTAGCCATTTTCTTGGCTAGTTCATATGACTCTGGATGAATTCTAGTATCATCCAATGGATCCATAACATGGTTCCCAGAAGCTTCTTGCTTAGTCCCTCTAACCCTTAAAAAACTAGCAACATTTATAAAGACAAGTTGCTTCATAGCTTCTAGAGGGCTCAATAATTCTGTGCGACTATAAACCCATCCAACCTTCAAAATAGCCCTTTGTATGAAGGTGGGTTTTATACGATTATTTAGGACTCTACGAGCAGTTGCTTGTACAATTTTCCCCATTGAAAAGGTCTCTTCGTTTTCTCCAGTTAGCATAAAATTCCTCATCCTGGGATGGCTCTTTATATGCTATTCGCCAATCCTTAAATCCATGTACCAATTCAATCTTTATGTCAGCAAGAGTTTCCTTCTTTTTATTGGATGTCCGTTGTTCCACACTTCTAGCATATTCATCAATATCAAGGGCCTTTAACACATGGGGATATTTTTTGACATGTTCAACTGCCATTTCTTGTGTTTCCTCATCCATATCATCTATATCATGTCCTGCATCTTCACATTATACATCCTCAACCATTTTCTTGTCTAGTTCGTATGACTCTAGATGAATTCTATTATCATCCAATGGATCCATAACATGGTTCCCAGAAGTTGCTTGCTTAGTCCCTCTAACCCTTAAAAAACCAATAACATTTATAAAGACAAGTCACTTCATAAATTTTAGAGGGGTCAAAAATTCTCTGCGACTGCAAATCCTTCTAGCCCTCAAAATAACCCTTTGTATGGAAGCAGCCTTTCTAGGTCCAAGGCTAGCTACAAATTGCATATTTTACTTGTTAGTTGCATATTTTGTTATGGGTTAATAGAAATCTGGGTATTGTATAGAACTTTAAAATAAAGTAGAATCTAATCAAACACTATATTTCATTTGATGTTATCAAGAATTTTGACTAGTTTTCTTCATAATGTATATCTTGTATAGTTTATCTTCATATTGTATTTCTTGTATCTTGTAGCAATTTTGGAAGAATTATCATAACTTTCATTTGAATCACTAGATCTTTCTATAAATTGGAGGATAAGTTTATAACAATGATATCAAGCGATTGACCAGAGAGATTGGCTTCATTAGGTAAGGGTTGCCTTTGTCATGTTTGTCTTCTTCAAAGTATGGTTGGTGTCTATTAAGTTGTTGTCTTGTAAGGGTGTTTTGAAGATTGAGAAGAGACTTTTGATGGGTATTAATCCCATTGTTGTCAAGTATGCTTGATTGGAATTGAATGTTTCCAAGGTTTATGTGCATTAGAGGGCAAATTATTCCTGAGATTGTCACTTCAATTAAATAATTACTAAAAACTTTGAATTGCTTGCTTGTAATTGAATGCTTTAAATAAAAGGTTACTTTATTATAAGTATGATTTTGTAATGTCCCCTAACAAAATGCCTTAAAATATCCCAGTTATGGATCTCAGTTCTTAGTGTAGGGGTTAAGAGGAAATACCTTAGCCTCTGCTGTAGTAAAAAACCTGCAAAAATAAACTTAGAAGGTGCTACAAATTTCATTAAGGAATGGTCATATAAATTATCAGTTGTTTGAATTATTATCAGTTGTTGAAGTTATTGTCAATACTCAGATTATTACCAGTTATTTACTTTGTTACCAGTGCTCAAAATATCATCAGTTATCTAATCTATTACCAGCAATTAGAATGGTTATTAAATTCCAGTTTATCCATCAACACTTACAATTTTAGAGAATTAGTAATTTTCACATTATTTCCAGTTTTATCTTCAAGTGACATTGGCCATTCGATATCAATGATCGTTCCAATATATATGTATATATAACATTTATTATTATTATTGTAAGAACTTATTATTGCAGAAGTATTGGACTAATAATATACATAGATTAATATAGGGGTTGTAGTATATACAAGTTCTAAACAAAAATACTTACCAAAAAAAGGGCAGAATCTTGGATGTGATTATCGTGTGCACATATCAGATTACAATTGCCTATAGTTTCCTCCATGTTCTATATTAATATTACTATCAAATTATCTTCATGTATGCCTTTTGGCAAGAGACACACCCTTTCACTATTAGCACCCTTTGAAAGAGTGCACCTCTTCATTCTTTCTGCCCTTTGAAAGGGACACAACCTTTCACAATCAGATCTACACTTCTTATTTAAATAAGATCTGTACCTCTCATTCCCCAATTATCCCCCTTTCAAATGAGTTTCTCTTCTCCCTTTTATATCTCATGTTTGAGGGAGTTACACCTTTTCATTTTATATCTTTTGATCATTCATTACCTTAATATCAAATTTTAATTATATTTAATTTCTATTTTAATTTAAATGTTATTATTCTAATCTTTTGTATTTTAATTTTATTATTATTATATATTATTGAATCCTATTTCAAAGTGGGGACATTACAAATTTCTTAATTGATATTACTCTGAAAACACCTAATTAAATTATCTTCAAACAATAGTAGACCAGTGCATTCACCCTTGACATAATGTTGTAGTTACTCTTACTGAATTTAACTTTTCTCTAAAAGACCAATAAGGCAAAATGAAGCTTGACATCCAATCCTTCAAACTGATAATCAAACTGAAACTTAACCCAAACTATAATAACATAGGATAACACATTGAAATAATCTAAATGAATAGATTTATCATAGGGAACTAATCAAACAATCAAAAAGATAAATACCATCAGAGATGAAAATCACTTGATCTTTGTATTGAAATAAACATAATATAATCAACTGATTACATATAGCACAATATCTTTTCACCAGTTTGGCATTTCCAGAAAATAAACCCCGAGAGTATTGTATATAATTGCATCTCCGAATCTATCTCTCATTTCATCAAAAGATCCTCTATATATACAGATGAGGATTCAGTTTCAAAATGAAAGGGCACACCCCTTCATTCAGAATTACACTAACTAATATCTGAACTAAAAAAAACCAACTAACTGACCCTAACATAACAAACATATTAGATAAGACTTTAAAAGACAACATTCAGAACAAGAGCTAATTTTCAAGCACTTCACCACAGTTCTTAATATGCTCCAAATACTTTTTTGACTTATAGGGGTCCACATCATAAATCACGTCCCTGATCATGATCTCCAATGTGACAAACCACTCCATCTATGTAGTGGTTTCCTTTAACTCTATTCCACCTGTCTAGGTAGCATCAAGGGCAACACTGAGGAGACTCTGGCATTCAACAATCCATTTATCCTTATCCTTAATTTCACCTTTCTAGTCAACTAACATAGAAATATCATGTTGGATTACATCTTTACACTCATCATATTCTTTTTGTAATTCTGCATCGAAATTATCATGCTTTACAAGTAGCCTTTCAATTTTCTCAATCTCTTTGGTATCTGCTCCCTCCAAATTCTTCTCATGCAGCTTGAACCCCAGTCTATTTTTTATCCTGCTTTGTGATATTGCATTGTAAACATTTTTTTGATACACAACCCAAAAGTCTTCCAAGTGACTGTGCAACTTTTCAAATCTTTTATTCAATAAGAAAGAAACAGTATCAATTCTTACACTTTGCATATGTGTGAGAATTCTTTGATTTTCCTGCTGCAATTCCTCACATTTCTTCTTCCATTTTGAATTTTAAGGAGAAAGCAACATGGGTTCAAACTGTCCACTTCTTCTGATGGCCTTCTCATACATAGCTTTGTACTGATTCCTTTCCCTTACCACTCTAACCATCTGTGCCCTGTTGAATTTGGAAATATCTATTCCTATATCTGTTGAGACAATATGATCAATTTCTCCCACCTTTATTTTCATCATGTGTCCAAAAGCCCTATCCACATCAATGATTGTTAGTCTCTTGTTTGGTGGATACAGTGTCCATAGCATGAGTTCTTCCTCATCTAGATCAAACTTTGACCTAATAAAAATGTCATTAACTCCCTGAATATCCAATTTGAATTCCTTATTATCAGAGTGCAATAAAATATCAAAAATAAAAGAGCCACCGAGGTCCCATCCTAGAAAAATAATTACTCTGGCCTCTACTAGTAATTGTCTCCCTCTCTGTGGAGTCATTTTCACCAATTCTGCTTCTATATCCTCTTTTAGTTTCGTCAATAATTCTGCCTTGTTTTTAGGTGTCACATTTGGGATAGACTCCCTCAGTCTTTTGCCTTTGAAATTATAAAGAAAAGACTTATATTATTTGGATTTAACAAATACATCATCTACCACAAAAGCATCATGTCCATCCAATCTTGCATCTTTATAAATTTCCATTTTAGTTACAATTTGATCATCTTCATTGAACTCTTCTTCCACATCTTTTGCCTATGACCTAGAAATGACTTCAATGTCTTCTAGTTCATTTTCTGACATTTCTTCTTCTAACTCCATATCCATTAACCTCTATATTTTCTCCTCCAATTGTTTGTTTAGGTTATCAGTCACTTCTTGAGCCTCTGCATCTTCCATGTTCCTAAATATATCTTTCGCTTCTAGACTCACATGCAAATAATCATCTAGATTTTTCCTTTTCTTGTAGAAGTAGATATATCCTTCTGGATCATAAATCTTTCTTGCACAATGTTTGAATAAATTAAATTCTTCCATTAATTTCTTGTCAATTATATCATAGGCTTTTGTTGAAACAATTGTGAAATCTCCAAAGCTGAGCGTACCTGACAAGAAAGCCTGCTTATGCAGATCCCCAAAGTTTTTAGCATTTGAGACACTCAATTGTCTGACAATCTCCAAGTATGCTATTCGGTCGGGAACACATTTTGGCAACATATAGGGAGTTCCTTCAAACCCATATATCTTGAAACATGTGAAGCCCTTATGGACATACCAATCTCCCTAGTTATGATTCACAATCTTTTTGTCATCAAAATCTTTAGGTCTTAAAAATATTTTAATATCATATGAGATTGATCCATCACTAGGAAATCCATACATCTGATAAATTGTCTTTACTATCCATTCCTCAAATTTGATATAATTTGATCTTGTGTAATAGGAATCCCAAATAGAAGTCCATAATTGAACAGGTTGCTCCTCCCCTTGCCTGTTTATGATGTTAAACCTCAATTCCTCGGGCCACATACCCCTAAAACGTCCATAGAATAAGATTAAATGCATCAATAATGAGTAAAACTTAAAATTAGGGTAATTATTATCCCCGAGGTTCAAATACACCTCATTCAATCTCTCCACCAAATATGACGCATAATTAAATGGCCTGGGTTCATACATTTGAATGTCTATAGCTAAAACTAATGGCCCAATACTCGTGAGGTTTGGAACCTCAATGCCTCCTTACTGCCCACAAGACATATAGGTGTACTGAAGGTAATGTCTGAACAATGTTAAATGGTGGCCCGTCCTATTTTGTAAGTTCTCTCACTTCTTCTTTATGGACAACTAGTTTCCACCCAAGGTATGTAGTGTCCATTCTTTGATATTCCTCTTCCTATTCTCCAAAAGACAAAGGTTTATCAAAACCAAAATCTAGGTTGAACACTTCATTTATAGTGTTTACTAAAAACCTTATGAAGGCTTCTCCATTTGGAGTCATAATGTATCTACCCACAGAATTATAATTTCTCACTAGAATATCTAAAACTTTCAAATTTACAAAAACATTAGGAACAATTAGCTTACCCAGATTTTTAACCCAAGGGTTGCAGAGCAACACCTCCCTATTTCTCCTCAAGTAACAAAATAAAAACAATTCATATCCCCTTACCCTAGTACAAACATCCCCGAAATCCTTGTATCTATCTTCCAATTGATCTCGACCAGGTAGATGTTATTTCGATCTTCTAGACTTAGGGCCAAGCGCTTGCATTTGATCAATCATGTATCCTGGTTCAATTTTCTAACTGGGGCATCTTCTCCTATTTTGGATTTCTTGGCTCCTGACTCTATGTTAGGTCCAACTAGGAAAGCTAATGTACTAAGAGGGGAGGGGTGAATTAGTACTCCAAAAACTTTTATTCAAAAACAATCTTACTGATAAACATAGACTTTGTATAGCTGATCTCATAATATATAATGCTAAAGCATAATCATAGAAATAACATTCATACACATTTCACTCCATAACTCAAATATTTTGGTTATGCAGAAACTCTTTGTTAGAGAGAAAAACTGCGGTGGGGATGGCACCCACAACTTCACTACTGCAATAATAAAGGTTGCTCGGTTAGAGCTACATGTTTAGCTATTTCTGATAGCTTACCCTATTAGGAGTATCAAGATCTGTAGATCTGCCTTGCTAAAGGATTTTACAAACACTTATACAAAATGTTGTACCTGGTTAAAGGCTTTACAATTTATAGACTTTGTTAGAGTCTTTTACCCTATTAAAGGTTTCTATTACAACTCAAATAGTTCAATCAAAAATCTTAACAAATATCTGCAACTTTACATTTGAAATGTTATATCAGACTCTATGTGCTCAATATGAAATTACCTTGCTCATAGCATCCCTCAGTAATTGATAAATCAACTCAGTGACCTCTTCTGTATACTCTATCCCTTAACTGTTTTATGAAAAACCTTCTCGATGACCTCTAAATATCTCTGTCACTCTTCACACCTTATCTTCTCTCATGACTTTCATTTTCAAATCATCAATCTTCAATCTTCCCTCTCTCATGATAGATACTCAAATCACTCTCTATATATAGATCTCTGAGACGGTGATCTTGTTCATACATTGATCATACAAACATGTTTTATCGAATGAATAAACATAGAAATTATTTCATTGGATAAACTTCCTCAAAATCATACAAAATCTTCGAGTGCAGTTCCCTAGGTAATAACGGTTCCCTATTCTTGAATCTTGTAACACGTTTCCACATATGTGTCCAGGTTCATTGAATCTAGTAACACATTTCCACTCAGTTTAGATTAACTCGGTATACCTTCTTTGCTACTCGGTAGACATGGGAACTTTACTCGGTAGGCAATTCGGTATCTCTCATCTCGGTGACAAGCCTTTCTTCTATAACCGACAACCTTAGTACTTACCGACTGAATATTTCGATAGTAATAACCGACTAGAGTATATAGGATGACTTTGGACATAAAACTAATGACAACTTAGTAAATAGTAACAATCTCCCCTTTTGACATTAGTTTGGTATGTTTGACAAAACTCCTTTCAAAGTCATAACACAAAATCTATATACTTACAAAATTTGACTGAAATGACAGTATATACATTTGTTCTAATACATACGTCAAATACATACTCCCCTCATTAATATGATGTACATAACTTGATTTGCATGCTCCTGATGTGCCATGCTCCCCCTATTAATGTCATCTGTACACTCGATAGATAGTATAAACTCTGTAAACTCAGATACTCTGTATACTCGGTACACTCCCTCTTTTTGACAAACATCAAAACTAGTTACCATTAGGTAGGGGCAACTGGTCAAAAATAGATTTATACTTAGTACGAACGTCAGTGAGAGAATTGGTAAGTGCATCCTTGACACTTTCCATTAAAGAATTCTGAGCTGTAATATCAGCTGTCAGTGAAATCAAACCATCTAAAGTGCTTCCCTCTGGTTGAGTGGATAATTGTGTAGCTCGGTTGATCTACTCTTGAATGGATGATAAATGGGGAATAAATAATGTTTGAAGAGTCATAATATCCATCCTTATTTTGTGCTCTTCATTCCAAAGTTCTAACTGCTGAGCCATAAGAGTTTGTAGCTTTGTATAAAAATTATGAATAGAATTTGGCTCGGTAGTCAGTTTATTTGAGAGATCGGTAATCTCTTTTTCAATGACTTCGGTCTTATTCTTGATATCTTTAATAAAGAATGAAAATGTACACAAATTCTAGAATAAATAAATAATGTGCTTGAGTTGAGGGGATAACTCAACAATGAATCCAACAAGCTTGACTTTACCTATAGCAATTTCCTTCTACACTTCTTCAATCATCTTGGCAGTTATCTCTTTGTCTTTAAATTTGCTAAGGTATTCTGATGCGTTTACTCCTGATGCTTCTAATTGAGTGAGTAGTTCATCCAGTTGCATATGGATGGTAGAAACTTTATTTACGGTAGCTTCAGGTAGCATGTCTATCAATAATGCTTTAACCTTCTGAAGTACTCGGTTCTTCTTCTGAATAGCTATCTGTTTTTCCTGTTCTGCTTTGGCTTTACAAAGCTGATGCAGAGGGATCCCCTACTCTAGACATCTCAAGGGTTCAGTCACTCAAGGTGACACTCCAGAGGATACTTCTACATGCTAGGTGAAACCAACTCCCCATTCAAACTCCTATTGATCATGATTGATGATCTCATCAATCGCCCAAGGCTGCACTCTTAAGGTTTTGATAACCTACTCACTCCCTTAGACCCAACTCTAGGATCAACACTTGGCTCCTAAGCCTCCTCAATACCCTAACACCAAGGTATACTCTTTCCACATTTCATTTGAAAACATTACAACCCCCTAAACTTCAAACTAGGTTCATTAAACAAAAATGCTCAACACTTTCATTAAATAAAACCAAAGTTACCTTCTTGTTGTCCTCTTAGATATACCTATACACAGAGGTGTATAAATTTTTAACCGGTTAAAAACTCCTCAGTCACTCTATTTAGATTCTAAAGAACTCTATTTAGAACAACATATTAAAAATTTAGACAAATCCAACAGTTAAACTCCGAGATATGGCCCCCGCATCAAGCCACATTTTCTGTGATTGTCATTATGTCACACTATGACAATCTGCTACTATCTTTGGAAACCCATTGGTTTAAGCCATTCCTTGGGAAATCCACTTGATCCAACACCTTAGGAATGTTTTAAACACACCAACCAAAAATCCCCTAAGCCCTTTTGTCCTTAACATTCCCTGTCATAACAAACAAAGCCTTCTTCACTTGACTGTAACAGTCAATCTGCCCCTGTGACTGTCCTAACAGTTTGAAACCATCATGTAGCACATACAAAACCCTTGCATGAAACCATTCAAACACCATGGAAAGTTATTATACACCCTTGGCCTCATCCCTTCCCAAAATGAGGATTGGTTATGAATCAAAACAAAAGATACTACATTTATGAAGCCACTGATTACCCTAAGCTAGGGTTTTGGTAGATTTTATGAAAATGCAATTAACTTTGGTAAAACACAATGAAAATTAATGCCACCACCTCCAAAGTAGATTTAATTCATTCCTCTATTACCTCTAATCAATAATCTCTCTGAATAAAAACATGAAATGCATCAAAACCAATGAGAGATCTGACTGTCACATTAAAAACTCAGAAAATGCACATAAAAATATGGTTTTTATTGCTCCAAATGATTGCCTTCGACCAAACACTCACCATATCTCCCAATATAATTGTTTTAAAATATTTTATAGCACTTTTGGCCTTCAAGACCGAACCATAACCACCCCACTACCTCTAACCACCTATTTTTGTCATTTTTTGCAATTTTGACAATAAAAGTTGCTCAAAAAGTTGTCATTTGACAAACAAAGTTGTCAATATGAAACAACTTGACCCCTAACTCTACCAACACATAAAAAATGGTCTTAATATGACCTTATAAACATTTCAAACATTTTTTATTGTTCATAAACCTATTTTACCCTTCAAAACCCAAATTTAGCCCTTTCTAGGCCTAATTGCCAATTTTGACAATTTTACACTTTTTGACCTTTCTATTACAATTCATTACATTTATTGGCTCTAAGGCTATGATTACATTGTTTTAAGACCTTAAAGGCCTTTTAGACTTCGTTACTCATTTATTCTTCATGAGGGCCTATCAATGACCCTAGTGCACCTTGCCTCCATAGGTCTTCATAGGTGCTCCATAGGTGCTCTTGCACCAAAAGCTCTCTGAATTCAATAAGTGCTTGCCCTTTTAGTTTTGAAATGTCAACATTTGGAAACACAATAGGCTTTGATAGATCTATCTTGAAACTGTGCTTCTTTGCTTTCTTCTCCTTTGATGATGATGCCTTCACTGGTTGAATAAGCACAATGGCTTTGGACACTTGATCTTCCTCGGTATGTTGCTTGGTGGGAGCAACACTTTTATCAGTTTCTGAAGCCTCTATTGTATCCTTCAGTGTTTCCTTGCTTGGGGTCTCAGTGGCAACAGTTTCAGTGCTTGCAGGAGCTTGATAAGTTTGCTTGCCTATGGCCTGAGAGGTGGATTCACCTTGTGTATCCTTTTGATCCTCTTTACCTTGTTCGGTGTCCTAAGGTTTATCAGTTGTCACTTGTTGAGTTAGCAGAGGATAGGGCTTAACTTGTTCCAAAACTTATTCACTTGATACTAGTTTGGCATAGGCATTTCCTTCTATCTATTCTTCTTGTGCGTCAGTGTCCATGACATCCTCATCTTGTTGAATAGTTGAAGCAGGATCTTGCTTAGTGATGTCAACTATTTCTGCTTCACCTTGAGTCTCTTCAGTCTGAATTTTGAAAATTTCTTGCCATTTTTCTTTAGTTTCCTTGTCTACTTCAAGATAAAGACCATTCATCATTTTCAAGGCCCTTTGCTTTACTTGAAATTTTGTCTGGTAGTTTTTCAAATGATTTCTTATATCATCTACTAACATGTCTTGAAAGAGATGTACGAAAACTCTTTCTCTTACCTGTTTCTCCGAGTCCATAGCATATTTCCATCTGTTGTCAATATGAGAGTACAATGCTTTTGGAAGAAAATTAGTTACTTCCAATGGAACTACTCGAAATTTGAGAAGTGTACACACTACTGAATCCTCTATTTGCCTCTTTGCTTCTTCTATTTGGGAGTCATATTTTACATACCTAAATGATCCAAATCCTCCATATTGTTTCAATTTTGTACAAAAATTGTCAACACTGTGTACATCTTCCTTTGTGCTTTTAACAATCTGAAATTTATTTGGATCTTTAGATTTAGTGTCACTTGACTCCTTATTCAAAATGAGTCTTCTAGTCGACTTTCTATAAGTCTTTGTAACTTTAGGCAATTCAACATTTTTTTGCCTCTTACTGGGTGACACTGCAGATGATCTAGTGTTAGGTCACTTAACTAGTGGAGTCGATGATAGCTTAGTTGTATCCTGTTTCTTTCTTTTCAAAATTTTGCCCTTTGGCAAATCAGTGCTCAGTGTAATTGCTACTTCTTGAGCTTCAAATTCTTCCTCAATTGAAAGTTGATCATCTTTCCTACCTGTTGGCTTAGTAGGTGTGGAGGTAGAACCTTCTCCAAATTTCTCAGTTAATTCTTTGATCATTTTAGTGGCTTTCCTGGTAGCCTTTGGTACCACAATACTCATTTTTACTTTTTCTTTTACCTCTTCATAGGTACCATACCTGATCTCAGTTGAGTGCCTTGGAAATGCAAAAAAGGCATCTATCTGTTGTTGAGTAATATCAACATCAATCTCATAACCCATAGGCCGTAAAGATTGAGTCCTAGGTTCTACTGCATTGACATAATAGTAGTCGGTGTCCACTTCAAAACATATAGTATCTTTATATTTTTCCACTAGCTGAGGTGGGATCCTGTACCTGTTATGCATCTTGTCCTAAAATTTGTTAAAGTAATCATCCATTATCTCATTGAAATTATCACCTAGCTGATTGATAAAATCATTTATTTGATGAGTGATTAGTTGGTGTAATTCCCAAACGATATTACCAACTGAAGGAAAGAACTTCTGAAAATAGAAGAACATACACACTACGAGTGACCCAAACTTTAGTGTGTTACCAATGTTATTCTTCTTAGGTTTCCTTATTGTGTTGAGATTTTCAAAAAGGTTCTTCAACAATGCTTCACATAAATCTACTTTCATACCCTTTTTCACAGCTTTATAGGCCAAATCCACAGCTGCACATGGTGCACTGTTTTCTCTTGCCGATTGAGAGAAACAATAACCAATGACTCTAATTGCGAACTTTAGCTCTACATCTATTACATTATTCAACTTAAGACCTCTGCAATTAGACTCAACTTTGGTTAAAGTTATCAATTCCTTCTTTGAAATCATCTTCTGTGCTCGGGCATGGTCGAATATAGGGTATCCGGTTATTATGTGAATAATCTCCTTGGTGATTTTGAACAGTTGCTCCTCTAACCACATAAAGTCGTCATGCACTCTGCTCAAGACAAATTTGACCCATTGGGGTTTGAAAACTTGAGGATAGGTTAGGGCTTCGGTCAATCCCTTAACTTTGATATGCTCATACTTACTATCCAGGATTCCATCGGTGTATAATTCATCATATATGTCCTTAATTTCGGTATGACCTAGGTCTTCCACATGGAAATTAGTATAAAATATGACATCTTCAACCAATAGAACCCTATTCGGAATAAGAGAAAGTGCATTTTTCTCATTGGGTTCAGATGCCACTTTGGGAGGTAAGGAATACTTTAGTGAGGGCTTCTCAATAGTCTCAACTACAACAGGTTTCTGCATCTTGGGAGCCATTTCAAACTTGGTTTTCTACTAATGAAAAAGCTTAGGGTTTCAACTAACTAGAAAATGCTTTCAACTTAATAAATATAATGCAATATTCACAACTGATATTGATCGGTTAACTTTCTTGAAAATGCATTTAAGATTGTTGGAAAATACCTTGAAATAGCTTTGGAAATGTTTGATTGCCTTTGATTCGCTTAGCTCTGCTCTTTGAAAACTGGTAAGTGTAAAATGACTGCACAAACAACTTTAAATACACCCTTTTACCTTATCAGGCTTTGTGCAGTTAGGTAAGATGAGCATTAAATGCACTTAGTTCCACTAACCCGATTATCTTCCTTATATGCTTTTACCGACTAGACAGGTTTCCTGCACTTTACCGACTTCTCTGGTACTTCAAATAGACTAGACAGTATTTAAAAAAAATGTTATTGCATCTTAGGTATGCAGATTTTGAAATTGTGTTCATGATTAAGTAGGAACTGTTAAGATCTAACCTTGAGAAAACACAGTCCCTTCATACCTTTATGATTAATTTTAAGTAGATGCACCTAACTCGGTAGGTAAGGTGCTTTCTTCATTAGTTGACCCATTTTCCTTCTTTTTCCAAATTTTCTATAATTTGCTCCTTATTTCATCAGTATCTTCTCTGGGTTGATCTCTCCAATTTTTAGCCAAGTGTCCAACTTTGTGACAATGAAAACATGCCATTCCAGGATTTCTCCATGATCTCTTATTGTTCATTCCAAACCTTATCATACAGTTTGCACTTATATGTCCATATCTTCCACAGCATTCACACCATATCCTTGTATTGTAGTCCCATGGTACTGCAGTATATTGTCAGTTAAGATCTGTGTGAGTTTGGTAGCTTCTACTATTTGCTCGGTATGAAGACCGCATATAGTTTTTCTGCTTAAACCAACACTTCTCGGTACTGTGTCCATATCTATTGCAGTTTTTGCAAAACCCCTTGAATTTTGCCTTCTGATAATTGCTAACGGACTTTGTCCTACATTGATTAGATGTGTGACCACAATTATTGCAATTATAACAATAACCATTAGACCTAGTAACATTTGGTTGCTTATCTTTTCTTATTCGGTACATGTTGGTAGTATGTCCTTGTTTTCCACAATAATTACAAATAGGATTCCTATCTTTCAACTTATCTTTATTTCCAGCCTTCTTTGATGATTCTCCTTTCTCGGCAGTGTTGATTCCTTTGTCGGTAGAGTTATTTCTTTTGTAACCGAGTCCGACAGGTTTGTTGGGTGATCTTATGTTTAGTTGCTCTTCCAACATTCTCGACGCTTCATAACTTTTCTTTAGTGTTTCTTTTGACTTCTTTTCTGCTTCAAGTTCATCGGTCAGTTTTGATAATTCAAGTTTCAATGCTTGATTCTCATTTTCTTTTAGATTTGCTTCATGATGTGCATAACCCAATTGATCAGACAGATTATGCTGAATTCCAGTCATCCTTGTGATTTCATCATTCTTTTCAGATACCAATGCTTCTAGCTATTGTTTTTCTCTTTCTATATCTCTTATGTTATCTTCAGCTGTTCTCAATGCATCAAGATTTTCAGTCATTTGTGTGCTAAAATACTCATGTTCCCTTTTCATTGCTTTTAGCTGATCATTTAGTGCTTTGTTCTTTTCTTTCAATTCTACAATCATTTCTTCAGACTCTTCTGATATGCTATTCTCAGATGATGTCTCAATTTATTGCACCAACTCTTGTGAGTCCTGTAAATCATCAAACAATCTTCTTCTTACTTTCAATGATTTTTGCATTTGTCTCTACATGTCTGCAATCACTTGATTAGCATGATCCAATTCTTCATGGAGATTCATAATTCTATGTGATTTCTTATAGCCTTCCATTGATAGGATCTTTCTCTTTAGGCTATAAAACCCTTCTCCAAGAGTAGAGCTCTAATACCAATTGTTAGGTCCAACTAGGAAAGCTAATGTACTGAGAGGGGAGGGGTGAATCAGTACTCCAAAAAAATTTCTTCAAAAACAATCTAACTGATATACATAGACTGTGTATAGCTGATCTCATAATATATAATGCTAAAGCATAATCATAGAAATAACATTCATACACATTTCACTCCATAACTCAAATATTTTGGTTACACAGAAACTCTTTGTTAGAGAGAAAACTGCAGTGGGGATGGCACACACAACTTCACTACTGCAATAATAAAGGTTGCTCAGTTAGAGCTACATGTTTAGCTATTTTTGATAGCTTACCCTGTTAGGAGTATCAAGATCTTTAGATCTACCTTGCTAAAGGATTTTACAAACACTTTTACAAAATGTTGTACCTGGTTAAAGGATTTACAATTTATAGACTTTATTAGAGTCTTTTACCCTGTTAAAGGTTTCTATTGCAACTCAAATAGTTCAATAAAAAATCTTTACAAATATCTGCAACTTTACATCTGAAATATTATAGCAGACTCTATGTGCTCAATATGAAATTACATTGCTCATAGCATCCCTCAGTAATTGATAAATCAACTCAGTGACCTCTTCTGTATACTCTGTCCCTTAACTGTTTTCTGAAAAACCTTCTCGGTGACCTCTAAATATCTCTGTCACTCTTCACACCTTATCTTCTCTCATGACTTTCATTTTCAAATCATCAATCTTCAATCTTACCTCTCTCATGATAGATACTCAAATCACTCTATATATATAGATCTCTGAGATGGTGATCTTGTTCATACATTGATCATACAAACATGTTTTATTGAATGAATAAACATAGAAATTATTTCATTGGATAAAATTCCTCAAAATCATACAAAATCTTCGAGTGCAATTCCCTATGTAATAACGGTTCCCTGTTCTCGAATCTTGTAACATGTTTCCACATATGTGTCCAAGTTCATTGAATCTGGTAACACGTTTCCACTTGGTTCAGATTAACTTGGTATACCTTTTTTGCTGCTTGATAGACATAGGAACTTTACTCAATAGGCAGCTTGGTGTCTCTCATCTCGGTGACTAGCCTTTCTTTTGTAACCGACAGCCTTAGTACTTACCAACTGAATATTTTGGTAGTAATAACCGACTAGAGTATATAGGATGACTTTGGACATAAAACTAATACCAACTTAGTAAATAGTAACACTCTGAACTCTTGGTTGATCTCTTTTTCCTTGTAGAACTAAATGCCTCCATTTCTACAATTACAATTTCTCACTCTACCCTTTACGAATTAGAAGTCTCTATTCTGCCAATTTCCTTCACTATGTGAGATTTATGTCAGGAAACTTCAATTATATAACAAATGTATTCAATATCAAACTCGCAATTATTAGCATCCCATAAATTGGCTTCGTGTGAACCCGATGCAAGCATTTAATAAGAGTCCTCTACTTCAATTTTTAAATTTGATTTGACAACAGGTCATAGGCAAATGTCTCCCCGATACATTGAGATTACCTATTGATTAGCATATGTTGATCTAATGATTTTACCAACCTCCTGATTTCTTCTTACTCATCGGGATAACATAAGTCGATGACCTCTCTTCCTGCTGATCGGTGCAAGTTATCTCGCTAGTCTCACCGGACATCGGGATAGCTTAAAATGTGTTCAGACGCTGGGCATAATTTCCCCGATGTCTTTTCCCTCAACGTAGCTCCTCCCAATATGTTATGTCTCTTCAGCATAATCTTTGCCAACAATCTCATCAGGAATAGTCTTACCGATAGCCTCATCGGCTATCAACAAGACAAGCTTTATCCATTGCCGCTTGTGTGTTTTGTTGATGGACTTCATCGATGTATTCTATCTTGATCACATGCTTCTACTTGTCTTAAGTGTTACCATTGGGTTGATTTTTGTCGATAGTGCAGATTTCAAATTAATTTTTTGTAACTTTTGCTTTTCCTTATGAATACAAATGTTTATAATCTTCTTAATGGGTTCAATATAAACTGAACAAAACCTCTAACAAAAAAATGGACTCCACTATTCCTGGTTATTCTTTAAGATACTTTTGAAGCATACATTTTGGCAAAATTTGTCAACATGAAATCTCATCCATATCTACCATCTGATAACAACACATATTTTTGCTTCAAAGGAATCTTGAAAACCATTTGATAAGTAGCCACAATCAAATTTGAATTTTTTATCACTCCAAGAAATGTCTAATAAGCTTTCTATCCTCCAATCTGCACCTTGAGAGGATTTATGTCTACCTTGTCTCATCTTATTGCTACCTTCAAGCTGCCCAGCTGATGGTTGGTTTACAGGAGCCAAATCATAGATGGATGGGAGTTGGTCACCTTCAAGCTCCTTAAAATTTAGGTACTCTTGACTTACTACTTGGCCTAGTTTGCAAACTCTAGAGAATCCTAGTGATGTAGAGAGGCTATAGGATCCCTCAAATCTTTGTGAACCTTCCTGACCTTATCACTACTTTGATCTTATCAGAGTGCTTTGACATTGTTGTAATATAGCTATTGCTCTTGTGATCTATCAATGACTGTTGTTCATGATGTCACTATGTTGAATGTTCAATGGTTTTGGTTCGTTTTGCAATTTTTCTATGTTTAAGTATTTCAATTTGGTATATTATACTAAAACATCATTTCATAACTAACATTTCAAGTTCTTTAGAACTAGTTCTAAGAAAAATTTCATAGTTGAGACATCGTTTAGATTAGTTTGTGAAGGTTATAGACCGAAGTTTCCATAGTCCAATTTTTTTTGCCTGTGAAGAAAGATCATGTCAAATAATATAAGCAAAGAACAAAATAAGGAGACAATTGCTAGATTGTGGTCTAGCTTGAAAAGAAAAGGTGATGGAAAATGTTATTGTCCCTGCAAAAATTGTAAGGGCTTAAAGACTAGAAGACTTTTAATCACAACAACTGAGAAACATCATAGGTAACATGGTCACATTGAAGGGGGGTATGATTATTGTCCATTGGTAAGTTGTTCATTATATCGTTTTACCAATTTTTATTTTTTTTGATAGGTAATGGGCCAAAGGCGATGAGGTGTACATACCTTACCCCCTTTGGGATTTGAACATGTGGCCTCTCTTTTAAGAACACAAGTTCTCTACCACTAGGCCAACTTAGATTGTACACCATTTTAACGATTTATATACATAAGAAATCACTTGATGATGAGATCATGATCATGGTTTATTTATGTTGATCATTTTTATATAGGTGGAGTGCCATAGGGCACATGATAAGGACTGCCACAACCTGGAGAATATGGTTTTCTAAGTGGAGGAACATGGAGGTATGAATATTGAAGTTGAAGATAATGATCCTATGGAAGAAGATGATCATGTGCTAGAAAACATAATTGAAGATGATGGTACAAATACATTGATCCATGACACATTTAGTGCTAGCACAGTTGATCATGATGATCAAGACGACTTTGATGTTGTTCATGATATACCTCTACTTGAGAAAGCACATGAGCCCCTTTACAAAGGCTCCCAAACAACTCTTCTCTTCAATGTATTGTTGTTGGTGAACTTGAAGGTTATGAACAATTTATCCAACATAACAATCTCATGTATGTTAAGGTATGTCATATATGTCATCTTTTTTCATCTATTTTTGTTGTTATTTTATTATAGTTAATAAAGGGTGAAGCATGCACCATTAAGATGCTTTATATTAACAAATTATATTTTTGGTTGTAGATTGATAGGTGAGTTTTTGTTACCACCATCAAATATTCTACCTCGCTCATACCAAAAATTATTTGCCATTATGAAAGATATTGGAATGGAGTATCAAGCAATAGATGCATGTCCCAATGATCATATTAGATATCATAAACAACATGAATTTTCAATAGAATTCCCTGAATATCATATGAGTAGATATTGAATAGATCAACTAACAAAAAAGGTGTCTTGCAAGGTTGTTCGTTATATTCTCATTATTCCGTGTTTGTAACAATTATTTAGGTGTGAAAGCTTGGCACAATTTATGGATTACCATGCACACAATAGAAGTCGAGATGACATTATTCAAATGCGTGCAGATGGTTCTACATTTATGGACATAGACGAAAAGTGGCCACACTTTAAAGAAGAACCTCATAATCTCAGGCTTTCATTGGCAGCAGATGGTGTCAATCCATTTGGAGAGCTGAGATCTACTTACTCGGTGTGGATTGTTTTTGTTATCAACAATAACATTCCTCCATGGATGTCAGTAAAGAGGGAGCACATAATGTTGGCAATGATTGTTCCAGGTATTTTTTTCATTTAATAGTCATCCACATTAAATTATAAATATTGCTGCAAAATGGTCATAATAATTATGTAATTTTTTTGTTCATTCAACTGGGTATGTACCAAGTTAAAGATATGAATGTATACATTGAGCCTCTTATCAATGAGTTGCTAGAGTTATGGAATGGTGTCACTATGTATGACGTATCTAGATAAATAGGACAAAGACAATTTCAATTCTATGCAATGTAATGCTTGCATGGACAATTCATGATGCCCCAGGGCTAACACATTTTTTTGGTATATTATAGTGATCAACTTGCACATAATTATAAATATAAAAAGTTATCATATTTAATCCAATTATACATGATCTTGTAGGTCTTCAAACAAAGAGAAAATTTGCATGTCCAGTTTGTGGTTTAAAGATGAAATCTCGTTATTCAAAAAGTTTAGGAAAGCTGGTGTTTGATGAGTATAGGTACTTCCTCCACAAAAATCATAAGTATCAAAATACTGAAAAACATCTTTTCAATGGGAAAGAAGAGACTACATCAAAGCCACGAAGAATGACACCTCACCTATGGAAGTTGGAATATAATAGAATTAATCGTCAAGGTAATATCATTCCATCTAATGGTTTATGTTTGGAATTTATATTTTTATATTGTGTTTTGTTTACTGATTATGTAATTGATGATGATCGTTGTTGTTAACTTTTTTATCATATTATATGCCTGATTAAGGTCATCAAGGCATTAATGACCACCTTCCAAAGGGACTAAAGAATTATCCCAAACAATTTAGTAGGTTGCCCTACTATGAGCAGCTACAAATTATGAATTTGTTTGATACTATGCATATTGTAAAGAATATAGTAGAGACATTCTGAAAAATATTGGATGGAAGGCGTGACAAAGAAAAAATTATCAAAATTCATAATGACATTCAGGAATCCAATCACACAATGAAAAATGCCATTCAATCAAATACCGATGGAGACCAAATTAATATAAGTTCCCTTCCTTGGTTATTAACAGAGCATCAAAGCAATGTTATAAAAGAATTCATATGAAAAATTCGATTTCCCATGGGATTTGCTACAAACATAAACAATCTCATAATAAAGAAAAGTTAATTTGGGCTAGGGATGAAAACGCATGATTGGCATACCTTCATTAATATGGTAATTCATGTTGTTGTGTATTCACTATATATTTTTATACTGCATGTAATTTTCATTTTATTATGTTAGAAAACAATGAAAAAGATCATTTTATAATTGTTGCAGTATGTTCTACCTCTATCTCTCCCAGACCACTTCAACAATAATGTCAAGAAAGTTATATATGATCTTGGAAAATACATGAGGTAAGTAGTGATATTACGTGTTATGTAATATATTGTATATTATTTTGTAAAGTCTCGTTAATATATTTTCGTCTTGAATCTCTTGTAGGTGGTTGTCATCTAAAGAAATCCATAAAGAAGATATAAAATATTGGAAGAGAAAAATTCCTCATCTAATGTGTGAAATGCAAAAGTGTCCACCTTCAACTTTTTCAATGCACAAGAACACTACCTCATACACCAAGTTGAGGAGATTGAATTGTGTGGACTTGTACACACAAGGTCAATGTGGATGGTTGAGAGGCACTTGAAATTTTTGAAGTCTTTGGTTTGACAAAGAGCACATCCTGAGGGTTCAATGGTGGAGGGATATATGGTATACCAGACTAGGTGTACATTACTGAATACCTTCCTAAGTTCACGACAAAGATCCATGTAGATTGTATTTGGGATCCCAACTCCATTAACAAATTTGAAGGGGAGAACCTGATGGGGAAAGGTACAAAGAGAAAAGTGAGAGGTAATTATTTGATATTGCAACTGTTTTTATATATATTGCAGTTAATTTATTCGTAATCTTCAATATACTTTAGTTGTAAATTGCTAGTTATTTTTTGTACAGTTGCTCAAGAGTGGGATGCACTACATTTGTATGTTGCAAAAATCTTGATTGGATGATGGTATGGATTCAATGATGTCAACAATCTAATCGTGCATTAACATGGGAAGGTGTGGCTTCAATGGTTAAAGAAGCTCACCGTAATGGAGATTCTAGTGTTACACAAAGATAAATTGATTTAGCATATGGTTTAAGAGATAAACATGTACATATAAATATATTAATCACCCCTATTATTTAATTTTCTTCCAATTGTAATGATGTACATATTATATATGTTTGACATTTTGTAGGTGAAACACCACAAGTCTATGTGGTGCAATGGTCATAAATTTTGCATCAAAAAGTTGGATGACATGAAGACAACTTGTGATTATAGAATAAGTGCAATATTTCAGGTGACTAATATTTCATCTAGAAGCAACATACATCCTCGAGTCTCAAAAAATCAATACTATGGGATTTTGGATGATATACTTGAGTGTGACTTTAGGTCCTTCAAATTAGTTCTTTTCATCATCCAATAGTACAGGCTACAATTGAATGATAATGATCCTGACAGAACTGTTATTGAACATGATAATGGATTTACAATGGTTAATACAAGGTCATTTGAGCGGGCTGGAAATGAGCCCTATGTTCTTCCAAGCCAATGTGAGCAGGTATTTTACTTAGAGGTTCCTCATAAACTAGGTTGGTCATTTGTTGTTAAACATGATCCAAGAGGAAGGCCGGTAAAGTATAATGTGATGGAAGAAGAAGTTACCAAAGAAGTAGAAGATGATGTAGATGATGATCATGATTGACAGTTAGTTGATAATGTTCCTAACGAAAATGTTCATGAAGAAGAACAAGATGATGATGATGATGATGATGATGATGATGATGATGATGATGACGATGATGAGGATGAGGATGAGAATGAGGATGAGGATGATGATGATGAGGATGATGATGATGGTGATGATGATGATGATGATGATGATGATGATGATGACGACGACGAAGACGACGACGACGATGACGACGACGACGACGACGACGACGACGATGATGATGATGATGATGATGATGATGGTCATGATGATGAGTTGGATGAAGAATAAGATCAATGACATGAATTAAATGTATTGGTATGCGATTAGAATATTATCTATTTGATATTGATTTCTTGATAGAAATTTATTTCACTTATATATATGGTCACATAATTAATTCGTTGTGTTTAAAATTCTAATGTCATTACATAATTTATTCATGATGTCCTAATAGTAGAACCATGCCACCCATAGGAGATGGAGACAGACAGAGTGTCGGCTAGCCCTCATTTTATTTTAGAGCATGTAGACCGTGGAGAGCCAGTTGAGCATGATCCAGGTAGACAACATCAGGAACGTGATGGGGCCCCACCAGGTAAAGATGACCACCGTTATTCCTTTAAACAGATTAATTGCAATTGGTGTATTGATTAATGTGACCTTTCATTTTTCAACTCCAGAAGATTTAGAGGGTGTTCAAAATTTTGAGGATGAGGCTAGACAAAATGATCAGGAAGATGATGTGGCCCACTCAGGTAAAGAGCACCCTTGTAATTTTCTTTTAATTAATGGAATACTTGTAATAATAATAATCATAAAACTCATGAATATAACCCATTTCTTTGTTATTGCAGCAGACCCCACTTTGCATATGTGTCCTTATCGTGAGTATAGGACTAGGCATACATTAACTAGATCACAAGCGCATGTCATAAGATTTGAAGAGGGGACAAATGATGATGACAACGAAGGTCCAATTATTCTTTACCTCCAAGCTTCAAAAAGAAAGAAAAATAAAATGATTGTAATTTTATTATATGTTAACAACTAGATTTTATGTGTTAATGAATTTAATTATGTGTTAATGAATGTTAATTAATGATATGTGTTGATGAATGTTACTTGTTAATGAATGTTAATGAATGATATGTGTTAATGAATGTTATGTGTTAATGAATGTTACGTGATAATGAATGAATGTTATGTTTCATTAATGGATGAAAGAATGTTAGATGTTAACGGGGAATTTAGAGTGATATTAGGGGGGAGAAGGGCCAAATGAGCTTCCACCTTCACGTGGTTGGCCCTATTAAGTAGACAATATTAAATTATTCTTGAAACAAAGAGAAGCTCAATAAAGTAACACACTTCTCAATATTTCAGTATGCTCCACTGTTAATCTTATTGATGCTAAGCATTTTATTTGCAGGTTACATATTCAGTGTTGCAGGTTGTGAACATGCTTCTACGAGATAGTTCCCCATTACAAGTGAATGCATGCCTCATTGGTTTTGTGAGTTTCTTTTGTTCTAGAATAGACATACTTTCTCTATTCATTCCTTAACATTTTTTTATTTTATTTTAGAATAGTCACACTGCCTCATTTTGTTCATTCATTGTTCATTTTCAGTTTATTTTGGGTCAAATTTGAAGAAAGAGCATGCATAAAAGGAGGTGGAACTACTAGAAACTGATTGTTAAACTAAGTTACTGATTCTTCACTAAAACCCCTGGATCCAGATTCTGATTCTACCTGGGTCCTAGTCTGAGCCTGATTCCCCTTGGATTCCTCCAAGGTCCTTCTTAGGTGGCTGGGTCCTCTATGAGGCCCTACCCCAACCCATCCTAGCATTTCAGTGATTTTCATGTTGGAACTATTATGGATGCTTTATTTTTATGCATTATGGATATAGAACTTTAAATGATCCCAGGAATTTCATAACATTGATATATTGATGCTTCATTTCTATGCTTTGTGGATATATAATTTTATATGATTCTAGAATAGGATAACATTGAGATGATGCATGTCATTATTTGAATTGCAAGACTTTATTAGGATGCTAGAAATATGATGCATATCTTATGAATGGATTACGTTTATGAGGACTATGATAATTGCTTATGTGGATTTGCTTTGATATATGGGAAATTGAATTGTATGATGTCAATTATATGCAGAGTGATTGAGGTGTATTCTTATTTACGTGGTTTAATATTATATGAGACTATTGGAAAGTACTAACGTGTAATTGAGATGCGTAGGAAATTATCCATGTGACCATGGAAACATTATGGAGAATCAAGCCTAGGCCTATGTACGTTCGTAAAAACAGGGGTTGTCTATTTGGAGAGACAACACCTCATATGTATTGTATTTTATTTGTAAATGTAAAATGTTTGCATCAGTGTAAATTGTATTTATTAAATAAATCATTCAAGGGGCAATTGCAATGTGTGTATTTGTGATGTGGAATTATTTTGTAGTGTCACATGACACACATGTTGTATGTTGTGTTGGCAATTGTCATGTCACCTTTTTTGAGAGATTTAATTTTTGTTTAATTGATATATTTCCAAATTATCCTTGAAGGTTCAAAGAAATCTAGGGTAGTGAGCCATAAGGAGGGTCAACTCAGAGTTGACTCGTAGGTTAACTTTAGGTGGACTTTCAAAGGGTTAAATCAACTCCTAGAGTTAGTTTTGGGGCATTTTTATTGGGCCTCATGGGGTACCTATGGGTGAGGGCCAAATTTGGCCATGTGTCTTTCCTCTAGGGCTTGTTTAACCACCCAAAAAAGTGGGTTTTCCTAGATGGTCGAATTTCATCTTTAGGAGTGCCATCCTTGGTTAGATAACCTTCTTGGTAGGTGTTATTCCTCTTCCCCATTTCATTCCTCTTCTTGAGGTGCCTTGGTTAGGGAGTGTGTAAGACCTAGGGAAGACCAACCAATGGGAGTCTCTCACTCTATCCAAGAGGTTGGAAGGAGTGAGAGAAGCCTTCTTAGGCTAGAGATTTAGACTTAGTGAGTTAATCACCCACTCTCCATCTTTGGAGATTTTGACAATTTTAGAAGAAAAAAAATAAGTTTTGGAATAGGAATTTTGGCTAAGTGTTGCATAAAAGATTTATGGATTGGGCTGCTCTTCTCCAAGCTATCCCTAGAATACCCTTGGCATATTCAAAGTAGGTGCATTTTCTTATTTGTATGTTAAAATCTGTTTGTGGAAATGCTTGAATGTAAATATTGTATCTTTCATTGTATTGTATTTATGAAAGTTTGTATGTGATTCTTTTCCCATTTTTGTTATGCATTTTATTGTGTTTTGGGAGTATCCAAGGCCATCTTACCCTTGGGAGGGCAAAATGGTCTTCGGGGTGGAAGGAGTTTGACAACCTTAGAGTGAGAGGCTCTCATCATGAGAGTGATCTCAAGGGTTTGTCCATATGACCCTTGCTGCATAGTTTTGTTTATGCATTCGAGGGTCATAAGGGGAGAAAATATGGCATGTATGTCTTGGGGGTCATAAGGATGTGGGTGTTAAAATGATTTTTGTTGTGTTCTTGGATGCTATGAGTTGGCTATGATTTACTATATAACAGTTCTCCTCCAAGGTGCTTAGTCCACTTCCACCCTTGTAAAGCATCACATTATGTGATGAAGTTTCAGCTTTGGGAAGGGAATGTGTTTGTTGAGTTTTTCCCCTTGCTTGTTTGTGTTTGCTTGAGTGTAACCCATCTAGGACTTGGTTCTCCAAGCTCGGGGGTGGCTTCTAGTAAGCCTAGGCTGGGAGGTGGGCACCCCATGGTCACAACCTTATGTTTTGTATGCAAGTTGCTTGGAAAGAGGAAAGGAAAAAAAAAAAGAAAGCTAGGATGTTGCTGATTTGTTTGTAGTTACAAAAAGAAATAAGAATTTAATTGTTGTATTTATTTGAAAGAAAGAAATGTGTTTATTTAATTAAGTCCTCATTTATTAGGAATGAGAGACTAGTTGGGTATTTTACCTATTTGTAAAAGTTGACAACTTGTGTTTAAAACATTCTTATAAGAAAAGCATTTTGAATAAATTTTGTAATGTATTATGCTGTTGTTTTTTTTATTTAATTCTGTCTTATACTGAAATCTGTCATTTATTTATCTCTGCAAATTATATAAAGAAAAAAAAAGGGAAATGCAAATAATGATATGTTAATGTTATAAGTATTTTATGTACTATTTATATGTTGTTGTAATTGTATTTACCACTGTCATTTTCCTAATTAAAAAAAAAAATAGAAAGCTAAAGTAGATAAATTTAATCTCTTCCTATAGATGACTATATGACATAGAAAGTAAATTAGAAATGCATTTATCCCAATATGCAATAGATATATGCATTCCTTACATCTAAAAAAAAAAAAACTATTTAAAGATTTTAGCTTGCTGCTATTATTTACTGTCATAAAATTTATTGTTGTTTTAAAAAGAAAAATATATATAGATTTAGTCCTAGACAATGAGGGTATAAGTTAATCTATTCATGTTAAATTAGATCGTTTAAAAAAAAAAAAAAGGAAAACTATATCTATCTAAATGTTGCCTGTATATTTTTAACATTCCTGCATGTTAATGTCTAAATTTCTTTTTAGGAAAAGAGACAAAAAATAGGATTCTAACCCTAAGAGACTGATATATATATATATATGTTTAAATCTGTTATTATAACTATATATATATATATATATATATATATATATATATATTTTAATTATTTTAAAAAGAAAAAAAATAGAAAAAAGGGTTTACCAGTTGTGGCGCGGCCAAGCCACTGTGGTTAAACACAATGGATGGCGACAAGCCAAGCCACTGTGTTTAAACACAGTGGATGGCGCAGTCGAGCCACCACTTTGTTTAAGCAGAGTGGACGGCACAAGTGTCGCCACTGTGTTTAAGCACAATGGTCAGCACGGGGGCCACCACTGTGTTTAAACACAGTGGGCGGCACGGGGGCCGCCACTATGGTTAAACACATTGGATGCCTCCCCGTCCGACCGTCATGGTTCTTCCCCCTGCGGCTCTCTTCCTCAAACCCGCCGCCCTGCCTCCATTCGGTCGCCGCCTCCATGGCCACCGCCTCCACCATACCCTGCAACATTCACAAAACACACACACACACATTTAAAAAAAGAAAGAAAATATAAAACCCTAACCCGATTTTAGGTTAGGGTAAAAGCAATAAAAAAAATGGAAAGAATTCTAGTTGTTACAAATGTAACCCTAACCCAATTTTGGGTTAGGGTTAGCATTTAAATAATAGAGATATATTAGAAATGCAACCCTAGCCCATATTCGGGTTAGGGTTAGCATGTAAGAATAATAGAGAAATTTGAAGTATAGATTTTAAATTATAACCTTTTAGGGATTTACAATAAGTTGCAACATAATATTTAATGGGCATAGTTGGCTCACTTTATTAAAGAAATATACATGTATAAATAGGTATACATTTAGAGTTGTTTATCATACATACATACATACATACATACATACATACATACATACATACATAGATATATATATATATATATATATATATATATATATATATATATATATATATATATATATGAGGTTAAGTTGAATACCTATTTAATTTAATTTATTAATAAATATTAATGAATGCTTAAGTAATAGCTAGACCCCTTTTCACTTTTAGCTGAAAATTTAAATTGAGGGAATTAATTTTATATAATTCTAATATCGGAATTATTGACGTAATTTTATCAAGTATTGTTATAAGGATATTTCATAGATAATTTTTGTATTCAATTAAATATGGACGTTAAGTTAAACCAAATTTGGGGGAGATTTGTAAATGAAAATTATTAATTATTTTATATGAACTTCTAGCCTATAAGGCCAATTTTGGCCAAATTCTTAATAGTCGAAATTTTGAGGGTTTACGGGAAATTAAAATTTGGCTATAGTATAATTTAGATTTATTTGGCCTATAACAATATTGAATTTGTAAACCTTATTGGTTAATTTTTAAATAATGAATTTTGCATGCGCTCGATTAATTAAATTTTAGATTTCAGATATCCGCATTATTATTCAATTAGCCTGGAATAATTTAAATATTTAATTTTCCCTCGACTTTAATTAGCGGCAATTTAATTAGGTTAATTAAATTAACTAATTAAATTGCGAGGACCCTCTTAGGGAATAAATAGTCCTCATTAACTAATTTTGCTTTTATGAGGGAGTTAGTTAACCCAATGTTAGTGAACAATTCTACTTACATCTTAGTTAGGACAAAACTCAATTGATTTCATTTTAATGTAGACTATTTTGTTGGTTTATGTTGTTCAAAAAAAAAAATTGTTGTTCTATTTTGCCCAAAAGTTTGGACACGACATTTTGGTATCAGAGCAAGGTTTCCAACACTAGGAACCTTTCTCCATTACGTTTTGTTTTAATTTTTTAATTAATTAAATTTTTGCCCAAAAATTATTTTTTTATTTTATTTTATTTTCTCATAAGGATGCCTCCGACTACTCAACAAGCTCGCAAGCACAAAAGGGGTCCTAGGCATACGCATATGGCATGCGAAGATGTTGATAGGGAGGAATCAGTTCCGGAAGGGAACCTAGAGGCCCCTCCCGATGCACCGGTTGACCCAAACTGAAGAATCTTATTAGCACTTCAGAACCTAATTGGGATAGTGCAGGATAGGCTTCTAGTAGTTGATCGTCATGCAGAAAATCAAAACTCAGGGAGCCTTAGATCAGCAGATAGGGAATGGAGTAGGAGTCCACCTCCTAATTCCTTAGAGGGCCAGGCTGAGCATGAGCCTGAGTCTGTTCATCTACCTGGACCACCTCCAGTAGCCGCACCTATTTATATTGAGAGGACACGTTGAGAACCAGGGGATTTGATCAGAGAGGTTTTGCGCCTCCAGCCACCATCTTTTGGGGGATCTACTGACGGGGTAGAAGCTGAGGCTTGGCTATTGAGCCTAGATCGGTGCTTCGCATTGTGTTCTTACGAAAACAATCTGAAGGCATGAGTTGCAGTCCACCTTTTGAGAGCGACGACCTCAACATGGTGGAGACAAGAGGAATACAAGTGTGGCCTAGCTGCAGACACCCTCACATGGGAGATCTTCATAGAGAGGTTCAGGGAGAGATACATGTTAGCGCACTTCAGGCAACGTAGGATAGATGAGTTCCACAATCTCCAACAGAAGGGTCTCTCATTGACCCAGTACGAGAGCAAGTTTATTGAGCTCCTACCTTATGTGGATTACCTGAAGGATGAGAAGCTTCTCGTCAACCATTTTATCAAGGGACTTAATGGTGGGATAGCAGGACTGGTGAGGATGGCCGCTCTAGGGAGCCTTTGGGTTGTTGTGGAGAAGGCCTTGATAGCCGAGGAGATTCAGGTCAGGCCATAGGACACGAGGGATCAGTTTCAAAACCAAAACCTAGCACCCTAGTCTTTCGGGTTTCAAAAACTCCACTGGAAAGGCAACCATAGAAATGCATCAGGGTCTTATAAACCCCCTCCTCCACAGGAGTCATAGCAAAGTCAAAGGTAGAGGCCCCTTCAGGGTCAGCAAGGCTCCAAGCCCAAGCAATGGCACTCATAGGGTCCTAGGCATGACCAAAGAGCATAGGGTACATACACACCTCCTACACAGATTCAGTAGTCCTCTAGGGGTGGGTACATTGGTTCGAGCAGGATAGGTGGGCAACCCTTCTCTAGGCCTTAGGGTGCACAGTTTCAGGTACGCGGGCTTGTTTCACATGTGGATCCATGGGGCACATGGCGAGAGAGTATCCATAGGTTCAGATGGTAGGTAGTCAGAGGATAGAAGAATCAGAGCCTACAGTTGGAGATATGGGCAAGTCCCATAGGGTCTTCGTAGCGGTTGACAACTGCTAGGTAGAGCATCGGGCCACAGTCATTGAGGCTGCAGGTATGATCAGAGGTATTGGTATTTCTATATTGTTTGACTCAGGAGCTACTGACTCCTTTATATCTCCACTAGTTGTGGAGCATTACGAGCTAGTGGCAGTTAGGCAAGGTGTCAGGTGGGAAGTTGAGTTAGCATCAGGGGCTAGAGTGTTAGTGGATTCAGAGGTTAGGGGATGTTTGCTCCAAATTGGTAATACCACTACCTTAGTAGACCTTAGAGTTACACCACTCGGATCTTATGGCGTCGTACTTGGCATGGATTGGCTTTATGCCCACAGAGCCATGATGGATTGTCACCTAAAAAAGATCGAGTGTGAGGATGATCATGGTGCTCCCATAGTAATCACTGGGATTCAGAGGCCCGTGTCTCTTCGTATGATTTT